>NC_140958.1:6062500-6662500 GCF_014529385.1 Adiantum capillus-veneris
GTAAAATGAGCTTGATTGTGTAAATTTGGAAATTTTAAGGGTAGTGGACTTAAAATCCTTTTGTGGATCTCCACTGTACTAGTTAAAAGAGATATTATACTTATGTAAAAACGAAATGGTATATTATTAGTATGTTGGTACGACAATGAGAATTTAGCAAGGGGTTAAGAGAAGGAAAAGCCTTTCGCTTGGATAAACAAGGTGAGGACTTATGATGACATGTTGAAGATAAGGGGGAGGAAAGATTTATCGAAAGTAGGTCTTAGTCAGTGTTGTAGTTGTATTGTTTTAATATAAAATTGTATTGTTCATATACATGTGAAATAAAAATATTTTTTTAATATTATAAAATTTAAATAACATTTAAAGTAAGTCTCAATTAGACCATTTTTTTATTTTCTTCTAGTCGGTACCAGCTACTCGCAAATGGCTTATATATCATCAAGGGGTCCCAATAATAAGGTAAATGGTGCACATTGCGCATCAGTATTTTGAAACAAAATAAAACAAAAAGGAAATAAAACAAAAAGACACATAAAAAATCATTTTTTTTTTTTAATGCTTTCAAATAAGCATAGAAAATAATTAAACAATTTAGTAAAGTGATTTTTTTAAAATCCTCAAATGAGAGAATCGTTTATCAATACTCGAGTGTTTGAGAAAGGTGTGCATGAGCTTAGGCTTAAACCGATTGAAAATCGAGATTAACCGATTGCAAAAGATGGCAAAGGAGAAAAAACCCGATAAAATATACTAGAAAATAGTTCGAATACTTTGCAAATTTGAAAATTTCTACTAGTATTTCCATTTTGTATTTGTACAAGGAGGAAACTTTCTGCTTAAACAAAAAGACTTTCTCGAAGACTGCATCATAAGATCAAACTCCTATGCATATTTTGTTTAATGTTTTGATCTTTAAAGTCATTTTCAAGCAAGCGGACAAAGTAAATGCTTTCTTGGAGAATAGCTTTCTATTCCAAAGTTTTAGCTTTCTATTCACAAGACTATTGAATTTGAATCCCTCAGGGACACTTGTCTCTCAAAGAAGGTGATGTAAGGAAACAAAAGGGACAACAAAGTTATTTCACAAAGACCCTTGCCATGTGACGCTCATCTAGCCAAAGAATCCAACGGCCTTAGTGTTGCAACAACCTTGCACAATGAACCCTATGGCCTTCCACAGGCCAAAAAGCAAGAAGGGGCCACATGGTAGGGAGGCAGGGAGCGATGGGCGACAATGGAAGCGAAGGACACATGGCATGGGATGGTGGAGGTGTCCATGGCAGCAAGTCGTGCACATTCGATCAAGGAGTCCAGTGGTGCGAGGCGGGGTCTAAGGGATAGTTGAAAGGTTATTCTTCACATCTCTATCACCATTTGCTACTCAAAGCACATGGGAAGATCTTCGCTGCAGATGAGTATAGTCGAGACCTGCGCGCAACCAAAGCCATCATACCCAGTGGATAGGAGAGGACGAACTCAATCCACGATCTTGGAGAATACTTTACCGACGTCCAAGATGCCTTGTATGGGTGGGTTAAGACGTGCAGGGAAGTGGACGGATTCCATGAGGGAGCCCATGAGCAGATCAGAAGAACGACGCCACGAGACTGCCACTCAGAAGCTGGAGGCGCACTCAAGGAGAGAGGCATAGGCAGGTGCTCGATATGCGCAGGTCTGTACAGGATAGATACGGGGCACCTGGTGCATGTGGCAAAGGCCTCATTGTGCTCTCTCTCTCTCTCTCCTAGCTTTATGACAGATAGTGAAGCTAATGCTGCTTCATGGGCAGATCCGTTGCAATGTCAATCAACGAAGTGGATGGAAGAGGGCCAGAAAAATGCATGTGATGATGCACCGATGGGGAGAGTAGGCCGTTCCAAGAGCAAATCGTTGCGTCTTTCTCGATTGCACACTTTGAGTGGGGAGGGTGGGGCACATGACGCAGAGGGAGGAGGCATAGGAGCATGTAGGGGAGGGCAGGATTGTTCTTAAAGCAGCGAACGAGGGTGTCTACATAGATTCCATTTAATGAAAAGTATATAGAGCGAGTAATAGTATATATATTGGAAAGATTTTCTACACTTTCCTGCAACATTGTGCACGAGGCTATTCAAACTAAAAACGATATTGTGAAGGGTAATAAGGTTCAAGAAGTAGCACCCTAAAAGTACAAGGAAATTGTTATAGCAATGATTTTATTATATCTATAAAGTTGGTCACTTAACCATGGAATGTATGCTTTCGTTAAAGTAAATTTGGATACTCTACAAAAAGCTAATCATGAGGCGTAGTGCTGTTATCTCGTGCATGTCTTTTAGTTTTCCTTTTTTTTTTTTTTTTGGGGGGGGGGGGGGGGGGGGGGGGGGAGGAGGAGGAGGAGGAGGAGGGAGGGGTGTGTGTGTTTTTTTTTTTGAAACCAAAAATATGTACAATAGCACACGAGTTCAACACAAGGGGTTAATTTATCTTACGAAGTTATAGAAAAAATGCATACATAATACAAAAAAGTGAATTTTTTTGACACATAAGGGATCTTCTTATCGACAAAGGTGGTACATAATAGGTCTCTATAAACATGTATAGAAATAAAGAATAAGGGGTTCTATAAGTACTTTTGAACAGACATGCTATGTAAGCCCTCTATATTTGTGACTCCCTCCCAAGGCTCTTATAGATGTGCATGGTACTTCTTCAATGTGGAATCGACATAGTATATGCAACATAAGGTGGTCATAAAGCATCAATAGTGATTGTGAGCTAATAAACATCTTTTGTGTAATGAACAGGCGATTCATCAATCCATGCTAAACTTGCCTCGATTGGCATGCTTTTGGTTTCCATTCCATTTATAGTGCTTGTCGTTTAAAGAAAAACATGCCAATCTATATAGTGTCTTTCGTAGTTTTCAATAATTATAGCATGATGCCAATGATCGATCTGTATTCCATAGGTTATAGAACAAAATGCTTTCCGCTTTTCAACTGGTATGTGTTACTTGGGCTACCTCGATATTGCCAAGCGAAAGCACATCTATCTTTCTTGTAACAATTTTAATAACTTGTAACAATTTCAATAACCTTCATCATACTGTATTTGCTATTGCCATTTTTGGAGTTGGTCTTTCTTTTTTTGGCAAAACTTGATAATCTTTCATATAATCGATTAATCTGTAGTACCACATTTATCTTTTAATGTTGACAATTCTCCATTATTTGGCTCAATTCTACATCCTCATTAGATGGAATATTTACAGATTTTGTTGAAAATTACATTTCAGCTTGAGTAGAACCCTAATTTTGTTTAGCAACAACAAGCAGACATCGAAATTGCTCCCTCGCATTACGTATAAAAAGAAAACCTCCTAGCTGCTTCGTTTTCCCTCGTTTGCCTCATGCCCTTCCCCTTGCTTGCCTCATGCCCTTCCCCTTGCGTGCCATGTGGTAGTGGCATGCCTTTATTTCACTGCTCTCCATCTCCATGCTTGTCAACTTCCCCCTTTCACTTCAAAGTCAAGCTTTAAAAACATACAATCTTAGTCAGTAAAGTTAGCATACTCGCTTTGCTATCCCTCGCTTGCCTCATGCCCTTCCCCTTGCGTGCCATGTGGTAGTGGCATGCCTTTATCTCACTGCTCTCCATCTCCATGCTTGTCAACTTCCCCCTTTCACTTCAAAGTCAAGCTTTAAAAACATACAATCTTAGTCAGTAAAGTTAGCATACTCGACGTTGACCATTGTTGCTAGAATGTTATCATAAATTGACCTTCCTAGGATGAATGCACTTAGAACATTGAAAAGGTTCTCATAAACAAAGGGTGTTTTGCGGATATCAGGTGATATTTCCTTGCCTAGGATTTAAATCACTTGCATGAGATGCTAGAAATTTTTTGCCAACCTTCCTCTGCCTTGATGAATGTAGATCTTCTCAACCATTAGGGTTGCTGCTTTCTAGACGTGAAAATATGTGAAGCAAAAGCAGGGGGTTGGCCTCTACTCTATTGTTTGGGGCTTGCTAGGGCCTCTTTGATTGCTCTTGAGTTTTCCTACTTTGAGAGGTTTCTTGGTTGATGTTGGCCTGCCTATCTTTCTTTGGTTGCAACCTCTCCTTTTGAGCTAGTTTAAGGATTTCCATATTAGTTGGAGGAGATTTTGTTAGTGATTTATCTCCTTCTTTGCTTGTTGCAGTCATACTAGGAGCCATTGGACGTGCTCTTGCAAGTTTCCCAAATCCATTACATTTAAAGCATGCCCCAAAGAAAGTGCCAAAGCTAAGAGGGATTACCTTCAGACTGACACCAACATTCACAACCAGATTCTAGGGTTGGGGTTTTTTTTATGTCCCACCATATGCGCACCCTACTTGTTGTGGTGCTTGATTTTCTGCTGGAAGGTACAAATAACTGGGTTCCCAAAGATGTTGCCAAGTCTTTAAGACTATCCCTAAGCTAGAGAGGGGGCTGATAAACTTAACCCACATTGGGAAATGATCCTTAAAGCAATTAAGGGATTCAAAGGAGGGATCCCACGGAAGCACACAAATTGGTGACCGATTAAAGAAGAGTGAAATTCTGGCTAGGATCTTGGATACAATCATCAAGTCATTGAGTTGTACTGAGAAGAACTGTTTTGTCAATATTGGGCAAAAACCATTGATCACTTTAATTTGAGATATTTGGACTATAGAGCCAGTTAATAAGTTTAGCTTGGGATGGGACTCTACCCATGAAACCAAATACTAGCATCGAGTTGGCTAGTTTGGCCAATTATCACTTGACCAAGGCTGACATGCTAGCCATAGTTATAGCATCTTCTACATCTACCCTTTGCGGGAGCATCTTCTTAAGTGCCCAAAATTCTTTGTCTCCCTTTCCAACGTCTAGGGTAGCATTCGGTGCCCTTGCCTTGTCAAATGTTCACTTGTTTGTCAAGACGCCTAGAATTGCAAGGGACAACTCCTTTTCTAATCAAGCTTTGCGATCTTTAAGTTCCATCATATTCATGGAAGTATTGTTTTTAAAGACACTATTGTTTTCCTCCAGGGGTCTGATCTCGAGCAAGGTCGCTCTGGCTTCGTCCACTTATTGAGAGAGGGTCTCAAGTTGGCCAATGATTTGTCTTAGATGGTCAAGCATCATTGCAGCCATTTCATCTTGATCTTGCGTAGCATTGCCATAATCCCATTCTCTTTTGTGAGTGAGTGGATGGAGCCCCGACTTTTCTTGATTTTCAAGGACCTAAAGAAGTGTGCTTGATTAGCAGCCTCTGGTTGAGGAAAGGTCTCCCTAGATAACAATCTCGCCTTTTTTATCTCCTCGAGCTTCTGCTCGGCTAGGTTGGATTTAGCTTCTAGCCACCTTTTGTGTTCTTCTTTGGAGGCCCGCCCAATAGCCTTTTTGGAAGTTAGAAGAGCCTCCTCCTCTTTGAGATGCTTCCAATTCTCTTCCCGGGCCTTTTTCCTCCAAGGGTCTGAGCTTTTGATCCCTTTCTGTATACTCCAAGCAAAGAGGTCCCAAGGTCTAGGGGTTTCTATATTAATATCTTTGTTCATACAAAACATTTTGAATTCCTAAAATAAATCCAACTAGTATCAACAATAATCTTTTATTTGGTCTCATCTGGCATGATGCATACAATTGGTTGTTCCCCCAAGCGAGGAGCTCCTTGCTTACCCACTCTATGTGCATCATAAACCATAACTCTTAACATGCCAAAGTGGATTTTGAAGAAATATTTGATAACAATGGCAATAGATGGAGGTGTCTCTTAACTTCTCTATAGAAATTCCATGAGTAACAATGTTGCAGCTAGGCTATAGTGTCACTCTGTACGAAAAGAAAATTACAATTGGTCGTGGGTTCACACTTGTGGACTAGACACGTGGTAGGAATGGGGATTAGGACAACACCGTGGCCCGTTTTTCTCCGCCACAATTTAGGGATATGTGCAGTTGGACAGTTAGAGACATTTGATGTTATCTGTTGGTTACTTTTTGGGGGTTGTATATATTCTCACATTGCTTCAGTCGGATGGATGGTTCTAAGTAGAGTTTTGAGTCTAGCGTTAAGTCAGTCTACGTCACACACAACACCCTCCCTACACGTTTTCAGCCTTGACATCCCCATCCTACCTGTGAGTTATGGACGTGGAGCAGAGAGTATGTTCTGAGATAGGCATGTCGTTCTATAACCATGGGAAACACCTCTACACTTATATAGCTTACTATATGGCATCTGGCATGGCACTATGGGAGAAAAAGGAATTGAAAAATTTAATGGCAAAGGCTTCCACACGTGGAAAACCAGGCTACAAAGATATCTTATGAAAAATAAATTGTGGTCTGTCGTAACACCGAGAGTAAGCGAACCATCCACTTTTGTTGAAGGCACTCTCACTAGGGCCCAAATAACACAAGTACAAGCTAAACATGAACAAGCACTTGGAATAATTATCACATCACTCCACAATAATTATGTGCACTTTACAAATATCTACACCACTGCAATCCAAGCATGGGATATTCTCGAACATAACTTTGGTGCTAAACAAAAGCAAAGTAAGGTTAGCTTAAAGAAAAATATTTATAAACTTACTATGCTTCAAGAGGAGGATGTTTCAAGCCTCGTTAAGGGACTAATGAGCATAATCACACAGCTCACTTACATTCAATGCCAAGTCTCGGAAGAATATGAAGTCGTTGTGCTCCTGAGTGCTCACCTAAAAGTTTTGACAACATAGTCACAGTCTTAGAGAAAAAGAAACCCATACCTTCTCTACGATATGTTACAGGGGCAATCCATAAGGAAGAAAAGAAAAATAAGAAGAAATCCGAATCAGTGGGAGGAGATTATTATACATCATCATCATCATCTAGGGCATCATCATCATCACCTAGATTAAATAACAAGAAGTGTTATGAGTGTGGCAAGCATGGACACTCCTTCAAGGACTGCTACAAGAACAAGTATTGTAGCAATTGTGGCATCAAAGGTCATCCACCATCAAAATGCCAAGGAAGCAACAACAAAGACAAAAGTAGAGTCAATCTTACAGAAGAAGAGGATGCAGATGCAGCTCAACAACCAGAGAATTGTCTCCATGTGCGTACGGTCCCCAACTACTTTTACGAGTTTATTGATGTACTGTAACTTCCACCTTCTTTGTTTAAGGAGAGGATTTCTTAGTCTGTGTGACACCATATGATGAGACCACTCAGTCTGTGTGACTACTTTGGTCTGTGTGATAATTAGCACGTGTGGCTTTAGGTCTTGATCCAACTTCATTCAGTATAGTCCATGCCTAAGGGGAGGATTGTTGAGATAGGCATGTCCCTCTATAACCATGGGATTGAGTCTGTTGTTCTACTGAGTTACTTGTTGCATATTGTTCATCGTCTGCATTGTTCTCATTCTGCTAGTATTTTCATTATGTTGGGGTGAGATTTCATGAAAATTGCACTGAGGAGTATCCATAGTAGAGATCACAACACATTATTCTCGCTACATGTGCTCTCATTTTGGCACGCCCGGTGGGACCTCAACTGAAGTTTCACTCCACTGTGCCTACAGGTCAAGGAGCTAGCTCGTTTAAGCTCTCTCCTGTGTTGGTCTGGACTAGAGTAGTCCAGCTTGGTCTGTCTAGTTCAATACTAGACCAGCTAGTCTAGTCACTCGTCTTGGCTCATCTTGGTCTAAGTCTCTCGTCATGGTCTAGTAGTTTCTAGGCTGGGTCTAGTCCTATCTCATCCAAGTCTAGCCAGGAGGTCTAGTCACTCGCCTTGGCCTAGTGGAGTCTGGACCAATGTGCAATAAGTAAAGGTCTTCTTGCTCACAACTTGGGAGGGCTTTTGGAAATTGGAAACTTCATGACAAACACAAGGCATTCAAAAGAGTGACAAATCCCACTACTAAGTCCTTTGAAGTACTACCACAAGAAGCGTCAACCCTTCTTGCCAAGCAAAAGTCCACCAGCCCCATTACCCTTGCCTTCCCCTTCAACCAATTCTACATCTCCCCAATCACCCCCATAAATAAAAGTCTCGTCCAATGTGTTACAACAAGCTCCAGTGCAACAAGCTCTTGCACAGACATCCATGGAGGAGCTCACAAGCGTTCTTGCTAAGGTGAATATTAAGTTTTCGAGTCTCAAGGGTCTCTCCACGGAGGATGCTGACGACCATGCTTGGAGGTTTGTTTCTCTCTGTAGATGTCATGGACTCAATTGAGAAGATGCCTGCTTAGTACTCTTCCCATCTACCTTGGATGGATTAGCAGACAAGTGGTACAGTCAATTTGCAAAGAATCACAGAGGATGCTGACGACCATGCTTGGAGGTTTGTTTCTCTCTGTAGAGGTCATGGACTCAATTGAGAAGATGCCTGCTTAGTACTCTTCCCATCTACCTTGGATGGATTAGCAGACAAGTGGTACAATCAATTTGCAAAGAATCACTTTACTACTTAGGCTACATTAAGACAAAAAATTTGTGAAGCTTTTAGACCAAGCGACTTTCAAGAAAAGGTCATCGATGAGCTGGCCAACCTGCTGCTTCAGCCCAAAGAGACTTTTGCAAAACTCATGACCCGAACAAAGTCTCTGGCTGCCAAGCCTCCTCAGCAACTAGGTGAGTTTATGGTCAAGAAATGGGTAGAGAAGGCTCTTCTAATAAAGACTTCTCAACAAAAACTCCGAGAGAATCTCCGACCTGACGCGACCCTAGAGGAGTTTGTTATGGATGTGACTAGGATAGAGGGGGCAAGGAAGCTGTTTACTGGCTCTCCTCAGGTAGAGATTGGCTCTTTCCTCTTGGAGAGTCCATTTGACCCTTTGACTTATTTACGTAGGGAACTTGAAGCCCTAAAACTACAACATGCTCTTCAAGAGAAGAAGTTAATCTCTCTTAGACAGGAGAAGCCCCCACATCAAGAAACTTTGGATCAAATCAAGAGGGAGCTAGAAGAGCTTAGGTCTTAACATGAGACTAAGGCTATGGTATGGTGCATCTCATGCCGCTCTCCAGGACAACCTCCACAGAATTGTCCCCTTCGTGCTTATTGCCACTTCTGCAAAAAGTCTAGACATGAAGACAAGGGTTGCTACTATATCAAGGGATTGTGGCAAATACAACAAATTCTTGGTGGTTGGTTAATAGTCCATTGAAAGCCTAGACACTTAAAACATTACCCTCATACTTGGGCAAAAATGAAGAAAAATCATTGATATGCAAGACCACAAAACTAAATTGAGCAAAGGAGACTTTGGATATGGAGAACTTGCAGTCTATCATGTCGAAACGTATTCAATGTACCATCACATTGGGTGAGTTGTTAAAGATAAGACCACATTTATGGAAAGATCTACAAGGCACACTTTTATAAAAAAATGGGCATAACGGGAATAACCAAAGAAAACATTGAAGAGTTGCATAAAGAAGAATCTTGGGGAAAACTTGTCAAATTTGTACCTATGGACAAGGTAGGAGATTATTGCAAAGGGAAAAAAGGAACACAACTCTTTTGATACAATAAAACAATGTAGCGACCATGATTGTTCTAAATAAAGGGGCACGTATTGCCATTGCAACGAAAGCAGTATAGCCTAGCTTGGGGAGACCTGCAATCAAACAGATGCGAATGAAACTGCAACTAGTAGATGGGCACATTGAAAACCCATGGGATTTTTAGAAAATGTGATAGTCAGCTCTTGCAAGATTTCCTATCAACACACTTTTTCCATTGTAGATTTTGGAAAAAAAATTGAATTGTGAAATAATCTTGAAATGACCTTTTATGAGGAAAATACAGTGGATTCAAGATTGGGGAGACAATTATCTCTACCTGAAATAGGTTGGATAAAACTTGAAGGACCACTTATACAAGGATGTCCTTAAGATACCAATCCAAGAGCCGGATTTAAAAACTTTCGCTAAAATTGAACTTCCATCATGGTTAGAGAAAAACACACCAATTTGGATGTGCGGAGCTTCAAAGAATGGTAGTTTATGGTGAGAGGATTGCATCTTGGATCGAAATGTAAATGTTGTAATTATATACCAAAACCCTTTCTAGAACTTTTGTTTAAGCCATTTGAGTGGACGCCAATTTTGGCCACTATGGACGTGTGTGTCAATGAGTCTTGGCCTACTCAATTTTCCAATTATTAAAGCTATGAAATGATTCCCATCCAAATGGTGTTGATTGAACTTTTGGATGAACAACAAGTTTTTGGATCACTACTACAATGCTACTAATGAACTAGAGAAGGAAACACTCATGATTGATGAATTTGTCTCTAAAAAAGGGCACGTGAGATCAAAACTACTATTACAAGGAGGGGAGGACTTTTTTTTTTAATTTTCAAATCATCATCAAAGATGCCTACAAAAATTGTATGAAATGAGAGAATATACTGAGAAGAAATCAAGATGTGCCAAAAAGAGGAAACAAAACTCAAATTTTGATGATGGTAGATGAAGAAGATTGTATCAAGGATAAACACTGGCAAACATCCCATCTTAGAGAAAGGAAAGAGCATAAAGTGGAAACCCATAACAGAACAGAAACCAGGGAAAAATGGTGAAACCAAAGAAAAGGAACCTCGGATGACAAAAACAGAGAGGAAAGCTAAATAGAAGGAGTTAAAGAGAACCTTGAAGGAGATATGGACCACTAAAATGGAGTTTGATAGCGACAAACTAGGGCAAATCAGTGTTCCATCACATTACAAAAAGTATGCTCTGCAAGATTGACAGATCATAGTGGAGCAACAATGAGATAGCCTAAGGAACCTGAAAGTTCCTATGAGGGCCAAAAGGATGTCAAGAGAATTGACTGAGCAAAATCGGGAGAAGAACCCAAACCGGCCTACATAGCTACAAACTTGTCCTCGAGGGGGTCACTACATTAAAAAAATGCCTATCACTTGGGTTCAACATTAAGATCATTTTTTGATATTTTTTATCACATTTTCACATACAGAAGGGTGTTCAAAAAATGATCTTATAAAAACATTTACAGATTGAATAAGAAAAGGGTCTCTTTTATTGGTCAAAATGTAATGGCTGAGGGGTTTTATAAATAGCCCTTGAATGCATGCAATATGGAGGTTTTACATATAGTGACCCTCCCGAGGACTTGTCGCAAAATTCTTATCAAAACTCTAAAAGAGTATAGGGATGTCTTTGCATGGTCATGCAAAGATCTTAAGAAAGGAGATCTAACATTTCTTAGCACACTATTCCTATGAGAGATGATGTCGAGCCAAGTAGACAGAGACCCCATACATACAATCAGACATTTACCAAAAAAATAAAGTAAGAGATAGAGAAGCTCAAGGAAGCTGAGTTCATCTATGAACTAGAACACACCAACAAGGTGTCACCAATTATGGAAATATCAAAGAAAAATAGAGTTTATTTGAATCTCAAGAATGTGAATGCCACTACCATACATTATAACTATCTTCTTTCCATCACTGATCACATTTTAGAGCAAGTAGCTAGAAAAGAGGCTTATAGCTTCTTGGATGGATTTTTTGGTTACAATCAGCTAGTCATTGATTCAAAAGATCGGCACAAAATGCCTTTTGCCATAGAATGGGGGATTTTTTGCTTCATGAGTCATGTCTTTTGGGTTGATCAATGCACCAAAAATTTTCTAAAGGCTAATGAGCCATGCATCCAAAGAAAATCTGAGAAAATTTCTCAGAAGTCTACATGGATTATCTTTTTGTGCATTCATAAAAAAAGAGAAGCCCATTAGGAGCACTTCAAGTGTGTCTTTGAGAAATTCCATCTATAGAAAATTTGTTTAAATCCTGAGAAACGTATATTCACAGTTAGACATGGCAAGATTTTAGGACATACAGTCTCAAAAAATGGAATTGCAATCGACATGAAAACAATGGTAGTAATTGCCGAGATGTCTAGATCAATGAATGCCAGGGAAGTGGAAGCATTCATGGGACATGGTGGATACTATCATAGATTTATCTACATGTATGACATCATTGTTGCCAAACCCATTCGTAGCTTTATCACTCACTTTAAATGGACGAAGAGTGTGAAGCCCAAAAGCTTAAACAAGCTTTGTCTTCTGCACCCATATTGAAGACACTAGAATGGAATAAAATCTTCCATGTGCATGTGGATGCATCAAACTTTGCTATTGGCAGCACATTAGCACAACCAAGAGAGGGGACAATCGATTTTTATATCTCATATGCTAGCATGAAGTTGCACACATCGAAAAAAATCTACACCACAAATGAAAGAGAAGGACTAGGGATGGTGTATGCGGTTAAGAAATTTAGGCTGTACTGATTATCTAATAAGTTTCTCTTCTTTGTGGACCACCATGCCCTACTTTATCTTGTCAACAAGCCATACAATATTAGTAAGATTGTGAGATGGTTTATCATGCTACTAGAGTTTGATTTTACAATAGTGTTCCAGAAGGTCACCACACATCAATGAGAAGATCACCTTTTGAGGATCACTTCAAGAGAACCCCTAAAAGGAGTTGATGATGACTTATCAGATGCTTATCTATTCTCTAATGAAATGGCTCCAAAATGGTCGAAATATCTTCTCTCTTTAATGGCCACAGCTAAGGTAGGTTCATAGATCCCACTTCCAATCACACCATAGCTGATCAAGCAATCAACTTTGTATCAGTTGACTGGAAGGTTGTATCGAGAAAACAAGGATGGGATTCTACTTTTGTGCATAAGCCCCAAAGAACAAGCTAACTACTTAGATCAAGCTTGTACAACTGTAGTGAGAATTCATTTTGCAAAAGACCGGACTTTGAGATGACTAATGTGGTTAGGAGTTTAGTGGTCTATTATTAAAAGAGATGTTCATGCCTATGAGAGAAAAAATTTTGGTGCAAAAATGAGCAGCAATTCCACACGCGACCTTTTTCTAGATATTTGCTACACCTAAGTGGAGTAGATATCTAGTGGAGTACTTGACAAATAGAAAATTTTCTAAAAACATGAGCAAACAAAAACAAAGAGAAATTAAGATCAAAGCGGCCAATTATACCATGATCAATCAACAACTCTATAGATGAGGGAAGGACCTAACAACTTTGACTATGTGCCAATGAAGATAAAAGCATTCCTATTTTGGAACAAGCATACAAAAGGTTAGTAGCGGGCCATATCTCTCATGAAACTAGAGCTAGAGCAATGGTGATGGATGGTATTTGGTGGCCAAATCTGTTTTCCAATGCAAAAGAATTTGTTAGACCATGTGATTCATGTCAACGAGCAAAGATGCCAAATAGAATTGATAGCACTCCATTGTGACCAATGATCGGCGCACGATTGTCTTCTAAGTGGGGTATAGACTTTGTGGATCCAATACAACCACTGAGGGCGAGCTTTTTGAAATGGGGCCTCTAAACCCAAACCAATGGGCCTACCCTCAAAAAAATTTCGTAAAGAGGTACGCACACTACTTGGGGAACCACCTTCTTTTGGGAGTGGAGAAGGAAACCAATCAAAATAACACTTGCACTCACCCACTCAAGCAACACACTTTGAAAACCCCCTTACTCTATATACACTTTGGACACTTGAACACCATCAACGATTATGCAACCCAATGCCGTGCATCAAAATGAAATATGCAATTTGTGGAATAGCATTCACCTTCTCCCCATAAGAATACCCAAAATACATCCAAACTCTTCCTCTCTCAAGCACTCATCAAAAAATCATGCGCACAAGACTTGCCTCTCAAAACGCACAAGAGAATCACTTACATCAAACTAACACACTTTGCATAGAGAGCTCATCTCCATCTATGCAATGCCGTGACACAAATAAAATCACCATGAGAGGTAGCCACATGCATATGTAACGAAGCAAAAGAGAGTTGGAGTGAGAAATTTCTTTAGACCAATTGAATAAGTGTGGAGAAACAAACCAATGGTAAATTGAGAATAGAACACTTACTTGATTTCTCGCACACCTTTTAAGGGGAGGACAGACGCTGGCTAACCATCACGAATTGCGACACTTGAAAGTTTTGAAGATGATTTCATGATCATTAACATAAACATGAGAGAGATCATGATGTATTTACAAGTTATTGAGGTGCTACAAATGATTTAGTGGGTTGATGGAGTAAGAGATTGTAGAATGAAAAGAGTGGAGAATAGAGTTGCACTTCCTCCAAAGAGGAGGGTTAGGAGGGAGGATGTGAAAGAGGGAGAGTTGGGGTTTTCTCTACTATTGATCAAGAACCAACATAAGGTTGAAAATATAGGTGTGTGTCCTTGAGTCTCTCCAAGGGGGGCTATTTATAGTTGTGTAGGAGTGGGATTATGCTACACTTAATTAGAGTAAGTGATTAGACCTAATTAAGTGTCCTTTGACCACTCATTGAATATTGGACATAAAAGGGACTATTTATTCACCAAAAATATCATTTTAGACCGTGAAGCCTCCATAGGGGTGCATAATGTAGGTGGGCCCCACCATGAGGCCCTACGGGTGGCTCCTACGGGGTATCTCAACTTGTCTGTCTTGGCATTTAGAAAGCATCTTTAGGTTGGTCCCATCACATGTAAGTGACCTTGAACACTCATTGCTCTTCTAGAAGATGATTAGCGAAAAAATAAGTTCTCACCCTCTTGATTTACTTGATTTACAGTTCCCTTTTGCTACGAAAGTGACAGATTTACACTATTTTGACCATAACGTTTTACCTGTAGCTCGGAATGACATGCTTCAAAAGGCAAAATTGACCTTCTCAACATGTTTGATATGAATTTGGACTATTCTTCATGCCCATGCACCAAGGAATTTGGTTTGGAAGGTCCACACTAGGCTAGGGAACCTTTTGCTTCCAAGTCTTCTTGTATGGGCCCTTTGCTTGTATGCATCCAAGGGGAATCATGCTTTTTCAAAAGGCTATGATACTTAAACAAATAGAGGAGGACGCAATATTATTTGCTTGTGAAAAGAATATACAATTGGAGTCTTTTTGAAAGGAGAGAAACTATATGTATATTCTTAAGAGATATTGGGCCACCTATGTAAGGGGCATAGAAGACTTATAGAGAGGGACCATAATCTTTGGTAAAGACAAGTGGAGAGTTGATTTCCATGGGAATTTATCTATATGGGTTGGAAGATGGATATATTATTTTTCTACTACTAATTCACAAGAGGTAAAAGTTTGGGGGTGTATAGTTGGTTATTGTATGCTTATTCTATTTACAAAGCAAAAAGAAAAGGATGGTAATATAAATATATGACTAAGGTGACATTTTTGGGAAGAGTATAATGTATGTGTCGCCACAAAGGTTAAACGAAGAGAGGGAATTTACTCTAGATAACTTAATAGCGTAGAAAAATATATACACATATGAGGAAGAGGACGTTCAGTAGGCTGACAAATGTTGCAAAAAGATGGTTACCATTTTATGCCACTCATATTAGCCCTCCCCCAAGCCTAGAGATATTCATATCTTTAGGAGGACGGTGTTGCTTCTTTTTCTTCTTTTTTTTCTCTTTTTTTTGGTCATTTTTCCTTTTCCACTTTTTTTTTTTCAATAGGAGTGTCATGCACTCTTTTACTCCATTAGACCTGCTTTTCATTACCTCAATCCCATAAATCGAAGATGGGAGGGTTGCCTTGGGTATGTTCAGATTCCAAGGCTGGTTCTTCTTTGCACATCAAAGCTTTAAAAATAGGTGGAGCATTTGCCATGCCGAAGGGAGCCATGTCAATTTGCAGCTTAGACGATGTAGGCAGATGACTGCCTATCAACGGATTGATACGTTGAAAGTAGGGCTTTAATCTCCATCCATTGACTCTGGTCTTGTGGAGTTTTCCTGATAAATCTGCTAATCTGTAACTACCATTTCCAAACTTTGTTTTTATCATGAAAGGTCCCTCCCATCTTTGCAAAAACTTTTTGTCAAGTCGAGTATCAAGTCGGTTATCATAGCGAAGAACCAAGATACCTTCCTTCAATCCTTTCCCCTTGAGCTTCTTGTTGATTTTATCCCTTCGGCTTGTCGCTTTGGTGATGTAGTGATCAATGGACTCTTCTCTATCTAGCTCAAGTCGTTGGAGATCTAAGATCCTTTCATGTAGAACCTCTTTTGGTTTTTTTGCCACTCTTGCAAGAACGCGCAAGCTTCAGAGCTCTACCTCAATGGGGAGAAGTGCTTCCTGTCCATAAACTAGATGAAAAGGGGTGAATTGGGTAGATACCTTCAAAGATGTCCTATACGACCAAAGAGCAGCCGTCAAATGGCGATCCCAATCATTAGGCCGGTCCACAACCTGCTTATAAATGATCTTACATATCATTCCATTCACTTTTTCCACCAATCCATTGCATTGAGGATAGTAGGGTGTGGAATGCAGGTGTTTCACTTTTAACCTCCTCAAGAGATCATTAAGAATGTCATCCCTAAAACCCGGGCCTCGATCTGATAAGATTTCTAGGGGTGTTCCAAACCTACTACAAATATGATCAAAAATAAACTTTGATACCTCTTCAGCTGTGATTTGGGTTGTGCTTGTTGCTTCCGCCCATCGTGTCATGTAGTCAACACCCATGATGATGAAAACCTTCCCTGTAGAAGTACGAGGTAGGGGACCTATTGCATCCACACCCCACTAGCAAAGAATCACCTTTTATAATAATTCTTTGTATGCCTAATTCTTTGCATTCTTCTAACCCAAGGGTTAGAGCAGCATACTCAACCTCATTGTTAGAGTGAACAATGGGTAGAGTGATACCTTTTCTAGCCATTACCTCCTTTTGTGGGTTCAAAATGATGATTCCCCCTGCTGCTTTGTCTTGTTGGCGTTGATAAGCTCCGTCAAAGCATAAAGTATGGGCATTATCAATCTCCTTTACATTGAACTGTTTTGAGCCTTCCTCTCTTTGTAGTCGTGATCCTTCCCTTTCTCTCACTTTGTAGGTGAGAATGTCTGCAAGTCCTGCTCTTGTGCTATCTTCTACAAGGAAAGTGTATTCAAATTCTTGGAGTTCAAGCACCCACTTTGCTATTCTAGATGAGAGGCTCCTGTGTTGTACTACATATGGTAGATTGTGCTCTAAGGTGAGAAAAAAAAATGGCACAGGGAGAAGATACGATCGAAACTTCCTTACCGCAAACAAGATTGCAAAGACCACTTTCTCCATTTCAGTGTATCCCTTCTCGGCCGGAGTCATCACCTTGCTTGCAAAATAGATCGGCCTCATGTATGATGTTTTAGGATCTTTTTGCATCAAAACAACACCAATTGCTTCGAAACCTACGCTTGGAGTGACATAGTAGGTCTCCTTTGGATCTGGTGGCATTAGGATTGGGAGAGAGCTAAGAATGCCCTTCACTTCCTCAAAACATTTTGCATGTTCCCTCCCCCATTCAAATGTAGATTGGCTTGCCAACCTATGCAAAGGGCGCTGGATTCTGCTAGGAGATGGATGAAGCGAGACATGTACCTCACTTTGTGGTTGAAGGTCATTAGCTCCTTAGTTGTTGTTGGTGGAGATAATGACAAAAGGGCCTCTACTTTACTAGAGGGATCCACTTGAATTCCTTGTGAAGAAACCACATGGCCTAGCAAAACCACCTGAGATTCACCGATATGACACTTCTCTGGGTTGAGTTGTCCCCCAAATTGATGGAGCCTCTTAAGCCCCTCTTCAACCTTTTGGCAATAAAGTGATCTACAACTATAAATACAGAAATCATGCATAAAGACTCTTATGGATTTTCCAAAGAATGGCTGAAATAAAAATATTGTGAATCTCATGAAGGTGCTAGGAGCATTGGTGAGCCCAAAAGGCATTACTCTGAATGCAAAACATCCCCAAGGTGTGATGAAGGTGGTTTTTGGTTGGTCCTCTTCTGCTATTCTAATTTGAAAATATCCTGAATACCCATCACACACAGTGTAGCATTCGTGACCTGCTACTTCATTCAAAATTTCATCTTGGAAAGGGAGAGGGAAGTGGTCCCTCTTTGTCGCAGCGTTGAGGGGTTTGTAATCCACGCAGACCCTCCACTTACCATTCTTCTTGGGAATGACTACAATAGGTGATACCCATTCGGAGTTGGATACTGGATAGATGAAGCCAGCCTTCAAGAGTCGATTCACTTCTTGTAGGAGAGCCTTTTGTTGCACAGATCCTATTCGCCTTAACTTTTGAGCCATGGGTTTGGTCCCTAGTTTCAATTCAATTCGATGCTCTATTACATCTACACCTCTTATTTGTGAGTAGTCAGTGATAAACAAATTGGGATACCTCCTTAACATATTGATGTAGGACCTCTTCTCCTCACAAGTAAGATGTTTTGCAAGCATCTTCTCAAATCCTTCTTCAAGGTGGTGGCATCTTTCATCCCCTCGTGTGTGATTGTCTGTTGGCTTTTCTTCTACTGGAACATCTTGAGTGTTGGCGTTGAATACAATTCCCATTACCTCCAAAGAAGACTCCTCTTCACTGGTTGATGCACTGGTTGATGCTTCCTCATCACTTGAGTAAGGACTCTCCTCCTCGCTCTCTTCATCTGTCGTGGTTTCATAGTTGATATCTAGTTGCTTTCCTTCTCGCCAATCATACACCACCGGTTGACCCTTCTTAAGAATCAAACGACCACTTCCCCATTTGTGGTCTGCATTCACAGCAATGAGCCAAGGCCTCCCTAGGATGATGGGATAGCCCTCCCCCTTAGCTGGCATGACATACATATCCACTCGTGCATCTATGTTACATACAGAGACTTTTACATTTTCAATGATCCCCAAACACTTCACACTTGAGTTGTTGGCTAGCCTAGCTTGACAATTAGAGGACTTTGTAATTTCAAGCCCTAACCTGTTCATTGATTTTTTCGTGATCACACACATTTGAGCTCCACCATCAACATATACATTAGACACCTTTTTACCCCTTATGTAAGCATCCACAATGGGTTCCACATCTTTTTGTAGCTTTGAGGCCACAACCTTAATGGAAATATTTGCTTTCTTTTTTGGAATTCTTGTACTTACCAACTTTGGCCATTGCCTTCTTACTTTACCTGATAGGTGTAGAAGTTGAGGCCATGAAATGTTTGGCTTTTGGGTTTGTAAATCCTCCAGGATGTTGTAGGGCTCTAGCTCCTTTCCCAATGGGAAGTCGTTGATACCAATTTCCCTTCGCCTTGATCTTTTCTTTCTGCTACTTTCAGCTTCTTCCATCTTTGACTTCTTCTTCTTGTCCCTTCTGGCTGAATTTGTTCCTTCACTTCTCATGTCTTCATCCTTATCATGTGCTCTTGTGCGTTTTTCTGCCGGCATAACATCAAAGTTTAGAGTATGTTCATCTATTACCTCTTCTAGCTTGATGATGTTGACTCCTCTTTCTTCCTCCTCATGTGGGACGGGAGGTATATTTGCTGGTGGTGGTGGTCGATGAAGGATTTGTGGGCCTTGAGCTTGTTCTTGCTGCACAGTGAGAGGAGGCGGTCTGGGGGGATATATGTCTCCCGGAAGTCGCCTTGGATATGGACAATTTTACATCCCATGATCCATTTCATTGCAATTCCAACATCGCAACTCTTGAGCTTGTCTTCGTTGATTGGGATTCGCTTCTCTTGGTTGTCGTTGTTGAGGTAGGCCTTGTACTAGATTCAGAGTGAGGTTCTCAAGCTATTGAGTTAGCCTTTGTAAAACCTCTTGTTGAGAGTTATCTCCTATTTGTGAAGATTGTGCAAGAGGGGCCCTAATTGGTGCTTCCATGGTTTGTGAAGACTCCCTCTCACTCACTTCATTCAAACCCCTTGCTCTATGTGCTTGGAAGTGTAGTTTTCTAAGCTTGATGATGGCTACCTCACGTGCTTCTTCGAAGGTGGATGGGAATTTTAGCTCTACTTTAGCCTTTAAAAGTGGATACAAGCCAACCATGAATCTCTCTTTTTTTAGAAAGTTAGGTGCACCACCATGATTTTATAATGTAGCCTCCCACCTACCCCATAGATTGACAAAGGTTGCTTCATAAGAGGGATAGTCTTCAAGTGATACCTGCTTATGTCCAATAAGACATTTCCATAGTCCTTCAGAAGTATCAGCTTGCCCGAACTTGGAGAGGAAGCTTGCTCGCAGTCTCTCCCAATTGGACTTGATTTGGGGTTGCAAGGTCTCATACCATGCTTTAGCTTCTGCTTTTAGAACCAATGGGAAGGCTCGTAGCTTTACTTCCTCTTCATCTCTCCCGGATATGAGATGTGCCATCTCCAAGTTGTCAAGAAACTGTTGCGCATCTTCCCCACTTCTTGCATAGAACGTGGGAAAAGAACTTGACATTTTGTTAAGACTTTTTGAAATCTCTTTTTTTTAAAGAAACTTTTCTCTTACGGGCCGCACAAGATTATTGACACTATAAATCTGATTACATTAAAATGAAGATGTACACATCCATTGTTAATTCGTACTTTATCATAGGTAGAATAAATGGATTAATTGAAGCATTGATTTCATTGAGGCGAGTGGATCCAAATATCCTCCTTATGATAGATTGAAACCTAAACTTAGTTGCAATGATTATATGAATGGATTGCCGAGCAATAAGCTTAAAAGGTTCATTGTTTTGATCGTGATTCATGTGCTACTCCTCGTTGTTGGTTTGAAGACCTCGTTCCTTCATATGGCCCTTGAGCACCCCTTCACCACTCCTTGTTCCTGCCTTTAAAACAAAATGAAAACGTGAACCTCAAAAGAAGTTTCATAATTGATGATTGGAAGTACAATTGGATTGGGTGATGCCAGTATTTCTCTAAGTCTTTCTGCACCAAACATAAAAACAATGCGTTGCTGGAAAAGGACTTTTCTATCTATGTGAACATTTAATCTAATGTTTTGTGCAAAATGAAATGGATAGATGGGAACTCCATTGTTCATCACTAAAAAATTTGAAGGTAACTTGGAAATATGTTCCTCAGTGGGGGCGCCACTTTATGAGGGCGAGCTTTTTGAAATGGGGCCTCTAAACCCAAACCAATGGGCCTACCCTCACAAAATTTTCGTAAAGAGGTACGCACACTACTTGGGGAACCACCTTCTTTTGGGAGTGGAGAAGGAAACCAATCAAAATAACACTTGCACTCACCCACTCAAGCAACACACTTTGAAAACCCCCTTACTCTATATACACTTTGGACACTTGAACACCATCAACGATTATGCAACCCAATGCCGTGCATCAAAATGAAATATGCAATTTGTGGAATAGCATTCACCTTCTCCCCATGAGAATACCCATAATACATCCAAACTCTTCCTCTCTCAAGCACTCATCAAAAAATCATGCGCACAAGACTTGCCTCTCAAAACACACAAGAGAATCACTTACATCAAACTAACACACTTTGCATAGAGAGTTCATCTCCATCTATGCAATGCCGTGACACAAATAAAATAACCATGAGAGGTAGCCACATGCATATGTAACGAAGAAAAAGAGAGTTGGAGTGAGAAATTTCTTTAGACCAATTGAATAAGTGTGGAGAAACAAACCAATGGTAAATTGAGAATAGAACACTTACTTGATTTCTCGCACACCTTTTAAGGGGAGGACAGACGCTGGCTAACCATCACAAATTACGACACTTGAA
This sequence comes from Adiantum capillus-veneris, assembly GCF_014529385.1. NCBI lineage: Eukaryota > Viridiplantae > Streptophyta > Polypodiopsida > Polypodiales > Pteridaceae > Adiantum > Adiantum capillus-veneris. The sequence goes on from NC_140958.1 coordinate 6,084,135, forward strand.
AGTTTTGAAGATGATTTCATGATCATTAACATAACCATGAGAGAGATCATGATTTATTTACAAGTTATTGAGGTGCTACAAATGATTTATTGGGTTGATGGAGTAAGAGATTGTAGAATGGAAAGAGTGGAGAATAGAGTTGCACTTCCTCCAAAGAGGAGGGTTAGGAGGGAGGATGTGAAAGAGGGAAAGTTGGGGTTTTCTCTACTATTGATCAAGAAACAACATGAAGTTGAAAATATAGTTTTGTGTCCTTGAGTCTCTCCAAGGGAGGCTATTTATAGTTGTGTAGGAGTGGGATTATGCTACACTTAATTAGAGTAAGTGATACCTAAATAAGTGTCCTTTGACCACTCATTGAATATTGGACATAAAAGGGACTATTTATTCACCAAAAATATCATTTTACACCATGAAGGCTCCATAGGGGTGCATAATGTAGGTGGGCCCCACCATGAGGCCCTATGGATGGCTCCTGCGGGGTATCTCAACTTGTCTGTCTTGGCATTTAGAAAGCATCTTTAGGTTGGTCCCATCACATATAAGTGACCTTGAACACTCATTGCTCTTCTAGAAGATGATTAGGGGAAAAATAAGATCTCACCCTCTTGATTTACTTGATTTACAATTCCCTTTTGCTGCGAATCTGACAGATTTACACTATTTTGACCATAACTTTTTACCTGTAGCTCGGAATGACATGCTTCAAAAGGCAAAATTGACCTTCTCAACATGTTTGATATGAATTTGGACTATTCTTCACGCCCATGCACCAAGGAATTCGGTTTGGAAGGTCCACACTAGGCTAGGGAACCTTTTGCTTCCAAGTCTTCTTGTATGGGCCCTTTGCTTGTATGCATCCAAGGGGAATCCTGCTTTTTCAAAAGGCTATGATGCTTAAACAAATAGAGGAGGACGCAATATTATTTTCTTGTGAAAATAATATACAATTGGAGTCTTTTTGAAAGGAGAGAAACTATATGTATATTCTTAAGAGATATTGGGCCACCTATGTAGGGGGCATAGAAGACTTGTAGAGAGGGACCATAATCTTTGGTAAAGACAAGTGGAGAGTTGATTTCCATGGGAATTTATCTATATGGGTTGGAAGATAGATATATTATTTTTCTACTACTAATTCACAAGAGGTAAGAAAGTTTGGGGGTGTATAGTTGGTTATTGTATGCTTATTCTATTTACAAAGCAAAAAGAAAAGGGTGGTAATATAAATATATGACTAAGGTGACATTTTTGGGAAGAGTATAATGTATGTGTTGCCACAAAGATTAAAAGAAGAGGGGGAATTTACTCTAGATAACTTAATAGCGTAGAAAAATATATACACATATGAGGAAGAGGACGTTGAGTAGGCTGACAAATGTTGCGAAAAGATGGTTACCATTTTATGCCACTCATATTAGCCCTCCCCCAAGCCTAGAGATATCCATATCTTTAGGAGGACGATGTTGCTTCTTTTTCTTCTTTTTTTTTGGTCATTTTTCCTTTTCCACTTTTTTTTTTCAATAGGAGGAGTGTCATGCACTCTTTTACTCCATTAGACCTGCTTTTCATTACCTCAATCCCATAAATCGGAGATGAGAGGGTTGCCTTGGGTATGTTCAGATTCCAAGGCTGGTTCTTCTTTGCACATCAAAGCTTTAAAAATAGGTGGAGCATTTGCCATGCCGAAGGGAGCCATGTCAATTTGGTGCTTAGACGATGTAGGCAGATGACTGCCTATCAACGGATTGATACGTTGAAAGTAGGGCTTTAATCTCCATCCATTGACTCTGGTTTTGTGGAGTTTTCCTGATAAATCTGCTAATCTGTAACTACCATTTCCAAACTTTGTTTTTATCATGAAAGGTCCCTCCCATCTTTGCAAAAACTTTTTGTCAAGTCAAGTATCAAGTCGGTTATCATAGCGAAGAACCAACATACCTTCCTTCAATCCTTTCCCCTTGAGCTTCTTGTTGATTTTATCCCTTCGGCTTGTCGCTTTGGTGATGTAGTGATCAATGGACTCTTCTCTATCTAGCTCAAGTCGTTGGAGATCTAAGATCCTTTCATGTAGAACCTCTTATGGTTTTTTTGCCACTCTTGCAAGAACGCGCAAGCTTGAGAGCTCTACCTCAATGGGGAGAAGTGCTTCCTGTCCATAAACTAGATGAAAAGGGGTGAATTGGGTAGATACCTTGAAAGATGTCCTATACGCCCAAAGAGCAGCCGTCAAATGGTGATCCCAATCATTAGGCCAGTCCACAACCTGCTTAGAAATGATCTTACATATCATTCCATTCACTGTTTCCACCAATCCATTGCATTGAGGATAGTAGGGTGTGGAATGCAGGTGTTTCACTTTTAACCTCCTCAAGAGATCATTCAGAAGGTCAGTCTAAAACCTGGGCCTTGATCTGAGAAGATTTCTAGGGGTGTTCCAAACCTACTACAAATATGATCAAAAATAAACTTTGATACCTCTTCAGCTGTGATTTGGGTTGTGCTTGTTGCTTCCGCCCATCGTGTCATGTAGTCAACACCCATCATGATGAAAACCTTCCTTGTAGAAGTACGAGGTAGGGGACCTATTGCATCCACACCCCACTTTTCAAAAGGGCCATAAGATATTATTGGGACTCGAGGCTCATATGTTAGTCGTCTATCCCAAGCAATTTGGCATGGCTTACATGCCTTACACCAATATTGGACATCACGATGTAAGCTCGGCCAAATAAACCCTGGTTGTAAAATCTTCCTACTTGTAATATCTTGAGAAAAGTGACCACCACAGACATCATCATGACATGAAAGAAGAATTTTCTCTATCTCTTGCACACCTGGTACTCTCCTCAAGACCAAATCTTTCCCTTGTGATATAAATCATCCCCGATCAATTGGTAAGGTGTGGCCTTCTTAACTAGTCTATGTCTTTGCACCTTGTCCAAGTGTTTGGGACACTCACCTGCTTGTAGAAAGAAGATAATGTCTTTTAGCTCCTCTTGACCTTGATATTTGGGTTCATATAGTTTCACACCTCCTACCGCCATTTGAAGCTTTTCATTTTCGAGTAAGTCTGCTTCCTTGTTATGAGTTCTCACAATGTGTTGTACCTGTGTTGCTTTAAAACCCTTCATCAAAGCTCTTACACTACTAAGCCGCTCAAACAATGTACGATTCTTGCACCTCCAAGTCCCTTGGATTTGCCTGACCACTAGCAAAGAATCACCTTTTATAATAAGTCTTTGTATGCCTAATTCTTTGCATTCTTCTAACCCAAGGGTTAGAGCAGCATACTCAACCTCATTGTTAGAGTGAACAATGGGTAGAGTGATTCCTTTTCTAACCATTACCTCTTTTTGTGGGTTCAAAATGATGATTCCCCCTGCTGCTTTGTCTTGTTGGCGTTGATAAGCTCCGTCAAAGCCTAAAGTATGGGCATTATCAATCTCCTTTACTTTGAACTGTTTTGAGCCTTCCTCTCTTTATAGTCGTGATCCCTCCCTTTCTCTCACTTTGTAGGTGAGAATGTCTGCAAGTCCTGCTCTTGTGCTATCTTCTACAAGGAAAGTGTATTCAAATTCTTGGAGTTCAAGCACCCACTTTTCTATTCTAGATGAGAGGCTCATGTGTTGTACTACATATGGTAGATTGTGCTCTAAGGTGAGAAAAAAAAATGGCACAGGGAGAAGATACGATCGAAACTTCCTTACCGCAAACAAGATTGCAAAGACCACTTTCTCCATTTCAGTGTATCCCTTCTCAGCCGGAGTCATCACCTTGCTTGCAAAATAGATCGGCCTCATGTATGATGTTTTAGGATCTTTTTGCATCAAAACAACACCAATTGCTTCGAAACCTACACTTGGAGTGACATAGTAGGTCTCCTTTGGATCTGGTGGCATTAGGATTGGGAGAGAGCTAAGAATGCCCTTCACTTCCTCAAAACATTTTGCATGTTATCTCCCCCATTCAAATGTAGATTGGCTTGCCAACCTATGCAAAGGGGCGATGGATTCTGCTAGGAGATGGATGAAGCGAGACATGTACCTCACTTTGTGGTTGAAGGTCATTAGCTCCTTAGTTGTTGTTGGTGGAGATAATGACAAAAGGGCCTCTACTTTACTAGAGGGATCCACTTGAATTCCTTGTGAAGAAACCACATGGCCTAGAAAAACCACCTGAGATTCACCGATATGACACTTCTCTGGGTTGAGTTGTCCCCCAAATTGATGGAGCCTTTTAAGCCCCTCTTCAACCTTTTGGCAATGAAGTGATCTACAACTATAAATAGAGAAATCATGCATAAAGACTCTTATGGATTTTCCAAAGAATGGCTGAAATACAAATATTGTGAATCTCATGAAGGTGCTAGGAGCATTGGTGAGCCCAAAAGGCATTACTCTGAATGCAAAACATCCCCAAGGTGTGATGAAGGTGGTTTTTGGTTGGTCCTCTTCTGCTATTCTAATTTGAAAATATCCTGAATACCCATCACACACAGTGTAGCATTCGTGACCTGCTACTTCATTCAAAATTTCATCTTGGAAAGGGAGAGGGAAGTGGTCCCTCTTTGTCGCAGCGTTGAGGGGTTTGTAATCCACGCAGACCCTCCACTTACCATTCTTCTTGGGAGTGACTACAATAGGTGATATCCATTCGGAGTTGGATACTGGATAGATGAAGCCAGCCTTCAAGAGTCGATTCACTTCTTGTAGGAGAGCCTTTTGTTGCACAGATCCTAGTCGCCTTAACTTTTGAGCCACGGGTTTGGTCCCTGGTTTCAATTCAATTCGATGCTCTATTACATCTACACCTCTTATTTGTGAGTAGTCAGTGATAAACAAATTGGGATACCTCCTTAACATATTGATGTAGGACCTCTTCTCCTCACAAGTAAGATGTTTTGCAAGCATCTTCTCAAATCCTTCTTCAAGGTGGTGGCATCTTTCATCCCCTCGTGTGTGATTGTTTGTTGGCTTTTCTTCTACTGGAACATCTTGAGTGTTGGCGTTGAATACAATTCTCATTACCTCAAAATAAGAATCCTCTTCACTGGTTGATGCTTCCTCATCACTTGAGTAAGGACTCTCCTCCTCGCTCTCTTCATCTGCCGTGGTTTCATAGTTGATATCTAGTTGCTTTCCTTCTCGCCAATCAGACACCACCGGTTGACCCTTCTTAAGAATCAAATGACCACTTCCCCATTTTTGATCTACATTCACAGCAATGAGCCAAGGCCTCCCTAGGATGATGGGATAGCCCTCCCCCTTAGCTGGCATGACATACATATCCACTCGTGCATCTATGTTACATACAGAGACTTTTACATTTTCAATGATCCCCAAACACTTCACACTGGAGTTGTTGGCTAGCCTACCTTGACAATTAGAGGACTTTGTAATTTCAAGCCCTAACCTGTTCATTTATTTTTCCGTGATCACACACATTTGAGCTCCACCATCAACATATACATTAGACACCTTTTTACCCCTTATGTAAGCATCCACAATGGGTTCCACATCTTTTTGTAGCTTTGAGGCCACAACCTTAATGGAAAGATTTGCTTTCTTTTTTGGAATTCTTGTACTTACCAACGTTGGCCATTGCCTTCTTACTTTGGCTGATAGGTGTAGAAGTTGAGGCCATGAAATGTTTGGATTTTGGGTTTGTAAATCCTCCAGGATGTTGTAGGGCTCTAGCTCCTTTCCCAATGGGAAGTCGTTGATACCAATTTCCCTTCGCCTTGATCTTTTCTTTCTGCTACTTTCAGCTTCTTCCATCTTTGACTTCTTCTTCTTGTCCCTTCTGGCTGAATTTGTTCCTTCACTTCTCATGTCTTCATCCTTATCATGTGCTCTTGTGCGTTTTTCTGCCGGCATAACATCAAAGTTTAGAGTATGCTCATCTATTACCTCTTCTAGCTTGATGATGTTGACTCCTCTTTCTTCCTCCTCATGTGGGACGGGAGGTATATTTGCTGGTGGTGGTGGTCGATGAAGGATTTGTGGGCCTTGAGCTTGTTCTTGCTGCACAGTGAGAGGAGGCGGTCTGGGGGGATATATGTCTCCCGGAAGTCGCCTTGGATGTGGACAATTGTACATGCCATGGCCCATTTCATTGCAATTCCAACATCGCAACTCTTGAGCTTGTCTTCGTTGATTAGGATTTGCTTCTCTTGGTTGTCGTTGTTGAGGTAGGCCTTGTACTAGATTCAGAGTGAGGTTCTAAAGCTATTGAGTTAGCCTTTGTAAAACCTCTTGTTGAGAGTTATCTCCTATTTGTGAAGATTGTGCAAGAGGGGCCCTAATTGGTGCTTCAATGGTTTGTGAAGACTCCCTCTCACTCACTTCATTCAAACCCCTTGCTCTATGTGCTTGGAAGTGTAGTTTTCTAAGCTTGATGATGGCTACCTCACGTGCTTCTTCGAAGGTGGATGGGAAAAGAACTTGACATTTTGTTAAGACTTTTTGAAATCTCTTTTTTTCAAAAGAAACTTTTCTCTTACGGGCCGCACAAGATTATTGACACTATAAATCTGATTACATTAAAATGAAGATGTACACATCCATTGTTAATTCGTACTTTATCATAGGTAGAATAAATGGATTAATTGAAGCATTGATTTCATTGAGGCGAGTGGATCCAAATATCCTCCTTATGATAGATTGAAACCTAAACTTAGTTGCAATGATTATATGAATGGATTGCCGAGCAATAGGCTTAAAAGGTTCATTGTTTTGATCGTGATTCATGTGCTACTCCTCGTTGTTGGTTTGAAGACCTCGTTCCTTCATATGGCCCTTGAGCACCCCTTCACCACTCCTTGTTCCTGCCTTTAAAACAAAATGAAAATGTGAACCTCAAAAGAAGTTTCATAATTGATGATTGGAAGTACAATTGGATTGGGTGATGCCAGTATTTCTCTAAGTCTTTCTGCACCAAACATAAAAACAATGCGTTGCTGGAAAAAGACTTTTCTATCTATGTGAACATTTACTCTAATGTTTTGTGCAAAATGAAATGGATAGATGGGAACTCCATTGTTCATCACTAAAAAATTTGAAGGTAACTTGGAAATATGTTCCTCAGTGGGGGCGCCACTTTATGAGGGCGAGCTTTTTGAAATGGGGCCTCTAAACCCAAACCAATGGGCCTACCCTCACAAAATTTTCGTAAAGAGGTACGCACACTACTTGGGGAACCACCTTCTTTTGGGAGTGGAGAAGGAAACCAATCAAAATAACACTTGCACTCACCCACTCAAGCAACACACTTTGAAAACCCCCTTACTCTATATACACTTTGGACACTTGAACACCATCAACGATTATGCAACCCAATGTCGTGCATCAAAATGAAATATGCAATTTGTGGAATAGCATTCACCTTCTCCCCATGAGAATACCCATAATACATCCAAACTCTTCCTCTCTCAAGCACTCATCAAAAAATCATGCGCACAAGACTTGCCTCTCAAAACACACAAGAGAATCACTTACATCAAACTAACACACTTTGCATAGAGAGCTCATCTCCATCTATGCAATGCCGTGACACAAATAAAATCACCATGAGAGGTAGCCACATGCATATGTAACGAAGCAAAAGAGAGTTGGAGTGAGAAATTTCTTTAGACCAATTGAATAAGTGTGGAGAAACAAACCAATGGTAAATTGAGAATAGAACACTTACTTGATTTCTCGCACACCTTTTAAGGGGAGGACAGACGCTGGCTAACCATCACGAATCGCGACACTTGAAAGTTTTGAAGATGATTTCATGATCATTAACATAACCATGAGAGAGATCATGATTTATTTACAAGTTATTGAGGTGCTACAAATGATTTATTGGGTTGATGGAGTAAGAGATTGTAGAATGGAAAGAGTGGAGCATAGAGTTGCACTTCCTCCAAAGAGGAGGGTTAGGAGGGAGGATGTGAAAGAGGGAGAGTTGGGGTTTTCTCTACTATTGATCAAGAAACAACATGAAGTTGAAAATATAGGTGTGTGTCCTTGAGTCTCTCCAAGGGGGGCTATTTATAGTTGTGTAGGAGTGGGATTATGCTACACTTAATTAGAGTAAGTGATTAGACCTAATTAAGTGTCCTTTGACCACTCATTGAATATTGGACATAAAAGGGACTATTTATTCACCAAAAATATCATTTTAGACTGTGAAGGCTCCATAGGGGTGCATAATGTAGGTGGGCCCCACCATGAGGCCCTACGGGTGGCTCCTACGGGGTATCTCAACTTGTCTGTCTTGGCATTTAGAAAGCATCTTTAGGTTGGTCCCATCACATGTAAGTGACCTTGACACTCATTGCTCTTCTAGAAGATGAGTAGGGGAAAAATAAGATCTCACCCTCTTGATTTACTTGATTTACAGTTCCCTTTTGCTGCGAATCTGACAGATTTACACTATTTTGACCATAACTTTTTACCTGTAGCTCGGAATGACATGCTTCAAAAGGAAAAATTGACCTTCTCAACATGTTTGATATGAATTTGGACTATTCTTCATGCCCATCCACCAAGGAATTCGGTTTGGAAGGTCCACACTAGGCTAGGGAACCTTTTGCTTCCAAGTCTTCTTGTATGGGCCCTTTGCTTGTATGCATCCAAGGGGGATCATGCTTTTTCAAAAAGCTATGATGCTTAAACAAATAGAGGAGGACACAATATTATTTTCTTGTGAAAAGAATATACAATTGGAGTTTTTTTTAAAGGAGAGAAACTATATGTATATTCTTGAGAGATATTGGGCCACCTATGTAAGGGGCATAGAAGACTTGTAGAGAGGGACCATAATCTTTGGTAAAGACAAGTGGAGAGTTGATTTCCATGGGAATTTATCTATATGGGTTGGAAGATAGATATATTATTTTTCTACTACTAATTCACAAGAGGTAAGAAAGTTTGGGGGTGTATAGTTGGTTATTGTATGCTTATTCTATTTACAAAGCAAAAAGAAAAGGGTGGTAATATAAATATATGACTAAGGTGACATTTTTGGGAAGAGTATAATGTATGTGTCGCCACAAAGGTTAAACGAAGAGGGGGAATTTACTCTAGATAACTTAATAGCGTAGAAAAATATATACACATATGAGGAAGAGGACGTTGAGTAGGCTGACAAATGTTGCAAAAAGATGGTTACCATTTTATGCCTCTCACCTCCTACTCACAAAACTTAGGTACAATACATTATTGTGGCCACATATTATTTGACTAAGTGGGCAGAAGCTAGAGCCACTAGGAAGAACGACGCAAGAACCACTATCGCATTCTTGTACAAATGTATATTCATGTGATAGAGAATTTGCTTAATGAGTTTGTGGCTATCCATAAAAAATCCATGCCGTATCATCCTCAAGAAAATTGACAAACAGAATATACCAAAAAAATCTTAAGTTCAGGGCTTACTATGATTGTAAGATTGGGATGAACAGACTAGGAGATGAATCTCCACTTAGCTTTATAACCTTACAGGGTTTCATTCAAGATAATTTTGAATACGACTCCATTCAACTTGGTCTATGGACTTGATGCTAAATTGCCAATGGAGTTTTTCTGGCCAACCCTTTGAGTTGCACACAAATTAGAGTGGAAAGCTCATGAACTATTGAAACGACTTGAAAACCTAGAACAACTAGATGAGCAAAGACCAGCCACTATCGCATACACCTATACACCTATGCTAAAATAAGGAAGAAAACATAATTTTTTGACTTACATTTGTTGATGAAAATCTTCAAGCAAGGAGATCTGGTATCAGTCTACTTGTTGAAGCAACACATCCCAAAATTCAAGAAAAAGGGACATGGTCCTTTTGTAATCAAGTGTGCTTCACCAAGTGAGGCAATTAAACTGGCAATCTTAAATGGAGAAATAATGGAAAATTGTGTTAGAGGATGTCGATTGAAAAAGTGCCATATGCCACTGACTAATGATCTTTTGCAAAAAGAATGCACATAGCCAAGGAAGGCAAGCTAAAATGGCGTTAAGAGGAATCACGCATTTGAACCTTAAAGCAAAGCTGCAATGCAACCAATCTTGAAGATTTTGCTAGTCAATATTAGCCCTCTAGCTAACATCATGAGTCTATATATAACAGAGATATATTTTTTTATCTATTTTGAGTAATTTGGACATCTATACTCTTAAGCATTTGTCATTGATTTTAAATTTTAATTTGTAGACAATTATGTGATTATGAGCCAAAAAAACTGTGGCTACATGCTTCCAGATTGTATCAATGAAATTTTAGGTTGTAACAAAGTTAAAAACTCTTTATTTTTTTAACCAAAAGCCTTTGGCTAAGGTATAAAAGCCAATTTTTGTAAACCGTAAGAGAGTTCATTTGGATAATATGCGTTGTGATGGTTTTGCAAAGCATTGTGTACTCTCTTGCTTTCTTCTCACGCTCATAACTCCCTCGTGAAGTGTCTATTTGAAGTTTCATTTGATTCATTTCGTTCATAGGTGAAATATCTTCACAAAATTGTGCTTCTCTAAGGATAAATACGTGATTTTGTTGCAGTTAACCTTCTCCTTAATTTGATCATAACTTAGGATAGCAAAACTGCATTTTATGTATTTGAGAGGTGCTGTCATTGCTAAGCTCTAGGGTGCATCTGGGGCTGAAAATCATGAGGTCAAATCTACCCTGTAGATAATAAGCGTGATTTTGGAAACTAGAAAAAAGGGGGATTTGCGGGCATATCCATGTGTCTTTAGATGTTGCCTATCCATCCTATCTTTGTCTTGATTGGACTTTGTTTTCTTGGTGAATCGACGAGATTTTGGTGCGGTATCGTAGTTAGCGTTTGCTACCTGACATGTAATTAAGTGTATCCTTGAGTAGATTGAGATTGAATATGTTTTTTGAGAGATTGGAAATCTCTTATATCCTCCATGCACTAGCCGAGTCAAATTTGTCACACTGCATGAAATTTATGTTCATGGTTATCAATGTCCATTGTCACTACAATAAGATAGGGAGGCTTGACATTCGGAGAGGCGCACATTTTGGCACCATTGTTGGGGATGAGGTGACCTAAACTAGGAAAAAACCCAATTCTCAATAGCTTTGTCTAAAACTTCCTCAAGGTTTGCCTAGAGTACAAAACCGAACTTTTAGAAACTGCACGGTTGAGGTGTGTCTACTTCGGCTGTGTAAAGGTATCTTGGGAGTAGCCGTACTCGCTGGGGTCCTTTAAGATTAGATAGATCTATTTTGAGAGGCTGATATCTTGGACGATATCAAATTTTGAGGATCAACTTACTGCACCTCTACATTTTACTTAGTCCTTCGCAGAAGATGAAGTAGAGACCGATGATGAATGGTTGGATGGATTGGACATGAGAATAACAGTAACATTGAAGGATGGATTCAGATTTGTTTGAGGACAGATCAAACAGGCACCCAATTGATCGGACACGTAGCCGGCACCACATTTGTACTCTATCAATTTGTCCAAGCTAGTGTAGTGATACTCTATGTAAATCCTAATTCTAGAGTAGCAGGTCAATTCTCTAAATTGTAATGATGTCATGATAATTGTAAAGGTCCGTGTGAGCCGGCACTGGCCATTTAGAATGCCCTAGGTATAAATGTCAATAACCTTAATGTGAAAAGAGGCTTATCTTTAGAATAAGAAAAGAGCTCTGTTGTACATACGCTCGAGCTATGAAGCTGCTCCATCTTGTAATCATCACAGTTAATGAATGGGTAATCAGTTTTTAATTTTGAAACTTGCATTGTGTTCCTCTTTCTTTGCTCTTTCATTCTAGTGTAAGCATTGTCAGTTTTGCTATGGTTCGCAACTACGTATCTGTGAGCTAAATGTAGATTTGAGTGCTTAAATCATTGTTTATAGTCATTTTGACCATAGGAGAGTGTTCCTAGACCATAGGGCGACCTTTTTCATCATGGATTGTGATTTTAGAATCTTGTCAAATTGAGACCAGATTTGCTAGGATAGTGTCCCTAGGTGTCCTTTACCTCCTCCTAAAGTTTCGTTGCATTTCGAGTCCGTTCAAGTGCCAAAATTGCGTGATGACCTAGAGCAGTGAGAAAGGACATAGGCTAATATCCCTGATCTTTGAGTGTTGGTTTGCTTGTTGAGTTAATGTGTTTTTTTGTTAACATTCACTTCGTGAGATTGACGATCTCGTAGAGTCTCCGTGCCGCCCCACCCGAGTCAATTTCCAAAAATCTATGCTGCAGACGTCTGGCGGCGACCCACTAACATTGGCGCCGCTGTCGGGGATATGATCCTTAGATGGTGAGTGACCTAGTGCGTATTTAGGGCGTTCTTTTTCGAAGAGTTGTCTTCCATTCCATTTACACTTAAACAGTGAAGCAGCTAGACACGGGTTTAGTGCTTGGTAGAGTCTAGAAGTCAAGGACTTGATAGGTCTATTCTCGAGAGGTAAAGAGGGTCGTGAGTGAGATAGCCAGAAGCATTTCATTCTTCAATTTTATCTATGCTTTTAGAGTGCTGTACTGTTTTCCATTTTGACTTTATTTTGTACTGTTTTGTTTGTTTTTGTTTCATGTTTCATTTCAGTACTTAGGAGTAGGAGAAGTAGAAACTACCACCATCAAATTTGGGCTAAAAGATTGAGGGAAAAAAAGGATGAAAACCATACTTTGGCCGAAATCACCATAACTGAAATTTTGAAATTTGATCCATAAATTTTTGAATTTGGATCACTTTTGAGGTTTCTACCATCAAATTTTCAATCGGCAAACTCTCTAGAAGCAGCTTGGAAAGTTTGGCCAGAATCTGTGGAGGAACATGGATCGTGATCCATGTACCCCAAGGACCAATTCTGCAAAAAAGTGGTCAGTGACATTGAGACTTAGTGGGATACTGCTCTGACCATGTTTGCTTGAAAGAAAAACTCAAAAATCATATCAAAATTGGTTGTTAGGGCAAAAACAACAAAACAAGCAATGCAGACTGTAGAAGTCAATTTTGGCTAGGCAAAACTGATTCAAAATAAAAATAGATTTGTGGAGCAAGCTACAAACATCACAAGCTATCAGCACACCAAAGATCAAGTCCAGAAGTGATGGAATATGGATCCTGATCCATATACCTCTTAGAAATTTTTGGACGGAAACTTTTTCAGCCTATAGCAAAGACCATTGTGAACAAAAGTCCCCAAAGGAACTTTGTTCAAAAAGTACAAAAAAGTCATTAAAAAAGTTCCATAAGTTGTTCAAGGTGAAAACCCTAAAACAAACCTGTGAATTGACTTTTGCCTGACCTAAACAAGTCCAAATCACACAAAACCATATAGCAAGGATCAAGAGACCAAGGGCAAGCTATGTGTCAAGTTTCAGTACAATCTGACACATAGGTACATGGATCGCGATCCATGTTCCATTGTCACAGACTGATACCATATTTGCACCATAGCTAGAGCACATCACAAGGAAGTAGTGGTCTTTTCGAAATTGAATATGGATATAAAAAACTGAACCAAAAGCCCTGAACTACCAAGTACTCTGACAAAGTGACAGAACTGGCCTAACTTTCAATCCAGAGGTCCATTTTCAAAAACTTTGATACCATAGGACCTCCTCATCATGCTGAATCTGATGGTACCAAGATAAGTCAATTTGAGCTCCAAACATGGATTGCGATCCATGTACCCATAGACATCTTGACCTAAAAATTTCCAGCTCAGTAGTGCACAAATAAGGAAACATATCCCCAAGCCTAGTTTTGAAAAAAATTGAGCAAATTTGGGTCAAAAGGGAGCAAAATAGGTGACAGATAGAAAACCGTTGTGCAGACCTAGCATTGGGCATTTGACCTATCAAAACAAGTCCAAATCCAAAAAGATTTGAGATTTAGCTTGTGGACATAGTCAGGAATAAGCTGCCAAGAGATCAAGTCCAGATGTGGTTGAATATGGACCGCGATCCATGTACCTCAACCTCATAATTTGATGAAAATTGGTATATAGACTGTATATGACCTTGTCTACACACAGTAAAAATTTGGGAAAATTTGGAGAAATCTTTTTAACAGATGAACATTGATTGTGATCCATGTACCTAAGCATAGTGGGGGTATTTGAGTTGGTGAACTTGTAGACATACTTGGGAACATCCCAAATCTCAAGTTTGAGCAAAAAATACCTTCTGGAGGCCAAGATACAAGCCAAAGTTCCTGTGTTCTGGTCCTAAGAATGTTTTGAGTGTTGTTTCAAGTGCAGTCCACTAAAAGTGCTCTAACTTTTGATAGACAACTCCAAATTGAGTCAGGTATAGCCAGGTAGAAATCTTGTGGACACTAGCACACACCTAGACCTTTCAGAGCTGATTTTTTTCAAGTTTCCTAAATCCAAACTTTTAGGGTACCCCAAGACTAGTTTCCAAAGACCAAAAAGTCACAAATTCTTATTTCTGAGAGACCTAACCAAGGGCAAAAAGTGGGCTTGTAAGAGACTATCTTAGAATCTTGAGTGGGTGTTAACCATGACAAATCATCCACCACCAGGGTTCTCTACTCCACTCAGAGACATGAAAAACACTGCAATGCCAACAATAGGGGGATTGCAAGAATACATAGAGGAGAGGCATCCTTTGATCAACAAACCGAATGTGAGATTCATCAAAGCCAATGAATCCATGAGAGTGCTTAGAGCTTACGCTTATGAGGGCTTATATAGATTCACAAATGGGGATCCATATATATATTCTACAAGTGTGTAGAGCCCTATGATGGAGAGTTGACCACCCATAAGAACCTCTATGCATTCACGTATACAGATGCTCATGAAGTTCAAGTTTTGATGGTAGATAAGTATGGAAGAGAGTACAAACTTGTAGATCCAAATTACCTAGAGACATATATGTACAAGGGTACTCCGATTTACTTTCAGTCAAAAACTATGCCAGAGCACATATAACAAAAAGGATTCCACTAGGATTTTCTCCAAGACAAGAGGAGAGCATGAGAGACGTCTTTCCAAGACACCATGAATTGGTTAGATTAGTGACTAAACCACAACGACTAAGACCATATCAAGTGGGTCAATGTGTCAAGACAAAATACGATGGGTCGCAGTATCCATATGCTCATGTCTCACTCTTCAAACAAGTTTTGAGGGCTGAACGAATTGAGAAAAACCAGTACTCCATGGATGCAAATACGTTCATGTTCATAGCCAATCACGAGTATGGCTCAAAGAATATTCTTACCAGGACAAAACAACCATTAGCTGGATCACCATTTGTGAAATAAGAAGGTCCATGCTATGAGTGTGGAGGTGATCATTGGGCATGAAGTTGTCCAAACAAAGGTCCACAAATCGAATTATTTGTATTTCGTGAACGTTGTGGGATAGACCATCTACGCCAACATTGTGCTAAAAATCCAGAGTACAAAGGGAAAGAACCAAGGAATGTTGTAGACATATGCCTTCTTCAAGCAGATCCAAGGTAGAACCTACCATTCCTTTAAATGTAATGACTCGAGCTAAAGCTCAAGAAGCTGCCAGAAACAAACCAACTGAGGAAACCACATTGCCTGTTCAAACAGAAATTGAAAACTTATCAGTGAGAACATGAAGAAAATCATGGAAAGCCAAACAAGACAAAATGAAAGCAAAAAGGTTGCAAGAGAAAGTTTCTTTGGAAACTGAACTGAATCAAACAAAAGAACATCTTAGAAGAGAGAAAGAAAGCAAGAAAACTTCAAAGGGACCTAAAGAGTCAAAGACTAACTCGGGAGGTTCAGTCTTGGTCGACAAAGTCTTTGAACCTCTGGATGCGATCTTGAAAGATTATGATCTAGGTTAAATACCAACCAAACCCAAGAGGATAGATGACTGACATCTCCTCATCCGGGGTATGAAAAAGAGAGTTTGCAAATGTGTAAGGAGCTCATCCAGAAGGCCCAAGCTCTTATGGAACCACTTCTAGATGCTCCAAAAATGGAGCTTCTAGTCCGCGAAAAAATCCAAGAAATGGAGAGCCATGGTATTGTAAACAAAGAGGAAGAGTCAGGAGTTGAGGCACCTTTAGATACAAGGGAAGTAGCCAATACCATAGATGGGGTGGGCTCACAAGCAGTGATGCATAATCCAGAGGTAGAAGAACCCTGGCCACAATCCTTGTGGGACTCAATTAGATACCGAGAAAGATGGTAGTGGTACTTTACAATCAGCACCTATCACTAAGATAAACATGGACCACAAATTCTTTGCAGGGAATATACGATCTGTATACGGGGATGCCGGGTCTATCGCATCTGAAGAGAGAAAACCACGCTTTCTAAAGACTACGTCATCTTTCATAGGAGAACTTGAAACAAAATCGGAGGTTAAAATGGTACCTTCTCAGTGGAAAGCCACACCAAAAATGATGGATACCAAGAGCTTGCATGATTTGATGTCTTCTCCTATACAATGCACACTTTATCTTTCAGAGCTACTAAAAACTAGACCGCATCTATGGGGCTAAATGGGCAAAAACCTGGAAAACATGGGGTTGAAGATCCCTTCACATGACTAGCTTGTGGACAAAAACATGGATGACACCTTGCCTAAGAAGCCACAAACAAAGCCAGTACTAGTAAATAAGGTGGGTGATTACTGTGAAGGAGAAGAAGGAAATACCACCTTACCACTTGAATACAAAGGAGTAAAGATGGTTGCTATATTAGATAGTGCCGCAGGAATTGCCATTGCGACCAAAGAAATATGGGAAAATGGGGAAAGCCTGCGTTTATGAAAACTGGAATGAAACTGCAATTAGCAGATGGATACGTGGAGAAATCGATTGGAATATTAGAACAAATCATTGTATCCTCATGTGGCATCGAGTATGAGCACACCTTTGCCATGACAAATTTTGATGAGAGCAGCAACTTTGACATCATATTGGGCAGACCATTCATGCGTGAGCTCAAAATGATACAAGATTGAGGATGTGACTATATCCACTTGAGACACAAAGAGGTCACAACCAAAGTAGTGTCAAAGATCATAGTTTTAGAGATGTAGAGCGAACCGCGGGGGAAGAATTAAACTCCACAGCTGATTTCGAAAGCAAAGTGTATATTTGGATGTACAGAGCTCTTGAGAGTGGAACTCTTAGAAAGGAAGATTGTATCCTAGAGCATTCAGTAGAAGATGAGGCATATCTACTGGAACCATTTCCAGAGGAGTTATTTGAACCCTTTGGATAAGATCAAATACTGGCCACTCTTGATGTGTATGTGAATGAGGTGACCCTGACTAAATTTTGCAGTGAAGATGGCTATGATATAACTCCCTTATTTACAATAAAGGTGTTGAAGGAAGCTAATGAAGTTTGTGAGTGTGAAAGAAGAAAAGGTGAGACAGATAACTACATCCTGGAGCATGGTTCCAAGGTGCAAACAAAGGAAGCAAAGCAACAACGAGAATATGTCATCATTGACATACCTCAAGAATCGACAAAATCTGTTTCAAAGAAGCCGACTATAGAAAAAGTGCAAATGAAAGCATATGAAAGAGCAAAGTTTCCAAGTTTAACGTCAAATGTTTAGCAAATGCAAGATTAAAAGAAGAACAAGGACAAGGAAGAAGATTGCTTATCTCCTACGACAATCAAATTTAACATATGCGGAGAAATAGGACTTAAAATCACATGTTCAGTTGTGATAGATCTAGAAGCAACAAAGAATTTAGTGACATATGGAACTTGGATCATAATGGGAAAGCTGCCAATCACGGAGCTAGAGGAGAATGTCTGCACACATTCAAAAATTCCAATTCTCCTGTCATATCAAAGAGAGTCTGATCCTGACAGAAAGCTGGAGGAACATCTTCTTTCGGCAACAATCAAAATCTTCAACAATGACAACGATAAGACTCCATGAAGCTCCTCAAATCCATGTAGAGAAGAAATCACCAACCATCACGGAAAAAGGTAAATCAAAGGTAAACACTGAAGTATATCAACCTCGCAAGACGACTTTACCTTCTACGAGCTTCCATCAAAGTTTCCATGAAGCCTCTACATCAAGAGCCAAACCATCGACAATGCAATGGAAACCAAAACAAAAAGTCTATCAGCCAAGATTTCCATCAGATCAAAGCATTAGGAAGAAGCCGAAGAGAATCAACCAAGTGCTAGTATCCAAAGAGCACATCCAAGTCAAAGACCCAATTTAGATACATGAAGCACAAGTTCAACATCAACGAAAGGTGACGGGGTGGGTAGCATCAAATGAGTCAATCGCTGCTTAGGTCTACTTCCAAGGAAACACTAACGTTTGGGCCAAAAGCCTAAGTAATAGCCTGGACCTACCCACCTCAACCAACGTGTTCTACACAGAACAAGATGCGCTATAAATGTAAGATAAACAACTCAAATAGGAGAAAGAAAAACCACAAAAGGCAGAAGAAAAGACCTTCCAAGCAAGAAATGCGACAAGTTTGGGTTCCAAAGTCAGACTTCAATGAAGCTACCCAACACAAACAAAGTGAATCAGCGAATGATTCCAGTTAAGCTACTCAAAGCACAAGGATTTTATGCAGGTAATAATCAAATATGGTTACCAAAAATTGTAGCTCAATCTGGAAAAACCAAGAAAAACCATGCACCACAAGCTTCTACCCCAAAGTAGACAACCAACATCCAACATAATCCAATTGCAACCAAAGCTACTGCAATCTACGGATGGTGGATACCTCGTCATCAACTACAAAATCAGGGCTTCTACAAAGGAAATCATCAGATATGGATACTGAAGCCTTCTAGTGGCAATCAAGCCAAAGAAGAAGAAGAGAAAATGCCAAAGACGATCAAACACGGACGAAAAACAAGATGGGTTCTAAAATTGCTAAAGGAAACTCAATCACAAAGAGCCCATACACAAATTCAACCGCTTCTCATGCAAGATAAAGAAAAGGATACATCAATCCCTGCAAAAGCTGAAGGACTTGTTTCACAAAGCAATGGGAACATACGACAAGCAAGTCAAGAGGAGCCAAAATATGCCAACCTACTAGAAAAAATGGTGGCATCCAAAAGGCCAAAACAATGGAAGAGGCCTAAATTTCTAGAACTTATGGAATTGGGTTTTTGGCCTTGAACAGGTAAGTCTAAGTCGCCATTAAAAATACATGGCATAAAAGTTAGAGTCGGACAGCTAAGCCACTAAATGAGCGAGGCGTTAGTCTCAAACCTTCATGTAATATTCGCTGTGATATAAGCGTCTTAGTTATTCTAGGTACTGCTCAAGCTGGAAGAGTTGAGCATATTTATGTTGTGTCGCTCATGATGGTATAGGTGAGCATAGGAGTCGAAGTCATTGTAGTATAGTGGTAAGTGAAGGAGGAAGTCCAAAAGACACTCACGCACTCAGCATAGTGAGGTATGAGTGGAGAAGCTTCTACATCAAAAACCCTTCTTGAAAATCTGGAAGCTATTGAGATGTACTTTGATGTCACATGTGCTACATTTGTTCCTTGAAGCACCCATCAACTCCGTCTCTTACACTGCATGCTTTTGTTCAACAAACTTTCATATGCATATAGAGTGTCCCATAATTGGCTCTTGTATCAGGCACTCTTCCTTTGTTTCTCCCAAGCATTCACCTTGCATGACAGGTACTTCAAGTCCAAATGCTCAACTCCAATAAGAGCGTATACCAAAGGCATTTTTTTTCCACTGGGTTTTTTCCCTTTGGTCATCCAGGTTTTAAGACCCTAATCTAGAAACCCTCATCATCAACTTCTTGATATATCCCTTCTACATCAACAATAAGGAAATGTTGTTTGTAAAGGAGAGAAACAACTGCAGGTTTCCATATACTTATCAAGAGAATCTTTTACCTCCAAGGTCGACAATGTCAAAGCTACATCAAACAATGGCAAGTCAAAGAATGTCCTACAATGACAAGCAATGAAAAATTACGCAAGAAAAGCCATCAACAACAATCAAAAGTAGTCCACACAATGCTTCAACATTGGCTATCTATTGCAGGCAACTCCAATTGCAGTGGACCTTGAAAGCAAATCCATCATAAAGTCCACGCAACAAAGAGGATCAATTCTACAAGCTCAAACACATCAAAATACATCTTCATGGTGGCTAAAACTGGCAACAAAGACGTCAATGCACAACAAGAAGAAAATTTGCCTCAAAAATCAAAGATCAAATCACGTATCAACAACATGGTAAATATGAATCACTCAAGGAAGGGGGGAGTGTCATCAATGCCAAAGCACTTCCCAAGAGAAAGACAAAGCTGAAGACAACCCTACGACAAGACTACACAAGGTCGTGTCAAGGGATGACACGATTGACGAAGGGGGGAATGTTTAAGGACAAATCAAACGGGTGCCCAACTGGTCGGACACATAGCCGGACACCACATTTGTACTCTATTAATTGTCCAAGCTAGTGTAGTGATACTCTATGTAAATCCTAATTCTAGAGTAATAGGTCAATTCCCTGAGTTGTAATGATGTCATGATAATTGTAAAGGTCCGTGTGAGCCGGTCACTGGCCATTTAGAATGCCCTAGGTATAAATGTCAATAACCTTAATGTGAAAAGAGGCTTATCTTTAGAAGAAGAAAAGAGCTCTATTGTACGTATGCTCGAGCTACGAAGCTGCTCCATCTTGTAATCATCGCAGTTAATGAATGGGTTTTTAGTTTTCAATTTTGAAACTTGCATTGTGTTCCTCTTTCTTTGCTCTTTCATTCTATTGTAAGCATTGTCAGTTTTGTTGTGGTTCGTGACTTCTTGGCTGTGACCTATAAATGCAGATTTGAGTGCTTAAATCATTGTTTATAGTCATTTTGACCATAGGAGAGTGTTCCTAGACCATAGGGCAACCTTTCTAGTATGATCTATTGCAGTTTTCAGGACCTTTTTCATGATGGATTGTGATTTTGGCACCTTATCCGATTGCGACCAGATTTGCTAGGATAGTGTCTCTAGGTATCATTGACCTCCTCCTAAAGTTTTGTTGCATTTTGAGTCCGTTTGAGTGCCGAAATAGCGTGATGACCTAGAGCTGTGAGAAAGGACATAAACAGATTTCCTTGATCTTCGAGTGTTGGTTTGCTTGTTGAGTTAGTGTGTTTGCTTGTTAAGGTTCACATCGTGAGATTGACGATCTCATAGAGTCCGTGCCGCCCCATCCAAGTCACTTTCCCTAAATATTCACATTATGTTAGTGCAGAAGGCTATGCTGCAGACGTCCGTTGTGGGGACTCGCTACTAACATTGGCACCAATGTGCAGGTTGCCACGACGGACGTCTGCAAGATAGCTTTCTCGTACTAACATAATGTCAAAACTCAGGGAAAGTGACTCGAATGGGGCACGGAGACTCTATGAAATCCTCAATCTCACGAAGTGAACCTTAACAAGCAAACACACTAACTCGACAAGCAAACCAACACTCAAAGATCATGGAAATCTGCCTATGTCCTTTCTCATAGCTCCAGGTCATCACGCCATTTCGGTACTCGAATGGACTCGAAATTCAATGAAACTTTAGGAGGAGGTCAAGGACACCTAGGGACACTATCGTAGAAAATCTGGTCGCAATCCGACAAGGTACCAAAATCACGATCCATCATGAAAAAGGTCCTGAAAATTGCAAAAAATCATACTAGAAAGGTTGTCCTATGGTCTAGGAACACTCTCCTATTGTCGAGATGACTATAAACAATGATTTAGGCACTCAAATTTGTATTTACAGCTCACAGACACGTAGTCGCGAACCACAGCAAAACTGACAATGCTTACACTATAATGAAAGAGCAAAGAAAGACAAATACAATGCAAGTTTTGAAATTGAAAACTGATTACCCATTCATTAACTACGATGATTAGAAGATGGAGTAGCTTCGTAGCTCGAGCGTACATACAGCAGAGCTCTTTTCTTCTTCCAAAGATAAGCCTCTTTTCACATTAAGGTTATTGACATTTATACCTAGGGTATTCTAAATGGCTAGTGGCCGGCTCACACGGATCTTTACAATTAACATGACATCATTACAACTCAGGGAATTGACCTGCTACTCTAGAATTAGGATTTACATAGAGTATCACTACACTATCTCGGACAATTAATATAGTACAAATGTGGTGTCCGGCTACGTGTCCGACCAGTTGGGCACCCGTTTGATCCGTCCCAAACAAGAGTCAAAGCACTCACAAACACAACTGCTCGGATAAATGCGGTAAGCTATTCAGCCTACAAGAAGGTGACTACCCAACCATTGGAGTACTGTAAAGCTACAATCAAAACCTGCCATAAAGACTTCACTCCAACATCAGAAGGATTCAAGATTAGTCAATTTGAATATCTTTGTACAATTATTTCTTTGTCCACTTACATTTATCTGCATTTTTAACAAGCATATGCAGGAAGATATGGTTCTAGGAGTTCCATGGATGGGAACGCACAAAGGTGTCTAGAATTGGGACGAAAAAGTTCTCAAGTTAACACTCAAGGGTGGACAGTTGCGAGTAACATTTTCTTACAATAAAGAAGAGTGGAAATCCGTTCTTTGAAATTCTAAGCCTACAAAAAGCAAATTCAATTCAGCACCAATGTAAGTCATTCAACATAGAATCCATCCTCATAACATAGGCATGCAAGGAACATGGCAATTTTGGGTACCAAAAGCTTAGCCTAAAAACAATCCTGAGTAGATCTGGGTGCCTAACCAACAATTGATTCAACAAGGAAAATCATTGCAACCAGCTCCACAATCCCGACCAAACAAGTCCAAGTAGTTGCACAGACTAAGTGGTGGTGGCTGTCAAAGAAGCAATCTGCGAAAGTACAACCAACCAAGTCAGTATACATGTGGATACCCAAAATTAAACCAAATTTCAAAACACCAGGTAAAGTGGTTTACAAGTGGGTACCAAAATATTTACAACCACTGCAGCAACAACCAATCACTCAATAGACTTATCCAGCAAAAACAGATGGTTGTTTGACAAGAACTATCAGAGAATAGAACAAATTGCTCCAAGTTGTACTCTTCAAGAGAGTTAACCAATAGGATGTTGCGACATCGACAACCCTTGAGCTATCTGCTCAAGACTCTCCTCTTCCACCTCATTGTGTTTTGAAATGCATTGACGACGATAGCATGATAGAGCCAGTCACGGTTGTACATACACATGACTTGAATAACCATGCACTGTACTACCCAAGATACAACCTATCATCCCAGAGGACTCCACTTAGAAGGGGGAGTTCATTTTGAATGCAGATCCACAAGAAGATGATATTGGCTAGAAAAAGGGCAATGTTTTAAGTAGTTGTATGCTAGCGTGGGAATTTTTTGCAAATCTATGAGATATGCCCTTATCAATAAGGAGAATGGAAATAATCTAATATGATAACCCCTAGATGTGTGTACCTAGTGTAAATATCGTCAACAAAAAAAGCCAAAAATATTGCAATTTTCACTTCTTTTTGCATTTTTTTGGCCATATTAGGGATAAATATAGAGAGATCCACAAAAATATGGCAAAGTATTGTGTCTATATGTGTTTATGTAAATTTTGGATTGGTTTTTTATTTTTGGAATAGTGTCGTATTTTTCTTTGAATTTTCCTAGCAAAAAGGGTCAAAAATAGAAAATAAATAGTAAATAGGCTCAGATGGAGAAATGAAAGATACTTTGGTGATCAAGAAGAAGAGATAAACAAGCATATAGAACCTTGCTCAATTATGACAACGATGATAGAAAGCCTAAGTTGGGCAATCGATGTCCAAACAAATTATTTTTTGAAAGGAAAGTATACTTCACATTCTAGTAGGATTAATTGGGGAGTTTAAGAGATAGTGACTTAGGAAGACCAAGTATGTATAGTCCAGGTAGGCCAAAACTAGTCGCATTTGTACTTTGTCTTCTTGGAGAGAGCAGTATGAGCCTTCTTCATGCACGTTTGCTACCTGGGGCGGTCACTTATCAAAAGCTTCCTATATCACGTGCGTTCAAGAGGTTATTAATAATACCTCAATATACATACTATATTTACACTACGTGCCTATTTAAAAAACCCCCACCCCCCTCTGTATGTATACATTTTGATCTTTTAATAATCCTCTCCGGTTAACTCACGTGATAGCATACACATACTAAAAAGTGACCGCCCCGGGGTCTACTACTGCTTCTAGCGGCCACCTCACTACACAGTCTTGCACGAGACATGAGGGGCAAGTTTATAACCTAGTAATGAGCATGTTTAAATGTACTTTTGAGATTAGTGTAGTCCAAAAATACCCTAGGTTAGTGAAATCTTCATGGGAGAGAATGAGAGAAAACAATATCATAGTGGCCAGATCAGTACACCAAACCAATCAAAATTGATAGGAGGCATAGCATGGACCTATAGAACATTCCCAAAGATCTGAATGACCACTGGACTCGGGGTTGGGGTGTGTATAAATAATATGTTTAAATTTGGTCGGAAGTCAAAATCAAGTTTTGACTTCACAGGAGGCTTTCCCTTTGGTGCCATAAGCAATGTACTTGGGTGGAACCAAAGGAAAATCTTGATTGGGGCTCCAAATACAATAAATTGGCTCAAACTACCACAAAGCGTCATTCTTGAGCTATGGACTCTACTCCAAAGGGGACCAAATTGGACAACGCAACTCCCCATGACATATGAGACACTACCACAAGCTTGGATGCAAGAAAAGTGTCCACCATCAAGTGTCAGGAGGAAAACCACCAAAGTAAAAAACAAAGTGTATAGAACAACCTTAAGAGACCATAATTAGTTCAATTTAAGCTAAAAGTTACTAGGCTATAGGAAAAATATGTATCATTATATGTTGAATTGGTCCAATTTTTGCAAGGGAATATAATAAGCGCGCTTATCTCTAGGCCCAAAATCCACCCCACTTGGAATTGTTTCATCATGCACCTTGTCTACATATTGCATCATGGCCCTGAAGCCCCTCACATATAAAAAATCACCCCTATCATGCTCACATAATTAAAACAGACACAAACACTTCCAACATTCAAAATTTAGCTCAAGGGAACTATTTAAAATCCAAATTTGTGAAAAAACACATTTAAGGCAAGGGAACATCATGTACAATCACTCCATGCTAAGAAAATGCAAAAAACATGCAAAAATAGCAGAGTATATAATAAGCTGTAAGAACTAAGGAAAACTAGACTGAAGATCCTCCTCCAACCTCCCATTATATAGGCGGGCTCTTAGCCCCTTGCCCTAGACGGATCCCTTGTCCACAGTGTCTAGCCCGGCCCTTGGCTGTAGTCCATGACCATCCTAGTCCTTAGGTTACAGGACCCTTGTCCTGACATTACTCCCCCCTTAAGAAGAGTTTTCGTCCTCGAAAACAAAAGTGGAAAACTTCTTCTTAAGAACACTAATGTTTTCCCAAGTGGCACCTTCTCCAGGTCGGTCTTTCCACTTGATTAAGGCTTGTTGTCGTACGTGATGTCATGTACGCAACTCATGATAATCCAGAACACGTTCAGGTTCATGCGGTAAGGTAGTAGGTTCCATGT
Source organism: Adiantum capillus-veneris (assembly GCF_014529385.1). NCBI lineage: Eukaryota > Viridiplantae > Streptophyta > Polypodiopsida > Polypodiales > Pteridaceae > Adiantum > Adiantum capillus-veneris. The sequence continues at coordinate 6,109,689 of NC_140958.1, forward strand.
AATCAACCAAAACCTGTTGGTCAATGGCGTTGTCGTCCCCATGTAACCGCTTTCGTAGACGGCTTACATGAAACACCGGATGAATGCGAGAATGTGATGGTAGTAATAGTTTGTAGGCACGATCACCGACTCGCTTGAGTATTTTGAAAGGCCCACAATATCGGGGAGATAATTTAGGTTTCGGTCTAGTTTTCAGACTTTCTGAATGTTCTAGCACACGTAAAAATAATTCCTCCCCTTCTTCGAAGGTAGCTTGCCGATGTTTCTCATCAACGTATTTCTTGTACCGATCCTGTGCTTGCCGGACATTCTGACAAGCAAGTTTCAGCATATCCATGTGGTCTTGGAGAAAATCCTTAACCTGTTGGATTTTTTCGGTTGCCAACCCCACCGTAACTGGTGACCTATGTTGAAACCCGTACATGAGCATGAAAGGACTAAAACCTGTTGTGACATGCTTAGAACTGTTATAGGAAAACTCGAGAATAGGTAAGTATTCTTCCCAGTCTGACTGTTTTTTGCTGACGTATGCTCTTAGCATATCCTCTAGCACCTGGTTAACCCGTTTCGTTTGACCATCCGTTTCTGGATTATCAGTTGTACTGAGGTTTAGTTGTGTACCCAATCGTTTAAATACAGCTCTCCAAAAGTGGTTGTTAAACTTGGGATCACGGTCTAACAATGTTACTTGGCAACCCATACAATTTGTATAGATTTTCCACAAATAACTTGGCTAGTCCCAGTGTCTTAACCGTTGATTTGGTCGGAATAAACTTACATAGTTTAGTCAACCTGTCTACAACCACCCATACTGAGTCATGACCTCTTATAGTGATTCATAAACCTACAATGAAATCCATAGAGATACTTTCCCATTTTCCATTGGGAATTTCCAAAGGATGTAAGAGTTCTCCTGCTTTCAGGCGCTCTGCCTTGTTAACTTGACATTTGTGGGAATGCAAGACATAAGCTTGAACAAAGCCATGTAAACCTGGCCAGTAAAACTGTCATCGTACGAGAGAATAAGTTTTTCTAATCCCCGGGTGCCCTGCACTTAGACTATCACGACATTCATAAAGAATTTGGCGCCGAATGTCTGTGTCTGTTGGTACACAAACTCTCCCCTTGTGGAGTAGGTACCCATTGTTGATGGTAAAATGCTTCCATCGCTGTAGTTCATCACTTGATAAAGGAGAACTAGGTGTGGAGGTTAACTATACACTACCTGCATTGGAGTGAGAAGGATCCCTCTTTTGAACATGGCTCCACACTTTGGAATATGTTTCACCTTGCTCATATTTGCCCTTGAGAGGATCTAAAAATTCACTACGAAGTTCCGTGAACAAGAGCGAATTGATCTCTAGCATTCGACTTAGAGCGTCTGCCACTACATTGTATCGGCCTTTGCGATACCTTAATTTGGCGTCATATTCCTGAAGGATCTCGGCCCACCTGGCTTTTCGACCCTTTAAATCTGTTTGTTGTGTAAACCATTTGATGCTTTCATGGTCAAACACAATCTCGAAGTGAACACCATACAGATAGTGTCGCCATGTCTTTAAGGAAAACACTATTGCATAGAGTTCGCGTTCGTCAGCAGAATAGTTCTGCTGAGCTGCATCAAGCTTCTTACTTTCAAATGCAATTGGCCATCCGTCTTGTAATAGGACTGCTCCAATAGCACGATCATTGACATCCGTTTCCAAAACGAATGGTTTCAAAGGATCTACAATAGCCAGTATAGGAGTTGTAGCTAATGCGTCTTTGAGCATTTCGAAACTGTGCTGCTGAGCGGATCCCCACTGAAAAGCTTTACCTTTGCCTTTTAGTTGATCCGTCATAGGAACAGCAATGTGAGCATAGTTTTTAATGAACCTTTGGTAAAAACCTCCAAAGCCTAAAAAGATCTGTAATTCTTCCAGATTTTTAGGAGGTGGCCATTTTCGGATGGTATCCACTTTGGATTGATCCATGTATAGGCCATTAGCTGAAATAACATGCCCTAAATAATGAATTTCATCCTTGAGAAAATCACATTTAGATTCCTTGGCATATAACTTGTTTGTGCGTAACAACTCAAATACCTGCCTGAGATGTTGTAAGTGTTCTTCTTCAAAAGCACTATAAACTAGAATATCATCGAGGAAAACAATGACAAATTTGCCCAAATATGGCTTCAAGACACTATCCATAAGTGTCATGAATGTTGCGGGCGCATTGGTTAACACAAAGGGCATCACCAAAAACTCTAGTGTCCAAACCGTGTTTGGAATGCAGTCTTAGGTATATCAGCAAGCCGAATACGGACTTGGTGATATCCTGACCGCAAGTCGATTTTCGTAAAAATGCGAGCATGAGTTAGCTTATCAAATAACTCATCTACTCTTGGCAATGGGTATTTGTTCTTAACTATAACCGCATTTAAGCCCCGGTAGTCTACACACATGCGCATACTACCGTCCTTTTTCTTCACTAAAAGGATAGGCGAAGCCCATGGTGAAGAACTGGGTTGTATAAACTCTCTGCTAAGGTAGTCAGCAAGCTGACGTTCCACCTCAGCAGCCTCTGAGTGACTCATACGGTAAGGTGGTTTACTAACAAGTTTACAGCATGCACTCACATCAATGCCATGTTTTACTGAGCGTGTTGGCGGTACACCTGATGGAAAATCATTAGGAAAGACATCTTGAAACTCCTTTAATAATTTTTGTAATTGATTTGCAACGTTTTCTTGTGTAGAATTAGCAATTCGTGGAATAGAAGAGAGAGAAGCATGCGGCATTGAGGAATGTTCAACAGACTCAATGTTAGAAAGAAAATGAGACAGTGGGTAAAACAAGAAAACCTGTTCTATTTCATTATCAGAAACGAGCTGCATAAGCTTAGTAGTACAAATCAGGGGTGATGAAGGTATATCCTTTTCTCCTAACAACAACACATGTGTGCCATAGGAATCAAAAATCAAGCTATTGTGCTCATAGCTACGCTTCAGTGATGGTCCTAGGCTATGCAACCACTCCCTAACAAGAACCACATCAGCCCTTTCCATGTTCAAAACCTAAAAATCCAAACAAGTAGAGTACCGTTGTACTTCCAATGGAACAACTCGGCATTGAGTATCCCATATTTCAGTATCATGTCCATTCATCATTGCTACCTTGTAGCGGTGGGTACTCGGAGTTTGAGGCAGTTTGAGCTTTTTCACCAATCCATAATTGATGAAATTGTGAGTATCACCATCATCTACCAAGATGCGCACCTTGTGCCCTTGCAGATATTTGTACATACGTACTAACTCATGTGGTCCAAAGGTTTGTTGCCACATGGAAGCTATGAGAGAGCATTCATGCACCACCTCAGTGTGTGTCACTTCCACTGTGGAGAATTTTGAGGAAGACTCAAGAGGCAGTAGTTGCACCGTGTACACTGCTTTCTCCTTCCTCTGAGCAGCAGATTTCCCCTTAGGACAATCCTTTTTGCCATGGACTCTTCCTAAAAATTGAAAACATAGCTTCTCTTTCTTGGCTTTATCAAAATCCTCAGGAGGGAGAGGACCCCTGGACCCCTTGGGTCTGAATTAGCAACTAAAAATTTTCTTTTCTTGTGCCCGTACTGAGTGTGTGTATTACTATTATGTGTTTTCTTATCATCATGGTCATCATGAATATGTGCTTTCACTATGGCTTCCTCAAGTGTTTTAGAGTCTTGGGTCTTGACATACTTCTTAAGCTCTGGAGTCAGACCTCGTATGAACCCTCGTACTTGTTGAAAGGTATCCAAGCCTTCCAACTTGAGGATAACGTCCCGATAGTGAGAGATATATTCAAGGAGTGATGGGTATTGGCACATCGAACATGTGTCCCAAGCAGTCCAATTCCGATCGGCCTCGTTTGTAGGCAAAAATTCCTTGCTAAACATTGCTTCAAAGGCTGCCCAACTCTGTGGTATGATGTTCTTCTCCTTGAGAGACATCCACCATTTGTAGGCCTTGCATTCCAGAGTTAAGCTCGTTTGCAGAGCTCTGACTGCATCCGGAGTACGTCGTAAGGCGTATTCCATCCCATTTACTGAGAAAGATGTTCACTGCATCCTTATTGCGATCTCCGTCTTCGCCCTTGAAAACTGGTGGTTTAAAGTTCTTTAACAAGTCATCCACCTCTTTGGCAGTGAGAGTATGCAACGTTTCATTAATTGGGCCTTGCCCTTGTGTTCCAACGTGCTCATGCATGTGGGTGTCAGCAGGACTCTTAGACTGCTATTGCATTGATTGAATGACCAATGTGGAAAGTTTAGTAACATTTTCATTTAAAGCTTTAAAATTTTCATCCATGACTGTCATGCGTGTCTGAAGTGCACGAAATTCTTGAATATCGAGCAATTTGTAAGTATCTATTCGTGCCGTAGCATCGTGGATACTCTCCTTGAGAGGATCCGGTCACGAGCCGTCATTGGTAGGATCAGGAGTACTTTGCTCAAAATCGAATGTCATGTTGATATCCGAATCCATGGCTACACAGTGCAGTGAAAGAAGTACTCAGAAAAAAAATACCTGATGTTGACAGCACTCGCCAAGTATAGGAGCTTTGCTAACTCCTCTTGTGCGTCGTAGCACCTGACCATCAAAAAAGAAAGAACTTGCACAATCGGCGTAGAAAACGAACTCCGCAAAATCGCTCGTGGCTCACAAGACGACTGAAATCTTGTAGTGGAGATGGTCGAATTGTCACCGTTGTGAAGAAGCTTGATTATTGAAAGCTTTCGTAATCGGAGAACGATTATGTTGCATGAACTCCAATTGAATCTGTCGCAATTGTAAAAATATGCAAAAATCTGGAATTTCCTGCAAGAACTGAGAGGAATCGTAAGCCGTCAGGCTCGAGGGAAAGCCGATACGGCTTGATTCTTGCACCGAGTACGGAGGTTGAGGCTTGTGAGTTGCCTTGCTTGTGGGAAGGACCACCAAGAAGGTCCAAGGCTCAGTATTTTGTGGTAATTGGCCTTGCCATGTAAAATAAGGCGTTTTTTTTGAAAAAAAAATGCCACAGATAGCGCGAGCAGGTAACGCGAGCAGGCCACGAGCTCTTGGAAGCACACCATCTTCACTAGGCCGCTCCTATCAAGCCTAGGCGCGCGCAATTCTGTGCACCACACACCCCCGTCCAAAACGAGAAACGTACCCGATTTAGGAAAGCCAACTTGCTAATTTTGGTAAAATCCCTAAAAAAGCCACGGTTCACACCTTAAAGCCCTATTTTTAGGAGCCAAAAGTGAGAACGCCTAGAGAGAGAGTGGAAGAGAGACCTCCTAGCCAACCTAAGCTCTGATACCAGTGTAAGAACTATGGAAAACTAGATTGAAGATCCTCCTCCCAACCTCCCATTATATAGGCGGGCTCCTAGGCCCTTGCCCTAGACGGATCCCCTGTCCACACTGTGTAGCCCGGCCCTTGGCCGTAGTCCATGACCATCCTACTCCTTAGGTTATAGGACCCTTGTCTTGACATAAGCACTCTTATTATCTATTGATTCCAAATGAAGCCAATTTTGCAAAATCTTGCCACCATCAGCTGGACCATGTTATCACAAGCCTCCACATCCATTTTGGGATGATTTGGACACTCCAAAAATTTGCACCAATACCTAGTCATTTTCAAAAGCCTTCCAACCAAAAAGTGACCCCAACCAAGAATTTTTGCATCCAAATTTCACCAAAATTCAAATCCTACATATTTTCAATGCCTACAATCCATGTGCATAGCCAAAGTCCAATTTTGGAGCCAAAATCATGCCCTGGATAATAAGCACGCTTTTTATCATTGATGCAATTTTTTTGCCAATTTGACTTTTTAGTGATTGCATTTTGTTTTTATGGATCAAAGTAAGAATAATATAGCTTCAGTTTTGATTTTGATCTACTACAGCTCAGTTGAGATTTTCCGCTCTGAAATGCTCCTTATGCCAGCTTATGGTGCAATGACTCCAAGATCAATGTAGAGCCTGCCACCTACTCCAAAGAGAAAGACACATAAGTAGAAGCTTCTAGAGCTTCCATAATACCATCTAGAGGAAGAGTCCATAAGGGAAGAAAAGAAGAAATTTGCAAAAGACCTCCTAGACAAAGACATGTTGCCACGTTCCACAGTCGCTTCAAAAGTGTAGACAGCCAAGCAGTATAACTTTAAATGATTCCAAACAAGACCTATGAACTTCAAGAGCATAAGAGCTACTAGGCTCTAATCAAGAAGATGGGAACAAAAGTGAATATATTTAAAGATATTGTTTCTATAGCCCTAAAGCTGCCAATAGAAGGAGAATCCATGCGATAAAAAGAGAAAAAGATAATGGGGGTGTTCACTTGCAACACGGATGCAAACACTTTCCAATATATGATCCATACGCCGGTAGAGAAACCCACCCACCTCTTTCATAAGTGCTTCCATTTTACCTTCAAGATACCGCAAATATATACATGCCCCAACCACGTAGTGGCATCAACTTTCAGTATCACACTAAAGACAAAGTTGCCAATGCCCGTCGACCATGCCTCCTACATGATTTTCACTTTGAAGAGCACAAAACAAAAGCAAAATTAGCTACCTAGGAGCACCAGAGGTCTTGACAAGGATTGCCTACCATGCAATGGGCACTATAGACAATTTTCCACTTGCCTTAGGTAGGATTCTTGGCTTGTAGCCAGCTTGAAGAATGAAGGAGAAGAAGAGAATGAAGACGAGCTAGCACCACTCATCAGAAGCTCCAAGAGGAGATTAATGCAATAAGCTCCTTTTGAGAGTTAGAAAGAAGTGATGAGGGTCTAAAGATGAAGACGAGCTAGCACCACTCATCAAAAGATCCATGATGAAATTAGTGCAACAAACTCCTACTGAGAGTGAGAGAAAGTGATGAGTGTCTGATGGAGGAATCTAAAGACCAACCTTTGAAAGAAAGTGCTCCATACCATGAAATAGAGGAAGAGAATAAAAGTGCTTCCAAAGGTAAGAAGAAAGTGAAAGAATGGTCAGCAAAGAGAATTTGAGTGTCACCACCAGTTATAGTTGAAAAATAAGCACACCAAAAAGCTAAACTAGAAAGAGAAAAGGAAGCCTTTGATAGAGGAAGAGGACTACAAGTAGATTTTGAGGAGTTATAGCAACCCAACGCTCGGAAGCTAAGAACAAAGAATGAGCTAAATGGAGAATTAATGGATCCTCTACAAGAACTTGAGTAGATCTATGGAGAAGAAGAGAGAGAGTTACAAAAACAAGAAGCGGTGGGCACTTCTAAACTGCTAGAGACTCACCAAGCTGATCTAGCACCCTCTCCAATCACCCATAAAGTCCAAGGAGATGCACCATCCCCATGGAGAATTGAGGTCAGACAGCAAGAGGAAACCTGGTAAGAGGAAAAGATGGAAGATTGGGATTTAATAATCACATGATCATGCAAAAGTTTTCATGCAAAAGTTTTTCAAGGCGGTCCCACTTGGATATGGTAAAAACCCATCAACGAGCCTGCTAGGATATGGAAAAGCCTGGCAAGACTACCAGTTTGGGTGGTTTTTAAAGGCTAATAGGAAGGTCATGTGAACATTTAACATGATCACGTGTTTTATAAAGTGATTACTCAACATTATTAACATGTTCGCTTGCTTGTGATCACGTTAATGAAATCCCTAATGGAAGAGCCACTGCCAACCCAACCAAGCACTACAAAGGAAATACTAGAAGAGGACAAGAAAGATATCGAGAAAGATGAAGAACAAATGAAATACCAACAAGAGTTTATTTAGCAGACAAGCTTCAAGAAGAAAAAAACCAAATCAGCCCCAAAAGACACATTGTTTGAAGTAGAACAAGAGAAAGAACAGTCAGATACACAGTAAGAGGATCATGAGGAGGCTAGTACTTCCCAAACCACCAGCATATAGGAAACAGAAGAGTACGCACAATTTTCTCATCACATTATGGAAAAGGTGAAGACTACAGTCTATGCAAAGGAGGACAAGATCAAGCAAGTTGAGACTAGAAACTTACATGACTTAACTACCAAAATAGACGTGGAAAATGATTTTGTGGAAGAGTACATGTTGACCCCTGGGTCAATAACACGACATAACTCAATTTTTGTACCAAATCCTTATTTTTTGAGAGTTCTGAAATGTTGTGGATTATGGTTAGAAACATCATTTGTAATGAGTAGTTATTCTAGCTGCAGAAGCTGAGGTGCAATGGCACTTCCAGATTGTAAATACCAAGCCATTTGACCTCTTGAACTCTATTTTAGGTTTAACCTATGGTAGCCTTAGTATGTAATGTAACTAGGTCATTTTGTAAAGAGAAATTTATCATCATCTTAGTTTTAAGCTGTCATCGACTGTGTGTGAGAGAGGAAGAAAGAGAGTGTGAGCTTCTTCTTGGCGCTACTCCCCGCTTGCTCATTGCATTGGAGAACCAACAACACCATTGTGCTAGGCTTGGTGAGAGCTACGCGACAACGCCAAGCATTCACCACAAGACGGAGCATGCGCATTGATGCATCTACGAGCCATTTGCGGCTATAGGTATATCAAATGATGTCTTTTTTTTGCTTGCAAGTAGTCATTAGAATCGTGGCGATATAAGCTACACATAGGTACTCATAGATTTCAGTTTTGGGAACTTCAAAATTTCGGCTCTGTCTTCATACGCGTTTTTTGGAGATGGGTCTAGAGTGAGGGTTTTGAGTGTAGAGGCTTTGGGACATGTGTATCCTAGTGAGTGGATACTATTCCTTAACACTAGAATGGTAACAGGAGACTTTTATGTCCTTGGACACTTTTGTGTCCTGTTAAGTGACCATTTTGCTTGAATTATTTGAAGAGTATGAAAATGAATTTTTAGGTGCTATATATCTACAAAGTTGCCTTATGAGCTGAAAAAAACTTAGCATTTTTTTATAGTATCGATCTCACCATTAACCTTACTCTTGCACAACATTTTTGAACCTAAACTGTGTGAAAAAACGGGTCCTGTTTTTGGCTTTTTTTCAATTTTTGGCAACTATACCACTCTAAACTTCATGTTTGTGAGGTTTAGATGGCTAGAGGTTAGGCCTTCATAGTTCTCAACATGTTTTGATGCTTGTAGGGAGAGCTAAGTGTTAAAATTGAAAGTTATGACCAATTTACAAGAATTGAATAATCCTGTTTTTTGACCAAAATTAGCACTTTTATGATTTTTTTGGTGTCTTTCTTGATATCCAAATTCAATTTTGATTGTGTAAGTGTAATGTATAACATAAATCTAATCTTCCTTGAGTTTTGGGAGACCTAATATGCTATATAGCATAGTATATGATGATGGTTGAGTTTTTTGATTGCTGAAGAATACGATACATTTTAGAGTAGGAAGTATAACTTTCTCAGTATTGCTAGTTTCTTAGGCCAATTCTGTGTATTTTGTAGGTAGTAACCATATCTAATCATAGACTACAAACTTGGCTAGATATTGAGTAGTTTCTATGGGTTTCTAGAGGTCATAATGCTAAACCCAATTTTTTCATGTTTGTGTATTTAGCACTTTATCATTGCCCCCAAGGTTCCAATTGTAAGAGATCCATTATCCTTTTGACATGTGCCATGGCTCATTTTGAATCCAGAGGCCCAAAGGGAATTAAGAAAACATGTATATAGTATTTGTATTGAGCGTGACTATAGAAACTTTGATGATAGGTCCGCAGAATGGCAAAAATGCAACTTTTTTGTACCTATTTTTTTTTGCCCAAATAAAATTTAGTGAGGTAAAAGCAACCATATGTTTTGGTCACCAACCCATTGAAGTTAACGGGGCATTTTATCTCATGTCCTACAAAAATCTCCACTCTTATTTATATGCAATCAACCGTAAGAAATTGCTATTTTGGACAAAATGCACTGGTCCATCAACTTTGGAGGCTTGTAGTGACCAAGGGATGAGAAAAGTACAAGTTTCTCATTTTTTCCATATGTAGTAGTTATTGAACTATAAGCTCATGAAAGGATTTTTCAAAATGAGTGGATCTACTATGGTTTTGGAATTTTTTCCCAAAACCCTGAAAGGACAGTACTTTTATGTCCTGTTAGGTTACCATTCTAGTGTTAAGTTTCATACGATTCTGGTATGATTTAGTGAGCTGCCTTTCGTTTGTGTGCATGTGGGTTGGTGGTGTAGTTCAGAGTAGTGAGAGTCTAGATAGTGGTTTAGTTAGCCTTATAGAGTGTTGTATGTGTTGGATGGTCTCAGCCTACAAGGTAAAGAAATTGCCTCTGTGCATCGATCGTGTCATATATGTCCTCGATTTACATTATGTCGATCTATGTTGTGTTGCATGCACTTTATAGGTGGTGTGATTCGTTCCTGCAACAATACAACAATCTACACAAGCAATCACAAGCTAAGATTGCTAGTATGAAAGAAGTTATCACTCAGCAAATGTTGAAAGTACAACAAATGGACATCTTGGTGGAGCAAGTGATAGCTGCTAGTGAAGAACAATTTGTTCCTGCAACAATACAACAATACAACAATCTACACAAGCAATCACAAGCTAATATTTCTAGTATGAAAGAAGTTATCACTCAGCAAATGTTGAAAGTACAACAAATGGCCATCTTGGTGGAGCAGTTGATAGCTGCTAGTGAAGGACATGAAAAGTAGCCTTGCAGGAAGTTAATGCCACTTTATTGGACACTAATGCACATGCACAATGGCTACAGACCCAGTTGGCAGTCGCAAACCTCCAAGTGGAACAAGCCAAAGCAAGACTTAAAGATCAAAGTGGGCTGCTAGAGAAGCTAAAGGCCAGCCCTATGCTCCTCACACTGCAAGGATCCAAAGTGGCATATTAGGCAATGGAAAAGAGGAATAAAAATTTATACATGGAGATCAAGTTTCTCTTTCATGACCCCGTTCATGAATAAGGAGGAAGCCTATCAAAAGAAAATAGCCAAATTGCCAGCGGCCCTAGCAACGGCTCAAGAGAAATTGAAGGGGAAGCTAAATATATGAGAATGGGATGTGCCCGAATCAACGCCGCTAGAGACTAAGTCACTCTAGTTCCTTTAGAATGTAAAAGAAATCATCACTATAGATATATCCCCATAGTCAACAACTATAGAGCTTGAGGTGGAGCAAGGCCCCATAGACAGCTTCATAGCTGAAGCTGAGAAAGATCTAAAGATAAACACAGAAACAGAAATTGAAGACATATAGAAAGAAGTGATGGTTTGGGAGAAGCACATTCTACACTCAGCTGATATTGCCTCGTTGACCTCAAAGAAAATTATAGACACATGGCATCAACAATAACTCCCATATCCTTTGGTAAAGTATGAGATCCTCAAGGTCAAGGAACAACTAGTGAAAGATCAATCCACGTGCACTACAGACTCACACCCGGCTTGGAGAAAATATTGGCTAAAAAATCATCCAAACTATTTGATCTTGCACACTCAAACTCCATCAGAGATTTGAAAGGATCCAACATTTTTCCTAGTGCCTAGAGTTTGCAGTTGGGGTAGCCATTAGCTGAATCCACCAACATGGGAGGCAATGGAAGACTACATGCTAAAGATATTATCAAAGGCTATAAATTTTTCAAGAGGATTCTAGACATAGCCCACATCATGTTCACTAAGATAGCAAAGGTGATCCTCACATGCATCCAACCCTTCCACCAAGCACAACAAGCTGATGCAACATGGATGACATTTTTAGAGGTCACCTACTAAAAGCAGACCTCTAAAGAAGCTCTCTACATGGGGTATCTTCACTTTTAGCTCCAGAATCTTTGGTCACGTGGTAGAAAACCTTCATCCTAGAATTTTGGGATACACTGCTATGGAGCTCAACACTCCAATCGACTTACAATTCCTAGAAAAATTAGATAAGGAGCTCCAACTAAAGTAATTATGAAGCTCTTGAAGCCTTGAAGAAGCAACAAACAACACAACTAGAGCATTACCCTATCCCATGTGAACATGTGTTGTGGGAAACCTAGGCTAGGAGGGGGTAAATGTTATCCCTCTAGCTAGCATAAGGTTCTATTTACAACCAAGATGTAATTTTTTATCTTTTTAGAGTAATTCGCATGTCTATAGCCTTAAGCCTTTGTAATTCATTGATTTTTGAATTTAATTGGTAAACAATTATGTGATTATGAGCCAGACAAAGTGGGGCTACATTGTGTCAATGAGATTTCATAGTAGAGTTAAATACTCTTTTCATTTTTGACCCAAAACCTTTCGCTAAGGTATAAAAGCTAATTCTTGTAAAACCTAAGGGAGTTATTTTGGATAATAAGTGTTATGACATTTCTCTTGAGCACTATGTACTCTCTTGCTTTCTTCTCAAGCTCATAACTCTCTCATGAAGTGTATGTTTAAAAAGTCTATTGATTTGTTGCATTAATAGGTGAAATTTCCTCATGACATTGTGCTTCTCTTGCGACAAAACTATGTTTTTGTTGTAGCTAACCTCCTCCTTAATGTGTTCGTATCTTAGGATTTATGATGATTTACATAACAAAATTTCATTTTATGCATTGGAGGCGTGTTGGGGCATCATTGCTAAGCTCCAGGGTACATTCAAGGTTGAAAATGATAAGGTCAAATCTGCCCTATAGATAATGAGCATGATTTTGGCAAGTGGTTGAAAGGGGGACTTAAGGGCATGGGCACATTTCTGTAGGTGTTGCTTTTCCATCCTATAAGTTTCATCTCAATTATACTTTGTCTGCTTGTTGAATTGACTAGATTTGCTTGCGGTGTCATGGTTAGAACTTGCTACCTTACATGCAATTGAGTGTAGCTTTCAGTAGAGATAGGGATTGAGTGTGTTTTCTAGAGAGATTGAAAACCTCTTGTATCCTCCATGCACTACCCGCGTCGACTCCGTCCAATGGTATGACATATAAGATCATGATTCTCACTATCACTACAACACTATAGGGAGGCTTGGCATTCAAAGATCCTCGCACCACCTCCTCATGAGCCTCAACAAATGCAATGTGGAACACGTGGTAAAGACCATCCCACACCTCATTTATCACACAAGTGCCACAACCTACTTACCCAAATGATGTAAAATGGTGGAGGAAAGTGGAACAACCATGAGACACTTAAGAGCTATCAAAATTTTGAACGTGTGAGATGAAGTCCATATTGACTAGTAGCAATAACACAACTACCACCTCTTGGATAACGAGTAAGACCAGTCCAAGCTACATTCATAGTGGAAACCTCTCATCTTGTACACCCATTACCAAGAGACAATCAAGTCTCAGAAAAATATGAGAAACCTATGGAGAGTTCAAATAATCAAGTTTTAGTTATTATACCTTCCTATCTATAGAGCATTGAGTGAGCATACAACCTATGGTGAGAAGGCTTGAGCAACTATTAGTATGCACCTACCTACAATGCACCAAGCACAAGGCACACCTAAACAAAACCAAACCCCACAACCTAAGGAAACATGTTACTATTGTGAAGGATATCATTGATGTGAGAATGTCAAAATGAGAGACCATAAAGAAAATTTAGAATTTTCTTGAGTGTGGTATATCCCATTTGATACCTAACCATACCTAACCACCTACATTAGGAAGAGAGTGAGATCTAGGAGGGCCTTTTTATTTGGCAATTTAAGCAATTCAAGTCTTTAGTATCAAGAAAGTAATTAAAGGACAACTTTTGAATTCAAACAGGAAAAATGGCTAGTTTATTTAAATTCAAAGTTTCCTTCTAAAATGGAATTTAAAATCTAGCGGGTAAAACCATATCATGTAGCGTATCTATGGAAAGAGCTTGATGTGTAGATTGTGGATCTATGATGTCCGCTCAAATTGGAGATCACATCTAGGAGTTATGGCAAGCCAAAAATCATAAAAATTTCCACCTCCTTTTTGGGGGAAAAAGTGCATCCTTTCACTCTTACACATCTCTTACACACCCACCATTCTTGCGCACATGGCGTACACCTATTCACCAAAATGTTAATCACCTCCATAAGCTCATGGAAAATAAAGAGGCCCTCCTACACCCCATCCTCTTCCTAATGGAACACCGTAATAAGAAAGAAAAATCTTCAATCAACATGATTAAAGAAATAACATCAAGATTTTCAAAGATTGAGAAATTATCCCCAACCCATATCACGATACGAGTGCAAGAAATAAAAAACCAAAAAGAAAAAAAAAAACAAGGTCTCTAGCCAAATTACAAAAAGGAAGTCCCTAGAAAGCTAAAACGCAGAGAATGAAGGCTTAATGAGAACAAGATCAAGTGGTTATTACATCTGCGCTTGCCAAAGCTAGATAGATATTAAGATATTTAAAGAAGCTAATGTCCCAAAGAGACATAATTCATCCAACCACTATGATTTTGAGAGGACCGCATATTGGTTGACAAGGTCTTAGAGCTTATGGATGTTTTGTTGAAGACTTATGAAGCTGAAGTGAAAAAACAAGGATGAAAATGTGTAGGAAATTCACAAGATGGCCCAAAAACAATCATATTTCCATCTCCATTGAGTACACTTTTATTAAGTCATAGAGCATTTCAATGGAATGATCGGATCAAAAATCAGACTCCTTGTGTCATGCTGCCTTGCAGGCAGCACGGGGTGAAAGATGTGAGTCTGGATGCATTTTGAGGTTTTTCCAAACTTATGATTTATTCCAAAAGCTGCTATGACATCAAGATGATGGAGTGTATGCTAAATGTGGGGGCTCGGTGCCTAGAAATGGAGTTGTCACATGCAAGCCGAGTTGTAGGTGATGCTACCAAAATGTGATTTTATAAGTCAAATTTTAGTGTTCGAAGTGCTATAGAGGCCTGCCTTTACGGCTTGTCAATTGGAGCTATGGTGAGGAAGCTATGGCAACTTGAAGCTGGGATGGTTTGCATATCCGTACCAGATTGGTCAATTGCAGATGAAGGGTCAGGAATGGTATGAGTGCATGGGTCTAAAGTGACCATCATATGGAGAGCATTGGTGTTTTTGGATTGCTAATCGGAGCTCAAATGGACAAGATATGAGCAATTTAAGTTTCACTAGGGGCCAGTTCTATACCAAGTTGGTAGCCTCGGTCAGTGTGCGATTTGGTGGGTTTTGGGCTTCAATAAGGCTATGAAATATGGAGATTTGGCAATGCTTTGACCGGGATGTACTCTAAATGTTATTCTTGGCAATGCCTTGAGGGCAATAAGTATTTAAGGAGCATCTTATCCGCAATGTCATCTCTTGCAGTGCATTGATAGTTGGGCATGCTTGAAATCACCATAGGCGAGATGTAGACAAATGTGATGATCGTTAATGCTAAGCCCAAGCTGTATTTCAAATGTGCTGCGACAGGCAATGCTTTGGTTGATATGCCATGCGGAGCAATGCTTTGGCCAATAAATAAACTAAATTTGGTGCCTTTATCAAAGCACGTTAAGTTCTTGATGAGCTTTGTCTTACGAAAGTGGTGCCTTGCAATACATTGGTCGATGTTTACACCAAATGTGGTGGCTTACAAAAGCATAAATTCCTTGATGAGGTTTCATATCATGATCATGGCAAGGGAGTCACATGTGATTTTTATCAAATGCAAAGGCCTTTTCTAGTGCCTTGATCATTGTACATGCCAAATATGGTATCTATTGAGAGAGGCTACCGGCCGCCCAAAAGCAGAAGGAGGAGGGCCGCCCACTATGTCATGAAGGGCCACCCATTTGAACAAGTTATAAAGGGTTTTTCTTTTACATAATGTGAATGGGGGATGAGGAGGCCATGGCTTGAGGCAGCGAGCAGCACAGAGCATCAAGGAGGGAGTAACAAAGACTCATGCTGAGTAGTAGAAGGGCTGGATGACACCGAGCAAGAAGAGAAAAATGATCAACAGCCCTTGGCCTTCCTTTTTGGCACTGCTCCCAACAATTTTTGAGATGCTCCCAAGACCCCGGCTGCCATGTCATTGAGGTCGCTCCCATGCCACGTCAATCACGGCACCGTGACTACTGTGGGGGGGAAAATTGGTTGGGGAGAGGCTTAAAAAAGGGAAATTTTAGGGCTTTGAGGGGGGTGTTAAAAGAGAAGGAGGGATTCAAGTATAAGGAAAAATGAACGCGTAAAAGGGCGAATGAAGGGCTTCGAGGTGAGAATGGAAAGCGTGGTGAGAGGAAGGAGGAGCAAGCGCGCTTTGTGGACAAGGGATCTCTCTTGAGCTTGCAAAGAATAAGCAAAGGAGTCTCTCTCTCTCTCTCTCTCTCTCTCTCTCTCTCTCTCTCTCTCTCTCTCTCTCTCTCTCTCTCTCTCTCTCTCTCTCTCTCTCTCTCTCACACACACACACACACACACACACACACTCGACTTCAACAAAGGCTGGGCTATAACCTTCTCGCTTGAATTCGGGAGGAGAGAACGAGGAAAGTCTCGGGAGTAGAGGAAGGAGGAGGAATCAGAGAACGGGAAGGGGCGGGTAGGAAGCAAAGGGGGAGGATTATTGAAAGAAAGTGGAAGCTCTTCCCCTCGGTCTCTCTCTCAAGCTCACTCTCGCTCTCATCAAATAGAAAATCTTTTTCCCTCTTGCTCGTATATCTTGATGAAGGTAAGCGAGGAGGAGATTGGTACAAAATAAGAAGGCAAGCAGGAATAGAAGGGCATATAGTAGGATTTCAGCCCTAGGAGACGATACTTAAGTTTTGGAGTCGGCCATAGCCATGGAGATCAAGCAGCGGTGCCTATGGGATGTGTTATCTAAGATAAAGAGCGGTAAAAATCAATCGAGAAAAGATAGAAGGGGAAATTTTGGGAACTAAGGAGTAGGGAAATTGTATAGGGTGGGATTGGCCTGACAAGTACAAATCCCTTCCATTGGGTTGGGGATTTTTGAATTGGGTTTACAAATCAACAGGCATATCGATGATGGTGTATGCAACCGATTTGTAACAGGGTTTTCAGATATCAAATTATTGGACGCAACTACTGGTTGTCAGCACCGGACCAATTAACTACCGATATCTAATTTTAGCTTATTTTTGAATGTTTTTTGTGTTTCAAGTTGTGATTTTCTCTTAAGCTTGCTCTATAAGCATCTCTATATCTTCTTACTAACACTAAATTGGCCCTAACTGCACTGATTTTCCTTGGTTTGAGGCTACATTGACTATCTGTTTACTACCAAAAGCCCGGTGCTTTCCCGGTCAACTCTAGAGAACCATGCACTCCGACACTGGACTATTATTTAGGGCCCTTACTTACGTGGAAAAAATAGGTTGCGATGGTAAATGTAAGCCTTAAGAGAAGATCAGAGTTGGCCCTTAAGAAAGAAAGGGAAATTTTAAAACTATGTTTTAGGAAAGAAGGAGTAGTTTTAGGAAAGAAAGAGTCATTTTAGGAAAGAAGGAGTATTTTCAAGAAGGCAAAGAAAGTAAGTGAAGATTAGAGCTTCCTTTCTTGGAAGCCAATACTCTCCTAAAATTAGAGTCTCAAAATCCCACATCAAGATGTGTGCTCATTTTTAAAAAATAAAAAAGCCATGAACGTACGTGAAATTATCTCTTTTCTTTTTGTATTTTTAGCTTTCTCTTTTGGATCTTAAGAGCCTATATAAAGAATCCTTTCCCTTCACTTCCAACACATACAAAGAAGCTCTCAGAAGCGAAATCTCTCTTGCCTTGATGCCAGAGGTTCTTATTCTCCCTCAGCCTCTCTCCCTTAAGCTCACACCCTCAATCCATTTCCATCTCCAACTCCATCTCTATCCCCATCATGTTGTCCTCGGATTATTGAGTTCTCTTTCTCTCTCTCTTGCCATCTTCTCGGCATGCAAGGAAGCCATAACTCTACTTTTCATGGCAAAGCTTTTCTCTCCTCTATCATGATAGGGTGGCCCCGAGGTGAGTGACTCGAAGCTTCAAGGACTCTCCTACCGTTCCACCTCCAAGGAAGATATAAAGAAATATATCAACTACTCCAATTGTATCTCAAGCGGAGGTATCAATTGCGGAAAAATTTGAAGGTCCTCAATTGACAACACGGAAGGTAGACAAACATGTCGCTAATCCGATAAGACAAATTTATAATCTTGCATTGTTCTTCATGTTGATCTAGAAAGACAACTGTTCAAGAAACATGATTGTATCACAAAAAACAAGCATATGATCTCTTAGTATAGTAAAAGAATTGTTTGATAAATTTTATTGCTTGATAAACCGTTTGATAAGTTGTTATTGTTTGATATTAAAAGTTGGTTAATCATGTTTGAAGAATCATTAAAGAGAAGAATTGTTGAGAGAATCTCTTTTGTTCCTTGTCGTTAGCAAGATACCTTGCAGGTAGCAAGATGCATTGCGGAAGATGCCTTGCGATTAGCGAGATGATCTTGCGATTAGCAAAGATTAACCTAAGGTTATCAGATCTCTTTTTATCCCTCATAGTTAGCAAGATTCCTTGTGGGTAGCGAGATGCCTTACGGTTAGCGAAATGCCATTTTGGTTAGAAATTGGGAAAGTTACGCAATTCGCGGTTTGTAAATAAGTAAATCCTTTACAATATCTCTTTTGGTTAGACAAGAAATCCACACGGGTAGCAGTAAACTCATAAGAAATTGGAAAATTCTTTTTTTGTTGAAATATAAGATTGTTTGTAAGAAATGTGGAATACAATAAGGATCTAGTAGCAAGGAGAGTAGAGAGAGATACGATGCAAAGTAGATTAGTGGAAAATCAAAAAATTTTAATTAGCACACTATTACAAAGTGATGGCGTCATCGAGCCATGCGCTCTCAAGGTAGAGCTTAGATGGCGAATTAGACAACTAGAGAAAGTAGGAATACAAGGGACTAACAATCCTTCAACAAGGATGTGTTGTGTGTGTCAAGCGTGCACACCATTCTACTGAATTACTCATGAGAAAGCCTCCTTATATAGATGTAAGGGAGCCTCTAAATGCCCATGTGCAGCCGCCGTAGGAATCTCCCATGTGCCCATGTGTAGCCACTTTTGGGTAGACAAGTCCTCCTAGAGCTCAGCCACCAGCCAAGGAAACCTAGCCACCAGCCAAAGACCACGGACAACCGGCCACCGGTCATCGAACGGCCATTTTTTTATTGTCTTTCAGTCGTCTTCCGGCCAATATATTGTGAGAGAATATTATCGAGGTCCCCAAGGTTGCCCTTGAATTTTCTCCGTTCCATCCATGATTACAAATAGAGATCTCAATAGCGTGCAAAGCTGGAATCCACCAAATATATGCACACCATTGGCTTCTCCTCATATGGGAGCCTTACAAATTGTGCAGCATATATTGTGGTGGAAAAACTGAGAGAGGTGGGCATTGCAAGTATACCAACATTGTCTTCATTAGGTTTTGTTTGAATTTTTTTTGGTGATTTTTTAAGGGTTGTATTAAAGAGTTTGTGTCCAAAATTAATAAAGGGACACTGTTTGTACATGTAAAGCAATGTGGTGTAATCAAAAAACAAGAAGAACGGGTGAGTAGGGTGTGGAAAGTGGGAGACTAGTATCCAAAACGGCACTTTGTCTATGGTCAGGTGGATTTAATTAGTCGGGTACTTTTCACAAGACTATTAGTTGGATCTCATGTGGGAGCATTGATCATGTGGGAGCCAAGATTGGCAAGTGATGTAGCTTGAGGGGATCAAGAGAAAGAGAGAAAGGGCCTATGTTTTCCCTCTCTGTGTATGCCTCCCTATATAGGCGGTTGGAGATGGTTGAGAGAGGTTGAGAGACGGGCTTCTAGTGTGGATTCCAAAGTTACCCAGAACAGGAATGGGGAACGGGAACAAGAGGTTCTGGGATGAGACGTGAACAGGGAGGAGAGGGGGTGCTCGGAATGGGAATGGGGTCGAAATGGTCAACTCAAGTAAGGCTTGAATTACCTTCATTCTACTTAGTCCCAAATCAACTCCTAAATAAACCCAAAACTACCACCACATCTACCCTCAAAGTGCCCCAAATGTGTCTCCCAAACAACCCCAAATCAGCCCCTATATGCCTATTGTTTTACCCCCAAATGCCTTCTTTAACCCATTCTGCCCCGTTTCGAAACACCATTATGGTTACACATTCTAAAGTGGTGTTTTGCTTCTAACTCTATTCTAGGAATGGGACTGGTCCAGAACACCATTTTGGAACGTTTGGGGTGTGTTCCGCCCGTTCCCTGTTACACTGGTGGATTCAAGTGCCTCTCTCCAGGGGTTGTATGTATGCTGGCTTGTGTGGCCATGTTAAAGAGGTACGAGTGGTGATGTTGAGGCCTATAGAGCACATCAAGGTGAGCTAGCTCATTTCTTGGGACCGATGAGGTCATATTTGTAGTTTTATTGTGTTTTGGTCAAGAAATTCCCAGATTGAAGTGTTAAGAAAGGTGCCAAGTCTGTGTGCCTGATTGTGCACGTCTGGACGCTCCTTCCTCCATCAACATTCATTGCAAGATATGTACAAAACAGTTGGTGCAAGGAAGCTCCCTACTGTTTTAACTGGATGCAAAGGAAAGACCTTTCTCCAAATGCAATCACTTATGCTTGCACCTTGAAAGGTTTGTGACCTACAGACCTTCACATGGGTGAGAGAATTCATGATGAGATTGCTAGTCATGGGTTGTTGGAAAAACATGTTGTTCTTGGAAATGCCTTGGTCTATATGTATGCCAAAGGTGGCAGATGCAATCACCTATGCTTTCACCTTAAAGGCATGTATCCTTATTCTACTGAGCATGGTGTGGCAAGAAAGCTCTATGAGCTGGATATGAACACCAAATGTGGTGCCCTATTCAAAGCACAAGAAGTTGTTGAATTAACTTTCTGTCTAAAATTTTATCTCTTGGAACACGTTTGTGGAAGGATATACCCAACATGGCTGTGGCAAGGAATCTCTGGGATGCTTTAAGTGGGTTCAAAGGGAAGGAATCATAGACCGTTGAAGACTTTAAGGGACCTATTATGCAAAAAAAATGCACTGAAAAAAACTCTACACAAAATGGCAAAATAGCATGTGCAGTATTGCGTGTAGTGAATACAGAGGCCGAAATGAGCCCAAATCAAAATTCTAGTAGATCATGCTCTTTGAGATTTTCCAAAAATTTTGTCAACCTTCGAAAGCTTGCCAAAGCTTACAAAAATTGGAGAAAGGGAGTAGGCATGTTTTGGAGCTGCTAGCGGCTAAGCTCGCAAGGATGCAACCTGCTTTGATACCAGTTGTCGGAATTAGGGTTACAATAAAACACACACAGCTTGGAGAAGACAAAGGAAGCTCAAGGCATACACTAGAGAGTGTTTCACTTAGTGTGCAATGGAAAGATCAGTTAGCCCTAGAGTGATGGGGATATATACAATGCACGGGGGAAAAAAACTCCTAGTGAGGGAAAAAATGCCCCGACAGTCCTAAGTGTGTTCACACACATCACTACCACATGCATATGGTAACAAGAATGAGAGGGAGAGAGAAAATCATTGGTAGTTGACACTACATCCTCGACTAAGGAATATTTCTTGTGACCATGATATGGTCTATTATTGCTAGAGAAGGATGCAAATGTAGTATGAAAGTCGATGATGGTGCTAAGCATTTCTAATGTGGGTGTGCTCCTAGCCAAAGGGTAATAAATTCGGTGCATCTTTTGAGAGGATAGTGAGTACCTCCAAATGTGATAGAAGCTAGTGTAGAGAGGCCCAACATGGTGAGGTTGTATTGAAGACTATATCAAAGATATAATATCTTAATATGGTGTCAAAGATAACCATGGAGTTTAGAGCGGTCCTCGTGTCCCCTGAGTGGTGCATGTGTGACATAGACTCTGAAACCATGGATAATAGGGAATCATCATCAGTGCCTTCATTGGCATGATGTGACATGTGCTCCTTGGTGAATGTCATTTATGCTTCGTCATCATGCTCAAGAAGACTACTAAATGTGTCATTCACCAACTCTAGGCTATGGAGCCAAAGAATAGTGAGATGGTCAAAATCCTCACTATATTCAATATCATCCAAGTAGATTTAAAAGGAGAATTGTTGGGAGAGTACACCTCATTCATAGATTTCTTCTCTCTCTATAACTTTGACAGTGATGCCATCTCAGAATGGGACAAAGTGCCTATGAGGTGGAAAGAGAAGAAGAAAGCACTCTCCAAAATGTATCCAGCTACGAGCCGGGAGGGTGCGAGATGGAGAGAGGGAGGGATGGGTGGGGTGAGAGTGGAAGGATAAAGAGGGGAACAAGGTGGGGTGTGGCCAAAGTGCTGAGTGAAGAGGGGGAGAAAAGGTAGGGCTGGGGGGGAGGGATGAGGGTGAGCACGTAAGGGAAAGGGCGAGAGGCAAGGGAAGGGGGAAAAGCAAGGGGTTGGTAGAGTGGTGGGTTCAGAGAGCATGGACTAGATTAGGGAGAGGGTTGGGAAAGAGAAGCCACGGATGAGTGCGAGTTAGTGTTTGGGTTATGATGAAGGGTGGGCTGGGTAGAGAGGGTTTTCTTATTTTTGGGTAGGGCAAGACGATGAAGAAGGTAAGGGTCCAGTTATGTGAGGCAAGGGCGAGCAAGTGGTCGAGTAGATAGGGGAGGATTGGAAGAGAGGGCAAGAGGTTGCAGGTGAGG
Source organism: Adiantum capillus-veneris (assembly GCF_014529385.1). Taxonomy (NCBI): domain Eukaryota; kingdom Viridiplantae; phylum Streptophyta; class Polypodiopsida; order Polypodiales; family Pteridaceae; genus Adiantum; species Adiantum capillus-veneris. The sequence continues at coordinate 6,132,300 of NC_140958.1, forward strand.
AGGGGTATTGCGGGTGGTGAGTGGGTAAGGGAGTGTGGGCGAGTGAGCAACAAGGCGTTAGAAGGTAGGGATTTGAGGGCAAGGTAAGCAAACGAGTAAGGGGTAAGCAAGAGGGAAAAATTAGGGTTGGTAGGGCAAGAGGGTAAGTGGGAGGGTGAGGTGAGGGTGGTTGGGCATGTGAATAAGGGCAAGGCAACGTCCCCGCGTCACCCCTCGCCCTCCCTTTTACCTTCATAGCAAATTATTAGTAGGGGGTGATCCACAACACTATTTCCCACCGGGGATTTTATATTTGCGAGCTTTTGTTTTTGAGCTTTTGCAATTGAAACATTATTTGTGAGCTTTTTAAAGCTTGTGTTACATTAACAATATATTCAAATAATAGTGTGGCATGAGAAAAGCTTACATTAGATTGTGCATTCAATCACTAGACAATTAAATGTAACATGTATGAATGTCTTTGCTTGTGGGAATGTATGCTCATGTACATATGTTATTAGCTTGAAATGTCCTTAAAAAAAGGCACCATTTCTAATTAATTTTGATTGAACATCTTATATTGAAGAATACCAGACAATATATCTACCATAATCTTGTAACTTAGTAAATGAACTTAAGAAACCTCAAAACCAAATTAGATTCCAAGTAGCAATATGATATGCATTCCCTTGTCAATGGTGTATATATGAACAAGAGACAGAATTAAGGGCATTGGACCTACAAGCCTTAATCATTGAAATACTCCTATGGCCATACCCTTGTTGGGCATAGCTTGAAACAAGTGTGTCAAGAGACAGAATCCAGAGGCGAATCTCCTCGAGCACTTTTTGGGCTTTTTGATATACACCACATTTGTCATGCAAGTCATCCAAGGCGTTGCCAAGAAATAAGTTTCTTTTCAATGGTCCCTAACTAACTATATTATATGCCTATATCAATATCTTGCCTAATGTCACCCATCACTTTGCATCCATTCGAAGCTGCCCATAGCTTCTAAGTCGTACCCTTGTTGGGCATATTTTAAAACCAGTGTGTGTCTATGTCAAGAGACCGCATCCTAGAGATGAACCTCCTCAAACACTTTTTTGTGCTTTCCATTGGAAGTTGCCCATAGATTCCAGGTCGTACCCTTGTTGGGCATATCGTACAATCAATGTGTGTCAAGAGACTGCGTCCCAGAGACGAACCTCCTCAAACACTTTTTTGTGCTTTCCATTGGAAGTTTCCCATAGCTTCCAGGCCATACCCTTGTTGGGCATATCCTACAATCAATGTGTGTCAAGATACTGCATCCCAGAGACGAACCTCCTCAAACACTTTTTTGTGCTTTCTAATGTATGCCACATTTGGTATAAGTCATCCAAGGCATTGCCAAGCCCTAGGTTTCTTTTCAACAACACCTAAATAACTAACTATAATATCATCATGAATTCTTATGACCATAACATCATCTTGCCTATCCCACACGCCATCAAGATGCAAGCATAGGCGACTGCATTTGGAGAGATGCTCCTGATTTGCATCCATTGAAAGCATCCCATACCTTGTTTTTCATAACCTTGTCGGACATATCTTGCATTTTGTGTGTGTGTGTGTGTGTGTGTGTGTGTGTGCGCGCGCGCGTGTGTGTGTGTGTTGGAATGCTTAAACTATCGTGAATTTTTTTTCCTCCTACACAAATCTTCGCAAAATACTATTTCAAAAAATGGGTAGATTTTGAAAACATACTTATATTGAGATTTAACTAGGGACCCTGCCCTTGGTCATGCCAAGTACTAGATATGACTTGTCCATCTACAAAATGCACTTTGAGTTTGTATCTCTCTAAGTGTTGAAACTTCCTTGCAACCAGTACAGGTGTCTCTTGACATAAATGCATATCCCAATCCACAAGAATTGTTAGCTTCGTAACCATAATGACCTTCAATAAGTTGGAAGCCACCAGTATCTATCCATTGTCCCTGCAAGTACACGTTTGTGTTTTTTTCTCTTTTAACCCCAATTTTCCATAGTAGCATGCCAACGACATAGCATGCCCCCCCCCCCCCCCCCCCCCCCCCCCCCCCCCCCCCCCCCCCCCCCCTCTCTCTCTCATTTAACTCCAATATGCCACCGACATAGCATGCCATAGTACACAATGACATAGCATGCCTCTCTCTCTCTCTCTCTCTCTCTCTCTCTCTCTCTCTCTCTCTCTCTCTCTCTCTCTCTCTCTCTCTCTCTCATTTATCCCATGGGATACATTATGTTGTTGATCAGATGCGCACATCATTCACATCATTTAGTGATTGAGACTTGCACATTAATGATAATACATCACATATGTCAATTTCTGGTATACTATGAGATACAAGGCCTCTTTCATTGCTTATTTAGAGAGGGACTTGGACCCTTGGCTAGAGTCAAGAGATATCCAGATATGAGATGCCTCAGCTGGTTGTTGTTGATAGAGTTGCACAAACACAGGGAGAGTTTCTTGAGAAGATCAAGCAGTGAGAGACATTCACAGACAGAGATCACTAACTTCTTTAGAACAAGGACTTGACCGTCAGATGAGCAAGTTTCACAACACACTTCAAAATCCACCTATATTAGAGGTATATTAGTTGCCAGAGCCATGGAGCTTGGGAGAGCTAGACGTCCATGTCTACAAAGGTGGCCACGACATTGACAAAAGCTCAATCAAAGGATTAGGACTATCCTAGCACAATGTCAAGTAGCTCCGCTCTCATGCCAAGAAAGATACCAAAAAAATGCACGTCAACCATATTTGAAGCTTACTTGATTAATGATCAGTGTTTAGGGCTTGGTAACAAGCTATATTTATGGTTAATGTATGCCAAATATGGCTTTAAAGGGCCAACAGATGCCTTAATGATGCTAAAAATTATTATGCTTGAAGTGAGCACAGATGAGAGATTATGATCTAAAATTGTAGTGCTTGAAGTGCTCTACCGACCTGTCTTTACAGTTAGTCGATTGGAGCTACGGTGCAAAAGTTATGGCAGTTTGATGTTTGAGTCAATTGTAGATCCGTACCGGATTAAGCAACTGCAGCTCAAGTGACAAAGATGAAGTGGATGCATGGGCCTGAAGTAATTACTTTTTGGAGCATGGCGGTCTTTTCATATCAGAGTTACGGTCACCAAGATATTGCCATATTAAATTTCACCGAGGGCTAGTTTTGTACCAGTCTGGTCGGCTCGATCGTTGTGCCATCTGGAAATTTTTTACTTCGACCAAGTTTTAGAACATCATGCAGTAATGTGGTAGTTGATATGTTGTGCCTGACAATAATATTATTTATTGGAGATTGCTGATAGCAGGAAATGCCCAACACGGCTATGGCTTAAGCAAATACAAAGTTGAGGGTCTCTCTCAAAATGTAATCACCTATACTAACATCTTGAAGGCTGTGTGGTCGAAAATGGCATCGAAATTCACGATGATATTGTTAGTCAAGGACTGCTGGAGAAAGGAGTCGTGCTTGGAATTGCCTTGGCCAAGGCCCAAGATGTATATCAAATGTGGTGCCCTTGCAAGTGGTCGTGCTGCCTAATGAAACATTAGGGCCGGGCTGCCCACTCGAGGTCGTAATTTTAAGGCCGTCCATTATGTTAAATAAGCCTTAAGTGTGAGCCAAAGGGGGTAACCCAAATGGCCCACAAGCTATGGAAATCAAAGCCCGCCCAATGAAGCTTTAAGGTGGCCCATTATGCAAAATAAGGCGGGAAGTGTGGACTAAAGAGAAAAAAGGAGATGGTAATGTATCAGGCAGCGAACAGTGACGAAGGGGGTGAGGTTTGTGCTCGCGCAGGCCGCAGCAGTGCTCGGGAGACCGCAAGCATGAGAAGAAAGCACTCAGCCCGCCAAGGCGCCCCTTTTTGGCATGACTCCTGACAGGTTTCACGCTGGTTGGGATCCGGCCCTGCCACATCATTGAGAGGTTTTTATGCTGGTAGCAACGACTGTGCTGTCGTTGGTGAGGGAGGCCTATTAAGAAGGGGAGTTGAATGAGAGCCAAAAAAAAAAGAAAAAAAAAAGTGAACGGGGAGAGAGGAGAATAGGGTATAGAAAGCAAGCGTGAAGAGAAGGCAAGGAGGAGAGCAAGAGGAAGCACGTCTTCGAGGGCTCGCCCGCTTTCTCTCTCTCGCTCTCGGCTCGTCGTCCTCGGCTAGCAAGGAGGAGACCAAGAGGAAGCACATCTTCCAGGGCTCGCCCGCTTTCTCTCTCTCGCTCTCGGCTCGTCGTCCTCGGCTAGCAAAGCTTGGAAGGAGGAGGAGGTGAAGAAATGCACAAAACAAAGGCTCTCTCTCTCTCTCTCTCTCTCTCTCTCTCTCTCTCTCTCTCTCTAAGGAGAAGGAGAAGCAAGGCAAGCAAAAGAAAGCCTTCTCTCTCTTGTCCTCGGCATGCAAAGGGAAAGAGGCAAGGAGGGTGAACAAGCAAGGGGAGAAGAACAAGGCAAAGCTCTCTTTATTCTCTCGCTCTCGGCTAGCAAAGCAAGAAGATAGGGTGGGGTTTCTCTCTCTAGGGAAGGGAAGGCAAAGCAAAGGACTCTCTCTCGCTTTCGTGTTGAAGAGGAAAAAGGAGTGCTGCATAAGAAAGGGAGTTGGAGCTCGGCAAGGTAACAAGTTGGAGCTCCGCAGGGAAAGAAGGTGGCATGATCTGGGAAGAGGAAAACACAAGGCAAGCCAACCAAGTGTAGCGTCCAAGCAAGGGATAAAGCTTCGGAGAGCAATTGAAGAGCAAGAGGAAGTTAGAACTTGAGAACGGAAATTAAGCCAGTGCATAGCATAAAGAGAAAAAAGTTTCCAAATAATTGATAATAACTGAAACATGAGAATTGAGGTAGTGAGAAAAATTATAGTATTCAAAATCCAAGGGCATTTGAGGCAAATAAAGCGACTGTTTAAGGCATAGACATTCAGAATAGACAAAGCACATAAATTAGAATGGAGCTGGAACTGGAATAGAACACAAAAATTGACAACAGACTAAATCCGCCATAACTTCCGCCTTCACATTCCCAAGAAGATACTGATCGACAGTTAGATATTCGATAAGACTAATGGGCAACACCCTTTCCCAAGAACACCCCTTGGAATCCCAAAAGTACCAAAGTTCACATTCCAATTTCCACTAAGTAAAACATCCCAAAATTCCTAGGCTTAACACCTGGCACAGCCCGGTGGCTCGAGCCACAGGCTGACCTCAACCCACAATCCCTTGATCAAACAACCTGCTCCCCAGCATCTCCTTCTGCATCTCCTTTTGCATCTGCTTTTTCTGCTGCAACATCCAAATCCGCCTTCTTTTCCGCTTCAGCTTCCACTTCCTTATCCACTTCTGAATTTGCTCCTCCTTCTACAATCCGATCTGGTCCCATAGCATCACTGCTCAGCTCTGCTGTCCACTTACTCACTGCCCCTGCATTCACTTCAATCTCCTTACTTTTTTCCTTCAACTCCTGCATCTCTGCCACTAATTTCTCATTTTCCACCTTCAATTCCTCATTCTCCCTCCTTACACTTTCTTTTCCTGCCAGCTGAAACCAATTTTTGAAATTGTCCATCGACACCTCCATGTGTTCCCTCCATAGCCTTGTAGCTTTATTCCACATATCTTGTGTATACTCCAACACTTCTTGCTTCAGAACATCCGCTTCCGAATTTTCAACCAAAATACTTGTCATTCCCTGGTTCTGCAATGCGACTTTCTCCATATCTATCAACAGAGTCAATCTATTAATCAGGAAAATATTCCCAGTGGTCACTTCAGCCACTTTATCTCCCAATTATTTGAATTGGTCATCCACTGTAGCTTTTAGTCCCTCTGCCCACTTAGTAAAATCCTCTGCTACACTCAGAACTTCTGCATTTCTCACCAAAGTCTCTCTTGTAATCTGTCTCACTTCCTCCTGCAGTCTTTCTTTATATGATCTTTCCTGAAACAACTGCATCCGAACCTTCTGCATTTCCCACTCCGGGATAGCACTGCATTTATGCTCCATTTTTTCAGCTTCCATCACCCTCATAGATGCATCTTGATTCTTCATAAACTCATTCAGTTGAGTCAAACTGTTAGCTGCCTCTTCCACAGAAAAAATTCCCTTGTGCTCATAAGTGTCACTGCTCCTCGCTTTTACTTTGAAACTTTCTAGAGCAGTCTTCTCAACACCTCCACCCATTCCTTTCATGAACAGCGTTACCTTCTTGCCCTTGGACTCTGATTTCTTTGATTCTTATTCGATTGTGAAACTGTTCGGCTTTGATTTCGATTCTTCCAAACCCTTCCAAGACACTTTGAAAGGTGATTTACCTTTTTCAATTGTTGGAGAGCCCAACAACAATTTCCTTCTCTTACTTCCATATGCTATTCCCTCTTCTTTTGCCACATCTACCACTGGTGTCTTCAAACTTGTTGCTACTTTCGGAACCTTCAGAACATACTCAAAAATTGCACCCAAATAAGGTGCTACTTTGCCCATTGCTGGTGTCCGACATCGGTCTCTTTTTCCAGTTAACTGCATCCGATCATATAGAACTGATGCCCAATCCACTTTAATGCCTCTCTCCGCCTGAAAAAAAGGAGCAAAAGCCTCCTTGGACATGTAGGCAGTCTTCTGGAGGATACACACTTTTTTCAAATACCAAAACAAATTTGAAGCTTTGTTTCCACCCGCATTCTTCACCATGTAGTATGCCTTCGTCCCTACCGGATTTCCGAATTCCCCTTTCATCTGGGAATTGGTCAGCTTCCTTGTCTTAGCCGACACAGTTAGACATGGAACCTTGAAGACTTTGGACACCAACTTTGGTGTCAAACGCAAATCTGTTGTAATCATTCCATCACTTTCCTTTATCATATTCCACTGATGCTCAGCGAATTCATTTTCTGCCCATGTGTCCCAGGGTAGACATGAAAATTCATAAAGACCGATACGCTTTAACCATACCTGGGTTTCCGATTCATTAGGGTCAAACGCTGCCACCTCCATCTCCACGCTGCCTTGATCACTCAGAGATCGGCCTCACCGCTTTCCACCTCGATTGGCTCTTCCTATTGCCGCACTTTGAACAACTCCTCCATCGTTGTCTTCATCGACCTAGTATGCGGCATCGCTTCTTACGCATCCTCTTGCATACCCGCCATGAGCTTGCCCTTAATATTCTTTGAAAACATTTCGCCCTTCTCACCCGACTTAATACTCACTAAACTACGACACTCACACACTTGAATGTGATCCTCAATCCCTCTCACCACCTTACTATTATGATGATGAAAATTCTCCTCGATTCGGGCACGCCATGCAGGATTCGCCAAAAATTTATTCTTCCTTAAGTGAGTCACATCAGCACTTATCGAATTTTCTGCCTTAAAATGAGTACCCCCACTCATTAGTACTTCTGTACCCTTTTGTTCAATTCCACTCCTCCAAATTTCCACTTTCGAGACTTCAAATTCGACAGTCCGATTTCCAACTTCCAATCCGCAATCCGGATTCCGAATCCCAAATCCCTTCACCAGTTTTGAATTGTTAGAACAATTTGCCAGTCCTGCCTCTGAACATTCCACTGCAACTCCCAGAACACCAACTATCAACAATTTACTGCCAATATCCTCAGTCCTATTGACCATCCACTTGGGAACCTCAGGCACTTTTCCATAAAATTTCTTCAATCTCAATCCATTCACTGGTTTCACAATCTTTGTTCCAAAAACATCTTTCAACAAAAATGTTCCTTGACCCTATTCTGATTCAATCTGATAAGGTCCCAAATATCTCAGCTTCAACTTACCTAGATGTGGTCCCAATTTAGAATTGTACAACATCACCCAATCCCCTTTCTGAAAAATTTTGAATTTCACCTGCCTAGACATCCATGCTTGTCTCCTCTTCTGCCCAATTTCCACCAAATAGGCACTCTGAATTCTATCCTCTTCCAATTTAAGCAGTTCCTTCTGTCTATAAGGAATTGATTCCTCCGGACTTAACTTATGCTGAATTGTCAACCTCAAACTTGGAATTACATATTCCATTGGCACCACAGCTTCTATCCCAAAGACCAATTTGAAAGGTGTCATTCCAGTCGCCACCTTAAAAGCTATCCTAAAAGCCCATAGTGCTGAATCCAACTTGTCATCTCAATCCGATTTGTTTTCTGACACAATTGTTACCATATACATGTGGTAGTGATGTGTGTGAACACACTAGGACCACCAGGGCATTTTTTCCCTCTTTAGGAGGTTTTTTCCCCCGTGCATTGTATATACGCCCATCACTCTAGGGCTATCTATCTTTCCATTGCACACTAAGTAACACACTCTCTATTGTGTGCCTTGAGCTTACTCCGTCTTCTCCAAGCCGTGTGTGTTTCTCTGCAACCCTAATTCCAACAATTGGTATCAGAGCAGGTCACGTCCTCCCGGGCTTAGTCGCCAGCTGCTCTAGCACACGCCTGCTCACTTTCTCTGATTTCAGTGAGCTTTGGCAAGCGTTCGCAGGTCGACAAATATTTTGGGTAAGCTCAAAGATCTTGGTCTGCTCAGAATTTTGATTTGGGCTCATTTCGGCCTCCATTTCCACTACAGGCAGTACTGCACATGCTATTTCGTCATTTTGTGTAGAATTTCTGTCAGTGCCATTTTTTGCATAACAGGTGCCTTATAGTCTTCTACGGTTTGTGTTGTATAGCACAGGTTGTTCCCGCTCCGTTTCTCCTATTTTCGGGCAGTTTTCACATCAGGTGCTGCATTTACCATGGCTGACAACAACAACACAGATGTGTTCAAGATGTTTGTTGCTGAGGATAGGTTGGATGGGGACAACTACCCTATGTGGGCTTATATGATGCAACATGTTCTTGTGTCAAAGGGTGTCTGGAACATTGTGCAGGGCATTGATGTACGTCCTCGTTCTGAGGATGTAGGCGATGTTGAGGATGTTGCAGGTCTTGCTGCAAGGATTGCAGCTGTTAGAGTTGTTTTGCCTACGGCACAACAAGCTCGTTGGGATGTTAAGGATGCGCAGGCTCATGCATTGATTGCATTGTCTGTGAAGCGCACCATTGTTCCTCACATCCGTTCAGCAAAATCTACAAAACAGGCTTGGGATATTCTAGCAGGTCTTTATGCAAGCCGCAATGAGGCTAAAATTGCTTTGCTGCGTAAAGAGCTAGAATCGAAGATTATGCATGAGGAAGATGATATGGACACTTTCCTTGCTAGTTTCAAGGATATCAATGAGCAACTTATTTCTGCAGGTGAAGTCATTTCAGACAGTTCCCTTGTGCAGACTGTTCTTGATACCTTACCAGATTCCTACCAGAATTTTGCTAGTACTTGGAGACTGATGACCCAAGGAAATCCTGAAGTTGTCAAGTTTGATGCATTATGCACATTGCTGTTGCAAGCGTCACTTTCCAGAAAAAATAGAACTAGGCAACGTGCAGTTGAACAGGCTTTTATTGCTTCTCAAAGAAAGGGTGGTAACAGTAATGCAGCCACTTCTTATGGTTCTGCTGCTGCGAGTGGCAAAAATTCTGTTCCTAATGCTTCTGCAGGCAGCACTTCGTCTGGCAATTCTGTTGATAAGGGCAAAAATAAGATGCGTTGCCATTATTGTAAAGCCAATGATCACTTGATCAAGTCGTGTCCTAAGTTGAAGGCCAAAGAGGCTAAGAAGAAAGAGGGTGGTTCCACTGCAAATGCTGGTTCCACTACATTGTTGAGTCTTCTGTGAAAGGAGACTGTAATGCTGATGTTGATGCAAAATGGGCGTTTAGCGCAGAGTGCACTTACAATCCTGCTGTCCATGATGCATGCTTGTCAGTTGCTGCAGATTCACATGTGTGGTATTTCGATAGTGGTGCTACAAAGCACATTACCTCACATCATGAATTGTTTACCTCTCTCGAGTCTGTCCCTCATGGGAATTCAGTTACTTGTGCCAACAACGCCTCTTATCCAGTTCAGGGAGTTGGAAAGATTGTGCTCATTGTTGCTAATGGCAGCTCCTTCACACTTGTTGATGCACTTTATGTACCTGGGATCATGAAGAATCTCTTGTCTGTATCCGCACTTGCTAGACTTGGACTTGTAGTCAAATTTGTGGATGACAGATGTACAGTTCATGATCTCAGTTTTGGTGATGAAATTGTTTCATCTGGGCTTTTGTGCCGTAGGCTGTATAAGCTCACTTTGTATGACAAGTGTGGAAAAAATTTTGCAAATGTTGTGGTAGATTCAAGGGCTATTTCAGATGCAAAACTTTGGCATGCACGTTTTGGTCATCTGAATTTTGCCAGCTTGCTGCGTTTGCAGAAATCTGATATGGTTGCTTCTTTGCCACCTCTTGAAGCACTTGTCAAACATGTTTGTGAAGGCTGTATTTTGGGTAAGATGCAGCGTTCTAAGTTTCCAAAGGATGGTTCAGTTCGGGCCACATGCAGGTTGCAGCTTGTGCATAGTGATGTTTGTGGGCCCATGCAAACTCCGTCCTTGCGCAATTACCTATACTTCGTGACTTTCATTGATGATTACTCTAGGCATGCATGGGTATTTCTGCTTAAAGAGAAGTCCGAAGTTTTTATGTGCTTCAAACAATTTCTGGCTATGGCTGAAAATGTCTCGAAATGTACTATGGGCACCCTCCGTTCCGATCGAGGGGGGGAGTATATGTCTCATGAATTTAATGCATTTCTGGCTAGTCGTGGGATAAAACACCAATGTACAGTGCCTTAAACACCTCGGCAAAATGGTGTTGCTGAGAGGAAAAACAGGTCACTGACGGAAATGGCACGATGTATGGTCAAAAGTCAAGCTTTTCCGCATTCTTTTTGACTTGAGGCCATCATGTGTGCCACTTATGTACTTAAGAGGTGTCCTACAAAAGCTTTGTAGCCTATTACTCCATATGAAGCATGGCATGATAGAAAGACTTCTATTAAGCACATGCGTGTTTTTGGCTGTTTGGCATATGCTTTGGTGCCACAAGTGCAGCGCAGAAAATTGGATGATAAGGCTGTCAAATGTATTTTTGTTGGTTATAGTGCTGAAAGCAAAGGTTACAGGTTGTATCATCCACAAACAAAACGTATTCTGGTTTCTCGGGATGTAGTGTTTGTGGAAGATTCTGTTCAGCCCTTGTTGTCATGTACTAGAGACAGTAATGTAAGCTCACAGGACGTTTATGACACTTTGTTGCCTCTTTTCAGTGGTGGAAATACGAATGTAAGTTTGAATGAGACAAATGTATAGCCTATGCGGGTTTCTGAAAATGTTTTAGATCAGCCTATTACTGATGCAGATGTACATGATGTACTTGATGAGGAAAGAGCTAAAAATGAGCAGGCTAGAGGTATGCCAAAATGGCTGGTGCACACTTTGCGTGACAGTAAATTGGATGCACCTTTGTCTAGTCGTACTCGTTCAGGCTCTCGCCATGCATCTTATGCATCAGATTGTTATGCTTTGGCTGTGTCTAGCTTACATGATGTTGAGGAGCCTCTGTCTTTTGATGAAGCACAGAATTCAGAAAATTGGATGGCTGCCATGCAATTAGAATATGATGCACTTATAGAAAATGACACATGGACTTTATGTGATTTTCCTCCTGGCAAAAAGGCCATTGGTACGAAGTGGGTTTACAAGTTGAAACACAAGCCGGATGGTGAGATCGATCGCCATAAGGCTAACTTGTTGCAAAAGGTTATGCATAGCAAAAAGGCATAGATTATGAAGAGACTTTTGCTCCCACTTGTCGTATGACTACTGTACGTTTTGTATGTGCATTGGCAGCTCATTTTGGTTGGGATGTACATCAATCAGACATTGTTACTGCTTTCTTGAATGGTGACATATTTGAGGAAGTTTATGTAACGCAGCCTCGCGGTTTTGTCATAAAAGGACAAGAGGACAAAGTGTGCAGATGTAAGAAGGCTTTGTATGGGTTGAAGCAATCTCCTCGTGCTTGGTATGAGAAAGCTGACACTCATTTGGTCAAACAAGGCTTTCGTAACAGTCCAACAGAAAGCACATTGTATGTAAAGCGTGAGGGTGATGTACTTCTCATTGTGGTTCTTTATGTTGATGATTTTCTGATCACTGGACCAAATGAGAGACATATTGCTGAATTTAAGGCTGATTTGAATGCTACTTTCAAGATGAAAGATTTGGGGCTGTTGCATCATTACTTGGGTATACAGTTTAAGCAGTGTGATGGTGGTATTGCCTTGTGTCAGAAAAGTTACTAGAGACATTGCTATGTAAGTTTGGACTTGAAGATTGCAAACCTATTGCCACTCCCATGGAAACAGGTTTGAAATTGAGTCTACATGATGCTGGCAATCCTGCTGATGTCACTCTTTACCAAACTGCTGTTGGATGCCTCATTTATGTATGCAACACGAGGCCAGATATTCAGTTTGCAGTCTCACAGGTCAGCAGATTTATGCATAGCCCAGGGTCTAAGCATTGGCAGGCTGTCAAGAGGATTTTCCGCTACCTTAGTGGCACTTTACATCTTAGCTTGTTTTATCCCAAGGGGGATCATTGCCGCCAGACTTACATGCTTTTTCGGACTCAGATTGGGCTGGTCATTTTGACACGCGAGTGTCCACAAGTGGTTTTTGTTTCATGCTTGGCAGTTCATGTATATCATGGTTGAGCAAGAAGCAACCTACTGTGGCCACTTCGAGTTGTGAGGCTGAGTACAGGGAAGTCTTCACAACTACGATTGAGTGTGTATGGCTCAGACTCCTTATGGCTGATTTGGGTGTTGGACAGGACACTGCCAACACTATCTACACTGACAGTTAGAGCGCATTGGCAGTTGCGAGGAACCCAGTTTTTCATGCTCGCACAAAGCACATTGAGGTGCATTACCACTATGTCAGGGAGAGGCTCTCAGCAGGAGAGATCAACTTGGCTTATGTGCCAACACAGAACAACCTTGCAGATCTTTTCACAAAGGCATTGTCTCGTGAGAAGCTTGAAGCTTTCTGCAAAGCTTTGGGCTTACTCCCCTTTGTGGATTGATCGTGTCCTCAGGGCATGGCACTTCCCCTTACTCATGTGCCAGCTCTCATTCACCGCATCACTCCAGGGGGGATTTGTTACCATATACATCTGGTAGTGATGTGTGTGAACACACTAGGACCGCTAGGGCATTTTTTCCCTCTTTAGGAGGTTTTTTCCCCCGTGCATTGTATATACGCCCATCACTCTAGGGCTATCTATATTTCCATTGCACACTAAGTAACACACTCTCTATTGTGTGCCTTGAGCTTCCTTCGTCTTCTCCAAGCTGTGTGTGTTTCTCTTCAACCCTAATTCTAACAACAATCTTCTTCAAAATTCTCACCAGCACTTTATTAGAGCTTTCTGCCTGCCCATTTGCTTGGGGATGATATGGGGTAGATTTCTTATGCAAAATCATGTGTCTGGATGTCAACTCCTGCATCACAAAATTCAAAAATTGTGTTCCCTAATCCGACACCAACTCAATAGGACATCCAAATCTTGTCATATTGTTTTTATATAGAAACCTTGCTACACTTGCTGCTGTATTATCTCTCAAATCCACTGCTTCCACCCATTTGGTAGCATAATCTGTTGCAACAATAATGTATCTGGAACCTGTCCTCTTTGCCCTTGGTTTTATTGGGCCACAAAATCCATTCCCCACTTTTGAAATGGTTCTAATGGAAATACTGGATGATCCTGCATCATGTCCCCTTGTGTAGGCTGCCCCATCTTCTGACATTGAACACATTCCTTGGCAAAACTATATGCATCCTTCAAAAACAAAGGCCACCAAAGTCTAGCTTGTAAAATTTTCCGACCTATAATTTCCCCTGAGAAATGTCCTCCAGCTGATCCCTAATGTGCCTCCTGCAACACTGCTTTCTTCTCTTCATCCGAAACACATCGTCTTATAATCTGATCTGCTCCTCTTCTATATATTGCTCCAGCTATACTTAGAAATGGTCTGCTGCTCAATGCAAACTTCTTCCTCTGATCCGGAGACATTGTTGAAGGTAAAACTCCATTTGTCAGAAACTGAACCATCTAATCATACCAATTGTTAAAAAAATTGTCCTTCCACTCAGAACAAATCCGTATCAAGCAATTTATCCGATACTCCTGGTAATTCCTCCTTATGTTCCAATCTGCTGAGGTAATCCGCCACTGCATGCTGAGTTCTTGGAGTATGAACAACTGTGTAATCAAATTCTTGCAACATGAGCATCCACCTTGCTAATCTGCCTTCCAGTTTTGGCTTCTTTACCAGAAACAATAAAGCCTGATGATCCACCTGAAAAACCACTTTGTTCCCTAATAGATAATGTCAGAATTTGTCCAAAGTAGAAATCATTCCCAAAGCTTCCCTTTCCGTAACTGTGCAATTCTTCTCCGGTGCTCTCGACATTCTACTAGCATAATAAATTGGCCTGAACCATCCCTTAATCTTCTCCTGCATTAAAACAGCTCCTACTGCCATGTCGAAAGCATCAACATACACATGAAACGAAAATTCCCAATTTAGTGGTTGAAGTATAGGTGAAACTACCAACATCTTTTTGATAATCTGAAAAGCCTTCTCTTAAGCTTCTCCCCAGACAAATTCCACTTCCTTCTTAGTCAAATGACTAAGTGATGCGCTCACATCCGCCAAATATCGTAAATACCTACCATGCCATTTGATCTGTCCAACAAATCGCATCACTGCCTTCAAATTTTTCGGAGCTACAGCTTTCTGAATGGCACTAATTTTGTCCCCATCAATCGACATTCCTTCTTGAGAGATGATATGTCCCAACAATTTTCCCTTCTGTACTGCTATTGCACACTTCTGGGGATTAAGTGACATCCGAAACATCCTATATCTTTTAAAACACTTCCTCAAATATTCCAGATGCCTGACTTTTTCCCCAAAAACTGAAAAATCATCCATAAAAATTCTCATGAAATCTGTCAAATGTGGCTCAAAAGTTTTAAAAGCTGCCTTCGAAAACGATGGTGGTCCATTCTTCAATCCAAAGCTCATCACTGTATATACAAAAGCTCCCCATTCTGTGATAAAAGTAGTTTTTTCAATATCCTCCTCAGCCATTGGTATTTGATTGTATCCTGAAAACCCGTCAAGAAAAGTGTACATCTCATGTCCCGCTACATCATCCAGAACTAAATCAATAAAAGGTAATGGAAATGGATTTTCAAGTGTTGCTGCATTCAATTTTTTGTAATCCAGACAAACCCTTAACTTCCCTCACTTCTTGGGTACCACTACAATTGGTGACAACCATTCCGCCTGATCCACTCTAACTATAAACCCTGCATTCAGCAATTTATCCAATTCCTCTTTCACCTGCTTGGCATAATTTGGATTCATCCTGTATCTTTGCTAAATCACTGGAACAGCATCCGTTTTCAAATTTATATGATTCTTATACACTTGAGGATCCATGCCTTTCAAATCAGAATCATCCCATGCAAAGACATCAATATACTCCAACAGTAATTCCTTCAAGCCTTCTTCCAAATGAACACTAACTCTTACCATCTTTGGATGATCCTCCATTCCCAAATTCAGATCCTGTAAATCATCCTCCTTTACTCGAGAAACTTTCTTTATCATCTTATCATACAGAGCTTCCGCTCTCTGAATCGCCTCCTTTGGCTCCAATTCTGAATCCTCGATCACGGTTTCCTCTCGGATTTTCTTTTCTTCTAAATTTTCCTGTTCCACACCATCTGTATTCCCCTGCAACTGATCAATTCCCAAATTGTTCTCTTTTTCTACATATTTGTCAATGATCCGCTCCACATCTACCTCAAATACCGGAACAATTGTTGGATTTGCTGCTAAAAAATATGCTTCTTCATCATCCTCCAATCCTTCAGACATGTTAATTGCTTGTGCCAACATTGGCTTCGTTTCTTCTGACAATTCCTTCTTCGGTCCCATTGGTAATGTAACTTCTCTCCTTCCTTTCTTAACCGTCACTTCATTCTTTCCCCAATCCTATTTCAGCTTAGCCGTGAGAAACCATGGCCTCCCCAACAACATAGAATAGGTATTTTTGAATCCTTCATCCTGATGACTACAAAGTTTACCATAAACTACAATCCATGAATAATAATTCCTTGCCTCCTTAACATCCCCACTGGTTGAACTCTGCTCTGATCAGCCATACGCACTTGAAATGGAGCTGGTTCCAACCTGACATCTTACATCCTTAGAAATTCCGATGCGGAAAGTATGTTGACCCCGGATCCACCATCCAATACAACATCAGAAAATTTGCGGTTATTAAATTCCAACGACAGTGTTGGTACTGAAAAATACACATCCTCCAGGCTAATCTGACAACTCTGAACTGTCTGCTACACCTCCTTCATACTCGGAACCGTCTTTGTCCTCCTCATCACTGTATATAGTCTATCTCTTAAAATTGGAACGAATGACAATAACTGATCCAAGGTAAAATGTATAGAGAAATTAGTTAGCTCTTCAAACAAAGCATCCATCCTTTCTCTTTTCTTCTCCTCGTTTTTTACTCCTTTCTCCTTCGATTTAAGCTTGCTCTGCTGTTGATCCTTTTCCATCAAATCTTCCGCTACTTCATCCCGAATCTCCTTATGCTCCTCCCAATCCAGTGGAGGTTTCAACCTTGCTTTGGATCTTGTTGTCACTAATACATCTACTTCCTCTTGCAAACATTTAGAACAATCACATTCCGGCTGACAATCCATAGCAACTTCATTCACCCCTTGATCCTGAAACGATTCTACTACTATCAAACTGCTTCCAGGCTCTTTGTTTGCTTCACCTAATTGTGCTGGTGGTGCTAGCAACTGCGGCACTGGCCCTCTTGGCTGTTGTTGATGATTCCCCCCTTGATAATTCCAAACCGGCTGATTTCATTCTTGTGGTTGTGGCTGCCAATTCTGCCACCGCTGCTGCTGATCCCAATTTCCCCCCCATGGGGGTCTTGAATTCCGCCATCCTCCAAATCTCAGTCCTCCGTCCGAATTGAAATTTCCTCTAAATGGTAGTCCCCCTTGATTAAACTGTGGTCTCCACCCTAAAAACAGTTGTTTATGCCACCCTTGATTATTGAACATCCTCTACCTTCCTTCTGTCTCTGGAAACACTTCATGAGTTTGAGGTCCTTGTTGTTGTAACTTCTGCTGAATCCTTTCTTGTACGACACCTCTGAAATTCGGATTAAACCAACATTCCTTTGTCCAATGCCCATCCTTAACACAAATTTCACAATGAGGGGTTTTTGATTCCACAGCTTTCTCTACTCCCAACTTCTTCAATTTCTTTGCTACCAATTTTTCCACTCTATTCTCTTTCTCTTTAGACTTTTTCTTCGACTTCTTCTTGCCTTTCTTCTTCTTATCTTCATCTTCTTCTGAATCCGAATCCTCACTGGAATCCTCTTCACTATCAGAATCCGTTTTCGTATCTGAATCAGTATCAGTTTTCGAATCCGAATCGCTATCCGAATCCGAATTATCTGACCTCTTCTTTTTCTTCGACCTACTTTTCTTCTTTTCTTTAGATGACCTCTTGGCTGCTTTCCCATGAGAGACCCCAAACCTTTTCTCTACTCTTTGAGCTATTTCCACTAATGCTTGTAATCCTCCTACAATATCAAATCCAGCAACAACATTCTTCAATTCCTTCCTTAATCCATTAAAAAAATATCCAGCAAGCATTTCATCAATTGGCCTCTCTTGAGCAGACAACCTTCTCACATATTGGTTAAACTTTTGTGCATAATCCTCAACCAACATTTTCCTTTGTTTCACTCCCCTAAGCTTGGTCAACACATCATGTGGAGTCTTTTCCTTTGTGAACCTGTTCAAAAATGCTTCTTTCAAACCATCATAATCAGCAAAATGACCTACTGGAAAATTACTGGACCACCGCATAGCCTTTCCATCCAAAGTAGCCTCAAACTAGCGCATCTTAGCCTGGGCATCATACACTCCGAAGAATCCTCTGGCCTGCCATCTTGTCTCGTATTGAGATATGTGGCAATCGGGATCTTCTTTCGACTTTCCCAAAAGGGTCCGGAATTTGACGCGCATATCCTACCTAGCCGTCGCCATATTTGTAGGTCCACCTATTTGTATAGGATTTCTTGTACAAGTACTTCCCAACGGATCAAAAATCAATCTCCTTCTCGCCACTAATGCATGTTGAATAAATGCAACCGCAAACAGCCGCGGAAATATATCCTGCTCTTCATTCAGTACTTCCTCTTCCCATCTATCACTTAGATAATCCTCTACACCATCCAAATCCTCCACAGTATCATCTGAATCTTCCCTTATAGAAACTCGGTGCATCCCAGGATAATCCAAAATTCCCTGCAGTTCGGAACGCTGACCATCTCACCCATACAACTGCCAAAACCGCCTAGCAACTGACCTTGTCCAATACGAAAATATATCCTCCTCCGCTTCCTCCAGAGTGCAACCAACTACCCATGCGAACTCACACTATTCTGAACATCCTCCCTCCATTGCCACAACACTCTCTCCTACAAGAGAAACTTGAATCCATCCATGCTACATCGCACTTACACCGTGATCGCCAAGTGTTTAAGGCATAGACATTCAGAATAGAAAAAGCACAGAAATCAGAATGGAACTCGAACTGGAACAGAACCCAGAAATTGACAACAGACTAAATCCGCCATAACTTCCGCCTTCACATTCCCAAGAAGATACTAATTGACAATTACATATTTCAATAAGACTAATGGGCAACACCCTTTCCCAAGAACACCCCTTGGAATCCCAAAAGTACCAAAGTTCACATTCCAACTTCCACTAAGTAAAACATCCCAAAATTTCTAGGCTTAACAGCGACAAGAGGGAATTTTCATCACTATCATCAGCGAAAGATTGATTAATCATTGTGCTCAGCCCCGGTGTCATTAATCGACCGGTTGATCCTATAAAACGAGAGCTTAAACTCCTAGTTAGTAGATGATCCAAGTGCTCGTCTTGGCTAAGATTCAAGTTGTACTCAAAGTATTATTCAGTTAATTTAGGATTGTGGTGATTACCAGAGCTGTCAGTGTCTCCTATTCTCTCTCTTGACACCTCTCACAGCCAGAGGCCCAGCGGCTCACATTTCAAACACATATCCCCCGACATCTTTGTTGAACCCCATGTGAAACAAGTCGGGGTGGGAGGTACACAAGGAGAATTTAGACCAAATGATGCAGATGATTGTAGAGTTAAGTGCAAACAGTTTTGATGATAAGTCAACAAATTGAGATTTTTTTTAGATGCTTCAATTGGTTCAAGGATCTCTGCTTGAAATCGAGACCGTAAAGAACAAAAATCAAATGGATTGATCTTTGGATGTAGCTTTAGATGCGGTATACGACAAAAGGTGAGTCTTTGATGGATATGATCCAGAGGGCTACCTAGAGTGTTATGAGCTGGAAACTAAGATAAGGGGTATACCAGAAGAGTTAATGGTCCGATCTTTTGAGCAATTAGTGAGTTCAAATTTGAAGGAGCAGATTCAAGAGGTTATAAAGCCTACAATGATGACTGGGAATATTCCAAAGAAGCTATTGTATAGGTAATCTATGAGCATTATGCAAGCTATCAAGAACATAGTCCAGGTCTACCAAACTATACAGATATTCGAGGACAAAGTTAGGAGTTGTGATTGATGAGTGTATTGTACAAGATGCTACCTTCTTACAGGCTAATGATGAAGATACAGTGGAAGATGTGTATGCAAAGTTGGGTTTTGTAGATGTCGTGCATGAATTAGAAGTCTTTGAGGGTGATGCTTTACGGCTTCAGGATATGCACGGCGAACTTTGCAAAGAATCTACACATCCAATTCAAGATACACAGGATGAATTTTGCAAAGAACCTATACATGCAGTACAGGAGGAAAAGAAACCAGGGAACAATGAAGTGGCTAAAGCTCAGGAAGAAGTGCAGGTGAATGAGTGCAACCATATTCAAGTAGGCATGCATGATGATTTGGTTTCAATTGATACTTTTGCTACTAACTCAGAATTAGAGCAAAATGTTTCTAGTACAGATTCTACCATAGAGGTGATTGATGATACTGGTACAGATTCTACCATAGAGTTGAATGATGAAACAGACATTATAGGTCAAAGCAAGGTTGTTGCTGTTGCGAGCAGCATGACCACATGGATTTGGGTACAATTTACCGAATTTGGATGTACCAGATTTTGAGGACTTCATTAAGCAAGAGTATGTGCTTGAAGATCTGCAAAATGATAATTCAAAGGGGGTGTTGACTCCTTCTTTGACAAGTTTTTGTGACCCAGAGCTACCAATGTGGCAAACTGATCCTGAATTTGCTGATGATTTTGAAGGGGAGCAAACCTCTTCTCTATCAAGAATTTGTGCACAGGGCTCACACTATGGCAGAATGATCATGAACTTAACGATGTTGATTCAAAGGGGGTGCATAGTGAAGTGCAATCTCTTGATGTTAAATATGATTGGTTTGAGTGTGCCAATGATACAGACAGGGCAGTAGATGAAATTTTCAATGTGCAGGTTGAACTTTGTGCTAGAGAAGTGCAAAGATATTTGGATGCGGGTGAAAGACTTAAAGAGCAGTTTACAGCAGATGTATTTAGTATGCATGTCATATGTGGAAATCTTAGTTTACAACAGCCTAAGATGTGCACGATGGAGGAACCTTCTGAAGAAGCGGTGGACTTGGACCTTATGTGCTTCTTGGACAAAGCTTTGGAAGGGTTCTCAAATATAGATGCTAAGGATACCAATCAATCCAAATTCATGCATGAGAAAGTTTGTCCAGATCTCGGGGGGTTCACTATGTGTAAAACTACCATATCACGTGCGTTCAAGACATGTTTGTAAAACCCCTTATTTGTGAATTTTTTTAAGAATATAATGTACCCTTTTCTTTTAAAATCTGTATTTTTTTTTCAAATTTGAAAAAATAATTCCCTTCTATATATATATTTATGTAAGTTTCAAGAACTTTAAATACCCTTCTGTTGAACTCACGTGATAGGTTACATTTTTATTAGGTGACCTCCCCGGGGTCCAGATGCGGTTGATGAAGACCTTATGTAGTTGGTGGATGATGCTCTACTTGATTTTAAGCCTCTACAAGATAAAGAATTATTTTTTGATGCATCTTGCGAGCCTAATGAAGAGGATTTTGCCAAAATCTTGATGTATTTAGATATGCATGATTGGGATTCCAATACTAGTGAGAGTGAAGCTGCACTGCCAATGCTTTTACCTGTGATTGATGATCGACAATTGGACGAGCCAGTTGCACATGGAACATGGCAGTATCCAGTGCTACCTGATGCTATATAGGATCTGATGTTACCCTATGATGGAGGGGATTTTGAGCTAGCTTTTGACCCAGGAGGTGAAAAATATATGCATGGTCCGGGGCAATTGACTTATATGACATATGATCCAGGCGGTGTTCATGAAGATTTGTGGGTTAATTTATGTTTATGCTTTACTAATTGGAAATTCTTGTATTTTGCCTCTGATCCTAGAGGATGGTGAAAAATTTTGAAAGGAATGCTCACAATGGGGCAAATGATTGGGTTACTGTTTGATCCTCGGGGCTACTAAAGTGCAAAGTGTAGGTTTGAAGAGTACTAGTTATCTATTGTAGCAGGTTTCATGGTACAAGTTTTTGTTTCCTAGATCTATGATAAGTCAGAAGAATTCTGGTTATGCATTCAATAAGATTACCTGGCTGGCTTCTAGTTGACTTCTTTGGACAATTGATGAAGTATCTTCACATCTTTTGAGTTGGTTCTGCTACCAGAACTTGAAATAAAGGACTTGACGACCATTCCCTATGTAGACAGAGTAAGGCATACTTCAACTTGACGACCATTCCCTATGTAGACAGAGTAAGGCATACTTCAACTTGACACGGTTCCCTAGAGAAAATTTAATGGTCAAGCCATGTGCATCATTAACTGGAGCCCTTGAGTCTGGCGGGGTTTACTAAACAGGTTTACATAATTGCATGCTTTGGACATACGATAGATGCAGTTCAAATATTTTTGATGGGCAGCTACCTAATGATTAAGCTAGCACATTGATGATAGGGTGTCATCCTTACTTTAGTTTATATATGTTTACCACTTACATGAGTCTGATGATGGCAAAGAGCTTAAGGTACCTATAGCAGATGCAGATTGAAGTGCAGTTGGCACAGAGTGGGGGCTGGGCACGTTTAGAGGGAGTGGATGTCGTGCAGCTCCGCTCCCATGCCAAGAAAGATACCAAAAAAATGCACGTCAAGCTTATTTGAAGCTTACTTGATTAATGATCAATGTTCACGGCTTGGTAACAAGCTATATTTATGGTTAATGTATGCCAAATGCGGCTTTAAAGGGCCAACGGATGCCTTAATGATGCTAAAAAGGAATATGCTTGAAGTGAGCACAAATGGAAGATTATGATCTAAAATTGTAGTGCTTGAAGTTCTCTATCGGCCTGTCTTTACAGCTCGTCGATTGAAGCTACGGTGCAAAAGTTATGGCAGTTCAAAGTTTGAGTCAATTGCAGATCCGTACCAGATTGGGCAACTGCAGCTCAAGTGACAGAGATGAAGTGGATGCATGCGCCTTAAGTGCTTACTTTGTGGAGCACAGTTGTCTTTTTAGATTAGTGATGGGAGTTACGAGTACCAAGATATTGCTAGATTAAATTTCATCGGGGGCCAGTTTTGTACCAGTCTGGTCAGCTCGGTCATTGTGCCATCTAGAAATTTTTGACTTCTACCAAGTTTCGGAACGTCATGTAATAATGCGTTGGTTGATATGTTGTGCCTGAAAATAATATTATTTATTGGAAATTGCTAATAGCAGGAAATGCCCAACATGGCTATGGCTTAAGCAGATACGAAGTCGAGGGTCTCTTTCAAAATGTAATCACCTATACTAACATCTTGAAGGCTTTGTCTTCGAAAATGGCAGCAAAATTCATGATGATATTGTTAGTCAAGGACTGTTATAGAAAGGATTCGTGCTTGGCATTGCCTTGGCCGGGGCCCGAGATGTATATCAAATGTGGTGCCCTTCCAAGTGGTCGTGCCGCCTAATGAAGCATTAGGGCCGACCGCTCGAGGCCCTAATTTTAAGGCCACCCATTATGTTAAATAAGGCTTAAGTGTGAGCCAAAGGAGGTAACCCAAATGGCCGCCCAATCTATGGAAAACAAAGCCCACCCAATAGAGCTTTAAGGCTGCCCATTATGCAAAATAAGGTGGGAAGTGTGGACAAAAGAGGAAAAAGGAGATGGCGATGCAGCAGGCAGAAAACAGTGACGAGGGGGGTGAGGTTTGTGCTCATGTAGGCCGCAGCAGTGCTCGAGAGACTGCAAGCATGAAGAAGAAAGCACTCAGCCCGCCAAGGCGGCCCCTTTTCGGCATAACTCCCGACGGGTTTCGTGCTGGTCAGATCAGGCCCTGCCACATCATTGAGAGGTTTTTTATGCCCCTAGCAACGACAGTGCCATTATTGATTAGTGAACACTATTGACAAGGGGAGTTGAACAAGAGCAAAAAAAAAAAGAAAAACAAAGCGAACGGGGAGAGAAGAGAATAGGGTATAGAAAGAAAGCATGAAGAGAAGCCAAGGGGGAGAACAGGAGGAAGCATGGCTTCGAGGGCTGGCCTGCTCTCTCTCTCTCTCTCTCTCTCTCTCTCTCTCTCTCTCTCTCTCTCTCTCTCTCTCTCTCTCTCTCTCTCTCTCTCTCTCTCTCTCTCTCTCTCTCTCTCTCTCTCTCGCGGCTAGCAAAACTCGGAGGGAGGAAGAGGTGAAGAAAAGAACAACGCAAAGGCTTATCTCTCTTGTCATTGGCATGCAAAGGGAAAGAGGCGAGGAGGGTAAACAAGCAAGGGGAGAAGAACAAGGCAAAGCTCTCTTTCTTTCTTTCGCTCTCGGTTACCAAAGCAAGAAGGGAGGCCGGAGATTCTCTCTCTCGAGAAGGGAAGGCAAAGCAAAGGACTCTCTCTTGCTTTTGTGTTGAAGAGGAAAAAGGAGTTGGAGCTCGGCAAGGTAACGAGTCGGAGCTTGGTAGGGAAAGAAGGTGGCATGATCTGGGAAGAGGAAAACACAAGGCAGGCCAACCAAGTGTAGCGGCCAATCAAGGGATAAAGCTTCGGAGAGCAATTGAAGAGCAAGAGGAAGTTAAAACTTGAGAACGGAAATTAAGCCAGTGCATAGCATAAAGAGAAAAAAGCTACGGAATAATTGATAATAACTAAAACATGAGAATTGAGGCAGTGAGCAAAATTATAATATTCAAAATTCAAGGGCAGTTGAGGCAGGTGAAGCGACAGGAGGGAATTTCCATCACCGTCATCAGCTAAAGATTGATTAATCATTGTGTTAAGCCCCGGTGTTGTTAACATCCTGGTTAATCCTGTAAAACAAGAGCTTAAAATACTAGTTAGAAGATGATCCAAGTGATGGTGCTGTTAACAGCCCGCCTTGGCTAAGATTTAAGTTGTACTCAAAGTATTATTCAATTCATTAAGGATTGCAGTGATTTCCAAAGCTATCAGTGTCTCTTATTCTCTCTCTTGACACCTATCAGCGAGAGGCCCAGCACCTACAACACACGTTTTGAACACATATCCCCCGACATCTTTGTTGAACCCGACGCGAAATGAGCCGGGGTGGGAGGTATAGATGGATAATTTAGAGCAGATGATGAAGATGATTGCAAAGTTAAGTGCAAATAGTTTTGATGATAAGTCAATAGTTTGAGATTTTTTGAAGTTGCTTCAAATGGTTCAAGAATCTCTGCTTGAAATAGAGACCGTAAAGAACAAAAATCAAATGGATGGAGCTTTGGATGCAGCTTTAGATGCGGTATACGACGAAAGGCGATTCTTTGATGGATATGATCCAGAGGGCTACCTAGAGTGTTATGAGCTGGAAACTAAGGTAAGAGGGATACCAGAAGAGTTAATAGTCCGATCTTTTGAGCAGTTAGTGAGTTCAGATTTGATGGAGCATATTCAAGAGGTTATAAAGCCTGCAACGACGACTGGGAATATTTCAAAGAAGCTATTGTATAGGTAAGCTATGAGTATTATGAAAGCAATCAAGAACAGAGTCCAGGTCTACCAAACTACAGAGATATTTGAGGACAAATACGATCAAAGTTAGAAGCTGTGATTGATGAGTGTATTGTACAAGATGCTACCTTCTTCAGGCTAATGATGAAGATATAGTGGAAGCTGTGTATGCAAAGTTGGGTTTTGCAGATGTTGTGCATGAAGTAGAAGTCTTTGAGGGTGATGCTTTACAGCTTCACGATATGCAGGGTGAATTTTGCAAAGAATCTACACATGCAGTTCAGGATACAGAAGATGAATTTTGCAAAGAACCTATACATGCAGTACAGAAGGAAGAGAAACTAGGGAACAATGAAGTGGCTAAAGCTCAAGAAGAAGTGCAGGTGAATGTGCAGCCATATTCAAGTAGGCATGCATGAAGATTCGGTTTCAACTGATACTTTTGCTACTGACTCAAAATTAGAGTGGAATGTTTTTGGTACAGATTCTACCTTAGAGGTGATTGATGATACTGGTATAGATTCTA
The DNA here is from genome assembly GCF_014529385.1 of Adiantum capillus-veneris. Taxonomy (NCBI): domain Eukaryota; kingdom Viridiplantae; phylum Streptophyta; class Polypodiopsida; order Polypodiales; family Pteridaceae; genus Adiantum; species Adiantum capillus-veneris. The sequence continues at coordinate 6,157,958 of NC_140958.1, forward strand.
CCATAGAGTTGAATGATGATACAGATGTATAGGTCAAAGCAAGGCTGCTGCTATTGCGAGCAGCATGACCATGGATTTGGGTATAATTTACCGAATTTGGATGTACCAGATTTTGAGGACTTGGTGAAGCAAGAGTATGTGCTTGAAGATCTACAAATTTCTTATTCAAAGGGGGTGTTGACTCCTTCTTTGACAAGTTTTTGTGACCTAGAGCTACCAATGTGGCAAACTGATCCTGAATTTGATGATGATTTAGAAGGGGAGAAAACCTCTTCTCTATCAAGAATTTGTGACACAGGGCTCACACTATGGCCGAATGATCATGAACATGATGATGCTGATTCAGAGGGGGTGCATACTAAAGTGCAATATCTTGATGTTGAATATGATTGGGTTTCATTGTGTCGATGATACAAAGAGGGTAGTAGATGGAAGTTTCAATGTCGACACTGAACTTTGTGCTACAAAAGTGCAAAGATATCTGGATGAGGGTGAAAGAGTTAAAGAGCAGTTTAAAGCAAATGTATTTAGTATGCATGTCATATGTCGAAATCTTAGTTTACAACAGTCTGAGATGTGCACGATGGAGGAACCTTATGAAGAAGCACTGGACATGGACCTTATGTGCTTATTGGACGAAGGTTTGGAAGGGTTCTCAAATACAGATGCTAAGGATACCAATCAATCCAGATTCATGCATGAGCAACTTTGTCCAAATGCAGCTGATGAAGACCTTATGCAGTTGTTGGATGATGCTCTACTTGATTTTAAGCCTCTAAAAGATAGAGAATTATTTTTTGATGCATCTTGCGAGCCTAATGAAGAGGATTTTTCCAAAGACTTAATGTATTCAGATATGCATGAGTGGGATTCCAATACTAGTGAGAGTGAAGGTGCACTGCCAATGCTTTTACCTGTGATTGATGATCGACAATTGGATGAGCGAGTTGCACAGGGAACATGGCACTATCTAGTGCTACCTGATGCTATATGGGATCTGATGTTACCCTATGATGTAGGGGATTTTGAGCTAGCTTTTGACCTAGGAGGTGACAAATATATGCATGGTCCGGGGCAATTGACTTAATTGCCATATGATCCAGGCGGTGTTCATGAAGATTTGTGGGTTAATTTATGTTTATGCTTTACTGATTGAAAATTATTGTATTTTCCGTATGATCCTGGAGGATGGTGCAAAATGTTTTAATGAATGCTCACAATGATGCAAATGATTGCGTTCTCGTTTGATCCTGGGGGCTACTAAAGTGAAAAGTTGTAGATTTGAAGAGTACCAGCTATCTATTGTAGCAGGTTTCATGGTACAAGGTTTGGTTTCCTAGATCTATGCTAAGTCAAAAGAGTTTTGGTTACGCGTTCAATAAAATTACATGGTTGGCTTCCATCTGACTTCTTTGGAAAATTGATGAAGTATCTTCACATCTTTTGAGTTGGTTTGCTACCAAAACTTGAAGTAAAGGACTTGACTGCCATTCCGTGTGTAGACAGAGTAAGGCATACTTCAACTTGACAGGGTTCCCTAGACCGAGCTTAATGGTCAAGCCGTGTGCATCATTAATTAGAGCACTTGAGTCTGGCATGGTTCAATAAAAAGATTTACATAATTGCATGCTTTGGAGATACGATAGATACAGTTCAAAGATTTTTGATGGGGAGCTACCTAATGATTAAGCTAGCACATTGATGATAGAGTGTAAGCCTTACTTTATTTTTCATATGTTTACCAGTTACGTGAGTTTGATGATGGCAAAGAGATGAAGGTACCTATATCAGATGCAGATTGAAGTGCAGTTGGCATAGAGCAGAGGCCATGCAGGTTCAGAGGGAGTGGATGTCATGCAACTCCGCTCCCATGCCAAGAAAGATACCAAAAAAATACATGTCAAGCTTATTTGAAGCTTACTTGATTAATGATCAATGTTCACAGCTTGGTAACAAGCTATATATATGGTTAATGTATGCCAGATGCAACTTTAAAGGGCCAACAGATGCCTTAATGATGCTAAAAAGGAATATTCTTGAAGTGAGCACGGATGGGAGATTATGATCTAAAATTGTAGTGCTTGAAGTTCTCTACGGCTTGTCTTTACGGCTCGTCGATTGGAGCTACGGTGCAAAAGTTATGGTAGTTCAAAGTTTGAGTCAATTACAGATCCGTACCAGATTGGGCAATTGCAGCTCAGGTGACAAAGATGAAGAGGATGCATGGGCCTGAAGTACTCACTTTGTGGAGCACGTCGGTCTTTTCAGATCAGTGATCGGAGTTATGATTACCAACATATTGCCATATTAAATTTCGTCGGGGGCCACTTGTGTACCAGTTTGGTTGGCTCGATCGTTGTGCCATCTGGAAATTTTTCACGTCGACCAAGTTTTAGAACATGCAGTAATGTGTTGGTCGATAAGTTGTGCCTGGCAATAATATTATTTATTGGAGATTTACTGCTAGCAGGAAATGCCCAACATGGCTATGGCTTAAGCAGATACGAAGTCGAGGGTCTCTCTCAAAATGTAATCACCTATACTAACATCTTGAAGGGTGTGTCGTCGAAAATGGCAGCAAAATTCGCGATGATATTGTTAGTCAAGGACTACTAGAGAAAGGAGTCGTGCTTGGCATTGCCTTGGATGGGTCCCAAGATGTATATCAAATGTGGTGCCCTTACAAGTGGCCGTGTCGCCTAATGAAGCATTAGGGCCGCCTGCTCGAGGTCGTAATTTTAAGACCGCCCATTATGTTAAATAAGGCTTAAGTGTGAGCCAAAGGGGGTAACCCAAATGGCCGCCCAAGCTATGGAAATCAAATCCCGTCCATTATGCAAAAGTGCAATAGAAAAACATGGGTAGGCTTTCTTGAAAGATAATTGTCCAAAATCACTAAAAGGAGCTTTGTACTAACGGCGCGCAGAGGGGCATTCTAGCATTTTAGAATGCCTCCTCGCGCGCCTTAAGTAAAAAGCCCATTTTTTGGGTTTTTTTGACATTTTTTGCCTCTCCGGATGTCGGAATGAGACAAGTAGACATTCGTTTTTAGGGTATTTTGGCATTCCGGACGCATTGGTGGTGTCAAAAGCCTCAAAATCTATCACTGTTTGACAGTTTGTGACTTTTCAACTTTCAGTGATGACGTAAGCTGCCTTGAATGCGCCGCACCTGCCTCCTGAAAAAGACGCTCGCATTAAATAAAAAAGTGACCGTTTTCAAGGACGATTGGGAATATAAATCTACTTTTTAAAGTGTCTGGTTGTCCTTTTAGACGTACTCACAAGGTGCAAGTGTATTTTAAAAAAAGTTTCTAGAGAGAGAAATACAATTTCTTACAAGGCCCTCCAAATGACCTCCAAAATTTTCTAATGATTTCCATCACCGTCATCAACTAAAGATTGATTAATCATTATGTTAATCCCCGTCATTAATGGCCCGGTTAGTCCTATAAAACGGGAGCTTAAACTCCTAGTTAGCAGATGATCAAAGTCATGGTACTGTTCACAGCCCGCCTTGGCTAAGAATTAAGTTGTACTCAAAGTGTTATTCAATTAATTGAGAATTGCGATGATTGTCAGAGTTGTCAGTGTCTCTTATTCTCTCTCTTGATACCTCTCACAGCCAAAGGCCCGGCGCCTGCCTGCCGGCTCACGTTTCGAACACATATCCCCCGACAACAACATAGGAGATGTTAAATACGACTATTTACAGAGGTGGACATTTACGATGCTCTTCAGTGAGACTGATGCAATACTTTACCTAACAATGAGAGCATCCTTAGAAATTGATGATAATGATGATTTATTTTTTCACTTTGGCTCATTTTTTTAAAATTTTGTGCCCAAACATTGTATTAGATCCACCAAGATGTACCAGTTTGGTCTCATAAGTCAATTTGGCCTTTTAAGATGTTTAATATAACTTTCCATTTCATTTATTCTCTCTCTCTCTCTCTCTCTCTCTCTCTCTCTCTCTCTCTCCCCATCATTAATTCATCAATCTTGATTGGGAGGTTCTAAGCACGAATATGGTGAGGTTTCCCACTGCACCATTGAAAAAAGTGATTGCATCACATCTATTTGATAAGCACAAACTATGCAAGAAACCAACACGAGCCTTAGCTTTTATAACGACCTCCCCTTGAGCGAAATCCCCTTGAACTTTTGACTATCAAGTCGGACAATTTCCATACATGCCTCCTGTTATGTAGTATTGGACAAACCTGCCAACACCTCGTGCATTAAACTACAAATCATCAATGAACTCTAGGGCTTCCACAATATTAACATCAGGATTGCAGTCCAACCATTCTCAAAGCTTTGGACACATATCTTTGAATCTAAGAAGATTTTTGCAAATCTAAGAAGGTAAAGGTGAAAAAGTAGTGAGTTTGAGTAATCTTGACATCCAAATTTTTTGTGAGCACATATTCTTGTTGTATTCATCAAGGAGAACCTTCGGTAGAAGTAGAAGTGAAATCTGAGCCAAAAGACATCATACGCGTATGAAGATTTTTAGGCCAGATTTGGGTCAAATTAGACATCTAAGTATACCCTAGTGTCCTAAAGCATGAAATAAGTCCTAATCAAATTTCATTGCATTTGGAGCCCATTTGGGTTAAAAAGTGCCAAAAGACAGAAATTGGACAAGATTCATGTTTGTTTTGATCATAACTTGCACAAAAAGTGTAGAAACTGAATTGTGAGAGTTGCTTGAGTGATAAAGAGTCTTTGGGAACAAAGTCACTTTATTTTGCTGGTCAAAACTTACATCACAAAATAGACCTAGAGACCAAGTTCCATTCAATTTGGATCACTTTTGGCTTAGCTAACCTCCCAAAGAAGCTACAAGCACCCAAACAAAAAAAGGAGTGATAAACCTGACTAAAAGTCTTAGAATCACAAACTAATACTTGGGGTGGTTAAAGTACATCAAAGAGAGTCTACAATTAAAGTTTGGAGCAATTTTGAGTTAGGAGACATCATACGCATATGATGTCTCTAGGCACAGGTTGAGGTCAAACAAGAACTTTGACTAGTCAAAAAACTTCCTTTTGACCCTAGAATTAAAGTCTACAATTAAAGTTTGGAGCAATTTTGAGTTAGGAGACATCATACGTGTATGAAGTCTCGAGGCACTGGTTGAGACCAGACAACCACTGGTTGAGGCCAAACAAGAACTTTGACTAGTCAAAAAACTTCCTTTTGACCCTAGAATCCCAAATATCATCCCAAAACAAAATGTGGACACTTCTAAGTGGTCCAAAGCATGTATCTAGTTTTGACACTTTGAAATCGCCAGAATTGACCTACAGAAATATTGAATGCAATAGAAGACTGTGTTTGCCATAACTTGAGCTCTTAGTATCAGATTCAGAAACTTCTATTATCAAAACAAAGCTCTAGAGTAGCTTGACAACATTTAATGCAACCCTTGAAAAACAATCAAATCAGAGACCCTTTGAGTCATTTACTGTTGGTCAATGTTCAAAAAAACGTGGTTTAAGGCCTTTAAATGCATCCAGAAGTTAGGGATGTCTAAAAGTGACAATTTGAGAGAATTGTGAGGAAATGGTTGCGGTTTTGGACATAGTTTTGACTTTTACCTAACCAAAACACTTTTTTTTTTTGAAATAAGATTTCTTATGTCAAGCTAAAGCTGTTAAATCTAGAAATCATGTCTACTTTAGATTCAAACTCAACTTATATAAGCTTCGGGATCCCAACAATAGAGGAGCATCCGTCCATAATGTGTCTTCCAAACCTGCAGTTGATAAAGACCAAATTTGTTGAGAGAGTTTGGATTACAGATCATAAGAGTGAAGTACTATATAGATACATTGACGAGTGTGAGGTCAACCTTTATATGTGCTCAAAGCCATACCTAGAAGAGCTGATAGATTACAAGCTCTTATATGTCTATACATATGAAGTCGATTATCAATGGAAATCTATAGTTGTTGACAAGTATGGACAAGAATACAGAGTTGTAGAAAGAACAAATCCAAAGACTGCATCAAAAATAGGTGCATATTTGGTCAATGAAGGGCCACAAATATCCCCACCAAACACGAGAATTCCAAATAGGGAGCCACCTGGATTCCCTCCTAGAGCGATAACAAGAGAATGATTGGGAGAGTCTATGGTTAGACTTGTAGACAATCGACGAGTTATACCGTCCCAAGTCCAAAAATGGGTAAACAAGAAATACTTCGAAGACAAAGATAGAGATTACGTAGCGGCTTTCAAAAGAGTAATTAGAACAGAGGAAGTTTTGAATTTTGCGACACAATTTGCCAAATTTGAACAGACTATGGAAGATGACACAGCTACATGGTTCACCTGAGTGGAAAGACAAGATTTTGAGACTCTAAACGAGGTGTTTGAGGAATTCATCAAAGAATTATTGCAAAAAGGAATAGCTTACAATACGGTCTTGCAAATTCACAGATTCAAGCAGAAAGAGGGTGAATCAGTGAGCAAGGTAGTATTGCAGCTCAAGAGATACGTCAAGTTCTGTTTGAGAGCGAAACTACCTACGCAATCACGATTGATGCTGATATTTATCCATGGCATGAGACATGCAGGTCTTCAAAAGAATCTTCATATGATAGGGATATTGACTCTAAATGAAATGATCAAAGAAACTCTTTATTTTGTGGATAATTGTGAAGAGGTTTCAAAGGAGAGTTGGTGGGTTCTCTATGTGAGAAGCTTCATGTGCATCACAAGTTTACTACTCCATGTTATCCCCAATGTAATGGAATGAATAAAAGGTTTAATGGAGAACTCATAAGGATGATTACAAAGATGACAAGAAACAATGTCAAGGCTTGGGATTCAGAGCTACCTTGTGATCTATGGGCTTACAAGACTATCATAAATCAGGTACTGGTTTCTCTCCCTTCCATCTAGTTTTTGGCAAAGAGGCTATACTTCCTATTGAGATGGAGATACCAGCTTTGAAGTTGATGCTAAAGCTTGAAGAAGAGCCTAATGATACACTCAAGGAGAGGCTTCTGTATTTTTTGTGCAATTGGATAGGTTGATGGCTTTTGAGCATTATCAACAAGTCTTGAAGGACAATTAATTAAAGACAAATGAGAAGGTGAAGGACAAAGACATCAAGAAGAGTGACATGGTGCTTCATTACAATAGTAATCTTGATATCGCTTTTCAAAAAAAAATTCAAACCAAGTGGCAAGGTCCTTTCTTGGTCTTAAACAGGTTTCCAAATGGCACATATCAGCTTGCTAACTTGCATGGTACCCCACATAAAGCACGTGTGAATGGCTATAGGTTGAAGAAGTATATTGCAAGGTTGCTGGTGATAATTGAGGATGAGCCTTCTTTTAATAATTTTCTAATCATGTGGCTAAGGATGAAGATGAAATAAAGACTCTCTCATGTGGTTTACCGAATCTCTTTTTTGCGCATTTTTGACACCCCGTTTTTTATAAATTTATACATATGGACATGACGTCCGATGTCAAAAGAGTGTGTGGGATTTTTTAGCTTTCTTTAGCAAGCATATGTACATGTAGGGCAAGTCACTAGCATAGCGTCAACTATCATGTTACTATATGTGCCCGTTAGTGAGTTTTTTGAAGTGAGACTTGTATATAGCTAAAACTCATGTAAAAACTTAAAAAAGTTCAGCCAAGCTCTAGAAATAGGCAGGTTTTAGCTTTTCGGGCCTCCTTGATGATTGTTGATGCAGTTTTTACCCTCGCCTTGCCTTCCATAGGTGTAGTCGGATCAGGACAGCTCTCTATGTGCGTCAATTTTTCATGTTGCAGTGTGTAGATTCAATTTTGATCATCTTATTCTTTCTTGCCATTCATTTTTCAAAATTTCTTACAAGCTTTAGAGTGCCCCAATTGGAGTTGTTCTTGTCAGGTTACGACTAGTTTTTTGCAGGGTTATGGCAATGGCAGCCTAGTGGCAAATTGTGTGCAATCAGATTGGGAGGACATGTACCTACAAACTATGGAATTGATGTAGAAGTTGTGGGTTTGTGATATTCAATTGTGAAAGAGGAGGCCCTTGTCTTCATATGCATTGGTCGGCGTGTGCTGTAAATCCGTGCTCTGCCAGGATGATTTTGCTTCTGTGTGCTATGGTCCTTTGAGTGGGTGTGTGCAAGGGAGCATATGCCTTTTGTTGGGGTTTACTAAGAGTTATTTTGGTATATTTTTTGGTGCTGGTGTTGAAACTTGGTGTATAAAGCTATAGAGGTGTCCCACTTTTTCTTTTGCCCAGCAATTGGGCCCCATCTAAGAATCGCTTCAAGCTACCTTCAATCTACACATTTTGGAAGACATGGTGTTTAGTTTTCTAGAGTTTAATGGAAAATCAAATGAGAATGCCAAAGGTTTCATTGAGTGAATGGAGTTTGCTTACCTTCTTGCTGACAAGCAAGACCCAACGTTGGTGTTGTGAATCTTCTACTTCTGTTTGAAGGGAGATGTTAGGAAATGGTTGAAAGTCTAAAGAAAAGGAGCTACAATTAGCCCAGCCTCCTCAATTTATGACTTAAGAAATGGTAAGACATTCTTTTCTTACACATTTTCAATAGGTGGAAAACCCACAAAATGTATAGCAGTCTATTCAAGGCTTGGTGCAGGGTGAAGGCCAGACAATAGAAGACTTTGTGAAGGCATTCAGTAAGTTATGGAAAACGTGTGTTCATCTTTGGGGACTGAAATTTCTCCAGGCATGTTGAAGAAGGATAGGTTTCTTGCAAGCTTGAGGAGTAGTCTACACTTGAAGGTGGAGCTTAAGCAACCAAGGACCTTTGAGGAGACAGTTGAAATTTCCCATAATAAAGATTCAAAGATCGCAGAGCATCTTCATCAACTTGAAATCAATGTCAAGCCAAAGGTTGAAGTGAACGCTATAGGGAAACCAAGGGTCCTTATCAGAGAGAAAAGTTATGATCAACCAGATTCTCATGATGTGAATGTTTTTTGCAAGGAGATGCAAGAGAGGTTGTAGGTCTTATGAAGAACCTTAGTGTGTATATGATGGGAGGTGGAAGAGGTCAAAGCTATGGATATGGATGTGGCTATGGAAGCAATGAGGGATTTACAGGTGGTAGAGGAAGAGGCATGGATGGAAGAGGGGATATGTTTCAATGTTACAATTGTGGTGAATGGGGTCATAAAAGCCATCAATGTGACAAGCCAAAGAGAATGGGTGGTGACATTGTTCCTCTTCCTTCACAAATTCCTTCTCGAGCTCAAGAATATGGTATTGAGATTAAAGGGGAAGCGTGGCCAAGTGTTTTGGCAGTTGAAGAGAAGGGAAGACAAAGGTGGCCAAGTGTTTTGGCAGTTGAAGAGAATGGAAGACAAAGGTGGTAAGCATAATCCATTTGGAGAAGAAAGAGGATGATTCAGGAACTATGTTCATGCCGATACGTAAGAGGGTTACAGGAGATCATGACATGAGTGATGCAACTCCTAGCCATAAAAGAGGGAAACAAGTTGAAACAAGTACAACCAAAGAGAAGCAGAAGAGAAAACCTAAGCAACATTACAATACATCCAAATTTCCTTTGGGATAAGGGCAAGCAGATTATAGCTTAAGGGCTGATTTGGTGAGTAGAAAGGCTGATGTTACATTTGGGAAACTCATGGAGATGTGTCCCAAGTTAAAGAGGCAATGGAAGTATGTAGTCAACCCCATGAAGAAGAAGCTTGCAAGGGGTCTGTGAGAGTCCTGTCTTTGAATGAGCTACCTGATATATGTCCTACTATGGATGCACGGCATAAGATGAAGTGCATTGGAGAGTCTTATATTGATGGAGGTGCACATGGATGTATTATTACTCAAGTTTGTGTATCAAATTTGGGACTCAACATGGTGAAGAATTCAGGTTTTTGCATAAATTTTTCCAACCAATCAAGAGTGAATTTCTTGGGAGAGGTGGATGTATTTGGTATTAAAGTGTTGATCAATTTTCATGATATGCCCACAGGTATTGCTGATTTCCCTCTCATCCTTGGAAGACCATGGCTATAGGCACTCAAAGTTGTACCCTGAAGGTGACAAGAAAGAACACAATTTACATTTAGGTACCCATATTTGATTATTTCCCATTATAGTAGCATTGGGCTTCTAATAGTTTGTTTAGGAACCCAACTCAATATAACCTTGCATTTCTTAATTTGAGTGGACCTATTCTTTGAAGGGTTTGTTTTGCTTCGGGGACCCATTAATATGTAACCTTTGTCCAATCGGGTGGAGTCATGGGTGTAACACTTTTTGTTGTAGCCATGGAGGTTGAAGACTCAGAGAGTTGTGCTACAAGCAAGGATGTTTCAAATCCTTGGATTTGCAACATTTTATTGTTCTTTGTGTTATCATGAGGTGATAGTTTAGGTGTTGTTCCTTGAGAAGTAGGGTTAAGAATTGGTTTCTATGTGTGATACTCCCACTCCCCCAATATTACATTTAGTTGTAGACATCCCCTTGCACACTAGGTTATGTTACCCTCCATAGTGCCAACAAGCATGAACAAAAATATTTGAATGGCGATCTCCTTGTCATAAATGATAGGAGTGTGTATGATTCCAAAAACAGTGGTCTTCTTCTTATTGAAACCCTTGATTTGGATGGTATTTGTGGGTAAGGATGGTACACTCCATAGGATAGTAAATTATGTTGACCTCATGTGTCCATAATGCATTATATAGTATTTTTCCATGGGAGCTATTCAACTCAATTGGTTATTGTAGAGGCCGTTCAAAGTCTATAGAATCGTCACATTCTTCAACTTGGAATGAATGTTCAACTCCAAGAGTAGCTTCTCGTTGGCATTTAGTATGTCGTTGTGGCTCTCAAGCTTCAATCCTCGCTTGTATGTTTTTTAACTCAGCTTGTTCTTTTGTTGCTTTTTTTAATGGCTAGCAAGTAATTCCTCTTGGCTTCGTAGATCATAGTATCTTTTGAATTTTCTCCCATTCAAGAATCCAATGGTTTCAATTCCATCTAGAGTCTCCACACAAAGGGTACCTTGTGGGCTAACTTTGTATACTATATATGGCCCTTTGTCAAGGTATTTCAGCTTTTTCTTTTTGTTACGCACTCCATATATATGAACTTTATCACCAACTTTGATGTACTTGTTCATTAAATGGCAATAAACCACTTCTTTCTCCTATCTTCTTCACAAGGGCATTCTGCACATCCAACTACCTCTCTTCCTCTAGCCTTTTGATGATACATATACACTCAACTAATGGGTTACCATCTCAACCTTCTTGAGAAGCTACTTGAAAACTATGACTAATGAACTCCCATGGCATTATTTTTTGAACATACACCATTTTAAATGGTGTGCTATCAATAGCCACTTTATAAGCAATACGATAAGCTTATAGAGTGATGTAAGATTCAAGTCCCATCTATACAATGAGCCTCTACCATCTCAGTGAAGATAAAAATTAGAGTCTTGCTGGTACTCTCAACTTAGCCATTCACTTGTGGATGATAAGGTGTAGACTACTTCATTTATGAAATGGGTAGCATTGTCACTCACAATCTCAAAGGGACGTCCAAATCATGTGATAATGTTTTCAAAGATAAACTTAGATGTTGAACTCACGTCGGCCTTGCACATAGCTTTAGCTTCATCCCATTTTGTCACATAGTCAGTGGCAACAATGATATATTGGGATTGAGTATTACAGGCCCTACAAATGGTTGGTTCACCTTAAAAGGATGTAGAGGCATCTTATCTTTTCTTTGTGGATTTTCATAGTGTTGGCATTCATTACATCCATTTGTAAAGAGTGATGCATCCTTGAATAAAGTGGGACATCATTAACTTGATTGCAATATCTTTCTAGCAGCCAATTTCCTTGAAAAGTGACGGCCAGCTATGCCCATGTGTGCTTCTCGCAAAATGTATAAATATTCATCCTCATGGGCACAACGTCTAGAGCACCATTGTTGCTCCCTTCTTGGATACAACTTCTTGTTTTGTGGAGTATGATTACTTCTAAGGCTTTCTTGGATAGCCTTGGTGAGATCGTCAAAGTCATCTCAGATATCTTTTTCTCTTTCACGATTGTCTTTATTTTCATTGACTAATGCTCAGATACTTGTGAGCTAGTAGACTTTGATTCAGAATATATCATGGCTCTAGCGATCATTAAATTGTCTTCTAGTTGAATTGCATCGGTAGTCTTCCCAAGTAGTGATACTTCTAATGACTATGCCATTGTAGATATCCTAATTGTAATACTATAATGAATATATCGAGCAATTGATTATTGTTGAAACACTCATTTGGGGTACAACAAGAATTAAAATTCTTCAAACGGCTTCTCTTCTCCCTTCTAGATTTTTGGAGTTGAGATGCTACACCCTAAATTACACCCTCTCGTATGCACTCTTTCAAGAAAAATCTCTTAAGAGTAAGTTAATGCGTGCGCTCTTCAACCCCTAAGGTTCTATATCAATCTCTACTAGCCTTTCCACTCAGAGTCAAGCTAGGCCTTACACTTATGTAGCTCATTCTGCTCTTCTAGGAAATTGCACATGTGTTTGAATACCTCAATACGATTTCTAATATCTCTGTCACTGTTGAAATTTTGTATGAGCTTGGCCATGTGTACCACCTTACTTCTAGGCTCTCTCTCAAGCATGCTACGCATATTATTTGCAATAGATCAATTGATAGTTTGAGCACATACTGCCAAATATCCTAAATGAGCAGGTGTAGTGGGTATAGGTGCTCTTAGAACTACATGTAAATGGTGGGTTGGCCTTGGTCTTCACATGGTCCTCGGGTCCCATACTTTGTAGGATATTGTACCATGTGGTGGTCCAAAGTTTACAAATGTGGCCCTAGGCATAGCAGATGCAGGATAGGACATGTTATTGTTAATAGGAATGGCCCCACTTGAATAAGAGCTTGGATAATTCCATTGTGGACCATAATCCCTTGGAATAATAAATGGGATGTAGGACACATGAGCATGAGGAAAAACAGGTACACATGATTGATACACAATCGTAGGTACTATTGAAGCACTATGCTACTAGTTAGTTGTGCTTACTACAAATGAAGCATCTTCATCACATCTCATCACTGGGGTAGTGCCTTTGGGAGAAAGATAAGCTAAAGTAAGGTAAAAAAATGTCTTGTGGGCTCTCAATGTACATACCGAGACTTGAGGTGAAACAACATATGAACGATCCATGGGACTCATTGAGGGAGTCTTCATTTGTGATAGGGTCAATTTTTTGGTATTTCCCGTATCCAAGAATCTCATAAGGCCCATCAAACAAATGTTAATCTGCTTCTTTATCCAACTGGAAAACCCTATGGATGACATCACATACCATCCGTTGCCACTCGTATAGACTTGTGGCACTAGACGTGGATTGTACAACATTAACCAACCAACATGGAATGCGTAGCCCGTATACAGGTTGATCAAAGCCTCTCTTTGCATATCATACTCCCAATTTTTATTGAGAAATACCCCTTCTAAGCTTGGCATGCTAGGGGTTTCCCTATGGTCTGACCCTCACTGACTGCTAATTTAGGAGCACTTAATTTCTTGATTGGCATGATTCTTTTCATAGGGATCATTGCCTTCATGGCTTGGAACTGTTCTATTGTATGTAAGCTCTCAATTTCCTTCTCCATAGCTACTTGCATATATCATTCGACTTCTTGTACTTCTACAAGACTCCTACCATTGGGTAGTAGAACTTCAAAGGGTTGCTTTCTAGGGTCTTTAGTGAATGCAGGGGATAGGATATCGGCATGGACATTCTTGGGGATTACAGGGTCTACATGAGATGTGAAAGGAAAATCTACCTCCTTGTCACCTTCATTTACTTCATTAGCCATAGGCTTCGAACAAGCGGCTCAACCAATGGTTTTCATTAGGCGACTGATTACAATTGTGTCTTGTACCTTTTCACCCATTACACTCTCCATTGCACCTCAGTCTCTACATCCCCATTTTATCTTGTTATGATAGTCGTGTGACTACACAAACTTGGCCGCATCCAAATGAGACTTGTATGGTCATTTTTTTATTTACAAAGTGTTGCCTTGGAGGGGTTGTCGTTGTTTGGGCTACTATTTCAAGTCTTGTTTCAATTATTTGTTCAATCTATTTTCACATTATCTGTTAGTTTGAGATAGCTTGTGAGTCTACATGCATACTACTTCCAGAGCATCCTACCACCAGAGAGCATTACGCACCATTTCACTGGTCTCATTTTTGGCACACCCGGTGGGAAGCTCTATCGGGTCTTGCAAGCTAGCCTGGCAAAACAAATTGAGACAAGCCAATAGTGTGGCCACATTTGAGGGTGCCAATACGTAGTTGTACCCACTCCAACCACATGTCCTAATTTTTAGCCTAGAATTTAGGGAATCCCATCTTTGCATCTAGGCATGCTTGTTAGCGTCTATGCATGCGTATTACTAGCTCTAAGTCAAGTGGAGAATGTTTGAGAAGTCATGTGAAGACTCATCACCATCGTCACTTGTACTCACGTTTTGCTACCTTGCGCGCAGAATTGCCTCTAACTTTGCCCAATCCTTCCTGCGATCAATCACAAAAGTCACCTTTTCCATCCCCACCCTCATCTCCCTCTCGAAGCTCTTCTCTAGATCCACCTTCCATCCCTCTCATCAGGCTTATCATGGCGGAGGAAATGACAATCCTTCTATCGAGGGTCAAAATCAAGGTTCCTAGTTTGTAAGGGACTATCTCATGAGGATGCCATTGACCATGTGAGTAAATTCTTGTCACTCTCTCAAAGCCATAGGCTAAATCGAGAAGATAATTACATGGTGCTTTTCCCCTCCAAGTCTTTGTGTTTTTCACCCCGTGTTTAAGGTTGTGAGAGGCCACGAATTAGGGATTTCTCGCTTTAATAATCATTTGGGATTATCTTATGAAGTGATAAATCTTCCATAAAATGTTATCAACAACGAAGAATTGAAGTGTAAACTTAGGGCTTTTACCATAGCACATGAGCACTGTATTTGTGCAATTGGAAGTGAGGCTACACCAAATCATCACACACACACAAGAGTTTTGAGTTGGTCTTAGTTTTATTTTAGAATGAGATTTCTAAACTCCTTATCAAGCATGCTAGGAGAACCTTACATAACTTCAACTCGATCTTTCAGTACCTGTCATATTGAACTAGGTGTCAAAATGTTCACTTCTGCGTAATCACAAAGAGCTTGTTGTCGTTCACATGTCCTCTGCTAGTGACCCTAGACCGGATGTTGAGGCCAATGAACAGGTTATATAGCCGGAGAAGAGGGGACAGAAGAAATAGGTGGATCATCACTGGAGATGCAAGAGGAAGAAGTCACAACCATTCGAACCCTCTTGTGATGAGATAAGCGAAGATGTAGGGGGCTTGTCAGTTGAGGTGCATGATAAACCAGAGTCGCATGTTAATCCCACTTTAGAGAAACCAAATGTTACTTGTCATCCTAACTTGGATGCAGGTGAAACTCAGAACCTTAAGCTTGATCTCATCAGCCATATAGACCATATTTCAGGCACGTCGACGACCAGTACAATTATTTCGATTAAAAGAAAGAAAAAGAAAAAGTGATTGTGGCTCTCTTTCCTCTCAATGTTATGTTCCTTAGGCACTGGCTTGGCGGTCAAGGAGTGTGTCGTGGTAGGGTTTTCTCCTTGGTGGAAACCCCAAGTCAGACTTAGTTCCCTTCTGCTGCTTTCGGTCACAAGTGGCTCCCTTTATCATTTGCTGATATATATGTGGGTGTGTGTTTAGGATGTGGTCCGATGAGACTGGCTTGGGAAGAGTATGGCTCTCTTTGTAAATTTTTTGTTTTTCTTTTGAAATACATTTATCACTCACAATTAGTGAGATTGGAAATAAAATTTCACTTCTAAATTAATGTTTACAAGTTTAATATACTTACATTGACTTAAAAGTATCATGCTTGATGAACTTGACATTCAAAGTTCCAAATCAATTGGAGAACCTTGATGCGTATAATGAAGAATTGGGAGGAAGTGTTCAAGATGAGGATGTGCCTCAATATTTTGAAGAATGATTCTCCCATGCATAATTGCGGTAATGCCATTAATCTCTATTGCACACACATAAAAATACGTACTATATTAATTTCCATGCGTCTCAAAAAAAATATCGGTGGAGTACGAAAAGTCTCTACCAAGTGGCATTGCTATGCTTCCACTATTCTCTTCAACTTTCTCAATCAACCAAGGATTTTTTAAAAGAGCTCAATCACATCTAAAAAATCATTCGTCTTGTAACTTGTTGGAACTTATTTGACAAAATGGTAGAAATTTTGATATTGGACTTGCAAAATAAAAAGCTATAATAGTAGAAAAGTGCAAAGTCTTATAGTTGAAGACCACAAAGTACTTTGATACATGTAATTAGACAAAAAAGAATTTTCTATTTTCTTTTGTAGTATTTTCCTCCTATGCATATTACATTGTTTTTGTCAAGCGTATGTACAAGCGCCTTTTGTGAAGCAATTAAAAGGCATTCCAAAAACATAGCGGTAATGTGAGTATACCAAGTCTATGTGTTGATGGAAATAGCTAGACTTAGTAGCAATACAACAAGCAAGCTAATCCAAGTCGATCCCGTATTGTTGCTTCCTCCTGATGTTCCTATTGATTAAACAAGAGTTTGATATTAGATGGTGGAGAATAAGTTTTGGACAAATTCTCACAATAATTCCCATACTGTGAGTTACCTCAACATCATGAGCTTCTGTGAGGGAGGCACCGCATACCTAGCTAGGTACGATCGGGGGCAGAGGACCGCCGGCCCGCCCCTGCCCCAATCGTACCTAGCTAGGTATGCGGTGCCTCCCTCAGAGAAGCTCATGATGTTATACATTGTACCAAAAACACTGAAAAAGACTCTGTTTTCCTACGTGAGAAAATTTATAGATCCTCTTGTGGTGCAGAGAATTAGAAGTATGTTTTTCATCAAAACAAACAAAAATATGGCTATCATATTCTACACATATAAACAGGCAACCGGGTGACAAGGAAGGGGATGGCTCCGATTCAAAGCATACCTGGGAGCCCCGCAAGGCAGGAGAGGAGAG
The DNA here is from genome assembly GCF_014529385.1 of Adiantum capillus-veneris. Classification (NCBI taxonomy): domain Eukaryota; kingdom Viridiplantae; phylum Streptophyta; class Polypodiopsida; order Polypodiales; family Pteridaceae; genus Adiantum; species Adiantum capillus-veneris. The sequence continues at coordinate 6,175,076 of NC_140958.1, forward strand.
AGGCAGGGATGGTGGTATTGCAGGCCATGGCGTCTTCGTACAGAAGCAAGGGTTCGAACGATCCAGCGGCTGCAGCATCGCAGACGCAGCCTCCATCGGCGCTCAACAAATGCGCAAAGGCAGAGCAGCATTCGGCCTGGTCCTTGGTCTTGCACTGATCGATCACGTCCTGCGCATCATTTTCACACTGTCGGGCGGCGTCCCCCTGCGTACGATCACAGACGGTTATGGCCGCCATCGCCACTAGCATCACCACAAGCAGCTGCATTCTCATTCTGTTGCCGCTGTGATTTGTGGCTCGTCCTGGTCCTAACACTAATTGTAAACTGCATCGTCGCCCTTCTCATCTGTTCTTCTTTGTTTGTCGTTTTACGCGACGGGGTCCAAATGAAGCCGGCCTTCAAGTAAAGAACAAAGCCTGACTCCCATGTTCAAATGCATTGTAGGCCATACGATCGGGCAACCCGAATTTACAAGATTGCGTGACTCGAATTTACAAAATTGTCCCAAAATTTGCAAATTGGTTCATTTACATACATGGCATTGAAATGCCACATACTTCATTGAGCGCATGCAGATGTGATGGTTAGAGCATACGAGGGAGGTCATGGGTTCAAGGCTCAAGGTACGTTACAACCCAAATTTTACATGCCGGCCCAAATTTACCAGCTAATCCGAATCTACTTTTTCGCCTCAAATTTACTCAACGGCCCGAATTTATGAAAATGCTTTTGATGGCCCAAATGACCTCCGCCATCAATCCCATTTGAACATGGATAGAGCGGAGGCTAATGATGTCACCCTCTATAAGTGCCTAGACAAGAAGTTTGTAATCTCTCTTTCCTAATACATAATCAAGAGTTCATTTATAGTTTATTACCTTTTCTCTCTCTCTCTCTCTCTCTCTCTCTCTCTCTCTCTCTCTCACACACACACACACACACACACCCATACCATGACTGTTACACTCACTAATCCTCCATAACCCTACAACTGGTATCAAAGTTTGAACGAGATTCAATAATCTTAGTTAGTTAACATTAGTCATTTTCTCTCTAATAGCTCTTGCCAACTTCTATTTTTGTATGGAGTTACCTAGTGAAGGCATATTCTTTAATTGACCTCTTGAGCCGCTACCCATATAGTTTATTAGAGCTTAATTCGTGTTCTTGCTATTGCAAAATAGTATTCCTAAGAAGTTCTTTAATTGGGCATTTTTTAATATCTTCTCTCTTGCTAATTTATCATTAGCATCCCAATAAGCTCTTAATAAATCTCATCTTTACACTCTTAGTTGCGCTATTGATAGCATCAAATTGATAGAACATGGTCAATTAGTGTGCACTTGAGTGCATTAATCAATTGAGTAGTCAATTAGGATAATTTTGCATCAACTAACCCAACCATACCTAATAAGGGGCCCTTATTAGGTATGGTTGGGTGGAGATGTGCATGTGTTAGTCCCTAGTCTCTCGCCTTGGTATCAGAGCTCAAGGAAGCAGAGCATCCATGAAGGAGGGGAGAAGAATGGAAAGTTATAAAGAGCCTTGTCCATGAAGGCGGCATGAATCTTCTCTCTCTCTCAAGTTGCATGCGGGAAGGGTCAAGTGACGCAAGAGTTCTCTCTCTTTCTTGAGCTCTCAAGGATGAGATAGCGCATACAGCCCCGCTTAGGAGGACAAGGAGGAGCTGATTGATCACCACTACATCGCAAGGGGCCGGCCCTGTTGAATTTGTGTCAGGGAGGGGAAACTTTTTTGACACAGTCGCTTCCTCTCTCAAAGCTTGTACAGCGAGCAGGGGGAGCCCTTCTTCTTCCCCATGCTATCGCCATTGCTTTAGTTCATAGATCATTTTCTTTTTATTCACACTTAAGCGACAACCCAAGGCAAGGCCACCTTTTGAAAATTTATTTGGTCCAAGGACGCCCCCCCCCCCCCCCCCCCCCGCCCTCATTCCTAGGGTAAGACCGGGAAGGATAAGGGCCAGGACATACATGCGGTGAAGGGGTGCTATGTTTGGACAATTAGGAGCCTATATATATTGAGGCTGAGTGCAGAATTGCATGGTCCAATCCCCCTCTGGTCTTAGATTGGTGTCATAGCAAGGTGGAGCAGGAAGCCATGGAGGAGGGGAGAAGAGACATGGAGCTATGGATTCTTGTGTGTTCTCTCTTTCCCTCTCCTGCTCTTATCAAGGCCTCTCCCTCTCACTACCTCATTGACTTTTTCATAGCAAAATACTCACGCGAGAAATGGGGCTTGTATGGCTTGCATGAGGGATTTCGACATAAAGCAATGAGAAATGCCGCATGCACACAAATAAGTGGGAAATTGCCCGGCACAAAAGGGAGCATGGGTGGGCTTGATGTGTGCGCAACAGTGAGCAGCAAATTTTTTCGACTATGATGTGATGTGATTCGGCAACTACAGACGATGCCATCTCTCTGGCTATCTCTCGCATCTCTGTGCACTGCTGCCATGTTTTTTTTCCTCAGCTTTATGGTGGGTGCCCTAATTTGGGCACCCCCACCCAGTTAAGGGCCTTAACCCACGTCCAAAGTTTATCAACTTCGTTTGACAAGTTGATGCACGGCTCGACACTCCAACCGACACCAAGGGGAAAGAGGAAGCTCGCAAACCGAAACAAAATCGGGTGCCTAGCTTAGGAATTCAAAGCCTTACCAATCAAGCAAGGCATGCGAGAAACAGGATACACACCATGCAAGGCATGCGAGCATTAGAACCACAACAACTTGACAAGGAGTGGCATGGCCATCTATTTCATGCATGCAAGGCCTGTTCCTTGCTCTCCTCGGCTCCAAGGTGGCCATCATGGAACTTGGTTCTCGGCGGCCCCAAGGACTCAAGCGATAGCCAAGGCAAGACAGAGGACCATTCTGCCAAGGAAATTTTGGCAAAGACCCTTGGCAACGCTGCCTTGGCATGAATCAAAATCGACAAAGGTAAGGTTGTTGAACTTGGTCTTTCTATATCGGCAAGGTGCTGTAGGCCGAGGACAAGCAGCCAAGCAAAAATTATTGATTTCTTCTGATTGAAATTTGTTGAATTAATATGAAGGGAAGGCACGTTGGCACGAGTTATTCACGAGGTATGAATTTGATTTTTATCTTTATTTTTGAGATTGTGCTCATTAGTTATGGCATGCAAAAGATGTGTGTGCACTCAAAGCACAAGCACGCCTTGTGACATTTACCATAAGCACCACATATTTTCCGAATACATTGTTAGCAAAGACCAATGACTGTTTTGAAGACCAGAGCCAGGCACGGTTGAGTACGAAACAGTCTCAATCAGAAGCATGGCTTATCTTGAATACCTTGATAGAGCATGCTCATCAGAGGTTAAATTTTGTTGCAAAGGCAAGGCCAAAGAGCAATGCTTTAAACTCTCAAGGAGATTGGCATAGCTTGCTTCTACCCTTGATGAAGGAGGCACAGGTGCTCGGCATGCCCCACCTTTTTCTCCAATTCTAAAAAGTCGGCAGGCATCATTTTCTTGCATTGGGCAACCCAGGTACGCTTTGCTTCTGCAATTATGGTAGATGTTTTTAAGCTTTTTATCTAGTATATTACTCAACAAGGTCAACAATCTCCACAATTAATTTTCTTTTATGTGTGTCGAGTATGACAATGCCATAAGATGTCATCACGAGAGCAAGGCTCTGTATAAGGATACTCAAGAAACTGGTTGTTCATTACATGCCTAGTATAACCAGTTGCATTACATCGGCTAGTATCTCTTTCATGTATCATCTTTGTGATGTTTAGCGGAGGAGTAAAGCAAGGCTCCGTATAACGATACTCAAGAAACTGGTTGTTGCATTACGTTGGCTAGTATCTCTTTCATATATCATCTTTGTGATGAGCGGAGGAGAAAAGCAAGGATTTTAGGAGCACATCTCCCTACATATATTTATGCATTGGGGCATGGTTAATCCAAAGCAATTATGGCTTGCCAGAGTGCATGTAAATTACGTACACAAAGTACACTTAAATCACATTCACGCCACAGGATGCTCCAACCTCTGATGCTAGGGGCGATGTTCACAAAAATTTAAATACCTTAAATATAAGTTTCAATTTTGAACTTATCCATTTTGCAGCATTTTCTACAATTTCAATTTGACAAGCAAACTTTTCTTCAGTCAAGCAGACTTTGACAGTTTGATGATATTTGATAGCTAAGATTCACACGCTATCTCTTTCAATATTGGGCAATCGCATGATTCTCAATAACATGTAAGATTCAGCAAGGCCAATTCTCTATGAAAATTCGACAAGGTCGATTCTCTTCTGATTTAATATGGGTGTCTATTAGCTAAGAGCAATTACACTCTAACGGACTTACTGTGAAGCAAGGCTTCTCTTCTGTGCCACAATATTATCCATTGACTTAGGATCAAGGATACTAGCACACAGGTTTGGGAATAAGAGGATATAAACTCACAGTTATGGTTTGCAATGACCAATTGTGATGTATCCATGCTAGTACGCATCGTGGAAGGCATGTATGGCATCTGCTCACATTGTGGAGACCATCATTGAAGCCAAGGGCTTCTCATACTATTTTTTATTATGCATGCATGGCATGTCAATATTGTGAACTCATTCCACCAAAGCATGGTTTTGGTCTTCTTTCCTTGAAAGTAGAACTGTGATGAGATCAAGTTGTGAACCTCAACATCTGGAGTGATTGTATATTAGTTGGTTCATATCCCTATAATTACCACTCTTAGAGATATGATCAGTGCTAAAAGTAAACAACAACTCTTTTTAAGTTGGAATCTTATTCACACCTGGATCTCAAAATAATCAAATCTCTCCACAAACATGAGAGAATGATTCCCACCCAATAGAAAATAGTCATACTAAATTCTCTTAGGTTTGTAACGAGTCTCTTTATCTATTCATGTCTTTCCATGAAGTATTTACATGATAGCCAGGCCATGCCTACTTGCTATCCATAGAAAGCATCATCTGTATTAGTAGCACTTTGAGCACAAAATTTTCCCGCTGCTGTAGTCATATATAATGATCACAAGCAAGTATACCAACCTTAACTCTTTCTGATAGAGTAGCTCATATTCTAACGGAAGGTCAGCATATGACATAGACGGTGCTGGAGATATATGCATGTCTTTACCTAGAGGTGCATTGCTTACGCTACAAAATGTACGTTATGTACCAGGACTCAGCCAGAGTCTCATTTCAGTACATCAGTTGCAGAGTATTGGACATTGTGTACTGCTTGGAGAGCGATCATTTCAAATGCATAGGGGATCACTGGTGATAGCCACAGGTTCTAAGAGTGGTCTGGTATACCCTTTGCATTTTTTGACACGCGAGGCGGTGTAGTCTCTGTGTATTTGCAGCCATGTTTGAAGCGAGGGACAAGACGTTTCTCTTTTGCGGATATGATGCATGGAGAGCAGGTTGTGCATTTGTCTTGTGGCAATGTTTGCGCAGACAGTGGTATCTTTGGGGATGCACAACTTGGTCAATAATCAGCTGAGGTAACATTAGTTGAGCCAGAGAATGATGCATTGTTTATTATGCATCTGATATGTTTGAGAGTGACAGTGTCCTTCAGATAGTTGTGTGTCATTGCAGTGGTGTTGATTTTTTGATTTTGCAGTTATTCATGACGGATATCCCTTTGCCAGACAATGCTGACATGGTGATGCATAGTCAGGTGGTTCTTGATGAGGATGCATATGGCACTAAGGTTGCTGATAGGGATAGGTTGGCACACATAGTGCATGTTTCGTCGGCTTTCAGGTCTCTCATGTCTGACCTTTTGGTCTCGAGACGTGATTTTGCTTATGTAGTTGATGCATTTACAGTGGGAGTTGTCAGTTGTACAATGATTGACATTGGCATTGTGCATTGTGGAGCCATGTAGGTTGTCACTTGATACTTGCACATCAAGAGTGTCATCGTGGCTCTATCCCTAGTGGTATGTATATTACATTTACACTAGAGCGGTTACAGATGCACTCACATGTCTGGAGTGAGCCCATGGACATAGGTTGAGAGCCGTCTTCTCTCACCTCTTATATATACTATTTGTAGGCTAGTCTTCTCGCCACTTATTGGCACACAATCTTTAGTGAAAAAATGTTAGGTAAAGGCAGTGTGCCTCACGGTGCTTTGCTCGTTCCGCGGGCCAGTGTCTGTCCCGCTTACATTTATCTGCTTATTCCTTATACATACAAAGAATAAGAAGCTCCCACTCATTCTCACATTGTGCTCAAATAGTGAGATTTGGGAGTTCCACCCCACATCCCTGTGCCGTGCTCTCTCTCTCCCTCTCTTCTTTCTCCATCTTCGTTGCATACACGTATGCCTTTCGATCCATTCCTTCACAATTTGAACTCACGTGCTAACTTACTTGTCTAAGAGGTGAACCTCCCAAGGCCAAGAAGGACATACGGTCAAGGCGTACTATGTTTGGATAGCTAGGAGCCTATATATAGCAAGGTTGGGTGGAGAATTGCATGGTCTAGTCTCCCTCTGGTCTTAGACCCCCTTCTAGCTTACGATGGATATGATGGAGGGCATGGAAATTTTAGTAAACATCGGTCAAGGGAGGCAAGCTTCATTGATATATTGTTGTAGAACTTTTGTCATTTTTGAGATTACAGAAATTTATTATATTATATCCCTTGTGCCAAGTACAACTTTAGTCACAAGTAATTATGTATGGCATGCATTTTCCACGGACAAGATGACCCAAAGTAAAAATACTAGATCTAGGAAAGTTGACCAAGTCCGTATGCATCATCATGCATAGATTGTTTTCACAAATCAAATTTCGTATCAAATTTAGCTTGTACAAGGACTCAAATTTGGCAAAGTGTGATCACTTGGATGCTTTATACAAGCAAACGATCTGCATCAATTGAACCTTTCTTGCGCGACGGAAAGTAAGTATCAAAGTAGAATTTTAAATTTTGCATTCAACTAAATTTTACATGTGGTACAGACATGAATATCTAAAAAAAATGCCAATACCCAAAGTTGGGCTACAAGGTCAGAGTTTATTCTAAGCTGTGACATGCAAAGGCAAGGACGATGGGCATGGTTTCAAGTTTTCAAGCAAAAGATCTTGCTCCAAGTGGTCAAAAATCATCGGCAGGGAGTAAATAATATTGGTTGCAGTAAGATCAATTCATGCAAGGTCTATGGCTTGTAAGGCAAAGATACTCGACATAAAGATACAGGCAAGGCATGTGGCTTGTGAGGAAAAGATAATCGGCATGGCCAACTATTTGTTACAGTTCATTAAGCTAGCAATAGTCTCTCTTTTTCTATCTTCGAGATTTGGATTTATATTTTTGATAAGGTAGGGTTTCTAGGCAAAGTTTTTTTTGAGTTTAAGTCGCTCCAAACCATTGTACATAGTAAAGCACGGTTTCTACATATTGATAGCCGTCAGTATTGGTCATAATGAGCCACGTCACACAAGAAAAATTGCCTAAACAGTATGGATATCCTCACCTTTTCAATGTAAATAGGCGTGTGAGAGCTAAGGGACTTTTCCCATATATATCTCCTTTAAAAACCCTCAACTAGCTAGTCACTGGACTAGTTGAGCCAAAAAAACAAATAAAGATAGAAAATAAAAAAATGTTATGATCCATTTGAGTGTAAATATTTCTTTTATATAGGACCTAAATATATTTATTTTTATTATAATTATTTTAAAATTTATTTAAATATTTTTATCTAGATGTGCGTTATTTGCCTAAATATACTATATACATTAGCTCATCGTTATCATCACAATTTTTCTTATCAATGTGCATACTTTTTATTATATAAATAAGTATTTGCATGCAAGATTCTCTAAATCTTGATGCGAAAAAAATCACAAAAATATATTTCACTCAATCATGCCATTTTACTAAATTACCATTTTTCTACATGCATTTTTCTTTACTTCTTGTAAATAGTGTTACATTAAAGAAACAAATCAAGCTTTTGTTATTAATTCTTTATATTTTTATATATTGTTTTTCTCATTTTATATTTATATACAGCTGACACTATTTTAGATTCCATGAACTGTTTATACACTAACCTTATTTTTCCATCATATCCATATCTAATATTTGTGAATAACCCTAACCTATGCATATTTCCAAATCCTCAAGAATCTATTAAGTCGTGCTCTTTTGGAGGATTATGCAAATTCAACAAAAGAGGGGCCACTAAAGACTTTTATAGAAGGAAAAACAAGTCTTTTAGTTGGATTTTTTACGTCCACCTCCACTCCGAATTTAAAGAAGTGATCAAAAGTAAAAACTTAGCTCACAAGCTGAATAATCACCTCAAATTTTTTCATAATTTTTAGAGCTGTCATCAATGAGATATGATTTTTTGGTGCACTCTAACCTGCTCATCTTTTCTCACTAGCCATCCTAGTCTTCTCTCACCTTCTTTTATACTTACACATATACACACACACACACACACACACACACATATTTCTCTCTATCCATTTCTCAAAATTGCACCTTCCATGGTTTCTCTCACCCTCTTCACCATTAACCTCCTCTCTCACCTCATAGCTCTCATATAAACTCTACATGTGTATATACCATCTCTATGACTCTCTCTATTATCTCTAAATTACAATTTCTCCTTACGTCTTCTCTATATACATAAAATTCAGCATGTAAAACCATGATTAATCTCTGCTAATGGAAAATTCTCATCAACCAACATCGGCATTTTCATCGTGGTGATTCAACCTCTTGACAATGACAATGTAAGAAGAGAAGAAGAACAAGAGGATCGGAAGTCATTTTTTAGAACATATGCAAGTAAGTTCAAAACTTCTTCCAAGCTTCACCATCATAAGTATTCCCTCACTTCATTTACCCATCTTCCTTCAATCATCCACCTCATTCTACCCATTGTAAATATAGCATTAACATTTTAGTGATTACTAACACTAACCATAATCTACTAGTGCAAAATATCCATTGACCTAATTATAAAAGACATCTCACCTCAAGACATGTACATAGTAAAACTCTCTCTCTCTCTCTCTCTCTCGTTCCTTAACACTCTAATTTCACTCTATCCACCATCAACAAATGTCTTTCTCTTGATTCCACATCCATGACTCAAGCAAGCAAAGAAAGCCCGCAATGTTTTGATATTAAAAAAAAATCATAATCTTGATTTGATTAGCGTGTATATAAAGTTATCAATAATCTTAATGAGGGATCTCCAACCTGTAAATAGGTCCCTCTCCTTCTTGTAAATCATCTCCAATATCTCACAAAGCACCCCAACACTCTATACGCGATGAGAGATTTAAGTATAGGCATCACCTTGTGAGCTTCACATTTGGCGTGAGAGAAGATTTGATACTATACACTGCAAAGTGAGAGAGTGTGAGTGCTCTATTTCAAACCACTATGTCATGCTCTTCCACCATCAACAATTGAGGTTTTGGCTTCAAAGGCGTGCTTGGCTTCAGAATTGTTGTCCTTCAATTTGTATAGAGTTATTGGACAAATGCAAGGTAGCTTGTATTTTTAAGTTTTGTCATTTGAGCTTTCTTGAGTAAGTGATTAGTACGTTCTCATTGTCAAGTTATTGCTCATTGTAAGAGGGTATGGTGGTGAGAGGCGTCCCACAATCCTAAGATACTGTGTGTGTGATGGCAATGGTTAGATTCACTAAGCATTGGCTTAATCTTACGAAAGCTACATGATAGCACCATAACAAACAACCTACATTTACAAATCACAAACAAAGTATTATGCGAGTTTCATTCCTCTCTCTCTTCCATTTTCTCTAACTCTCTCTGTTCCATTTGGTGTGTGTCTTTGGTGTGATATTTCTTGTGTGCTTTTTTGCGCCTCCGTTGGTCGTGACAAAATCTCTCTTGCATACTAGTTCGTATCCCATAACTAGGTGGTACCCCTTCACTTGTTGGTTGTAGGTTTGTTGTTGCTTTCTCTTGCTTGTGGTTTCCCAACTCCAATTTAGTAACACGGGAGCCTTGAGGGATGTTTAGAGGTTGCCGCCTCTCTTGTTGCCCGCCTAGACTGGAGTGATACAACTTTTGGTGCTAAGGGTGATGATTCAATAAGTCAATAAGTATGTTAAATTTCTGTTTCAAAGTTTAAAATTATTCCACCTTGCAAAATTCTCTACAATGCCACTTGACAAGAAAATGTTGTTTCGGCCAAGTAGAGTTTAACAGTTAGATGAAGTTTGATAACTAAGTTTCTTGAGCTATCTAGTGTTACAATTTGACAAGGTCAATTATTTGTGAACTATCAACAAGGTTGATTTTCTTTTACCAAGATGTCGGTATATCGGCAGGAGCAAATGTATGCTATGAGCACAAAGACTTCATCTTGTCTGCTCTTTTTGATAAATTTATGTGAAGCAAGGCTTCAATGTTAGGCATATTGTATAGACGTTTCCAAAGTTTGGAATATGCTACCAGCATACGAACTTGGAGTAACTTTAAATCATGTCTAAACGCTTTTTCATTAGAGGTTGAACAAGGCCATGAGGGCATGTAGGGTACATCCAATAGCTTTAAATTTATCCACATACATGGCTATGAGCTAGATTCAAACGAAGGCAACTCGCCTTAGAGGGACAAACAAGTTAGACAATTTCAAGTTTTTCTTGTTTTTTGTGTTATAACCTTTAATTTAAAGATTCTTTCCTTGTTGTGCAAAGCAATATGCTTTGACAGACTTAACCTAAAGCAAGGCTTCTACTCCGTGCCAAAGTACTACACATTGTCTTAGGATTAAGCGTGATGGCACACACATTTGGCAAATTGTAAATATACGGATATCAGTTTACATTTTACGTTTAGCAACGTCGAACTATGATGTATCCATGCGAGTTAAAATTGTGTAATGCACGTATGGCATCAATCCTTTAATCTGAGGATTGCATTGAGCTTCAAAAGTCAGGAAGACAGAAGTACCTCTGGTCCTTCCAACGGAGTCCCGTAGAAAATGAAACGAAAAGTCTCTCTTTTACATTCCTCAAAATGAAACACTTTGAACATAAAAGTTGTTCATCTCGTCGTTTTCAGTAAGAACCGATGCCCATTTTTTAAGAAACCTTCTTTTTTCAAGTTATTTTAGATTCGGTCCTTCAAAGGTCCTTTTTTATTTTTAAAACCCGGGGGATTCACCATGGAAAACTTACCGCACCACGTAAGTGCAGGGTAAGGGGGGTTTTTTATAAGTTACATAAGCGTATAAGTTAGGGCTAGGCCCCCAATAATTTATCTCCCAAGCTTAAAAATAAGGGAGAGGGTATTATATTTGGGGAGGCGGGGACCTGACCTGGGTTGATTACTTGTAATGATTGGTCACTGATGTGCATTAGAACTTGGAAGAATTTAAGAAAAGAGAATTATCAAGTCACACATCAAATTTTACGTCAAGCCGGTCATAGATAAGGGCTGATATGGAGCAGGTCAAGGATTGATTTACACTAGCTTTGGATGGGTCAAAATTGGACGAGTAGCCATAGTGCAGACTGATCGGACACATAGTTTGAAAGTCAAACTAAGACACATTGAGGACACATCTAGTTATCAATAGAAGTGGTTCCTAAGTACATTGCTAGTCACTATGCTACAAACTCTTTGACTAGTTTTACTTAATTAGATCATGTGAGACCTAAATTTTATATGTAAGATAAGAGTATGATAGTTTTCTTCATTGATTGTCGTATAGCGTAAAAAGGGGGGTCATATTCCCTAATATGAGTCATATATAGGGGTTTTATCAAAGTTGTTTGCTCGCAGGTAGCGTCCCGTTTTGTATGTAGAGTGAATCCCCCGGGTTTTAAAACTACGCCTTTTACCTTCTCTTTTGCATGGAAGGTTTGTGGACCACATTCTTTATCTCTACATATAGCTTTAGGTTTCAAGTGTGCTTCATAACTTCTTGGCCCATTTCCACCTTTTGATTAGCCATGCTGCCCACTTTGGACACTTTTGTTATCCGATTCAAACTCTTTTAGACTCGAATATCTTGTTTTTGTTATGTAAAATCCCAGTTGAATCCTTATCAAATTTCTTTGGCACTTATATAAAATATATTCTCCTTTGGAAACTCTTAAGTTTTAGAATAGAGTTTACTATCCATTTTACCTTATTAGCACTTTTACTATTTTTCATTTCCTCTCACTAGAATGGCCAATTCTAAAGAGAGAAAATCATTTTAGTAGACAAAACTTGAAATTTGGTAACAATTTCTTTTGTCTCCAAGTTTAAGATGGTCCTCTAAATTTAGGGATGCTAATTTTTCTCTCGGATTGGAATGTGTTATGTCACTAGTCATAATCCAAACGCCAATGGATGGTTGTTGGGATTTGCTACCTTACTTTCCACTTAAGACGATCATGAAATCCCATGATGTGTCAGTTTCTATGTGCCTATAAAAGAGGTTTTCAATCTCTCTTTACCAAGAGTTCCTTCAAGTTATTTACAAGGTGTTTATCTCTCATTGATCACACACTCACTCACTCGCATGCAGTACTACACTCACTAATCCACCCTAACCATATATGCTCATTATATTTACCATGCAAATATAAGTCTTACTGGTTAAAGTATAATTTATAGAAATTTATGAAAGTTATATTAGAGGGAAGGTGTTTTTGAACATCTCACAAAGAAACCAAATGTAGATCCTTGCACGCGAAAAAAAATGATAGTAGATGATTAGCGAGTGTCTTATGCACCTCACACAACATTTTAAACATCATTGAGAACAAAAAAGCTAGCTTTTTTTTGTAACGTGCGTGATCTTTTGGGTTCAATATGCTAGCTTTCTAATTGAAAAGCTACCCAATTTGTCATAATACCCTGATGACTTTGAAAAAATGTATGGAATAAATCACATTATTCTTAGTGACACTTTATGTTTGATCTAGAGGATTTGATCGCCTAGAGTTGGGCTTTGTAAACCAACATCATAAGCACCATGGAAATTATTAAACTTAAGCACATGCCTCCAAAGTGGGAAAAACACAAGCGCACATAATTGATGCGTTGGAATGAAATGTCGCACTTTTGAAGATTGCAAACATTTCAAGCATTACAATGGTGGAGGTTGGCAATGTTGTTCTTACTCAAAACGAAAGGCTTCTTGTGTCTTGAGGGCAAAAGCTAATAGACCTTTCAAGAAAATTATGTTGGTGTGAGGATGAGGTGATACTAGTCTATCTATTAAACCCCAAAATACCATGACTCTAAATAGTATAAATTTAAGAGAGCTTTAAAGGCCAATGATATTTTCAATCACAAAAATGTACTTGTCATGGAAAGAACATAAGGGAAAACGGCAAAGTTGGGAATGAAATCGATAGAAGAAGATATAGATCACGATTAGTGTTCGCATACCCCCGGTTTGTACTGTAGACTTCGCAGTTGATATTGAGAAATCCTGATTATCATTTCATTAAGGTTTGATTTTCAAGGGAAAATTGATGGTATTTTAGTTATACAACCTGGTAAATACCTTAGAGTTTTGTATAAATTTCACATGTCTAGCTAGCTTCCCCTAAAACATAAATCCTTCAAGGAAAAAGACCAATACACAAAAGACCTATGTTGGAATCTACAAAGGGAAAGATTCAGCAAATAGCCAAGAACTTGACATGTCTTTGTAGAATAGAGAAGGGCAAAAAGAATTGAACACCGTTTCAACATAAGATTTCAATAAGACAAAGCAAATCCCATGATAGGCAAATGTAGGATTTAGAGATACCTTAGTTCACACTGAAATTTAGAAAATGAATTCCACGCGAAACAAGGTAGAAATGTGAAAAAATGATTCCTCAAATCTCTGAAGATATAAAAAAGCAAGAATGGCACTAGAGAAGCATGAAGATAAATGAGAAACTTAAATATTAAAGGGTTCTAGTTTGACACTATAATCTTAGTAGAGAAAACTACATTTCTTGAAAATTTCTTTGCTGTAAGATCTCACAAGTGTGACTACTGTTGGTGCAAGAACAAAGAAGTCATACATACAAAGCCATGAATATATGTCTCAACCAATTTAGAGCCATGCTCTATTGTAATAGCTTTCTCTTGAGATTTGTCCTATGATATTAGAACTTTTCTTGTTCTTCTTCGTCTTGTCTCTTTCAACCTTTCACTTACGTACATATCAATGAATCCCTTAAGAGAGAGAGAGAGAGAGAGAGAGAGAGATTAGCAAGCTCTCAATATATACCTATCACTAGTTAAAAGGTTATGGCGTAAACAAAAGTGAGCCATTCATGATTGGAAAGTGCATAATTTATAGTTTCTTGATTCATTAACAAATGAGCTCCTTACATAGGAGTAGGAAGAGGTATCTTGCTTACATCATCAGTGAGGTGCGAGATCATTCAAATCAGCCCAAGAGGAGAGTATCAAGTGCGAAAACTCTTGTACACCTTTTTGAGGTTGTTTTTGACCTATGTATTTGGATTCATATTATGTCTAGAAAGGTCCATGGGTCATGTATACATATATGGGCATCATTTGGGATATGTAATCATGTGAGCTTAGGGAGAGTCTCCACAAGCGGTGTGGAATATCACGCACCCTAACATGCCTCCTCGTGAATGGCATATGTAGCACCCAAAAGACGTCCTCCCCAAAGAATTGTCAATTGGGTGTAGGACCAAAGACCAAGTCCTCCTCTCCAGAGAATTATCAATTGGGTGTAGGATCAAAATGTGCACCTCCCCTAGAGAATGGTAGGCAGCTACGTGGTAGGTCAAATAAATGTGGTGCTTTCAAAAGATTGTGTATGTGGCCCCGATGTCCGAAGGCCATGTGTGTTGTTGATGCCATGTTCAAGTCCGCAAAGTTGCTTGTCGATGTCGTTGTCACATTTTGTTTCATCTTCATGTCGTACAAAAGCCTTTTGTGTTTGACCTCGTTGTTTGTATCATCTTCTTTGATTTTCTTTGTCGTCAATATTTGTTGATGCCTCAAGCGTAAAGGAGCTCGAATTGTGCTCCTGTGTGTGGTAGTGTGCAAATGCCTTGGTAGGCATTACATACACGTCATTCATAGTCACACTAGAAAGGTCTGTTAAGTATGGAGCCTGATTTACCCCTTGTAACTTTTTGTGGTAAAAACGCACATATATAAAGCTCCCATTATGAGGAAAAGCCATCGTGCGTGAAGCAAAATCACTCGTCAAAAACCAAAATTTTCACGACCGTCGGAATATTCTTTTTCGCCAAAATATTATAGTCGAACGCCGATCGAAAAGTGGTCGGAAAACGACCGATCGGCTGGCCGGTTGATCGGTGGCCGAAGGTCGGAAGTCAATGACTAGTGGTCAGTGGTCGGAAGTCAATGGCCGGTGGCCGGTGGCCGAATTCAATGGCCGTTGGTCAAATTCAAATGCGGACTTGTCTTCTCAAGGACAGCCACACATGGACGCATTGAAGGGTCCGATTTGGACTTAATTACACAAGGGCAGCTACACATGGCTGTCTCTCATAAGAGAGAGAAACCCTTTGAACTATAAAAGGAGGCCATTTTTACACACATTTCACAATGTGAAGTTGATGCAACAAGGTAGGTGTGAGGTGGTGAGAGTGAAGCAAGGCGAGAGCTCTATTAAGGGTATAATCCCTTTGTAACCTACTTTTTGTTTGAAGTACTAAAGCCATTAAGTGGTTGTTTTTCCATGGATGTAACCCACATTGGGTAAACCACGTACATCGTGTGTACTCTCTCTCTCTCTCTCTCTCTCTCTCTCTCTCTCTCTCTCTCTCCCTTTATAATCTCTTGTGGTGAAAATTATCTCTCTCCATTAAGTAATCTACTCAATTATCTACTTAGCTACGTCATATTTCCTAACAATTGTTATCAAAGCAAGGTTTTCTCGTAGCTAAATTATCTCAAGGAAAGGATTCTTTGAATTGAGTGGAAGTAATGGCGGAGAAAGGAAAGCTGAAGATCAAGAAGTTCAACAGCAAAAACTATCAACATTGGAAGATGCAGATTGGAGACTATCTCTACCAGAAGGACCTCTATTTGCCACTAGGCGATCTTGCAAAGAAGCCCGCAACGATGATAGATAAAGCATGGATTGTCCTTGATCGAAAGGCACTGGGAACAATCCGGTTAATCTTGACATCAACGGTGACCTTCAACGTTTTGGAGATGAAGACCACGAAGGACTTAATGAAGTCACTTGACGACTTCTACGAGAAACCATCGGCATCCAATAAGATATTTCTCATGAAGCGTTTATTCAATCTAAAGATGGCAGAGAATGGTTCAATTGCAGAACACCTAAATGACTTTAACACAAATATAAATCAACTTCGATCGGTGAAAATCAATTTCGATGACAAGTACAAGCTCTCATTATACTATCATCTATACTAAATAGTTGGGACAGCCTTGTGATGGCTGTAAGAAATTCTACCTCTGACACAAATACTCTTAAGTTTGATGATGTCGGTGTTCTCCTAAGCGAGGAAATGCGAAGGAGAAGCACAGGAGGAGGATCATCAAGTGCTACACTTTCAGTGGAAACAAGAGGAAGACCTAAGGAGAGATTCAAAAACCAAAAGGATCGTTATCGCTCAAGATGGAGCAAGTCACGCACAAAGTAAGTTCTTAAATATTGGAACTGCCGCAAGAAGGGCCACGTCAAGAAAGATTGTTGGTCCAAGAAGAAGGAGTCAAAGTCTCAAGACAACAAGCCAACATCGCAGGCCAATGTGGCAGGTAAAGTAGAACAAAATGCTCTAATTTTCTCATTAGACAAGGTGTTTAATTCTTGGATAGTAGATTCCGGCGCTTCATTCCATGCGACACCACACAAGCAACATTTTCAAGATTACACCAAAGGTAATTTTGGGTATGTATACTTGGGACATGATGAAGCTTGTGAAATTATTGGCAAAGGCACAGTTAGTGTCAAAATTGCTAACGAAAATGAATGGAAGCTTAAAGATGTAGGCATGTTCCTTCTCTTCGCAAAAAATTGATCTCTACAGGTCACAACATTGCATTGCATTCGGAAGCAAACGGTGGAAGATCTCAAAGGGATCTTTGGTGGTTGCCAAGGGAGAAAAGATCGGTAGAAGATCTCAAAGGAATCTTTGGTGGTTGCCAAAGGAGAAAAGATCGGTACGCTTTACTTGTGTATTGTTAACACGCAATCTTCAACTTGTGCAATAGCTACGGAAGTCGACAGTGCAGTGTGGCACTATCGGCTTGGACATATGAGTGCCAAAGGAATGCAAATCCTTCAAACAAAGAAGCTTCTACCAGGTTTGAAACAAGTGGACTTAAGAGTTCTGTGAAGATTGTGTTTATGGTAAACAAAATAACATAAAATTTCAAAATTTTGGAAATGAAAGACAAAATAAAAAACTTGAGTTGGTTCATTCTGACGTTTCGAGTCCTGCAATTACACCATCACTTAGTGGCTCATTGTATTATGTAACATTCATAGATGATGCGACTAAAAAAACATGGGTTTATGTCATGAAAAATAAATCCGATGTATTTTCTATATTTCAAAGGTGGAAAGCCTTTGTGAAGAATGAAACAGGTATCAAGGTTAAATGCCTCAGATCCGACAATGAAGGTGAATATTGCAGCCAAACTCAGTATTTCATTCAAGGACAAAGCACATTGAGGTGAGATATCACTTCATACGCACTCTTTTGGAAGAGGGACAGCTAAAGCTAAGAAAGGTACATACAAGTGAAAATCCTGCGGACATGTTTACAAAGGTTGTCAGCAAGGAGAAGTTCAGCTTTTGCTCATCTTCAATCGGCATTCAAAGATAAGAAGCCAAGATGGAAAGTAGTCACAGGTTTGGCTTGAAAATCAGTCTCCAAGTGGGAGATTGTTAAGTATGGAGCTTGATTTATCCCTTGTAATTTTTGTGGTAAAAACGCACATTTGTAAAGCCCCCGTTATGCGGAGAAGCCATCGTGCATTAAGAATAACCACTCGCCGAAAACCAAAATTTTCACGGCCCATCGAAATATTCTTTTTCGCCGAAATATAATGGCCGGACGGCGATCGAAAAGTAGTCGAAAACGATCGGTCGATTGACCGTTAGCCGGTGGTCGGTGGTCGAAAATCAATGGCCGGTGACCGATGACTGAATTCAAAAGCGGACTTGTCTTCTCAGGAACGGCCACACATGGGCGGATTGGAGGGTCCAATTTGGACTTATCTACACAAGGAAGGATACACATGGCTACCTCTCATTAGAGAGGACAGTCCTTTTGGCCTATAAAAGGAAGCCATTTCTACACACATTTCACGGTGTGAAATTGATGCAACAAGGTGGGTGTGAGGTGGTGAGAGTGAAGCAAGGCGAGAGCTCTATTAAAGGTATAATCCCTTTGTAACCTACTTCTTGTTTGAAGTACTAAAGCAATTAAGTGGTTGCTTTTCCGTGGATGTAGCCCACACATTGAGTGAGCCACGTATATCGTGCGTACTCTCTCTCTCTCTCTCTCTCTCTCTCTCTCTCTCTCTCTCTACTCTATAATCTCTTGTGTGTGAAAATTATCTCTCTCCATTAAGTAATCTACTCAATTATCTACTTAGCTACGTCATATTTCCTAACAAGGTCTTACCATCTAAATGATGGTAGTGTCTAGTCCTCTTATATCAAGCATATGCGCTAGAGCATGGATGTGTATTTACATTTCATTTAGTGCTTTAGAGCTTGAACATGTGCAAGGAGCTGTCTTACCAAGTTGCTTGGAGGTGTCTAAACGCCTTTTATCTTTGTAATAATGGATTACAATATACATTCTACAAAGGATCTTTTGCATAATGAAATCCTTGCACAATGAGCTCTTGAGGAGCTTGTTCTTGATGTAGAGTCACTGTTGCGGCGTGGGAAAGAACCCCTAAGTAGGAGTGGTTGAAGGGATTTGGCTTAAGGTAGCCAATGTTTTGTGGAAAAACACCCTTAGGGAGTCCTAGTAGACTAGCCAAAAAGAAGCAGTCGTGGGAAAGTCCTCCTATAAGAAATAAAGAAAAACAAGTTGCAGGTGCCGAGGTCGAGAAGCAAATTAAAGGAGTGTGTGGACATGCGAGGACAATAAGCTTGGAGCAAGCGGTGGTGCACGATAGTGTGCAGCAAGAGCATACGAGGCTTGACGTCGTTGTGGCATGCAAGTGAGGGAGCTCTTGGATGAAGCAGTGCCAAAGAAATTGAGTTTACATGCACTTTGTTACAAGCTAGCCAGAAGCAAAGGGCTTTGGTGTGACGGTTAATGCTTGAGGATCTCGCGCTCGATGTCGAGGGTTTGGTTTCTCTGTGCACTTGCGATGTCTTCTTTTAAAAAACAAAAGGCGTGTGTGATAGCAAACTGGCGAGTCCGTGGCTCTCACCGCAAGGCTTTGAACCTAATACTTTTGGAAACCAAGTCTCTATAAATAGAGTGCTAGCCATTTGAGCAAATGAGCTCCATGTGCGAGTCTTCGAAAATAGACAATTTAAAGTCAAACAAAGCATGGCTCCAATAGGCGCACACACCCCAATTTTAGAAAAGGGATTAAGATCTCTAATCAAACTTAACTTTAGAGGTTATAGGCTGGTCAAAGAGCTCTTTTCATGGGCTTTGTACTTTTGACACAAACAAATGAGGGGCTTTCAATTTGAATCGATTATTATGAAAAAGAAGCTTGAAAAAAAGAGAGACAAATAAACCTAATTTACTCACACTAATCACACTCTCATAAACCAAAAAGGGTAGTGACCAATTGGTCTTTCCAAATACTTACCCAAGCTTGGTTATGAGCTTATGACTAGGATTTTTTTTAGAGGAGAGAGTGTGTGGGTACACTAGATCTAGCATAGAGATAGAGAGTAGGTTAGGTAATTAGGAGATGCTAATTATACCATAAGCTTTGATACCACATGAAAGCTTAGGGAAGAAGCTAGTAAGAGGGCAGTAGAGAAGCAAAGGTGCAAGGTTAGCATTTAGGGAAACTTGAGTGATGGCAATGCCACCCTCATGTCACCCAAGATGACAACTCAAGCAAGAAGAAGGAACCGATATACATAATGAACTATTTGTTAGCATTGCACCCATTTCACAAAAAAGGTGGATGCTAATAGAGTCAATTCCAAAAAAGGTCAAAACTCTCTCTCTCTCTCTCTCTCTCTCTCTCTCAACCTAGGGCTATATTATTGAGAACAAGTAAGAGCCGGGTCGCACTCAAGGGCAGTGGGAGCAGTGGGGAGAGTGGATTCTCCATATTTGGTATCTCCTACAATGAAGGCAAGCAAGTCGAACCCAAATGCTAGCGCTACTAGCCCTTTGAAAAAGGGGGGCTAAGCTATTTTTCTAGATGCAAACTAACCAGCGTGATTGTCGGAGATGGGTGACCAATGAAGCAGCAATCTCTAGCTCCACTTTTCAGCAGGTTTTTCGTAACCTTCGTGGAGAGTATGTGGGTGCAACCAAGATTTCATTAATCCGCGGTTAACCCTGCTGATGCTGGGGCGACTCTGCTCTAAACTCATGGGTTGCTAACAAACGCCGTTTACCAAGGAATTACGGAATAAAGCCCGTGAAACTATGAATATCAAGGAGGCATGTGAGAAGAGTGCAAAATGAAGCAATGCACTTCACCCTCTCTCTCTCTCTCTCTCTCTCTCTCTCTCTCTCGCACACTCATACTGCCCTTGAAATCCAAG
This sequence comes from Adiantum capillus-veneris, assembly GCF_014529385.1. Classification (NCBI taxonomy): domain Eukaryota; kingdom Viridiplantae; phylum Streptophyta; class Polypodiopsida; order Polypodiales; family Pteridaceae; genus Adiantum; species Adiantum capillus-veneris. Next base: position 6,195,809 of record NC_140958.1, read on the forward strand.
AATAATAATGTCTCTCTCACATGGTGCTGATTTCTCTAAATGTTCCATACAGAGAATGCACCTGCTCGACATGATATGCCTGAGCCCTCTCAGAACCCTAGCTAAAAACAGGGTCCATCCACATGATATGCCTAGGCCCTCTCAAAACCCTTGCTAAAAATACCATCCACACACATGACTTTTCAACTAGTATTGTGGATGTAGAAGGGCGTACCGAGGCAGCTGGAGACAGAGGAAGGGACGCTGCTGTTGCACTGTCTGGCACCTTCGGAGATGAGGTTGGGGTCGAGCGCCCCCGCGGACACCGCCTTACATACACATGCGGAGTCGCCAGCCAGAAAGTTGTTGAAGGCAGTGCAGCATCTGGTCGCATCGTCTGTGTTGCATTCGTCGACCAAGAACTCCGCATCATTCTCACACTTTTGGGCGTCAAATTCCGCCTCGCAGCTCATCATCACCATCAACATCATCATGCAGCCCATCAGCACCACACCCACCACTCGTTGCACCTGCATGCTCGCCATGGATACTGCCTTCTCGTCGGCGTATGGCGCCATTTCATATATACACACATTTCCCACTACATTGGACAAGCCGCCTACACTGTTTTGGGCATTGGATCCTCCGTCCTTTTGAAACATATCCTCTCCCATGGAACTGAACTTCTAGGTAATAGCGTGCTCGCTAGACAAAACCGGTAGACTAATAGCGTGCCCACTAGACAAAACCGGTAGACTATGCAAGCAATGCTTAGCGCGCTCTCTCTTATTGTGCGCACATGCACCTGTGCCGGTGACTGGCCGATTGAGCGTGAACGAGCACCCTCTATCGAGAGTGTGCACACATGCTGCAAGTCCAACCCTCTTCGAGATGCAAGTGAACGCCATATGTCGCATTGTCTTGTGTCACAACGAATACGGCCTCTTCCCTCCACCAAAACGGCTCTCCACAGGGGATGATCCTTTAGGCTTCTCGCTTGACATTGCAGTGGTGCCGGTGAGAGAAACTGTAGCTAAGTGTAGGGGCATGGTGGAGCTTTGGTAGGCCTATGGCACTTTTGCGTCAGAAGCAACTATCGTTGCCTTGCATATTCTCAGTCTCTCTCTCTCTCTCTCTCTCTCTCTCTCTCTCTCTCTCTCTCTCTCTCTCTCTCTCTCTCTCTCTCTCTAAGGTTTTTGAAAAAAATGACTCTTGATGCACAATGTGTGTGTGTGTGTGTGTGTGTGTGTGTGTGTGTGTGAGAGAGAGAGAGAGAGAGAGAGCATCTTACTAAGGTTTTTGAAATAAATGACTCTCTTGATGCACAATGTGTGTGTGTGTGTGTGAGAGAGAGAGAGAGAGAGAGAGAGAGACGCACAAAGGCCAAGAATTGAACCTCCCGAGATGGGATCGAAGGCAAAGAATTGAGAGCATGAATCTCAAGAAAATTACACGTCAAATAAAAAGTTCACATGGTCCCCCCTCTCTCGGGTTTGAACCCGAGACCTGCATGTGGTAGCCCAATGCCCTATGTACATGCCCATGTGCCTTTTGATATCCCCAATGGCTAATAAAAACTCATAAAGTAACCTCTATAGGCAGAAGTAAATTAAGACACAAAAAGTGAACTCGAAAACGTTCCTTCAAAATCTAATGGCTAGGTTTACCTCGCATCTCATGCCCTCACTTCGCTACCGTAGATCCCACCATCAACTACGGATTAGTCAGCAGTAATTACCACGGCAGTTACCACAGTAACTCCCAAGGCATATAAATAGGACCCATTACATTGTAATCGGGTTGGCATTTGTAGGTTGTACTTCTACTTAGCTTTTGATTCATAATCCTTAGTTCCCGAGCTGTTCCTAAGCTACATTATCTCCATCTGTAATCTTTCATCTATAATCCTAAACATAGCAGTCCAGTGTACTTCAGCCATACACACTTTGTACTCATTCTCTCTGAATCTGAATATGAATCTGAACATCATTCTCAGTACTTCAGTCTGTTTCTCATTTCAGTAGATCTATTCCAGTTCAGTTTCTATTTCCTTTTCCAGTTCTACTGTTTGAACTAACACATCACCAGTAGTTGTAAACTTCTAACACTAGAATCAGTTATCTAAAGAGATCAGCTCCAATTCCATTTTGGCAATCACACGGTGGCTAGAGTTGTTGCTCGTTGACCAGACTCCTCTCCCAGTTTGAGTTTCAGCTGCAGTAATGGCACCCATCCCAGTCGTGGCCGGAAACCATCCTACCGTGTTGACCCTATTCCTACGAAGTCAGAAAGAGACTCTGATCCCAAGGATGAACAAGTAACTAACACTGAGGCTCAGGAGGAGCACAGTCATGCTGATGAGGCACAAGACTCTCAGCATTCCAGTCAGTCCAAACGACGCAGAGCTGAAAGGGAAGAACGCAAAGCCAAGAGTTCTCGGACCAAACAGGGAGACAAAGGTGCCAAACGTAGTAAAGGAAGTCGTCATAGTTCCAGTAGAAAAGCTAGAGAGGAGACAGCAACTCAGACGGAGGCAGAAATTAATTAGGATGCAGAAACAGACTATTGTAAGAAGGCTTCAAAAAAGAGACAAGATTCCAAGGTGAGAAGAGGAAGAAATGAGGCTGATAGACATGATTACACATCTTCATTGAAAATATATTTTCTCATGTTCAAAGGGGGAAAGAAGGAGGACCCGGATGTTCATATCCAAGCCTTTGAGCAATATGTTGAGTTTAAAAATATTGATGACGATGATTGGGGTGACTACTTTCCTCAAACATTAAAGGAGGCAGCAAAGAAATGGTACTACCATTACCCAGCTTGTCAACTCAGATCATATAATAAACTGCTTAAAGCTTTCCGACTGGAATATTCAGACAACAGAGGGGATGAGGATATACTCTGTGAGTTGGATAAGATAAGGCAGGGAAAATTGTCAGCGGAAGCTATATTGAGGAAATCAAGGAGCTAACTAGATAACTGCAGGAACCACCATCCGAAAAGCGGCTACGAGCATGGTTTTTGAATGGGCTTCGCAGTAAGAAGCTTAGGGAACAGGAGGTGCTGGCACCAACCAAGAAATTCAATGATTTGGTGCAATGGGCCCTGAAGCTCGAACAACAAGCTAAGAAGAAAAAGAGTCATAAGAAGAGGAGGTCCAGTAGTAGCAATACTTCTGCTGAAGATTCTGAGTCCAGTAGAGCCTCCAGTAGCTCTAAAAGTAGTTCAGATGAAAGAACCAAACACAAGACTAAGAAAGGATCTTGGTCTAGGAAGATTGAAGAGATGGTTCATCAAATTTCTGAAATTAGCCAGACCAGACAGCCGGTAAGAAGAATGGAAATATGGTGTTCAAAGTGTAAATCAAAAGCATTAGGAAAAAATTGGACCCCCTTGGGGCCATGTAACTATCCCTAATTTTAAGGGATTAAAGCTAATTTTGTAGGGGATGGAGGGAACAAAGACAATAAATAGGGCTACTTTTGTAGCTCTCTCTCTAACTTCTCTCTAGATAGGAGAGGGGGGGAAAGTAGGGAATGAGGGTGGTAAAGTAGGAGGAATAGGGGGGATAAAGTAGGAGAGAGAGGGGAGTAAAAAGAGAGAGAGGAGTAAAAGTAGAGAGAAGAGCCATTCTCTCTCTACCTATCACCAAACAAAGAGAGTAAGTAGTTATGACAAAAGCCACTTTTCAGTTCGTGCATCAATTTACCCCCAAAAAATGAATTTTTTATAAAATCTTCAAAATGGATCTTTTAAGCTTTCAAAAGGTCTCTCTCTCTCTCTCTCTCTATATATATATATATATATAAAACATTATTTTTTTAGAAGAATTTAGCTTTTATAACCTCCAAATCTAAAATTCCTTGGGTCCCTCTCTACATTTACTCCAAGAATAAATAGATAATGCCACATCATCAAAACGTCCATCTAATAAAGCTTAAAAATTGAAATTTTTAAAATTTAAAAATTTCCCTCCTTTGAGCTCAAAAATTGAACCTATATATGAAAAAATATATTTTTAAGTCTTTTTATCCCAAAAATTGTCTGTTTATCCCAAAAAGTATATCTTATCAAATTTTTTCCCCATCATAACTTTTCACCATGTCTCTTCGCGACATAACCAATGAATCACCTGCGCCGTCATCTACTAGGTCAACTAATGTTAGTCTGCGTCTACCGATCGAATTTGCTCCCACAAAACAAAAAAAGACGAGAAAGCATCTCAACCGGCATCCGTACGACGGTTTCAAGGAGAAACCAATGTTGACTTGTGGCTTGATGGAGGGTTGTATCCAAAAGATCCGCTCGTGGGCTGTCATCCGACATTCCGTACACTCCCAAGCTTAATCAAATATGTGGGAGAAGGAGAACGTGGTCTTCTTGGGTATTGTAAGAGATTGGACTCCAATCACGCAGGTGCGTCGGCATATTTCCGACAACAATGTCAAGTGTTACACATTCATTCCACAAATCTCCAACAACAACTACATTCCACAGAGAAACAACTCAAAGATCTTAAAGAGGAGATGAAAGCTACAGAAACAGAGGTAACTAAGCTACAGATTGCAATGATGCACCTAAAAGCCACTCCATTTGGCATGCATGAGCGTAAGAGGGAGTTCTCTTCCATTGAAAACTTAGCATCTAATGGAGGGGTACGTAAGAAGCGGATCACGGCAACCAGGTATTTTTTTAAATTCACAGTGTTCATAACTTTCAAATAATTTTCATCAATTTGTAACTCGGTTCACCTTTTGAAATAGGACATATATACAAGATGTGTGTGGAAGTTTTAGACAAGAGGACCGTTGCAACCTTCTCCTAGGATGCATCTCAAAGGAAGATATACTTTACATCATAGGTTGTGAAAAGGCCAAACACATGAAAGATGCCATCACAAAGGAGATCCTAAAAAAGATCTCTAACCTTGTGTCTGAGGATGATGTCCAGAGAGCTTGTGATGAGGTTGGGATCAGCACAAATGCATACCATGCACTTCATGGATTGATGAAAGATGCATTACGAGAGCAAGGCATCACCGAGAATTTATTTCCTATTCCACATAGGGTCCGACTTGTAAAAAAAGCAAACAATGATCTCGTTCGGGAATCCCTTGGCGAATACAAACACATTGAAGGATCCATGGTGTACTCTTCCACGAGTGCCAAGTCACGTGGTAATATAAAGGGAGGCAATACTATTTCTAATGGGACAAAGTCTTTTAGTTATCATCAATTCAACAATATTTTTGTTGAGTTGAAACGACTACAACGAGCTATTGTTAAATTTTATACTTTGTCTCCACAAGGTAATACAAATTGTAATGTCGTTTTTTATTTGTATTGAATATCATTTAGTATAACAATTCAATTCTTGTGTTGTTTCAGTACTTGGAGAGAAGCTCATATTTATTCTTAAGCTAGATGAATGTCAAATTGTCAAAGGACGGAGATTGGAACGTATGAGTGTGACACTCATGAATGAGGCAATGTTTTTTGCAAAAGTCGATGCTATCGGTGATCATTCTCAGAAACCATCATTTAGTGTACAATCGGAAAAAGAAATATGGTGGTTAGGAGATTTTTAAGTTCCGAAGGAGACTCATGAGGTGTTGGCATGGGTCTTCTCTATGATCCCGTGGATCACAGAGGTTATTAAGGCACAACTAGAGGGGAAAAAGCTAGAAGTAGATGAAGTAGGTACATTTCATGTTGAGTGGCACTTAGGAGGTGATCTAAAAACAATCAAATGTATACTTGGGTGTAAACAAGGTGCTTCATCACTTCTTCCTTGTCCATATTGTGTACGAGGATACAAGGAGAGTACTCGTGGCTCCACGTCTTCAAAGAAAAATGTTAAGAGAAGTCAGGCAACAGGTCAATGGATGATGATGCAAGGGATTGGGTGTGCTCGGTGTTGAAGTGTCCTATCATGGAGGTCCCCAATCGGTTGACAAAAGATAAAACATGGCATCCCATTATCAATTTTCCACTTACAAATGTACACTTTTGCACTTTGCATGCCTTTATGCGTATATTTGATCGCTTGTTAAAGCTTCACATAGAGTACGCTTTCACAATGAAACCACTTTCCAGATCCGTGGAAGCCATTGGAATAGTTCAAACAATTCTAAATTCGATTGGATGTCATGGTGGCAATGTTTCTATCATCGGTGAGGTGGATAATATGCATGAAGTGCCACAAAACGTATCTATGAATGGTGTGAAAGCAAGTAGGTTTTTCAAGAAACCAGAGATGCGAAAGGAGAGGGGTGAAGAGGATGCTCCATGGGAGCTATGGAAAGTGCTTTGCAAGTGTACGACCGATCAAGATTCAAATCCCGTGCTTGTAAATCTGCGTAGGCAAGTGTGGCACCACTTGGAGTTAGTGCTTCAAATCATGTGGAAACCCCAAACCACGAGCGAGCAACAAAATTTGTTCAAAGATCACATTTCGAATTTCACTAAAGCATTTGTGCAAGCGTGGGGAGAGAGCAATATCACACACTACATGGTAAGTTACTTTGTTCAGTTCAAATTTTGATGCTAGACATAAATATTTATTTGATCTAAGCATTTTTTCTTGATGCAGCATATTTTGTATGCGCATGGAGCATTCTTTATGTCAAAATATGGTTCATTAGACATGTGGAGCACTCAAGGAATGGAAAAATCACATTATCGAGCCAAAGGTGTTTACTTTAAAAATACACGTCACGGTGGTGGAACTACGAGATCCAACTACATGAAGGAGATGTTTGATTGGTTCTTTCGTTGTTCTTTGGGGAGATGTCATGCCATAGAGCGAGCGCGAAAGTCAAGTCTTGCCAAGGAGGTTAGGAGACAATCTCGACTTACTGCTAAAGAGAAATGGAGAAACTCCACCGGACCCCTTAATCATGCTAGGTGGCGTGAAAATCGCCATAGAGTGGGCAAACGTTGGTTACCCAACATGTAAAACAAATGATGCTATGCAATGTAATGTTTATGTTTGTAGATGTCTTTGTTGAGTTGCATATAATACTTCTCCATTTATCTATTTTTTGTTTTTTATATTTTGATGATATTAAGAGTTTTTTTAAGTGGCCTGGTCAAGTGTGAAGAGACCTTTTTTTTAAAAAATAGAGGGCTTTTAGAGAAGAAGGAGTCTCATTTTCAATCTTGCCCCTTCTTACACCATGGCACGCACAAAGCAAACAGCAAGAAAAGATCAACCTTTTTTTGCTCACCCTCACTCAACCGTCCAAGGTGCTCAAAAACCACCTTGGATACACGAACAAGAGCTTTTAGAAGAGATGGAGAGAGAATGGTCAGGTGAAGAGCAACAAGATGGACAACCTTCACGCAAGAAGAAACGGGTAGTGACATCAGACATAGAAACCAAAACGGACAACGAAGCACAAAGCCCACCATGGAGCGGACAGGAGATCCCAAGCAATCATCGAGTTCCGGCTGGGAAGACATTGCCACATGGCTTCGGCGCTCTGCCGTCAGATCAGCCTAGAGGTGATCATGGGTTACTAAATGAAGAGGATGTAGCAGACAAGCCAGTTGGAGCGCAGGGTAGAGTTGAAGAGCAAGTCGGAGCACATGGTGGCCTTGAAGATGCGCAAGCTCCCCCTCGCAAGCCCTCTCGTAAAAAGAAAAAGTTTTTCAAGGTTCGCCCTCGCAAAGCCCATGTCCCAGATCCTACCATCCCTCAACAACGGGCTCCTGCTGTGAAGCGACGCATTCCAAAGGGGTTGCAAGAGATTCGTCACTATCAAAAAACTTCAGATCTTCTCATACGCAAGGCACCATTCGCACGTTTGGTAAAAGAGATCATGCAAAGTTATCGAATGGCGTTTCGAGTTCAAGGTATCGCCGTAGAAGCTCTGCAAGAAGCGGCAGAATATCATCTAATTTCTATTTTTGAAGACACCAACTTGTGTGCTATTCATGCAAAACGGGTGACAATAATGCCCAAGGATTTAGCTCTTGCGCGTCGAATCAGAGGACAAAGAGATTGAATTTGACTTTTAGGCAATTTTGCCAATGTAAAGATATCTTTTTGAAATATAACGAGTCGTGGCTTTTTCAAATATAACGAGTCGTGTACATTTGTTTTAAGTGATAAGTAAAACTAAGTAGAGAGAGGGAAGAGAGAGAGAGAGAGAGAGAGAGAGAGAGAGAGAGAGAGAGAGAGAGAGAGAGAGATGTGGATAAAAGAATTCTTATAATTTTTGCTTAAAAAACCTTTAATTAGGCTATCTAGAGGTCTTCCGCAGAGGCGCGCGAGAAGTCAAAAGTAAATGTTACTTCTGACTTCTCGCGCGCCTCTGCGGCAGGCCTCTAGACAACCTAATTAAAGCTTTTTTATGCTAAAATTATAAGAATACAATGTTATTATGTTTTGATGTTATTTATCTGAAAAAAACTCTATATTTTGATTCAGAGAATTACACAAGTGTATCACAAGATAGAACCAATCATATACTATCTATCGTACCATAAACTCAATACAGAAGTTGGAAAGTAGCAGTTAAAATCAATTTCCATTCGAATTTTGAAATAACAAAGTACAAAGATGTGATATATCTCATTACATATTTGAAGGAGTTAATTTACAAGATTTATGTAGCTATTGACTGCTTGAGCCATCTAAGATATGGCGAGCAATGTTTTCTCGGCGCTCTTGGGCGCAAGGAAGTTGTTTGTGCAGCACATCCCAAGCAATTTGTTCCACATTGCTTAGACCTACAGCTTGGCTTAAGGCCACGTTACAAAGCACACGACCACGAATGTGTGTCGCAAATGCAACACTGGCCAGAGATTTATTTACAAGATATATAACTTGGGAGGCTTGAGATATGGTTGACATGCATAGGATGCGGCTCATTGCTTTCATCATTGACACCCAAAATTGACCACAAGGAGTGTACTCCTTGTGGATTATCGCAAAGCCGTCCTGGGGGAGCTTGCCAAGGTAATGCGCAAGAGACGACTGCCATCCAAAAGCTAGGCGCCTACCATCTCCTCCCCGACCTGCATGCTCATCCAGCTCCACAACATTCTACATAGAAATCAATAGGTAAATAAGATTTCAGAATGCAACAATGAAAATTAACGTAATCACAAAACAAAAATCAATTAATACCTCTTGTTTTTCGTTGTCTTCATCGTTTATGCCTTTGCTGTCAAGAGAAATAGATGAATTGGGAGCCATAGCGACACTCTCAAGTTCATCTATATGAACAGGCATAGGAGTGCGTTGGGCTTCAAGCAATGCGCGTGTATCTACAAACTCATCCTCCGACAGAGATGAGTGCGGTGCATCTGTCACCGCCACCATTGCCAACTCCACTGTATCTACCACACTCTCTCCAAGGGGAAGGAGGCTTCGATCCAAAGGATCGGAAGAGGGGTCAATGGCAGAGGACTCTACAGTGGCACAGAGGATGGACAGACACTCATCCATGCGGATGTCAAAAATCTTTTCAAGATCATGTAAAAACAAATATTCCTCCCCATCTATCACAATTGGGGAGAGGTGTTCAAAAAAAACCTCCGGAGTTAATGTCTCCTCCGGCGCATCTGCAGCGGGCTTAAAGGATGCTTCTGCACCCTCATCACCCATGGATTTGGCGGCATCCATGACACCTCCTGGGTAGATTAGGGCAAGAATATTGCCCTCTTTGCTTGCATCCCAGGGCGCTGTAATGGGCTCCTTTGTGTGCTTGACGACACCCCCAAGGCGCAAATGAGGCAAACTCACCTCAGATCTTTCAGGCTCCTCCGCAAGAAGAAACACAAAAGTCTCCAAGCGACTTAGAAACTGGGTGCCGACCTTCTTCTTTTTCAAACGTGAATCTTCAATGTACTGACCTGCCTCACCCGCAATTACACAAAATTGTTGAAGTCGCTGGGTGAAAGGCCGATCACCTTTATGTATATAGCGAAGCAAATCGCATGGAATCCACAATTCCCCTTGTCCGACAATTGGTACAGCATACTTGTCGATGTAAAATTCAAAAAATTCTAAGATAGGCTGAAAAGATTGGCTGTTTAGGTGAATAGTTGCATTCACATCAGGGAATTGGGTGAAGAAATTGTGAAGATCGTCACGATCTTGCCACTCGGTTGTTTGTAAAAACGCTTGGAAGCATTGTAACGCCGTGGCTTCGGGAGGGGTGGAGGAGGATGCCATAATGCTAGCTCTTAAAGTAGGAATGCAAAGAGTGTTGGAACTCAAATGAGAGTGTGAACAAGCAAAGAGTGTGAAAATGGTAGGGTTTAGGAGGCTTTATATAGCACGTGCCCTCCCCCCCAAAAAAAAAAAAAAAACAATAATTAAAATATTAAACAATTTTCATAAAGTAACACAAATAACAAGAAGTTATAAAAAACTTACAAACTAAATTACAATCATTTAACTCAAAAAACACATCACTACAACTTTAAGATAATGTGCATTGCCAAAATTTGATACAACCATCTGCTTGAACTTACAATTGTGATATTATAAAAAATTTAAGTACAAAACATAACTACTCTAACGATAAAATCAAATTCTCTTTCGTCGTCCACGCCTTTTCAATTTGAATCGTGCTCTCCATGAGGCTACCAATCTAGCAAAAATAAATAAATTAGCATACCCAACTTAGAGCAGGGAATAATCAAAAGAACATAAATATAACATAATTAAGAGAGAAAAATCATTCACCTTACGTCGTCCGATACAAAATTTTGTATCTTCTCCATGCTCTAAACCCATTATCACTAAGTGCTCCCGCACATTAGCCAATGTCCAATGCTTGTTCACTTGGACGGTTTCAACGGCACCACTCGAGAAATTGATTGCAATATCAAATACCTCAATTGTAGCATCGGTGGATTGCAATGGAATCCATTCACCAAGCTTGCACATCCACCTTTCATAGAAGTACCGCATGTAAAGAGTGGAGCGCACCTTGATGAAACGGATAGCAATGCTGAAACTTCCAACTTGACACCGAAAGCGATCTCCGTTGTGAACTCCTTCAAGATACCCCCACTTCTCGCCAAGGATGGCTTCCAATGTATCGTATTGTAGATCTTTGCAAACATACATAGTATTTGTATGATGGAAAGGCAAAGATCCAAAGATGCTAGCCAAAACATGAGCAGGACAACACCATCCAAGCCCAACGGAACGCAAGGCTTTTCCAAATTTTAATGATGCTCTCACATCAGCTACAATCTTGGATTTCAAAGACATTACAGTGAATGCATATGGCTTTGGCCACTCCATGCTACGCAAGGTTGTAGCCTCCAAAGGTTGTAGCTCTCTGTAGCCTTCCTCATCTGTAGGTACAATGTACTTGTGGGTGTAGAAGAACACCCTCTGTCGTGCAAGGTTTGATAAAGTTGTGTTGGAGAAGAGAATATCCCCAAGACTTGCATGCATGGCCGTAAATGTGCCTGAAAGGCACGAGAGTGGTTGCTCCTCCACAAGGCTAGAAGGAAAAACATCTGCATAGAAACAAAACAGTCCGTGAGATGTAAAAAGTCCATTTTTTTTGTTACCACCAAAACCATTGAAGTGCAAGGGACATACAATTACAAGGAAAATCCCTTGGGTTGGTGATCCCTCGTAGACGCATGTGTCCAAACATGAAAACATGTTAAACGATTGCCACCGTACCCTTGTCTCTAACTTGCTTAAAGCCTAGTAGTCTTCCCTTCCAATGGAGATCAACGTTTGTTCTTTCACGAACACGATGGGGACCGATTGCGGAAGGTTTCATGTAGACCCACTCACCTTCTTGAAAAACCTGAGGTTCCCATTACTGCTCCTCATTCTTCGAGTTGTGGAGAACCATACTTTGAATGAAGGGTTTGGGGCGTCTATTTTGACCATTGTTTGCCATGGATGCTTAAGTGGGAGCTTGAAATTGCAATGGAGAGCTTGGGGAAGGAGGAGGGAAACAAATTTTAGAGAGAGAGTGGGAGCTTATAGTTACAATGGAGAGCTTGAGGAAGGAGGAGGGAAACAGAGTTTAGAGAGAGAGTGGGAGCTTAAAGTTACAATGGAGAGCTTGAGGAAGGAGGAGGGAGATAGTTTAGAGAGAGAGTGGGAGCTTAAAGTTGCAATGGAGAGCTTGAAGAAGGAGAAAGGTGTAAGAGTTTAGAGAGAGAGTGAGAGCTTTGTGTTATGGAAAGGGGCTATGGAGGAAGGGAGTCTTGGAAAAAAGGTTCTAGAGTGAGAAAATGACTTTTTGATCATAGGGTAGGTTTGGGGGGAGTTTTGGATGGAATATTTTGAATTTAATTTTTTTTTGAAAATTTTGAATTTTTAGGGTTTTTGCAAAAACGTATCTATGGACCCACCACTCCCCCCCTCCCTTTTTCCCCTCCCTCTTTTACCCATCCACCTCCCTCTAGGATACAAAGCAATAAATGAGTGGACAACCCTATTATTCTCTCTACTTTCTTAGGTTCTAGACTTATAAACATTGCTCTCTTCCTATTGGCTGGAGCCTAATTAACCTTAATCCTATATGGCCCAAGGAGAGTCCACATTTTTCCTAATGGACCATCTTTCAAACGAATGTCCACAATGTACTTATTGCAAAGCCTATGGCCATTTATGAAACAAATGTGGTATTCGAATTCATCATTATAAGAAGGGAAAAGATTTATCAGTGGTAGCATTTACCAATGCTGAACCAGTGTGAGTAGAAACTACCAGTGTTTCTCAAGAGGAGAAACCAGGTGCAAGTGATACTGGAGCAAGGCGCGGTAGATACCAAGAGGGTACCAACTGAGGCCGAGGTCGTGGTAATTTTCAGAATCGAAGCCTGAATTGTTATACATGTGGTAAGTATGGGCATTTCGCGGCTCACTATCCAGAAACACCTAAAGTTGCGGGTACCGGGATGAAGGGTCTAGAACCGGTTCCTGTACGAGCAGTGACATGAAGCAAAGGGGTGGTGATTGAGGAAATCTCAGAGATTCCAGAAAAACCAGTCATCACTGCTGAAAGCAGCAAATGGGCTCAACAGAGAGAGAGAGATATGGAAGGCCAAGTAAAGAAAAGGTGGTTGATGAATGGTAGGAGCAGAGAAAACTAGCGGCGAAAATCACAGAGGATTTAGCCAAGAAGCTTCCAGATCAGCCAGAGAGTTCTGAAGCACGGGTCATTCAAAATATACCAGCCCAATCTACTGAGACAGATCAGTCAAAGCTCGGCATACTTGAGACCATGTTGGCTGCAATACAAGGGTTGGTTGAAGAGTTGGGAGCTCATGATAGAGGAGCTGAAAGTACTAAAATGAAGGAATGGCATTGTGAATATATTACCAGTTCTTCAAGATCCAACAACAACTCTGATCATGATAAAGAGGAAATTCATGTCAAAATCTGTGTGACAGAATCCAGAAACTCACTATGGAGTTGGAAGACATTGGAAGAACTTTGCCTGAAGCAGCAAAATTCATCAGACAGCGAAGGAAGGATGAGGCAAAGGCTAGGACAGTTGACTTGACAGCTGTCAGAGATGATGAAGTGCCGCTAATTCAAGTAGATTACAAAGTTCGGAAATAATGGGAACCACTTTTGAGTGTCATTCTGGATGGAGGAGCAGGAGTAAATATCATGGGAGTACATCTTCAGCAGAGGATGAGAATCACAAACCTGAAGTCAACACCTTTCAAAGTGAGGATGGCAGATCATCGAGTAGTGCAAGCTATTGGTATGATCAAGAATATGAAGATACGAGTGGGCAAGGAGAAGTCCAAGGCCAGTTTTCTAGTTCTCGATGTGCAAGGAGCATATGGAATGCTACTAGGGCGCCCATGGTTGCGAACGGCACAGGCTGTTCACGACTATGCTAATCAAACTCTGACTATACAAGGGGCCAGTGGTGGCAAGATCCAGATTCAGACAAACAACACTAGAAGCTGGAGAAAGGAGCTGAGACCTAAGGAACTATGCCAGAACTATAAGGTCAAGAAGATTGAAAGGATGTTAGCAGCTCTAAATATTTTTCCCTTAGCAGAAATTGACCTCAATGCAGTTCTACTGAACAAGGAGCAGGCTGACAAACAGAAGAAGCAGTTTCCAAACCAGTTTACTAAACTCAATTCAGGAGAACGTTCAGTTCAGTTAACTAGAAGGTCGGATGAATCAATTGAATCCAACACGCCAGATGAGCCAGCACATTTTGGGGGAGGACACGATAAATCAGAATAGTGATTCAGAACTCAAAGGTCCATCTTGGGATTACGCCGAAGAGTCAACCAAGAGAAAAGGCGGCGGGCCTAATTGGTTACTCCCAGATGACCAAGAGATCGAGGAATGGAATCTATGTAGAGTGCGCAGGTGATGGAGAAGGTAGAAAAGAAGACTACGCACACACACCAACACAAATCGAGACACACACACACAATCGTTACCCTGTAGCAGCCATTCAACGAGCTGCTCTTCTCTTCTTCTTCTTTGAACTATTATCCAAAGTATATTTACAACATAGTATAGTCAGTGTCCAGCCGCCCATAGCACAATGGGCATATTCTTTAACATCATATTCTTTAACACTCCCCCTCAAGCTCAGAGTGAGCTTGCATATGATGGATTCCCAATGCTTCACGAAAGTAGCAAAACTTCTCCTTTCCAAGAGCTTTTGTGAATATATCCGCAACTTGATCATTTGTCTTCACATACACCAAATCAATCTCATTTGCCAAAACTTTTTCTCTAATGAAGTGATAATGTACCTCAATGTGTTTAGTGCGAGCATGGTAGACTGGATTCTTTGCCAACATGATGCTGCTAATATTGTCACAATATATAATGACACTGTCAAGATAGTCAAAACCAAATTCTACCATAAGTACTCTCAACCATGACTCTTCACATGCTGCCAAAGCTGCTCCACGATATTCAGCTTCTGTACTTGATAATGCTACAGTTGATTGCTTCTTGCTACTCCAACTTATCATACCATTGCCAATGGAAAATGCATAACCACTTGTAGATCTTCTATCCATAAAATCTCCTGCCCAATCTGCATCTGTGTAACCATAAAGACAAAGCTTCCCATTCTTTTCATAAAACATTCCATAACTGACAGTGGCTTTCACATATCTCATAATCCGTCTCACTGCATCAAGATGACTTTTACATGGCTTTTGCATGAATTGACTCACAACACCCACTGCATAACTCAAATCTGGCCTTGTTATTGTCAAGTAAATAAGGCTTCCAACCATCTTGCGATACATAGTGACATCCTCAATGTAATGTCCATCATCAAACAACTTCACATTTTGATCAAGAGGTGTATCAACCGGTTTGCATGCTGTCATTCCATACTTCTCAAGCATATCCAATGCGTATTGTCTTTGTATCATCCAAATTCCTGATAAGGTATTGACAATTTCAATTCCCAAGAAATATCTCAACTCACCAAGGTCCTTCATGTTGAATTCTCTCAACAAACTCTTCTTGACATGCAAAATTTGCTCAGCATGACTTCCAGTGAGAATCAAGTCATCAACATAGATAACAATAACGACGATCTCTCCATCAACATGCTTCAAAAATAATGAGTGATCAGCAATAGATTGTTTAAATCCAATCTTCTTCAAGAATCTGGTTATCTTTTCACACCAAGCTCTAGATGCTTGCTTCAAACCATACAATGCTTTCTTCAACTTACACACATAATATGGGAACTCTGGATGTTGATAACCCTCTGGCTGTATCATATAAACTTCTTCTTCCAAGTCACCATTCAAGAATGCATTATCCACATCCATTTGCCGTAACTTCCAACCGAACATACTTGCCATTGCTATCACCAATCTGACTGTTGTCATCTTTGCAACTGGACTAAATGTCTCATCATAATCAAGACCTTTTGTTTGTGCATAACCTTTAGCAACAAGCCTCGCTTTGTATCTTTCCACACTACCATCTGACTTGCACTTGACTTTGTATACCCATTTTGAACCAATTGCTTTCTTTCCACTTGGCAAGCGAACCAAATCCCAAGTGTCATTCTTCACAAGAGCATCCATCTCATCATCCATAGCTGACTCCCATTCTGATTTTCCAATTGCCTCTTGAAAACATGTAGGCTCTTTATGTTGCACACGTGAAACCATGTATGCATAATGTGTACGCATGTAACCGTTGTATGTCAATCTATCAACTGGATAACGTACCCTCTCTGATCTTCTCAACTGTGGTGCACTCTTCTCTTCAACTCTTGCATATGGGGGTACATATTTCTCAATATGCTTACTACCAGGTGTCCTCAAATGTGGTAAATCATGCTCTTCATCGAGGCTTTCATCTCCAGAACTCTCTTCAACCACTTTCTTCTTGCCTTTCTCGTCTTGCTTCTTATCTCGCAAACGACCACTCCATGGGTTGACACTTCCTGTACTCTCCTCCGCCATATGTGGTCCTGAAATAGTTCTTGTTGATGGTCCTGGCTTATCAACAACATGACGCACATTCTCTTGTTCTTCATACTCATCTTCTATCATCACTGGCTTTGGTTTATACCATGGTTCATGCTCACAAAATCTGACATCTCTACTGACATAAACTTGTCTTGTCGTAGGATCATAGCACTTGTAACCTTTCTTTTCAACTGGGTAGCCCAAGAATATACACTTCACTGCCTTTGGCTCCATCTTCTTTCTTGCTTCATTTAGTACATGAACATAGCAAACACATCCAAAAACTTTCATGTAGGAAACTGTTGGCTTGATCCCATAAAGTCTCTCATAAGGTGAAATTTCATGAATGGCAGCTGTTGGTGTTCGATTCATAATGTGTACTGCTGTATGAACTGCTTCAGCCCAATATGTTAATGGCATATTCATCTCATTCATCATGGCTCTAGCAATCTCTGCTATGGCTCTATTCTTTCTCTCAGCAACTCCATTTTGTTGTGGTGTGTATCTGCAAGTAATCTGTCTTCTTATGCCTTGTTCACGTAAGTAATCATCAAAACTGTGTGACATGTACTCTCCCCCTCCATCTGTACGTAGGCATTTAATTTGACAACCATTCTCTTTCTCAACCATAACTTTGAACTCCAAAAATACCTCAAATGCCTCTGACTTTGCCTTTAGAAAGTAAACCCATGTCATTCTGCTGTAATCATCCGTAAATGTGATAAAATATCGACAACCATTTGGTGTAGCATGATCACAAGGTCCCCAAATATCTGAATGAACAATTTCCAAAGGACTCTGGCTAATTCTCCCCCTCTTTGGAAATGGTAAACGAGATTGCTTTCCAAAATGACAAGCTTCACAAACATGATCAAAATTCAATCTACCAAACTTTGGTAATCCACGTACAATTTGATTTGATTGCATATGCTTTAATCTTCTAAAATTGACATGACCGATTCTCTTATGCCATAAATTTGCCCAATCATCTTGAGTGGCTGATTTGTTTGCATACATACCACTGTGTAAACATGGATCTCCAGCTTCCAATGAGAACAAGCGGCCTTTCTTTCTTCCACGTGCCAATATCTTGCCTGGTTTGCCGTTGTGAAACTCCTCTATGAAGCAACCATAACGATTAAAACGGACTTGCAACCCTTGATCTGTCATCTGTCCAACTGATGCTAAATTCTTTGTGATTGAAGGCACATATAGAACATCTCCCAATGTGTTGTATGTCCCGTCTTTTTCTAGCAATGGAACTGAACCAACATGTGTAATCCGATGCATAGTATCATCACCTGTAGCGACAAACTCATCCTCTTCTAACTTCTCTTTTCTGTCAAACCATTCACCATGATATGTCATATGATTTGTGGCACCACTATCTAAATACCAATCATCTGTATGATGTGGCTCCACCATGCTTCCAACAACATGCTCCATAGGAAATAAATGTCCACTCGACCTATTGTCATATATATTTTGATCATGAGGATTGTATCCAGCAAAGTTTCCTCCATGTCTGCCATAACCTCGGCCTCTTCCACCACGATCACGATTTTGATTTAGCCTTGTGTAACATTCTCTTTCAAAGTGACCATAAATGCCACATCTGTTACAATATCCATCTCTTTGAGGATGTACAAATCGTCCACCTCCACGTCCACGAGTTCGGGCTCTCCCCCTGCCTCTTTGGCTATAATCATTGTAACTTTGACTTTGTTGGTTTTGCCATTGACCTCTTCCAACATTGTTTCCACGACCATAGTTTCCTCTTCCACCTCTATTGTTTCCACGACCTCTAGAGTAAAAAACCTGATCTCTGGAATTGTTATTTGATGTAGAAGGACCTGACTTGCCTAACTTTACCTCTTCTTGCAAACAAAGGTTTACTAACTCTTCAAAATCAGGCATGTGTCCTCGAACAGATATAGATGTATCCAATGACTTGTATTCCGGTCCCAAACCATTCAATGTCACTGAAACTAAGTCATCATCTGGAACTTCAACATTAATGCTCGCAAGATCTTCCTGTATTTGCTTTATCTCTATCACATAATCTGATATGGATCTATTTCCTCGCCATACACAATGTAACCTTTGCTTCAAGTGAACTTTTCGTGGTTCTGTATTGGAGCTGTTCATTCTTGCTAGTATCTCCCATGCTTCCTTTGGAGATTGAGCCTTCTTCACATGTGGTATAAAGAAGTCACTAATGCATAGTGAAATCCAATGCATCACTTTCCTTGAATTCTCGATCCACTTCTTGTAAGCTTCTACTCCTGCTTGCCATGTTTTATGTGCTTCAACATTCTCTCTATTTGGTTCCAAACCAACCTCTGGACACTCTTGTTCACCTGTAACATAATCCCATAAACCTTTGCCCATGATAAAGTTCTCCATCCTGTAAGACCATATGCTGTAGTTCTCTCTGGTCAGCTTCTCTCCAACAATCTGTGTGACTTGAGTTGAACTTTCTGCCATCTTCACTCTCTCAATTTCTTTCAAAGGATTTTGACAAAATTTCGGCAGAGTTTCGTTTGTATTTGGACAATATCTCAAGTGACAATCTCAACCAAAGTACTCATAAACACTGACATAAAATCTCTCACTGCCAAGGGAAAATCCACTGACTCACTTTGCCACAGACTGACTCAGTACTATGCATAAATACTCTAAAACAATGTCCACATGGACCTGTATGCAAATGCAATCCATACGCTGTCCTGTACCACATATCCATACATCCACCTTCTTCCCATAGTCGTAAACGACGTATGAGGTCTTTCGCGGGGCCAGTCGAGGGTTCGCTCCAATACCTAATCCACCTTGCCAAGGTACCAAAGCTCCCAAGGCAAGGCTTCAAAAAACCTCACTCGACCCTCACAAAGGCTGCAGTTTTCCAAAATACATTGACCGCATATCCATACATAACCACAAAGTACTCAATCTGACAATATAACCGCCTCAACTTCTTCCCACAACCTTTCTTACATAGGCGGCTGTCCATAACGGACCCACAACAACCAAACATAATCTTCGATAACACAATATCATGATGCAAAAGCTCTATGTCGCTCTCCAAAACCTATGTAAATGCTGAATTCTTCACCTGTAACCTGTAAATCTACTGCCGAGTGCAAAACTCGACATCTCCTATGCTTGTGTGAACTGGCTGTTTGCTGCAGAAAATTGCAGATTTTGGCAAATCTGAGTATGCCAATGCGTCCGGAACGCCCAAAAACATAAAGATAGACTCCTGGATCACTGTATTCCGAGTTCGGGTGAGGGAGTTATGACCAAAAAACCTCTCTTTTTTGCTGTTTTCCGGAGCTGCGGAAACCTGTGTGTTGACTGTAGCTCCTCAAACTGAGCTCTGATACCACTTTGTAGAGTGCGCAGGTGATGGAGAAGGTAGAAAAGAAGACTACGCACACACACCAACACAAATCGAGACACACACACACAATCGTTACCCTGTAGCAGCCATTCAACGAGCTCTCTTCTCTTCTTCTTCTTTGAACTATTATCCAAAGTATATTTACAACATAGTATAGTCAGTGTCCAGCCGCCCATAGCACAATGGGCATATTCTTTAACATCATATTCTTTAACAATCTAGGCTCTGAAGACAACCCTAGAATGATCAAAGCTAATAAACATCTCAACCCTACAATGAAGGAGAAAGCACGCAGAATGTTCCAGCATTACAAAAATGTCTTTGCCTAGGAACACACTGATCTGAAAGGGGTGGATCCAGAGGTCTGTCAACACATAATACCACTAAAAATCGATGCCCGGTCAGTACGACTGCAGAGCTATCGAATGAATCCGAATTATGCTAAGAAGGTCAAAGAGGAGATTGACAACCTTCTGAAAGCTAGGTTCATTACTGAAGTAGCCAGTAATGATTGGTTGTTTCGTATTGTGGTTGTGCCTAAGAATGGGAAGCTGAGAGTATGTGTAGATTATAGGAAACTGAATGCTCAAACCATTAAGGATTCATTCCCATTACCCTTCACAGATATGTTACTTGATGAGATTGCAGGATATGAGATGTATAGCTTTATGGATGGATATAGTGGCTATAACCAGTTACAAATTTCTCCTGAAGAGAGGGAAAATACCACTTTCATCACGGAGTGGGGAGCATTTATGTTTCTGGTAATGCCATTTCAGGGTAGTTTCTCAGATGATTGGAAGCAAGAACCAGAAGAAGGCTCTGGATTATCAAAATCTTCAAGTTTACCATCATTGGGGGCTCACTCTACAGATTAGGTGTCGATGGGATTCTTCACCGATGTGTGCCTATGGAGTGGAGAATGCAAGTTATCTCAGAGGCGCTGTCAGGAGTTTTTTGGAGCAAGTGATAGCGCATATGTACATACCCATGCATGGTGCATCCAATAAAGGATTGCCCATTTTCCAAAGCCAGGTGGTTACGTGGGGCCCACATGTGCACAAGTAGGACAGGGTGTACATAGTGCATCGATTTTCACTATTATCAGTACCAGTGTGTTTTTTCTACAATAAGGAGGAGTTGGTAGCACGTAAAACTTCTCGAGGAAGCTATCGGCGGGCCGACGACATGAGGTAAGCAGGTGCGTCAAATGGCATCGAGTGGCGTCAGGAGGTCGAACGGGGTCAATACTTGCACGCAGAGAAGTACGGACAGGACGTGGGTGTTTTCTTGTGATATTCATGCAGAAAGGTCATCATGAGGACCACTTTTTGGGGCCACTTCACGTGGTTTGGGGATGCATTATTTGGAAAAACTGAGTGCCAGGTGTGCGGATGATGCAAAAAGGTGACAACTATGCACTGCGAGGTCAGTTTTTGGCCTGTTCAGGGTCCGTTTGAGGTCATATAAAAGGCCAAGGGTGCCCAACTAAAAAACTTAAGTGTGGGAACTAAAAAAACTGAGAGAAGACCAGAAAATCGGTGGAGAAGAGAGGAGGAACAGCCGCAAGTGTGTTTTTGTTGTTTTTGGAGCATTTTTTGGCCCTAAATTGCTCATCCGAGGTCGGATTTGAGCACTTTGACATTGTAGACTGGGGTTTTTGGGCGTTCCGAACGCAATGGCGCTGTCATTTTTCCAAATTCATCACAGATTTTTTGCTGTTTTTCTGTGTAATCTTCTCCGGTGAGTGAAGCCTCTGCTTAACTTTGTGGTTGTATCTGGTGTATTTCCTCAATACTGTGTAAACTATTTGCCCCATTGGTGTTGGGCTGAGCTTCATTGAGTCTAAAAAATAGCAATTTTCCTCCTTTGAGCCGAATCGAGAGAGTGTGTGTGAGTGTGTATGTGTGAGTGTTGAGTGGGCAAGTGGGAAATCTCTCTCTTCTCACTCCGTCTGTGTGTTTCCTGTCTCGGCCAGGCTGGTTGTGTAAGCCGAGTGGTGCCCCATACTGTGTGTGTGTATCATCCCAAGAGTGTGTGTCGGGTCATTATAGAGGCGTTGTGTGTGTTTCCATCCCGCTCACAGCGCATAATGGAGAATCTGGTGGACACTTTCTACTAATTTACTTACAAGAAGATTCTGCAGGCTTGTTTATGGTGGCAAACCTGGATATTCGATGTCAAAAGTTTTTGCAAAACCTGTGACACATGTCGAAGAAGGCATGGTTCATAGTCCCTGTGGAGACCACAGAATGGGTGAGTCCAGTTGTAGTCAGTCCAAAGAAGGATGGGAAGTCGAGAATTTGTGTAGATTTTAAACCCTTAAATGTAGCCACTAAGAAGAACCCATATCCTCTTCCATTCATCGATCAGATCTTGGATTCAGTTGCAGGTTATGAGAGGTACAGTGTGTGTGATGGTTTTTCAGGCTATTTTCAATTGAAGATTGCTCTTAAAGACAACACAAAGACCACTTTTATTACGCCATGGGGCTGCTATTGCTACACAGTATTGCCATTTGGGTTGTCAAATGGACCTTCCTTCTATCAAGAGAGAGCAAATAGGGTGTTGGAACCATTCATTGGTAGTTGTGTTAAAGCTTTTATGGATGACTTCTGTGTTTATAGCAGTAGGGTTGAACACCATGAGAAGATGCAGATGGTATTGGCTCGATATTATGAATGTGGAGGATAACTAAATCCAAATAAATGTCATCTAGCACAGCCAAGGGTGAAGTTATTGGGCCACATGGTGTCAGAAAATGGCATTGAGGCTGATCCAGACAAGGTTAAGTCTATTATTCTTCTTCCATCACCTACGAGTACGAAGCAATTGGAAACCTTTATACACAAAGTGAAGTACATGGCAAGGTTTATTCCATTGTCTTCTCAGATTATTTATCCATTACAGCAAGTGGCAAAGCATGATCCATTGCAATGGGATGACAAGTGTGAAGAAGTGTTTCAAGAGGTGAAAGAGGTGTTAGGGGGGTTGTCAGCCATGCAGGCTCCTGATTGGGAGAAATTTTTTTATGTAAATCCCTCAGTAGGGGATGATGCCATTGGAGCCATGCTATTGCAAAAGGGGAAGGGCAGCCATTATATGAGGCCAGTGTATTGTGCAAGCCGAGTGAAGTTGGTAGCGGAGAGAAAGTTCTTGGAAGTAGAGCTAGTGATGGCTAGTGTAATATTTGCTTGTCGACGATTTCGTCATTACTTTCTACCACGACCTTTTGTTTTCTTGACGAGTTATGCCTTTTTGCCACAGTTAATTAATGGCACTAACATGTCAAATGTGGTGAAGAAATGGGTAATTGAGCTGCAAGAGTTTGAGTTCTCTTTTCTAGTGGAAGATAGTACAAGGGCTACCCTAGCTGATTTGTTGACCTACAAGGAGAATCCCTTTATTGTTAAGGAAGAGGTGGTGAGAAAGGTAGTTGAAGAAGTGTCACAGATCAGCAATGCACATGTGTTGTTCTTTGATGGTTCATACAGAAAGAGCCATGATGCAGCTTTAGGGGGTATAGCACTTTATGATCCAGAGGGGAACCTAGTATGCAAGAGAGGGTTCAAATTGGATGCTCATAGTAACAATGAGGCTGAATATGCTACTCTGGAAGCCGGATTACACATTTGTTTGAAGCATGGGGTTCGAAGGTTGAGCATAAAAGGTGATGCCTTGTTAGTGGTGAAGCAAGTGCTGGGTGTGTGGAAGAGCAAGAACACCTAATTGAAGGAAATGTGCTTCAGAATTAACGGCCTTTTAAAAAAGTTCGAAGCATGGAGCATCAGACACATTGAACGTGCTCTAAATGGAGAGGCACATGAAGCAGCTCAAGGCATGATTGGGGAGCTATTTGTGTTGAGGACCACTTTACCTCTTTATCATGGCCGGGAAAGTTTGGCTCAAGAAGAGGAGTTTTTGCTAACAGGAATCATTCCAAAGGAGATTCAGAAGTCTAAGAAGTATGGTTTTGTGCGTAGAGCATACAGGTACAAATTGATTGGTGATGTCTTATACATGAAAGGGGATGATCTCGTGTTGAGACGTGTACCTTGGCGGGAGGAGCTTTATAGAGTGTTGGAAGAGAATCATGAAGGCGCATGTGGTGGACATTTTGCTCTAAAGATCACCTTGCATAAGATTTTGCAAGAGGGGTATGTATGGCCTAGTTTGCACAAGGATGTTCACCATTGGTGTAGGTCTTGCAATAGGTGTCAAGCATTTGGGAAGAGAGTGTTGAAGCCAGAGCTACGAAAAACCATTATGGCGTTTGATGTGTTTGAAAAGTGGGGGATTGATGCAATAGGCCCGTTACCTATCACAAGCAGGGGCAAAAGCTATATTTTGACTGCAGCGGACTATCTCTCTAGATGGGCAGAGGCTATAGCAGTAAAACAGATCACTGCAAAGGATGTGGCAAAATTTGTGTATGATGAAATATGTTGCAAGTTTGGGGTGCCACTGGAGCTACTTTCAGATAAGGGGCCTGGCTTTAGAGCTAAACTGCTAGATTTTTTATGTGCAAAGATGAAGATTAGGCACCAGCATACCACTCCTTATTACCCACAATGTAATGGATTAAATGAAAGATTCAATGGTGAGTTGGTACAGATTCTTTCGAAAGTGACACAGCACCAAGGAAAGAATTGGGATTTGGAATTGCCTAGTGCATTATGGGGTTACCGTACTTCGGTGAAGACAGGTACAGGGTTTACTCCATTTCATTTGGTATATGGAAAGGAAGCACTATTGCATGTGGAAGTAGAGTTGCCTCCAGTAAAGATGCTAGAGAAGCTACTTTGGCCGTCTAGTAATGCATTCACAGAGAGGCTCTTACAGTTACAGGAGGTTCAGTTGGATAGGATGAGCACATTGGAGCATTATGGGTAGATGCAGAATAAGGCTTTGGCAAAGATAAATGAAAAGGTCAAAAGTAAGGGTATCAAGAAGCATGACTTAGTTTTGCGTTACAACAGTAAGCTGGACAATACCTTCCAAAAGAAGTTTCAGATTAAGTGGGAAGGCCCTTTCAAGGTAGTGGAGTGTTTTCCAAATGGTACATATCAGTTGGCTAACCTGGATGGGATTCTACATAAGTCAAGGGTAAATGGATTGCGTCTTAAATTATATCATGCCAGGTTAATGATGGTGGAGCAAGATGAGCTGTCTGTGGAGCAAGTGATTTCTGTGAGGGATGAGGAGACCTGTGATGAGGCGAGCCTCATATCTCTTTTTGATGCTGCTGATCATGAATGATCTAGCAGGCTAGGGGATGGGCAAATTATGTCAGGAGTTTTTTGGAGCAAGTGATTGCACATATGTACATACCCATGCATGGTGCATCGAATAAAGGATTGCCCATTTTCCAAAGCCATGTGGTTACGTGGGGCCCTCATGTGCACAGGTAGGACAGGGTGTACATAGTGCAACGATTTTCACTATTATCAGTACCAGTGTGTTTTTTCTACAATAAGGAGGAGTTGGTAGCGCATAAAACTGCTCGAGGAAGCTATTCACGGGCCGACGACATGAGGTAAGCAGGTGCGTCAGATGGCATCGAGTGGCGTCAGGAGGTCGAACGGGGTCAATACTTGCACGCAGAGAAGTACGGACACGATGTGGGTGTTTTCTTGTGATACTCATGCAGAAAGGTCATCATGAGGACCACTTTTTGGGGCCACTTCACGTGGTTGTGGGATGCATTATTTGGAAAAACTGAGTGCCAGGTGTGCGGATGATGCAAAAAGGTGACAATTATGCACTGCGAGGTCAGTTTTTGGCCTGTTCAGGGTCCGTTTGAGGTCATCTAAAAGGCCAAGGGTTCCCAAATAAAAAAGCTAAGTGTGGGAACTAAAAAAACTGAGATAAGACCAGAAAAAACGTGGAGAAGAGAGGAGGAACAGCCGCAAGTGTGTTTTTGCTGTTTTTGGAGCATTTTTTGGCCCTAAACTGCTCATCCCAGGTCGGATTTGAGCACTTTGACATTGTAGACTGGGGTTTTTGGGCGTTCCGGACGCAATGGCGCTGTCATTTTTCCAAATTCATCACAGATTTTTTGCTGTTTTTCTGTGTAATCTTCTCCGGTGAGTGAAGCCTCTGCTTAACTTTGTGGTTGTATCTGGTGTATTTCCTCAATACTGTGTAAACTATTTACCCCATTGGTGTTGGGCTGAGCTTCATTGAGTCTAAAAAATAGCAATTTTCCTCCTTTGAGCCGAATCGAGAGTGTATGTTTGAGTGTGTATGTGTGAGTGTTGAGTGGGCAAGTGGGAAATCTCTCTCTTCTCACTCCGTCTGTGTGTTTCCTGTCTCGGCCAGGCTGGTTGTGTAAGCCGAGTGGTGCCCCATACTGTGTGTGTGTATCATCCCAAGAGTGTGTGTCGGGTCATTATAGAGGCGTTGTGTGTGTTTCCATCCCGCTCATAGCGCATAATGGAGAATCTGGTGGACACTTTCTACTAATTTACTTACAAGAAGATTCTGCAGGCTTGTTTATGGTGGCAAACCTGGATATTCGATGTCAAAAGTTTTTGCAAAACCTGTGACACATGTCAAAGAATGGGTAGACCCACAGCCTGCAGACATGACTCCCTTAACATCAGTTCAGTCTTACTGGGTGTTTTTATGAAATTGGGTCTGGATTTTATGGGACCTTTCTAGAAGGTTACTCCTAGAAAGAATAGGTATATTTTGATGGCTACCTGTTATGTAACCAAGTGGGTAGAAGCTAAGGCTCTTTTTGACAATACAGCAAAATCTACTGCAAGGTTTTTATTTAAGAATATTGTATGCCGCTATGGATGTCCTATGGAGATTGTGTCAGACCAAGGGACACACTTCATAAATGACACTATGGATATCCTCATGGATATGCTTTCAATCAAGCATCGGAAATCCACACCATATTATCCTAGATGCAATGGGTAGACTGAAAGCAGCAACAAGACCATTAAGACTATCCTCACCAAGATTGTGCAGAAAAAGCCAGAACAGTGGGACTTGATGCTTCAGACTGCTCTATGGGCATATAGAACAGCTTATAAGGTCACTACGGGGTTCACCATTTAGAATGGTGTATGGCACTGAAGTTGTTGTCCCTATGGAATTTGTTATACCCAGTCTCAGAATGGCTGTAGAGTATGATTTAGATTTTAATCACAATTTGAAGAATAGACTGGAAGAGCTAAGCCAGTTAGATGAGCTAAGACAGAGGGCTATGTTGGAACAGGAGATTGTTCAGCAAAGAAGGAAACACTGGCATGACCGAAGGATTAAGGTCCGGGAGTTTTAGAAAGGGGATCTGGTACTCCTATATCAGTCTAAATTGGGTCCTAAGAAGCAGAATCTAAAGATAGCCTAGGCAGGACCATTCGGAGTGGACTGGGTTTTCTTCAATGGCACGGTAAGATTGAAAGACCTATCTAGATTACTGCTGCAAGGGGTGTATAATGGAGCTAAAATCAAGCTCTACTATTCAGAAGCCAGAGAGCCTTGCCAGGAACAGGGTAGTGAGGATCTGGGCGTTGAAGACCAAGAAATTCTAGAATCAGCTATCTTGGGACTTTTTCATGTGCAGCCAGTTCCAGAATCAGTTCCAGAGCCAGTTTCAGACTAGTACCACCACGACCAAGCCAGGATTTTTTAGGGGACCAACGGTCAATGGTAATCATTTCAAAGACGGGCGAAATTCTTGTCCAATGCATGTCTGCCACGTCATTTCCGATGCACAAAAGTCTAGGAACAGTAAGTGGTGGAGCTTTTATGGCACGAACGCGTATAACAGTAAGGCGAGTAGGCGTGTTTCCTCGCAAATCTCCTGCGCGACGCTTACCTTCTGTTGTCCACTCACCATCGCGGAGCTCCGAAGTTTCTTCACTATAGCCGCAAACCTCGTCCTCTGAGGAGACCGTGGATTGTCGTCTATCTTTGCCAGCCACACCTGGATATGGTTTCAAAGAATCAAGTAAGTCATCTTCTTCTTCTCCTGCTTCATCATCTTCACGGTGCATGGGTAGGAAGAAACTGTCAGAGAAGATGCAGGAGAATATCGACGAAACCCAAGCCCTTATTACTGCTACAAAGGCAACTCTTCCACTCATTCCGCATAGTAAGATTCAACGTTATGTGTTTACTGAGCAAGCCAAGGCTTTAATCCAACTATGGGATTTGCGTGTGGTTCTGCAGCCACAAGGATTGAGTTTGACACAGCCATCATAAGGCAAGTCATGGATTCTTTTAATGTTGAAGATGGAAGTGCCGTGGTCTATGGTAGAAAAGTGACAGTTACTCCAGAGAACATTGCTTTTGCTTTCCGAATGCCAAATGAGCCAAAGCCATCTGTGGCAACCACAGAGCAGATCAATGCAGCTTTAAAGGAAGATGACGCTGCCAAAAGGAGACGAAAATCCAGTGCGCAAGGGATTCCAGTAGCAGGTCTGGACGTTCCTGCTGCTTACCGATTTGTGGCTGAAGCTGCGAGCCTAAAAAATAATCCGACATATGTGTCAGAGAAACTCTTTGCTACGCTTTTAGCAAAGAGATTGGATTCTAAAGTCGATATCAACCTCTGTCAGATATTGTCTCATAATGTACTTCAGCAAACTGCCAAGTTAAGTCTCAAAGTGTATTCAAGGCTTGGTATGTTTGGCAGTTTCTGTACTGGGCGACTTCTCCAGACACCCATGATCAGGTAAGAATGGCTTGGAGCCAGAAGCCATTCCCAGTATCCCAGAATGTGGAATTATCATCTGATGAAGAAGTCCCAGAAAGCCAGTCAGTTCCCACTGGACAAAAGAGAAAGGCTATATAAGAGGAAGCTGGCAGTTCAAAGAGTCCAAGGACGACACTGACCAAAAGCGGGCCAAAAGCATGGCTCTCTTGAAGCAGTTAGAAAGTCAAATCAAAACAGTGTCTATTGAAAAGACTTCAGCTAGCCAGAGTGAACAACATACTGTCCAAACCACTGGTGGAGTTAACCAGTCAGCAGGCCAGATTTCAGCAACCACCAGTACTGGACAAAACCAATAAGAAAGGGCCAGTCTTGATCAGCCAGCAGACTAGACTGATAAGGGCAAAGGACCAACATCTCCAAGTCCACTTGGCAAAGTTTCTGCCCCATACAGTGAAGCAGCCCTGCTATTGACAAAGAAAGATAGGTTACAACAGACTCATCCTCTAAAGGGATGCCTAGTTTTGCAAAAATCTGATTATTTTGCATTACCCTACCTGGATCCTGTCACGGTTTATGAGCCAACTGACTCTGATCCAACAACAATTAAGTATGGTTGTTCTGTGCTTATTCAGTCATCATGGAACACTATTGTCAATTGCATGGGACAAATGCTAGATATTGCAGGGTCAGAAGATGAACTAACTAAGGTAAAGACTGAACTAAGGGAGGCTGAGGAGCACATTGAAAAGCTGGAGCAAGGGATAGCAGCCTAGAACCTGCGCCACAGTATCCTTGAAGATCAGTCAGCTAGGGGCTGAGGAGCAGATTGAAAAGCTGGAGCAAGGGAGAGAAGCCCAGAACCTGCGCCACAGTATCCTTAAAGATCAGTCAACTAGGACTATGCAGCAGTTACAAAGTAAGCTTGACAAGGTGGAGTCTGAGATATGGACCATACGGGAAGAAAAGGTAGAAGCTGAAAGAACTGTTGATAGTTTTGAAACTATGCTCAGAATGAAGAAAGTTGAGTTCAACTCCTTACTGACCAATCACACTGCTCTGAAGGCCACATTAATAGAAAGGTGTATCTATAATAATCTGACCGAGATCTTGAATCCAGAAGGGAATGTTGTTTTCGACATGGATAACTTGAGGGCTCTTATGGAGACAATGCAGAGTGATTTGCAAGATAAAATTTCTGAATATAACAGTGCCCCGACAAATCAAGCTATCCTTGATTCTATTGAACACCAAAAGGATGATGATAAGGAGGAAGAAGAAGCAGAGAAGGAGGATAAACCAGAAAAAGAGCATAATGATGATGATGATGACTCTCCTCCATCTCCACCTTCAAAACCTGGTGCTGGTGGTATAGGGACATCTGGAGGAAATCAGTCAGCAGGCAGACCAACCAGACCAGCATGAATGGCAACGGTCGAGTAATCAGCAGCTAGGAGTGTAACAACCCAGCAACACTGGGAATCCATTAACACACCAATCACAACACAGTCGGGATGTTAAAGGGAAAAGCAAAGCTGTGACTGAGGGACCAGCAGGTGATGAGCAACATTCATTACAGCTCATCATGCTGAATAAGAGATTGAGACATGAGCAGGCTCCTATAACCAGGCGGTATCTGGAGGATGATGATCTTATCTCTGTCTGGAGCGCTTTCAACGACTGTATGTTGGCGCAAGGGAAATGGTTGAGCATTGGAAATTAGCTGCTTTCCATGATCAAGAGGTCTACCAATTTCTTGCGGATCCCAGTACTATACAACTATTAGAAAGGGTGCCATGGAATTAGAGCTTTTGCTGGGGAACAAGCCGACATATAAATGCATGAAGGATGTCAGGAATCGATTGAAAGAGGTCTTAGTGCAAATTCAGATTGCTAAGGGAGTTCTGGATCAAAGGGTGCAAACTATTCTTGAAGACCAGACTGCCACCAGCAAAGGACCTCAAACTCGAATGTCAGTAGGAGAACAGGCAACTGCTCTCCGACGACTGTTTCATCTGGTTAAAGTAACCAAAAAGATGATGCAGCAAGAGAACCAGGCTGTCCTTAACTTCGAGAATTTGTGCCCGATTCCCCAGTTCTCTTGTATGCTTTACTAGCAAGAGAGGTAGAGTTGCCAAGATTTTTTCCAGCACTCTACCCTCAACATCTAGAACCAGTCGATCGGCTCACATATTTCAAGATTACTGATGATCTTCAGGATTGGTATGAGCGATCGACTGTGGAATGGAAAACCTAGCAAACACTATGTCTTAGATTGTCCCAACTCAATCTTACAGGTGGATCAGCCACATGCAACTCCTCTTCAAATGCTTTAGACCAAACTCGTGTATCACTCTTCAAACAAATTTGGAGAAGGAGTAACATCTGCGCAGGGTCATGAATCTGGTTGCTAATGCATGCAACCTCCATCTTTTCCAAAAAATCTTCCACATCTTCATCAGTTCTGGCATGAAACTCTGGATAAGAGAAAGCCATGGCTACCCAAGTTACAATGCTTTGAGAACCCCTTCGAACACACGTGCAAGAACCCAAGACTTTTGACTACCCAATCCCCATAAACTTCAATGGAGCTCAGCTTTAGATAAGGACAAACACATGTACATCAAATGAGTTTTCATAGTTGATCATCGGAATTACATCAGGCAAAGGACATTCCAGGATCTCTCGTAATCTTCTTGGCCCGAACATAAAGACTATGCACTGCTGGAAAAAAATCTTCCTGGACACATGAACATTTATCTGGATTCTTTGAGTTAAATGAAAAGGAGTGAATTGAGGGTCATTTTGATCATCCATTAAAGTCAACCATGCAGCTCCCAAGAAGGCACACCTGACTTATCCTCTGATTTTGCCAAATTTTAGCAGCATCACAGCATAAATGGCTCAAAAGACCAAAAAACCAGCCATCATAACTTGGAAAAATTTTGACAGAGTTTCCCCAGAAGTAGAGCAGTAGGAACCCAAAATATAGAATGTATATATATGCATAAACTGTCAACAATAGAACCCGAGCATCAAATAGGACTCACTAGTACATAGCCTATGGCGAGGTCACGAAAAGGGTGCTCTAGCTACCTGTATCACCGAAAGGATCTCCACATTTGAGAATCCCCCAGCTCAATAAAAACCTCACGCTATCGACCCTCACACGAAGGCTAATGCAAATCGCGTATAGTCAAGTCTCAGAAATGACTATCTTCCAGACCAAGTCTCAGAAATGGCTGGGATTGCCAAATACAACCAAGTATGGCTCCACAAATGCGTACAATGGCAGTTTCCACAAGTAACGTACAATCCAACAGACAATGCGCTCAAATAGGCGCCAAGTGATGCATACCCACAACAATTGCAAGTGACATCACTGCTAGTATATCATTGTACTCCAGCTACCTGTACCTGTGTGAATCACCTGTACCTGTACCTATCCCTGTAACCTGTAATCTGCAACCTGCAACCTGTAATCCTGAAGCTTGAATCTCGAAGCTCGAAGCAGAAGGTACTCGAAGAAGATCCTCCGTGGGGGCGCCAAAAGAATGTGAGCGGGATGGAAACGCACACAACGCCTCTATAATGACCCGACACACACTCTTGGGATGATACACACACACACATTATGGGGCACCACTCGGCTTACACAACCAGCCTGGCCGAGACAGGAAACACACAGACGGAGTGAGAAGAGAGAGATTTCCCACTTGCCCACTCAACACTCACACATACACACTCACACACATACACTCTCAATTCGGCTCAAAGGAAGAAAATTACTATTGTTTAGACTCAATGAAGCTCAGCCCAACACCAATGGGACAAATAGTTTACACAGTATTGAGGAAATACACCAGATACAACCACAAAGTTAAGCAGAGGCTTCACTCACCGGAGAAGATTACACAGAAAAACATCAGAAAATCTGTGATGAATTTGGCAAAATGGACAGCGCCATTGCGTCCGGAACGCCCAAAAACCCCAGTCTACAATGTCAAAGTGCTCAAATCCGACCTCGGATGAGCAATTTAGGGCCAAAAAATGCTCCAAAAACAGCAAAAACACACTTGCGGCTGTTCTTCCTCTCTTCTCCACATTTTTTCTGGTCTTCTCTCAGTTTTTTTAGTTCCCACACTTAGCTTTTTTAGTTGGGCACCCTTGGCCTTTTAGATGACCTCAAACGGACCCCGAACAGGCCAAAAACTGACCTCGCAGTGCATAGTTGTCACCTTTTTGCATCATCCGCACACCTGGCACTCAGTTTTTCCAAATAATGCATCCCGCAACCACGTGAAGTGGCCCCAAAAAGTGGTCCTCATGATGACCTTTCTGCATGAGTATCACAAGAAAACACCCACGTACTGTCCGTACTTCTCTGCGTGCAAGTATTGACCCCGTTCGACCTCCTGACGCCACTCGATGCCATTTGACGCACCTGCTTACCTCATGTCGTCGGCCCGCGGATAGCTTCCTCGAGAAGTTTTACGCGCTACCAACTCCTCCTTATTGTAGAAAAAACACACTGGTACTGATAATAGTGAAAATCGTTGCACTATGTACACCCTGTCCTACTTGTGCACATGTGGGCCCCACGTAACCACCTGGCTTTGGAAAATGGGCAATCCTTTATTCGATGCACCATGCATGGGTATGTACATATGCGCAATCACTTGCTCCAAAAAACTCCTGACAGCGCCTCTGAGATAACTTGCATTCTCCACTCCATAGGCACACATCGGTGAAGAATCCCATCGACACCTAATCTGTAGAGTGAGCCCCCAATGATGGTAAACTTTAAGATTTTGATGATCCAGAGCCTTCTCTTGGTTCTTGCTTCCAATCATTTGAGAAACTACCCTGAGAAAGAAACTGATATACTTCATATAATTCAGGATCGATTGATTCTGCCACTTCCAGCTGAACTAATTCAGCATCCATTGGTTCGTCTCTTAAAGACGCTTCAGAACAGCCCTCCGTACTCCTAGAGATGAAATCAACGCCACAGTGGTTCTTGCCAAGTTTATGGAAAATTCAGAATTCAAATTCCATAAGGAACATCATCCACTATATTAGCCTGCCTTGAATAATGACTTTATTAATCAAGAATAATAGGGCCTGATGATCCACATAGAAATGAAACAATTTGCCTAACAAATAATGCTTGAATTTCGTAGCACTGAAAACCATCCCTAGAGCTTCTCGTTTAGTGGTTGTATAACCCTGTTCACCCTGGCTGAATCTGTGACTGGCAAAGTAGACAGTATAGTCAGTCCTTCCATCTGGCTGGGCTAGTATCGCCCCCATACCAGTCTCGAAGCATCTACATGTACATGGAAGATAACATCCCAATTTGGTTGCTGAAGGATTGGTTTACTGATAATGGCACTTTTTAAGTTCTGGAAACTTTCCTCACACTCAACAGTCCAATTGAACTTGCCGGTTCTCTTTGTGAGCTCATACAGTGGTAAAGCTTGGGAGGCAAATTTATGCACAAATCTTCTATAAAAGTTAATATATCCCAAGAAAGAACTTAACTCAGATGCATTCCTGGGTGTCTTGGCTTGCTGAACGCACTGGATCTTGTCGTTGGCTATTTCTATTCCATTGCAGCATACCACATGTCCCAGTAGAGTTGTCCTTTCCAGACTAGGAAAACAGATTTGAATGGATTCAGACAAATCTGCTTCTCCTGACAGTGCCTAAAAACCATTTCAAAGAATAGTAAATGCTTTTCCTCTGTGGAATATACATTGAAGTCATCCATGAATATGGCGAGGAATTGATGAAGAAACTCACTGAAAATTTCCATCATACATCTCTGAAAAGTTGCCGGTGCGTTGAAAAGGCCAAATGGCATTACCAGAAACATAAATGCTCCCCACTCCGTGATGAAAGTGGTATTTTCGCTATCTTCAAGAGAAATTTGTAACTGGTTATAGCCACTATATCCATCCATAAAGCTATACATCTCATATCCTGCAATCTCATCAAGTAACATATCTTTGAAGGGTAATGGGAATGAATCCTTAATGGTTTGAGCATTCAGTTTCCTATAATCTACACATACTCTCAGCTTCCCATTCTTAGGCACAACCACAATACGAAACAACCAATCATTACTGGCTACTTCAGTAATGAACCTAGCTTTCAAAAGTTTGTCAATCTCCTCTTTGACCTTCTTAGCATAATTCGGATTCATTCGATAGCTCTGCAGTCGTACTGGCTGGGCATCGATTTTTAGTGGTATTATGTGTTGACAGACCTCTGGATCCACCCCTTTCAGATCAGTGTGTTCCCAGGCAAAGACATTTTTGTAATGCTGGAACATTCTGCGTGCTTTCTCCTTCATTGTAGGGTTGAGTTGTTTATTAGCTTTGATCATTCTAGGGTTGTCTTCAAAGCCTAGATTCCATTCCTCAATCTCTTGGTCATCTGGGAGTAACCAATTAGGCCCGCCGCCTTTTCTCTTGGTTGACTCTTCGGTGTAATCCCAAGATGGACCTTCGAGTTCTGAATCACTATTCTGATTTATCGTGTCCTCCCCCAAAATGTGCTGGCTCATCTGGCGTGCTAGATTCAATTGATTCATCTGACCTTCTAGTTAACTGAACTGAATGTTCTCCTGAATTGAGTTTAGTAAACTGGTTTGGAAACTGCTTCTTCTGTTTGTCAGCCTGCTCCTTGTTCAGTAGAACTGCATTGAGGTCAATTTCTGCTAAGGGAAAAATATTTAGAGCTGCTAACATCCTTTCAATCTTCTTGACCTTATAGTTCTAGCATAGTTCCTTAGGTCTCAGCTCCTTTCTCCAGCTTCTAGTGTTGTTTGTCTGAATCTGGATCCTGCCACCACTGGCCCCTTGTATAGTCAGAGTTTGATTAGCATAGTCGTGAACAGCCTGTGCCGTTCGCAACCATGGGCGCCCTAGTAGCATTCCATATGCTCCTTGCACATCGAGAACTAGAAAACTGGCCTTGAACTTCTCCTTGCCCACTCGTATCTGCATATTCTTGATCATACCAGTAGCTTGCACTACTCGATGATCTACCATCCTCACTTTGAAAGGTGTTGGCTTCAGGTTTGTGATACTCATCCTCTGCTGAAGATGTACTCCCATGATGTTTACTCCTGCTCCTCCATCCAAAATGACACTCAAAAGTGGTTCCCATTGTTTTCGAACTTTGTAATCTACTTGAATTAGCGGCACTTCATCATCTCTGACAGCTGTCAAGTCAACTGTCCTAGCCTTTGCCTCATCCTTCCTTCGCTGTCTGATGAATTTTGCTGCTTCAAGCAAAGTTCTTCCAATGTCTTCCAACTCCACAGTGAGTTTCTGGATTCTGTCACACAGATTTTGACATGAATTTTCTCTTTCTCATGATCAGAGTTGTTGTTGGATCTTGAAGATCTGGTAATATCTTCACAATGCCATTCCTTCATTTTAGTACTTTCAGCTCCTCTATCATGAGCTCCCAACTCTTCAACCAACCCTTGTACTGCAGCCAACATGGTCTCAAGCATGCCGAGCTTTGACTGATCTGTCTCAGTAGATTGGGCTGGTATCTTTTGAATGACCCGTGCTTCAGAACTCTCTGGCTGATGTGGAAGCTTCTTGGCTAAATCCTCTGTGATTTTCGCCGCTAGTTTTCTCTGCTCCTGCCATTCATCAACCACCTTTTCTTTACTTGGCCTTCCATATCTCTCTCTGTTGAGCCCATTTGCTGCTTTCAGCAGTGATGACTGGTTTTTCTGGAATCTCTGAGATTTCCTCAATCACCACCCCTTTGCTTCATGTCACTGCTCGTACAGGAACCGGTTCTAGAACCTTCATCCCGGTACCCGCAACTTTAGGTGTTTCTGGACAGTCAGCCGCGGAATGCCCATACTTACCACATGTATAACAAATCAGGCTTCGATTCTGAAAATTACCACGACCTTGGCCTCGGTTGGTACCCTCCTTGTATCTACCGCGCCTTGCTCCAGTACCACTTGCACCTGGTTTCTCCTCTTGAGAAACACTGGTAGTTTCTACTCACACCAGTTCAGCATTGGTGAATGCTACCACTGATAAATCTTTTCCCTTCTTATAATGATGAATTCGAATACCACATTTGCTCCATAAATAGCCATAGGCTTTGCAATAAGTACATTGTGGACATTCATTTGAAAGATGGTCCATTAGGAAAAATGTGGACTCTCCTTGGGCCATATAGGATTAAGGTTAATTAGGCTCCAGCCAATAGGAAGAGAGCAATGTCTATAAGTCTAGAACCTAAGAAAGTAGAGAGAATAATAGGGTTGTCCACTCATTTATTGCTTTGTATCCTAGAGGGAGGTGGATGGGTAAAAGAGGGAGGGGAAAAAAGGGAGGGGGGGAGTGGTGGGTCCATAGATACGTTTTTGCAAAAACCCTAAAAATTCAAAATTTTCAAAAAAAATAAAAATTCAAAATATTCCATCCAAAACTCCCCCCAAACCTACCCTATGATCAAAAGGTCATTTTCTCACTCTACCCTATGTTCGTGAAAGAACAAACGTTGATCTCCATTGGAAGGGAAGACTACTAGGCTTCAAGCAAGTTAGAGACAAGGGTACGGTGGCAATCGTTTAACATGTTTTCATGTTTGGACACATGCGTCTACGAGGGATCACCAACCCAAGGGATTTTCCTTGTAATTGTATGTCCCTTGCACTTCAATGGTTTTGGTGGTAACAAAAAAAATGGACTTTTTACATCTCACGGACTGTTTTGTTTCTATGCAGATGTTTTTCCTTCTAGCCTTGTGGAGGAGCAACCACTCTCGTGCCTTTAAGGCACATTTACGGCCATGCATGCAAGTCTTGGGGATATTCTCTTCTCCAACACAACTTTATCAAACCTTGCACGATAGAGGGTGTTCTTCTACACCCACAAGTACATTGTACCTACATATGAGGAAGGCTACAGAGAGCTACAACCTTTGGAGGCTACAACCTTGCGTAGCATGGAGTGGCCAAAGCCATATGCATTCACTGTAATGTCTTTGAAATCCAAGATTGTAGCTGATGTGAGAGCATCATTAAAATTTGGAAAAGCCTCGCGTTCCGTTGGGCTTGGATGGTGTTGTCCTGCTCATGTCTTCGCTAGCATCTTTGGATCTTTGCCTTTCCATCATACAAATACTATGTATGTTTGCAAAGATCTACAATACGATACATTGGAAGCCATCCTTGGCGAGAAGTGGGGGTATCTTGAAGGACTTCACAACGGAGATCGCTTTCGGTGTCAGGTTGAAAGTTCCGGCATTGCTATCCGTTTCATCAAGGTGCGCTCCACTCTTTACGTGCGGTACTTCTATGAAAGGTGGATGTGCAAGCTTGGTGAATGGATTCCATTGCAATCCACTGATGCTACAATTGAGGTATTTGATATTGCAATCAAATTGTCGAGTGGTGCCGTTGAAACCGTCCAAGTGAACAAGCATTGGACATTGGCCAATGTGCGGGAGCACTTAGTGATAATGGGTTTAGAGCATGGAGAAGATACAAAATTTTGTATCGGACGACGTAAGGTGAATGATTTTTCTCTCTTAATTATATTATATTTATGTTCTTTTGATTATTCCCTGCTCTAAGTTGGGTATGCTAATTTATTTATTTTTGCTAGATTGGTAGCCGCATGGAGAGCACGATTCAAATTGAAAAAGCGTGGACGACGGAAGAGAATTTGATTTTATCATTAGAGTAGTTATGTTTTGTACTTAAATTTTTTATAATATCACAATTGTAAGTTCAAGCAGATGGTTGTATCAAATTTTGGCAATGCACATTATCTTAAAGTTGTAGTGATGTGTTTTTTGAGTTAAATGATTGTAATTTAGTTTGTAAGTTTTTTATAACTTCTTGTTATTTGTGTTACTTTATGAAAATTGTTTAATATTTTAATTATTGTTTTTTTTTTTTTGGGGGGGGGGAGGGCACGTGCTATATAAAGCCTCCTAAACCCTACCATTTTCACACTCTTTGCTTGTTCACACTCTCATTTGAGCTCCAACACTCTTTGCATTCCTACTTTAAGAGCTAGCATTATGGCATCCTCCTCCACCCCTCCCGAAGCCACGGCGTTACAACGCTTCCAAGCGTTTTTACAAACAACCGAGTGGCAAGATCGTGACGATCTTCACAATTTCTTCACCCAATTCCCTGATGTGAATGCAACTATTCACCTAAACAGCCAATCTTTTCAGCCTATCTTAGAATTTTTTGAATTTTACATTGACAAGTATGTTGTACCAATTGTCGAACAAGGGGAATTGTGGATTCCATGCGATTTGCTTCGCTACATACACAAAGGTGATCGGCCTTTCACCCAGCGACTTCAACGATTTTGTGTAATTGCGGGTGAGGCAGGTCAGTACATTGAAGATTCACGTTTGAAAAAGAAGAAGGTCGGCACCCAGTTTCTAAGTCGCTTGGTGACTTTTGTGTTTCTTGTTGCGGAGGAGCCTGAAAGATCTGAGGTGAGTTTGCCTCATTTGCGCCTTGGGGGTGTCGTCAAGGACACAAAGGAGCCCATTACAGTGCCCTGGGATGCAAGCAAAGAGGGCAATATTCTTGCCCTAATCTACCCAGGAAGTGTCATGGATGCCGCCAAATCCATGGGTGATGAGGGTACAGAAGCATCCTTTAAGTCCGCTGCAGATGTGCCGGAGGAGACATTAACTCCGGAGGTTTTTTTTGAACACCTCTCCCCAATTGTGATAGATGGGGAGGAATATTTGTTTTTACATGATCTTGAAAAGATTTTTGACATCCGCATGGATGAGTGTTTTTCCATCCTCTGTGCCACTGTAGAGTCCTCTACCATTGACCCCTCTTCCGATCCTTTGGATCGAAGCCTCCTTCCCCTTGGAGAGAGTGTGGTAGATACAGTGGAGTTGGCAATGGTGGCGGTGACAGATGCACCGCACTCATCTCTGTTGGAGGATGAGTTTGTAGCTACACGCGCATTGCTTGAAGCCCAACGCACTCCTATGCCTGTTCATATAGATGAACTTGAGAGTGTCGCTATGGCTCCCAATTCATCTATTTCTCTTGACATCAAAGGCATAAACGATGAAGACAACGAAAAACAAGAGGTATTAATTGATTTTTGTTTTGTGATTACGTTAATTTTCATTGTTGCATTCTGAAATCTTATTTACCTATTGATTTCTCTTGTAGAATGTTGTGGAGCTGGATGAGCATGCAGGTCGGGGAGGAGATGGTAGGCGCTAAGCTTTTGGATGGCAGTCGTCTCTTGCGCATTACCTTGGCAAGCTCCCCCAGGACGGCTTTGCGATAATCCACAAGGAGTACACTCCTTGTGGTCAATTTTGGGTGTCAATGATGAAAGCAATGAGCCGCATCCTATGCATGTCAACCATATCTCAAGCCTCCCAAGTTATATATCTTGTAAATAAATCTCTGGCCAGTGCTGCATTTGCGACAGACATTCGTGGTCGTGTGCTTTGTAACGTGGCCTTAAGCCAAGCTGTAGGTCTAAGCAATGTGGAACAAATTGCTTGGGATGTGCTGCACAAACAACTTCCTTGCGCCGAGAAAACATTGCTTGCCATATCTTAGATGCCTCAAGCAGTCAATAGCTGCATAAATCTTGTAATTAACTCCTTCAAATATGTAATGAGATATATCACATCTTTGTACTTTGTTATTTCAAAATTCGAATGGAAATTGATTTTAACTACTACTTTCCAACTTCTATATTGAGTTTATGGTACGATAGATAGTATATGATTGGTTCTATCTTGTGATACACTTGTGTAATTATCTGAATCAAAATATAGAGTTTTTTTCAAATAAATAACATCAATAAAAACATAATAACATTGTATTCTTATAATTTTAGCATAAAAAAGCTTTAATTAGGTTGTCTAGAGGCCTGCCGCAGAGGAGCGCGAGAAGTCAGAAGTAACATTTACTTTTGACTTCTCGCGCGCCTCTGCGGAAGACCTCTAGATAGCCTAATTAAAGGTTTTTTAAGCAAAAATTATAAGAATTCTTTTATCCACATCTCTCTCTCTCTCTCTCTCTCTCTCTCTCTCTCTCTCTCTCTCTCTCTCTCTCTCTACTTAGTTTTACTTATCACTTAAAACAAATGTACACGACTCGTTATATTTGAAAAAGCCACGACTCGTTATATTTCAAAAAGATATCTTTACATTGGCAAAATTGCCTAAAAGTCAAATTCAATCTCTTTGTCCTCTGATTCGACGCGCAAGAGCTAAATCCTTGGGCATTATTGTCACCCGTTTTGCATGAATAGCACACAAGTTGGTGTCTTCAACAATAGAAATTAGATTATATTCTGCCGCTTCTTGCAGAGCTTCTACGGCGATACCTTGAACTCGAAACGCCATTCGATAACTTTGCATGATCCCTTTTACCAAACGTGCGAATGGTGCCTTACGTATGAGAAGATCTGAAGTTTTTTGATAGTGAAGAATCTCTTGCAACGCCTTTGGAATGCATCGCTTCACAGCAGGAGCCCGTTGTTGAGGGATGGTAGGATCTGGGACATGGGCCTTGTGAGGGCGAACCTTGAAAAACTTTTTCTTTTTACGAGAGGGCTTGCGAGGGGGAGCTTGCGCATCTTCAAGGCCACCATGTGCTCCGACTTGCTCTTCAACTCTACCCTGCGCTTCAACTGGCTTGTCTGCTACATCCTCTTCATTTAGTAACCCATGATCACCTCTAGGCTGATCTGACGGCAGAGCGCCGAAGCCATGTGGCAATGTCTTCCCAGCCGGAACTCGATGATTGCTTGGGATCTCCTGTCCGCTCCATGGTGGGCTTTGTGCTTCGTTGTCCGTTTTGGTTTCTATGTCTGATGTCACTACCCGTTTCTTCTTGCGTGAAGGTTGTCCATCTTGTTGCTCTTCACCTGACCATTCTCTCTCCATCTCTTCTAAAAGCTCTTGTTCGTGTATCCAAGGTGGTTTTTGAGCACCTTGGACGGTTGAGTGAGGGTGAGCAAAAAAAGGTTGATCTTTTCTTGCTGTTTGCTTTGTGCGTGCCATGGTGTAAGAAGGGGCAAGATTGAAAATGAGACTCCTTCTTCTCTAAAAGCCCTCTATTTTTTAAAAAAAAGGTCTCTTCACACTTGACCAGGCCACTTAAAAAAACTCTTAATATCATCAAAATATAAAAAACAAAAAATAGATAAATGGAGAAGTATTATATGCAACTCAACAAAGACATCTACAAACATAAACATTACATTGCATAGCATCATTTGTTTTACATGTTGGGTAACCAACGTTTGCCCACTCTATGGCGATTTTCACGCCACCTAGCATGATTAAGGGGTCCGGTGGAGTTTCTCCATTTCTCTTTAGCAGTAAGTCGAGATTGTCTCCTAACCTCCTTGGCAAGACTTGACTTTCGCGCTCGCTCTATGGCATGACATCTCCCCAAAGAACAACGAAAGAACCAATCAAACATCTCCTTCATGTAGTTGGATCTCGTAGTTCCACCACCGTGACGTGTATTTTTAAAGTAAACACCTTTGGCTCGATAATGTGATTTTTCCATTCCTTGAGTGCTCCACATGTCTAATGAACCATATTTTGACATAAAGAATGCTCCATGCGCATACAAAATATGCTGCATCAAGAAAAAATGCTTAGATCAAATAAATATTTATGTATAGCATCAAAATTTGAATTGAACAAAGTAACTTACCATGTAGTGTGTGATATTGCTCTCTCCCCACGCTTGCACAAATGCTTTAGTGAAATTCGAAATGTGATCTTTGAACAAATTTTGTTGCTCGCTCGTGGTTTGGGGTTTCCACATGATTTGAAGCACTAACTCCAAGTGGTGCCACACTTGCCTACGCAGATTTACAAGCACGGGATTTGAATCTTGATCGGTCGTACACTTGCAAAGCGCTTTCCATAGCTCCCATGGAGCATCCTCTTCACCCCTCTCCTTTCGCATCTCTGGTTTCTTGAAAAACCTACGTGCTTTCACACCATTCATAGATACGTTTTGTGGCACTTCATGCATATTATCCACCTCACCGATGATAGAAACATTGCCACCATGACATCCAATCAAATTTAGAATTGTTTCAACTATTCCAATGGCTTCCACGGATTTGGAAAGTGGTTTCATTGTGAAAGCGTACTCTATGTGAAGCTTTAACAAGCGATCAAATATACGCATAAAGGCATGCAAAGTGCAAAAGTGTACATTTGTAAGTGGAAAATTGATAATGGGATGCCATGTTTTATCTTTTGTCAATCGATTGGGGACCTCCATGATAGGACACTTCAACACCGAGCACACCCAATCCCTTGCATCATCATCCATTGACCTGTTGCCTGACTTCTCTTAACATTTTTCTTTGAAGACGTGGAGCCACGAGTACTCTCCTTGTATCCTCGTACACAATATGGACAAGGAAGAAGTGATGAAGCACCTTGTTTACACCCAAGTATACATTTGATTGTTTTTAGATCACCTCCTAAGTGCCACTCAACATCAAATGTACCTACTTCATCTACTTCTAGCTTTTTTCCCTCTAGTTGTGCCTTAATAACCTCTGTGATCCACGAGATCATAGAGAAGACCCATGCCAACACCTCATGAGTTTCCTTCGGAACTTAAAAATCTCCTAACCACCATATTTCTTTTTCCGATTGTACACTAAATGATGGTTTCTGAGAATGATCACCGATAGCATCGACTTTTGCAAAAAACATTGCCTCATTCATGAGTGTCACACTCATACGTTCCAATCTCCGTCCTTTGACAATTTGACATTCATCTAGCTTAAGAATAAATATGAGCTTCTCTCCAAGTACTGAAACAACACAAGAATTGAATTGTTATACTAAATGATATTCAATACAAATAAAAAACGACATTACAATTTGTATTACCTTGTGGAGACAAAGTATAAAATTTAACCATAGCTCGTTGTAGTCGTTTCAACTCAACAAAAATATTGTTGAATTGATGATAACTAAAAGACTTTGTCCCATTAGGAATAGTATTGCCTCCCTTTATATTACCACGTGACTTGGCACTCGTGGAAGAGTACACCATGGATCCTTCAATGTGTTTGTATTCGCCAAGGGATTCCCGAACGAGATCATTGTTTTCTTTTTTTGCAAGTCGGACCCTATGTGGAATAGGAAATAAATTCTCGGTGATGCCTTGCTCTCGTAATGCATCT
The DNA here is from genome assembly GCF_014529385.1 of Adiantum capillus-veneris. NCBI lineage: Eukaryota > Viridiplantae > Streptophyta > Polypodiopsida > Polypodiales > Pteridaceae > Adiantum > Adiantum capillus-veneris. The sequence continues at coordinate 6,239,524 of NC_140958.1, forward strand.
TTCATCAATCCATGAAGTGCATGGTATGCATTTGTGCTGATCCCAACCTCATCACAAGCTCTCTGGACATCATCCTCAGACACAAGGTTAGAGATCTTTTTTAGGATCTCCTTTGTGATGGCATCTTTCATGTGTTTGGCCTTTTCACAACCTATGATGTAAAGTATATCTTCCTTTGAGATGCATCCTAGGAGAAGGTTGCAACGGTCCTCTTGTCTAAAACTTCCACACACATCTTGTATATATGTCCTATTTCAAAAGGTGAACCGAGTTACAAATTGATGAAAATTATTTGAGAGTTATGAACACTGTGAATTTACAAAAATACCTGGTTGCCGTGATCCGCTTCTTATGTGCCCCTCCATTAGATGCTAAGTTTTCAATGGAAGAGAACTCCCTCTTACGCTCACGCATGCCAAATGGAGTGGCTTTTAGGTGCATCATTGCAATCTGTAGCTTAGTTACCTCTGTTTCTATAGCTTTCATCTCCTCTTTAAGATCTTTGAGTTTTTTCTCTGTGGAATGTAGTTGTTGTTGGAGATTTGTGGAATGAATGTGTAACACTTGACATTGTTGTCGGAAATATGCCGACGCACCTGCGTGATTGGAGTCCAATCTCTTACAATACCCAAGAAGACCACGTTCTCCTTCTCCCACATATTTGATTAAGCTTGAGAGTGTACGGAATGTCAGATGACAGCCCACGAGCGGATCTTTTGGATACAACCCTCCATCAAGCCACAAGTCAACATTGGTTTCTCCTCGAAACCATCGTACGGATGCCGGTTGAGATGCTTTCTCGTCATTTTTTTTTTGTGGGAGCAAATTCGATCGGTAGACGCAGACTGACATTAGTTGACCTAGTAGATGACGGCGTAGGTGATTCATTGGTTATGTCGCGAAGAGACATGGTGAAAAGTTATGATGGGGAAAAAAATTGATAAGATATACTTTTTGGGATAAACAGACAATTTTTGGGATAAAAAGACTTAAAAATATATTTTTTCATATATAGGTTCAATTTTTGAGCTCAAAGGAGGGAAATTTTTAAATTTTAAAAATTTCAATTTTTAAGCTTTATTAGATGGACGTTTTGATGATGTGGCATTATCTATTTATTCTTGGAGTTAATGTAGAGAGGGACCCAAGGAATTTTAAATTCGGAGGTTATAAAAGCTAGATTCTTCTAAAAAAATAATGTTTTATATATATATATATATAGAGAGAGAGAGAGAGAGAGAGAGACCTTTTGAAAGCTTAAAACATCCATTTTGAAGATTTTATAAAAAATTCATTTTTTGGGGGTAAATTGATGCACGAACTAAAAAGTGGCTTTTGTCATAACTACTTACTCTCTTTGTTTGGTGATAGGTAGAGAGAAAATGGTTCTTCTCTCTACTTTTACTCCTCTCTCTCTTTTTACTCCCCTCTCTCTCCTACTTTATCCCCCCTATTCCTCCTACTTTACTACCCTCATTCCCTACTTTCCCCCCCTCTCCTATCTAGAGAGAAGTTAGAGAGAGAGCTACAAAAGTAGCCCTATTTATTGTCTTTGTTCCCTCCATCCCCTACAAAATTAGCTTTAATCCCTTAAAATTAGGGATCCTTACATGGCCCCAAGGGGGTCCAATTTTTTCCTAATGCTTTAGATTTACACTTTGAACACCATATTTCCATTCTTCTTACCGGCTGTCTGGTCTCGCTAATTTCAGAAATTTGCTGAACCATCTCTTCAATCTTGCTAGACCAAGATCCTTTCTTAGTCTTGTCTTTGGTTCTTTCATCTGAACTACTTTCAGAGCTACTGGAGGCTCTACTTGACTCAGAATCTTCAGCAGAAGTACTGCTACTACTGGACCTTCTCTTCTTATGACTCTTTTTCTTCTTAGCTTGTTGTTCGAGCTTCAGGGCCCATTGCACCAAATCATTGAATTTCTTGGTTGGTGCCAGCACCTCCTGTTTCCTAAGCTTCTTACTGCGAAACCCATTCAAAAACCATGCTCGTAGCCGCTTTTCGGATGGTGGTTCCTGCAGTTATCTAGTTAGCTCCTTGATTTCCTCAACATAGCTTCCGCTGACAATTTTCCCTGCCTTATCTTATCCAACTCACAGAGTATATACTCATCCCCTCTCTTGTCTGAATATTCCAGTCGGAAAGCTTTAATCAGTTTATTATATGATCTGAGTTGACAAGCTGGGTAATGGTAGTACCATTTCTTTGCTACCTCCTTTAATGTTTGAGGAAAGTAGTCACCCCAATCATCTTCATCAATACTTTTAAACTCAGCATACTGCTCAAAGGCTTGGATATGAACATCCGGGTCCTCCTTCTTTCCCCCTTTGAACATGAGAAAATATATTTTCAATGAAGATGTGTAATCATGTCTATCAGCCTCATTTCTTCCTCTTCTCACCTTGGAATCTTGTCTCTTTTTTGAAGCCTTCTTACAATAGTCTGTGTCTGCATCCTAATTAACTTCTGCCTCTGTCTGAGTTGCTGTCTCCTCTCTAGCTTTTCTACTGGAACTATGACGACTTCCTTTACTACGTTTGGCACCTTTGTCTCCCTGTTTGGTCCGAGAACTCTTGGCTTTGCGTTCTTCCCTTTCAGCTCTGCGTCGTTTGGACTGACTGGAATGCTGAGAGTCTTGTGCCACATCAGCATGACTGTGTTCCTCCTCAGCCTCAGTGTTAGTTACTTGTTCATCCTTGGGATCAGAGTCTCTTTCTGACTCCGCAGGAATAGGGTCAACATGGTAGGATGGTTTCCGGCCACGACTGGGATGGGTGCCATTACTGCAGCTGAAACTCAAACTGGGAGAGGAGTCTGGTCAACGAGCAACAACTCTAGCCACCGTGTGATTGCCAAAATGGAATTGGAGCTGATCTCTTTAGATAACTGATTCTAGTGTTAGAAGTTTACAACTATTGGTGATGTGTTAGTTCAAACAGTAGAACTAGAAAAGGAAATAGAAACTGAACTGGAATAGATCTACTCAAATGAGAAACAGACTGAAGTACTGAGAATGATGTTCAGATTCAGATTCAGATTCAGAGAGAATGAGTACAAAGTATGTATGGCTGAAGTACACTGGACTGCTATGTTTAGGATTATAGATGAAAGATTACAGATGGAGATAATGTAGCTTAGGAACAGCTCGGGAACTAAGGATTATGAATCAAAAGCTAAGTAGAAGTACAACCTACAAATGCCAACCCGATTACAATGTAATGGGTCCTATTTATATGCCTTGGGAGTTACTGTGGTAACTGCCATGGTAATTACTGCTGACTAATCCGTAGTTGATGGTGGGATCTACGGTAGCGAAGTGAGGGCATGAGATGCGAGGTAAACCTGGCCATTAGATTTTGAAGGAACGTTTTCGAGTTCACTTTTTGTGTCTTAATTTACTTCTGCCTATAGAGGTTACTTTATGAGTTTTTATTAGCCATTGGGGATATCAAAAGGCACATGGGCATGTACATAGGGCATTGGGCTACCACATGCAGGTCTCGGGTTCAAACCCGAGAGAGGGGGGACCATGTGAACTTTTTATTTGACGTGTAATTTTCTTGAGATTCATGCTCTCAATTATTTGCCTTCGATCCCATCTCGAGAGGTTCAATTCTTGGCCTTTGTGCGTCTCTCTCTCTCTCTCTCTCTCTCTCTCTCTCTCTCTCTCTACACACACACACACACACACATTGTGCATCAAGAGAGTCATTTATTTCAAAAACCTTAGTAAGATGCTCTCTCTCTCTCTCTATCTCTCTCTCACACACACACACACACACACACACATTGTGCATCAAGAGTCATTTTTTTCAAAAACCTTAGAGAGAGAGAGAGAGAGAGAGAGAGAGAGAGAGAGAGAGAGAGAATATGCAAGGCAACGCTTCTGATGCAAAAGTGCCATAGGCCTACCAAAGCTCCACCATGCCCCTACACTTAGCTACAGTTTCTCTCACCGGCACCACTGCAATGTCAAGCGAGAAGCCTAAAGGATCATCCCCTGTGGAGAGCCGTTTTGGTGGAGGGAAGAGGCCGTATTTGTTGTGACACAAGACAATGCGACATATGGCGTTCACTTGCATCTCGAAGAGGGTTGGACTTGCAGCATGTGTGCACACTCTCCATAGAGGGTGCTCGTTCACGTTCAATCGGCCAGTCACCGGCACAGGTGCATGTGTGCACAATAAGAGAGAGCGCGCTAAGCATTGCTTGCATAGTCTACCGGTTTTGTCTAGTGAGCACGCTATTAGTCTACCGGTTTTGTCTAGCGAGCACGCTATTACCTAGAAGTTCAGTTCCATGGGAGAGGATATGTTTCAAAAGGACGGAGGATCCAATGCCCAAAACAGTGTAGGCGGCTTGTCCAATGTAGTGGGAAATGTGTGTATATATGAAATGGCGCCATACGCCGACGAGAAGGCAGTATCCATGGCGAGCATGCAGGTGCAACGAGTGGTGGGTGTGGTGCTGATGGGCTGCATGATGATGTTGATGGTGATGATGAGCTGCGAGGCGGAATTTGACGCCCAAAAGTGTGAGAATGATGCGCAGTTCTTGGTCGACGAATGCAACACAGACGATGCGACCAGATGCTGCACTGCCTTTAACAACATTCTGGCTGGCGACTCCGCATGTGTATGTAAGGCGGTGTCCGCGGGGGCGCTCGACCCCAACCTCATCTCCGAAGGTGCCAGACAGTGCAACAGCAGCGTCCCTTCCTCTGTCTCCAGCTGCCTCGGTACGCCCTTCTACATCCCTTCTACACTAGTTGAAAAGTCATGTGTGTGGATGGTATTTTTAGCAAGGGTTTTGAGAGGGCCTAGGCATATCATGTGGATGGACCCTGTTTTTAGCTAGGGTTCTGAGAGGGCTCAGGCATATCATGTCGAGCAGGTGCATTCTCTGTATGGAACATTTAGAGAAATCAGCACCATGTGAGAGAGACATTATTATTCTTGGATTTCAAGGGCAGTATGAGTGTGCTTGAGAGAGAGAGAGAGAGAGAGAGAGAGAGAGAGAGAGAGAGAAAAGTGCATCGCTTCATTTTGCACTCTTCTCACATGCCTCCTTGATATTCATAGTTTCACGGGCTTTATTCCGTAATTCCTTGGTAAACGGCGTTTGTTAGCAACCCATGAGTTTAGAGCAGAGTCGCCCCAGCATCAGCAGGGTTAACCGCGGATTAATGAAATCTTGGTTGCACCCACATACTCTCCACAAAGGTTACGAAAAACCTGCTGAAAAGTGGAGCTAGAGATTGCTGCTTCATTGGTCACCCATCTCCGACAGTCACCCTGGTTAGTTTGCATCTAGAAAAATAGCTTAGCCCCCCTTTTTCAAAGGGCTAGTAGCGCTAGCATTTGGGTTTGACTTCCTTGCCTTCATTGTAGGAGATACCAAATATGGAGAATCCACTCTCCCCACTGCTCCCACTGCCCCTGAGTGCGACCCGGCTCTTACTTGTTCTCAATAATATAGCCCTAGGTTGAGAGAGAGAGAGAGAGAGAGAGAGAGAGAGTTTTGACCTTTTTTGGAATTGACTCTATTAGCACCCAACTTTTTTCTGAAACGGGTGCAATGCTAACAAATAGTTGATTATGTATATCGGTTCCTTCGTCTTGCTTGAGTTGTCATCTTGGGTGACATGAGGGTGGCATTGCCATCACTCAAGTTTCCCTAAATGCTAACCTTGCTCCTTTGCTTCTCTACTGCCCTCTTACTAGCTTCTTCCCTAAGCTTTCATGTGGTATCAAAGCTTATGGTGTAATTAGCATCTCCTAATTACCTAACCTACTCTCTATCTCTATGCTAGATCTAGTGTACCCACACACTTTGATCATCATTCACTTTTCCCTTCTCTCTCCTCTAAAAAAAATCCTAGTCATAAGCTCATAACCAAGCTTGGGTAAGTATTTGGAAAGACCAATTGGTCACTACCCTTTTTGGTTTATGAGAGTGTGATTAGTGTGAGTAAATTAGGTTTATTTGTCTCCCTTTTTTTCAAGCTTCTTTTTCATAATAATCGATTCAAATTGAAAGCCCCTCATTTGTGTGTGTCAAAAGTACAAAGCCCATGAAAAGAGCTCTTTGACCAGCCTATAACCTCTAAAATTAAGTTTGATTAGAGATCTTAATCCCTTTTCTAAAATTGGGGGTGTGTGCGCCTATTGGAGCCATGCTTTGTTTGACTTTAAATTGTCTATTTTCGAAGACTCGCACATGGAGCTCATTTGCTCAAATGGCTAGCACTCTATTTATAGAGACTTGGTTTCCAAAAGTATTAGGTTCAAAGCCCTGCGGTGAGAGCCACGGACTCGCTAGTTTGCTATCACACACGCCTTTTGTTTTTTAAAAGAAGACATCGCAAGTGCACAGAGAAACCAAACCCTCGACATCGAGCGCGAGATCCTCAAGCATTAACCGTCACACCAAAGCCCTTTGCTTCTGGCTAGCTTGTAACAAAGTGCATGTAAACTCAATTTCTTTGGCACTGCTTCATCCAAGAGCTCCCTCACTTGCATGCCACAACGATGTCAAGCCTCGTATGCTCTTGCTGCACACTATCGTGCACCACCGCTTGCTCCAAGCTTATTGTCCTCGCATGTCCACACACTCCTTCAATTTGCTTCTCGACCTCGGCACCTGCAACTTGTTTTTCTTTATTTCTTATAGGAGGACTTTCCCACGACTGCTTCTTTTTGGCTAGTCTACTAGGACTCCCTAAGTGTGTTTTTCCACAAAACATTGGCTACCTTAGGCCAAATCCCTTCAACCACTCCTACTTAGGGGTTCTTTCCCACGCCGCAACAGTGACTCTACATCAGGAACAAGCTCCTCAAGAGCTCATTGTGCAAGGATTTCATTATGCAAAAGATCCTTTGTAGAATGTATATTGTAATCCATTATTACAAAGATAAAAGGCGTTTAGACACCTCCAAGCAACTTGGTAAGACAGCTCCTTGCACATGTTCAAGCTCTAAAGCACTAAATGAAATGTAAATACACATCCATGCTCTAGCGCATATGCTTGATATAAGAGGACTAGACACTACCATCATTTAGATGGTAAGACCTTGTTAGGAAATATGACGTAGCTAAGTAGATAATTGAGTAGATTACTTAATGGAGAGAGATAATTTTCACACAAGAGATTAGAGAGAGAGAGAGAGAGAGAGAGAGAGTACACACGATATACGTGGCTCACTCAATGTGTGGGCTACATCCACGGAAAAGAAACCACTTAATTGCTTTAGTACTTCAAACAAGAAGTAGGTTACAAAGGGATTATACCTTTAATAGAGCTCTCGCCTTGCTTCACTCTCACCACTTCACACCCACCTTGTTGCATCAATTTCACACCGTGAAATGTGTGTAGAAATGGCTTCCTTTTATAGACCAAAAGGGCTGTCCTCTCTAATGAGAGGCAGCCATGTGTAGCCTTCCTTGTGTAGATAAGTCCAAATTGGACCCTCCAATCCGCCCATGTGTGGCCGTTCCTGAGAAGACAAGTCCGTTTTTGAATTCAGTCATCGGCCACCGGCCATTGATTTTCGACCACCGACCACCGGCCAACGGTCAATCGACCGATCGTTTTCGACTACTTTTCGATCGCCGTCCGGCCATTATATTTCGTCGAAAAAGAATATTTCGATGGACCGTGAAAATTTTGGTTTTTGGCGAGTGATTATTCTTAATACACGATGGCTTCTCCGCATAACGGGGGCTTTACAAATGTGCGTTTTTACCACAAAAATTATAAGGGATAAATCAAGCTCCATACTTAACAATCTCCCACTTGGAGACTGATTTTCAAGCCAAACCTGTGACTACTTTCCATCTTGGCTTCTTATCTTTGAATGCCGATTGAAGATGAGCAAAAGCTGAACTTCTCCTTGCTGACAACCTTTGTAAACATGTCCGCAGGATTTTCACTTGTATGCACCTTTCTTAGCTTTAGCTGTCCCTCTTCCAAAAGAGTGCGTATGAAGTGATATCTCACCTCAATGTGCTTTGTCCTTGAATGAAATACTGAGTTTGGCTGCAATATTCACCTTCATTGTCGGATCTGAGGCATTTAACCTTGATACCCGTTTCATTCTTCACAAAGGCTTTCCACCTTTGAAATATAGAAAACACATCGGATTTATTTTTCATGACATAAACCCATGTTTTCTTAGTCGCATCATCTGTGAATGTTACATAATACAATGAGCCACTAAGTGATGGTGTAATTGCAGGACTCGAAACGTCAGAATGAACCAACTCAAGTTTTTTATTTTTTCTTTCATTTCCAGAATTTTGAAATTTTATGCTATTTTGTTTACCATAAACACAATCTTCACAGAACTCTAAGTCCACTTGTTTCAAACCTGGTAGAAGCTTCTTTGTTTGAAGGATTTGCATTCCTTTGACACTCATATGTCCAAGTCGATAGTGCCACACTGCACTGTCGACTTCCGTAGCTATTGCACAAGTTGAAGATTGCATGTTAACAGTACACAAGTAAAGCGTACCGATCTTTTCTCCCTTGGCAACCACCAAAGATCCCTTTGAGATCTTCCACCGATCTTTTCTCCCTTGGCAACCACCAAAGATTTCTTTGAGATCTTCCACCGTTTGCTTCTGAATGCAATGCAATGTTGTGACCTGTAGAGATCAAATTTTTGCGAAGAGAAGGAACATGCCTACATCTTTAAGCTTCCATTTATTTTCGTTAGCAATTTTGACACAAAATGTGCCTTTGCCGATAGTTTCACAAGCTTCATCGTGTCCCAAGTATACATACCCAAAATTACCTTTGGTGTAATCTTGGAAATGTTGCTTGTGTGGTGTCGCATGGAATGAAGCGTCGGAATCTACTATCCAGGAATTAGACACCTTGTCTAATGAGAGAATTAGAGCATTTTGTTCTACTTTACCTGCCACATTGGCCTGCGATGTTGGCTTGTTGTGAGACTTCGACTCCTTCTTGGACCAACAATCTTTCTTGACGTGGCCCTTCTTGCCGCAGTTCCAATATTTAAGAACTTACTTTGTGCGTGACTTGCTCCATCTTGAGCGATAACGATCCTTTTGGTTTTTGAATCTCTCCTTAGGTCTTCCTCTTGTTTCCACTGAAAGTGTAGCACTTGATGATCCTCCTGTGCTTCTCCTTCGCATTTCCTCGCTTAGGAGAACACCGACAACATCATCAAACGCATTTGTGTCAGAGGTAGAATTGCTTACAGCCATCACAAGGCTGTCCCAACTATCTAGTATAGATGATAGTATAATGAGAGCTTGTACTTCGTCATCGAAATTGATTTTCACCGATCGAAGTTGATTTATATTTGTGTTAAAGTCATTTAGGTGTTCTGCAATTGAACCATTCTCTGCCATCTTTAGATTGAATAAACGCTTCATGAGAAATATCTTATTGGATGCCGATGGTTTCTCGTAGAAGTCGTCAAGTGACTTCATTAAGTCCTCCATGGTCTTCATCTCCAAAACGTTGAAGGTCACCGTTGATGCCAAGATTAACCGGATTGTTCCCAGTGCCTTTCGATCAAGGACAATCCATGCTTCATTTATCATCGTTACGGGCTTCTTTGCAAGATCGCCTAGTGGCAAATAGAGGTCCTTCTGGTAGAGATAGTCTCCAATCTGCATCTTCCAATGTTGATAGTTTTTGCCGTTGAACTTCTTGATCTTCAGCTTTCCTTCCTCCGCTATTACTCCCACTCAATTCAAAGAATCCTTTCCTTGAGATAATTTAGCTACGAGAAAACCTTGCTTTGATAACAGTTGTTAGGAAATATGACGTAGCTAAGTAGATAATTGAGTAGATTACTTAATGGAGAGAGATAATTTTCACCACAAGAGATTATAAAGGAGAGAGAGAGAGAGAGAGAGAGAGAGAGAGAGAGAGTACACACGATATACGTGGTTCACCCAATGTGGGTTACATCCATGGAAAAACAACCACTTAATGGCTTTAGTACTTCAAACAAAAAGTAGGTTACAAAGGGATTATACCCTTAATAGAGCTCCCGCCTTGTTTCACTCTCACCACCTCACACCTACCTTGTTGCATCAACTTCACATTGTGAAATGTGTGTAAAAATGGCTTCCTTTTATAGGTCAAAGGGTTTCTCTCTCTTATGAGAGACAGCCATGTGTAGCTGCCCTTGTGTAATTAAGTCCAAATCGGACCCTTCAATGCGTCCATGTGTGGCTGTCCTTGAGAAGACAAGTCCGCATTTGAATTTGACCAACGGCCATTGAATTCGGCCACCGGCCACCGGCCATTGACTTCTGACCACTGATCACTAGTCATTGACTTTCGACCATCGGCCACCGATCAACCGGCCAACCGATCGGTCGTTTTCCGACCACTTTTCGATCGGCGTTCGACTATAATATTATGGCGAAAAAGAATATTCCGACGGTTGTGAAAATTTTGGTTTTTGACGAGTGATTTTGCTTCACGCACAATGGCTTTTCCTCATAATGGGAGCTTTATATATGTGCGTTTTTACCACAAAAAGTTACAAGGGGTAAATCAGGCTCCATACTTAACAGACCTTTCTCGTGCGAGTATGAATGACGTGTATGTAATGCCTACCAAGGCATTTGCACACTACCACACACACGAGCACAATTCGAGCTCCTTTACGCTTGAGGCATCAACAAATATTGACGACAAAGAAAATCAAAGAAGATGATACAAACAACGAGGTCAAACACAAAAGGCTTTTGTACGACATGAAGATGAAACAAAATGCGACAACGACATCGACAAGCAACTTTGCGGACTTGAACATGGCATCAACAACACACATGGCCTTCGGACATCGGGGCCACATACACAATCTTTTGAAAGCACCACATTTATTTGACCTACCACGTATAGCTGCCTACCATTCTCTGGGGGAGGTGCACATTTTGATTCTACATCCAATTGACAATTCTCTAGAGAGGAGGACTTGGTCCTTGGTCCTACACCCAATTGAAAATTCTTTGGGGAGGACGTCTTTTGGGTGCTACATATTTCATTCACGAGGAGGCATGTTAGGGTGCGTGATAGTCCACATCGCTTGTGGAGACTCTCCCTAAGCTCACATGATTACATATCCCAAATGATGCCCATATATGTATACATGACCCATGGACCTTTCTAGACATAATATGAAGCCAAATACATAGGTCAAAAACAACCTCAAAAAGGTGTACAAGAGTTTTCGCACTTGATACTCTCCTCTTGGGCTGATTTGAATGATCTCGCACCTCACTGATGATGTAAGCAAGATACCTCTTCCTACTCCTATGTAAGGAGCTCATTTGTTAATGAATCAAGAAACTATAAATTATGCACTTTCCAATCATGAATGGCTCACTTGTGTTTACGCCATAACCTTTTAACTAGTGACAGGTATATATTGAGAGCTTGCTAATCTCTCTCTCTCTCTCTCTCTCTCTCTCTCTCTCTCTCTTAAGGGATTCATTGATATGTACCTAAGTGAAAGGTTGAAAGAGACAAGACGAAGAAGAAGAAGAAAAGTTCTAATATCATAGGACAAATCTCAAGAGAAAGCTATTACAATAGAGCATGGCTCTAAATTGGTTGAGACATATATTCATGGCTTTGTATGTATGACTTCTTTGTTCTTGCACCAACAGAAGTCACACTTGTGAGATCTTACAGCAAAGAAATTTTCAAGAAATGTAGTTTTCTCTACTAAGATTATAGTGTCAAACTAGAACCCTTTAATATTTAAGTTTCTCATTTATCTTCATGCTTCTCTAGTGCCATTCTTGCTTTTTTATATCTTCAGAGATTTGAGGAATCATTTTTTCACATTTCTACCTTGTTTCGCGTGGAATTCATTTTCTAAATTTCAGTGTGAACTAAGGTATCTCTAAATCCTACATTTGCCTATCATGGGATTTGCTTTGTCTTATTGAAATCTTATGTTGAAACGGTGTTCAATTCTTTTTGCCCTTCTCTATTCTACAAAGACATGTCAAGTTCTTGGCTATTTGCTGAATCTTTCCCTTTGTAGATTCCAACATAGGTCTTTTGTGTATTGGTCTTTTTCCTTGAAGGATTTATGTTTTAGGGGAAGCTAGCTAGACATGTGAAATTTATACAAAACTCTAAGGTATTTACCAGGTTGTATAACTAAAATACCATCAATTTTCCCTTGAAAATCAAACCTTAATGAAATGATAATCAGGATTTCTCAATATCAACTGCGAAGTCTACAGTACAAACCGGGGTATGCGAACACTAATCGTGATCTATATCTTCTTCTATCGATTTCATTCCCAACTTTGCCGTTTTCCCTTATGTTCTTTCCATGACAAGTACATTTTTGTGATTGAAAATATCATTGGCCTTTAAAGCTCTCTTAAATTTATACTATTTAGAGACATGGTATTTTGGGGTTTAATAGATAGACTAGTATCACCTCATCCTCAAACCAACATAATTTTCTTGAAAGGTCTATTAGCTTTTGCCCTCAAGACACAAGAAGCCTTTCGTTTTGAGTAAGAACAACATTGCCAACCTCCACCATTGTAATGCTTGAAATGTTTGCAATCTTCAAAAGTGCGACATTTCATTCCAACGCATCAATTATGTGCGCTTGTGTTTTTCCCACTTTGGAGGCATGTGCTTAAGTTTAATAATTTCCATGGTGCTTATCATGTTGGTTTACAAAGCCCAACTCTAGGCGATCAAATCCTCTAGATCAAACATAAAGTGTCACTAAGAATAATGTGATTTATTCCATACATTTTTTCAAAGTCATTAGGGTATTATGACAAATTGGGTAGCTTTTCAATTAGAAAGCTAGCATATTGAACCCAAAAGATCACGCACGTTATAAAAAAAGCTAGCTTTTTTGTTCTGAATGATGTTTAAAATGTTGTGTGAGGTGCATAAGACACTCGCTAATCATCTACTATCATATTTTTGGCGTGCAAGGATCTACATTTGGTTTCTTTGTGAGATGTTCAAAAACAGCTTCCCTCTAATATAACTTTCATAAATTTCTATAAATTATATTTTAACCAGTAAGACTTATTTATATTTGCATGGTAAATATAATGAGCATATATGGTTAGGGTGGATTAGTGAGTGTAGTACTGCATGCGAGTGAGTGTGTGTGTGTGTGTGTGTGTGTGTGTGAGATCAACGAGAGATAAACACCTTGTAAATAACTTGAAGGAACTCTTGGTAAAGAGAGATTGAAAACCTCTTTTATAGGCACATAGAAACTGACACATCATGGGGTTTCATGATCGTCTTAAGTGGAAAGTAAGGTAGCAAATCCCAACAACCATCCATTGGCGTTTGGATTATGACTAGTGACATAACACATTCCAATCCGAGAGAAAAATTAGCATCCCTAAATTTAGAGGACCATCTTAAACTTGGAGACAAAAGAAATTGTTACCAAATTTCAAGTTTTGTCTACTAAAATGATTTTCTCTCTTTAGAATTGGCCATTCTAGTGAGAGGAAATGAAAAATAGTAAAAGTGCTAATAAGGTAAAATGGATAGTGAACTCTATTCTAAAACTTAAGAGTTTCCAAAGGAGAATATATTTTATATAAGTGCCAAAGAAATTTGATAAGGATTCAACTGGTATTTTACATAACAAAAACAAGATATTCGAGTCTAAAAGAGTTTGAATCGGATAACAAAAGTGTCCAAAGTGGGCAGCATGGCTAATCAAAAGGTGGAAATGGGCCAAGAAGTTATGAAGCACACATGAAACCTAAAGCTATATATAGAGATAAAGAATGTGGTCCACAAACCTTCCATGCAAAAGAGAAGGTAAAAGGCGTAGTTTTAAAACCCGGGGGATTCACTCTACATACAAAATGGGACGCTACCTGCGAGTAAACAACTTTGATAAAACTCTTATATATGACTCATATTAGGGAATATGACCCCCCTTTCTACGCTATACGACAATCAATGAAGAAAACTATCATACCCCTATCTTACATATAAAATTTAAGTTTCACATGATCTAATTAAGTAAAACTAGTCAAAGAGTTTGTAGCATAGTGACTAGCAATGTACTTAGGAACCACTTCTATTGATAACTAGATGTGTCCTCAATGTGTTTTAGTTTGACTTTCAAACTATGTGTCCGATCAGCCTGCACTATGGCTACTCGTCCAATTTTGACCCATCCAAAGCTAGTGTAAATCAATCCTTGACCTGCTTCATATCAGCCCTTATCTATGACCGGCTTGACGTAAAATTTGATGTGTGACTTGATAATTCTCTTTTCTTAAATTCGTCCAAGTTCTAATGCACATCAGTGACCAATCATTACAAGTAATCAACCCAGGTCAGGTCCCCGCCCCCCCAAATATGATACCCTCTCCCTTATTTTTAGGCTTGGGAGATAAATTATTGTGGGCCTGGCCCTAACTTATACGCTTATGTAATTTATAAAAAACCCCCCTTATCCTGCACTTACGTGGTGCGGTAAGTTTTCCATGGTGAATCCCCCGGGTTTTAAAAATAAAAAAGGACCTTTGAAGGACCGAATCTAAAATAACTTGAAAAAAGAAGGTTTCTTAAAAAATGGGCATCGGTTCTTACTGAAAACGACGAGATGAACAACTTTTATGTTCAAAGTGTTTCATTTTGAGGAATGTAAAAGAGAGACTTTTCGTTTCATTTTCTACGGGACTCCGTTGGAAGGACCAGAGGTACTTCTGTCTTCCTGACTATTGAAGCTCAATGCAATCCTCAGATTAAAGGATTGATGCCATACGTGCCTTACACAATTTTAACTCGCATGGATACATCACAGTTCGACGTTGTTAAACGTAAAATATAAACTTATATCCGTATACTTACAATTCGCCAAATGTGTGTGCGATCACGCTTAATCCTAAGACAATGTGTAGTACTTTGGCACGGAGTAGAAGACTTGCTTTAGGTTAAGTCTGTCAAAGCATATTGCTTTGCACAACAAGGAAAGAATCTTTAAATTAAAGGTTATAACATAAAAAACAAGAAAAACTTGAAATTGTCTAACTTGTTTGTCCCTCTAAGGCGAGTTGCCTTCGTTTGAATCTAGCTCATAGCCATGTATGTTGATAAATTTAAAGCTATTGGATGTACCCTACATGCCCTCATGGCCTTGTTCAACCTCTAATGAAAAAGCGTTTAGACATGATTTAAAGTTACTCCAAGTTCGTATGCTGGTAGCATATTCCAAACTTTGGAAACGTCTATACAATATGCCTAACATTGAAGCCTTGCTTCACATAAATTTATCAAAAAGAGCAGACAAGATGAAGTGTTTGTGCTCATAGCATACATTTGCTCCTGCCGATATACCGACATCTTGGTAGAAGAAAATCAACCTTGTTGGGCCTTCTTTGTCTGCTTGAGTCATGGATGTGGAATCAAGAGAAAGACATTTGTTGATGGTGGATAGAGTGAAACTAGAGTGTTAAGGAACGGGGGAGAGAGAGAGAGAGAGAGAGAGAGAGTTTTACTATGTACATGTCTGGAGGTGAGATGTCTTTTATGATTAGGTCAATGGATATTTTGCACTAGTAGATTATGATTAGTGTTAGTAATCACTAAAATGTTAATGCTATATTTACAATGGGTAGAATGAGGTGGATGATTGAAGGAAGATGGGTAAATGAAGTGAGGGAATACTTATGATGGTGAAGCTTTGAAGAAGTTTTGAACTTACTTGCATATGTTCTAAAAAATGACTTCCGATCCTCTTGTTCTTCTTCTCTTCTTACATTGTCATTGTCAAGAGGTTGAATCACCACGATGAAAATGCCGATGTTGGTTGATGAGAATTTTCCATTAGCAGAGATTAATCATGGTTTTACATGCTGAATTTTATGTATATAGAGAAGACGTAAGGAGAAATTGTAATTTAGAGATAATAGAGAGAGTCATAGAGATGGTATATACACATGTAGAGTTTATATGAGAGCTATGAGGTGAGAGAGGAGGTTAATGGTGAAGAGGGTGAGAGAAACCATGGAAGGTGCAATTTTGAGAAATGGATAGAGAGAAATATGTGTGTGTGTGTGTGTGTGTGTGTGTGTGTGTGTGTGTGTGTATGTGTAAGTATAAAAGAAGGTGAGAGAAGACTAGGATGGCTAGGGAGAAAAGATGAGCAGGTTAGAGTGCACCAAAAAATTATATCTGATTGATGTCAGCTCTAAAAATTATGAAAAAATTTGAGGTGATTATTCAGCTTGTGAGCTAATTTTTTAATTTTGATCACTTCCATAAATTCGGAGTGGAGGTGGACGTCAAAAATCCAACCAAAAGACTTGTTTTTCCTTCTATAAAAGTCTTTAGTGGCCCCTCTTTTGTTGAATTTGCATAATCCTCCAAAAGAGCACGACTTAATAGATTCTTGAGGATTTGAAAATATGCATAGGTTAGGGTTATTCACAAATATTATATATGGATATGATGGAAAAAAAAGGTTAGTGTATAAACAGTTCATGGAATCTAAAATAGTGTCAGCTGTATATAAATATAAAATGAGAAAAACAATATATAAAAATATAAAGAATTAATAACAAAAGCTTGATTTGTTTATTTAATGTAACACTATTTACAAGAAGTAAAGAAAAATGCATGTAGAAAAATGGTAATTTAGTAAAATGGCATGATTGAGTGAAATATATTTTTGTGATTTTTTTTCGGAGTCAATTGACATCAAGATTTAGAGAAGCTTGCATGCAAATACTTATTTATATAATAAAAAGTATGCACATTGATAAGAAAAATTGTGATGATAATGATGAGCTAATGTACATAGTATACTTAGGTAAATAACGCACATCTAGATAAAAATATTTAAATAAATTTTAAAATAATTATTATAAAAATAAATATATTTAGGTCCTATATAAAAGAAATATTTACACTCAAATGGATCATAACATTTTTTTATTTTCTATCTTTATTTGTTTTTTTGGCTCAACTAGTTCAGTGACTAGCTAGTTGAGGGTTTTTAAAGGAGATATGGGAAAAGTCCCTTAGCTCTCACAGGCCTATTTACGTTGAAAAGGTGAGGATATCCATACTGTTTAGGCGATTTTTCTTGTGTGACGTGGCTCACTATGAACAATACTGACGGCTATCAATATGTAGAAACCGTGCTTTACTATGTACAATGGTTTGGAGCGACTTAAACTCAAAAAAAACTTTGCCTAGAAACCCTACCTTATCAAAAATACAAATCCAAATCTCGAAGATAGAAAAAGAGAGACTATTGCTAGCTTAATGAACTGTAACAAATAGTCGGCCATGCCGAGTATCTTTGCCTCACAAGCCACATGCCTTGCCTGTATCTTTATGTCGAGTACCTTTGCCTTACAAGCCATAGACCTTGCATGAATTGATCTTACTGCAACCAATATTATTTACTGTCTGCCGATGATTTTTGACCACTTGGAGCAAGATCTTTTGCTTGAAAACTTGAAACCATGCCCATCGTCCTTGCCTTTGCATGTCACAACTTAGAATAAACTCTGACCTTGTAGCCCAACTTTGGGTATTGGCATTTTTTTTAGATATTCATGTCTGTACCACATGTAAAATTTAGTTGAATGCAAAATTTAAAATTCTACTTTGATACTTACTTTCCGTCGCGCAAGAAAGGTTCAATTGATGCAGATCGTTTGCTTGTATAAAGCATCCAAGTGATCACACTTTGCCAAATTTGAGTCCTTGTACAAGCTAAATTTGATACGAAATTTGATTTGTGAAAACAATCTATGCATGATGATGCATACGGACTTGGTCAACTTTCCTAGATCTAGTATTTTTACTTTGGGTCATCTTGTCCGTGGAAAATGCATGCCATACATAATTACTTGTGACCAAAGTTGTACTTGGCACAAGGGATATAATATAATAAATTTCTGTAATCTCAAAAATGACAAAAGTTCTACAACAGTATATCAATGAAGCTTGCCTCCCTTGACCGATGTTTACTAAAATTTCCATGCTCTCCATCATATCCATCATAAGCTAGAAGGGGGTCTAAGACCAGAGGGAGACTAGACCATGCAATTCTCCACCCAACCTTGCTATATATAGGCTCCTAGCTATCCAAACATAGCACGCCTTGACCGTATGTCCTTCTTGGCCTTGGGAGGTTCACCTCTTAGACAAGTAAGTTAGCACCTGAGTTCAAATTGTGAAGGAATGGATCGAAAGGCATACGTGTATGCAATGAAGATGGAGAAAGAAGAGAGGGAGAGAGAGAGAGCACGGCACAGGGATGTGGGGTGGAACTCCCAAATCTCACTATTTGAGCACAATGTGAGAATGAGTGGGAGCTTCTTATTCTTTGTATGTATAAAGAATAAGCAAATAAATGTAAGCGGGACAGACACTGGCCCGCGGAACGAGCAAAGCACCGTGAGGCACACCGCCTTTACCTAACATTTTTTTACTAAAGATTGTGTGCCAATAAGTGGCGAGAAGACTAGCCTACAAATAGTATATATAAGAGGTGAGAGAAGACGGCTCTCAACCTATGTCCACGGGCTCACTCCAGACATGTGAGTGCATCTGTAACCGCTCTAGTGTAAATGTAATATACAGACCACTAGGGCTAGAGCCACGATGACACTCTTGATGTGCAAGTATCAAGTGACAACCTACATGGCTCCACAATGCACAATGCCAATGTCAATCATTGTACAACTGACAACTCCCACTGTAAATGCATCAACTACATAAGCAAAATCAGGTCTCGAGACCAAAAGGTCAGACACGAGAGACCTGAAAGCCGATGAAACATGCACTATGTGTGCCAACCTATCCCTATCAGCAACCTTAGTGCCATATGCATCCTCATCAAGAACCACCTGACTATGCATCAATATGTCAGCATTGTCTGGCAAAGGGATATCCGTCATGAATAACTGCAAAAAAAAAAAAATCAACACCACTGCAATGACACACAGCTATCTGAACAACACTGTCACTCTCAAACATATCAGATGCATAATAAACAATGCATCATTCTCTGGCTCAACTAATGTTACCTCAACTGATTATTGACCAAGTTGTGCATCCCCAAAGATACCACTGTCTGCGCAAACGTTGCCACAAGACAAATGCATAACCTGCTCTCCATGCATCATATCCGCAAAAGAGAAACGTCTTGTCCCTCGCTTTAAACATGGCTGCAAATACACAGAGACTACATCGCCTCGCGTGTCAAAAAAATGCAAAGGGTATACCAGACCACTCTTAGAACCTGTGGCTATCACCAGTGATCCCCTATGCATTTGAAATGATCGCTCTCCAAGCAGTACACAATGTCCAATACTCTGCAACTGATGTACTGAAATGAGACTCTGGCTGAGTCCTGGTACATAACGTACATTTTCTAGCGTAAGCAATGCACCTCTAGGTAAAGACATGCATATATCTCCAGCACCCTCTATGTCATATGCTGACCTTCCGCTAGAATATCAGCTACTCTATCAGAAAGAGTTAAGGTTGGTATACTTTCTTGTGATCATTATATATGACTACAGCAATGGGAAAATTTTGTGCTCAAAGTGCTACTAATACAGATGATGCTTTCTATGGATAGCAAGTAGGCATGGCCTGGCTATCATGTAAATACTTCATGGAAAGACATGAATAGATAAAGAGAGCCTTTAAGTAGGTAATCACTCGTTACAAACCCAAGAGAATTTAGTATGACTATTTTCTATTGAGTGGGAATCATTCTCTCATGTTTGTGGAGAGATTTGATTATTTTGAGATCCAGGTGTGAATAAGATTCCAACTTAAAAAGAGTTGTTGTTTACTTTTAGCACTGATCATATCTCTAAGAGTGGTAATTATAGGGATATGAACCAACTAATATACAATCACTCCAGATGTTGAGGTTCACAACTTGATCTCATCACAGTTCTACTTTCAAGGAAAGAAGACCAAAACCATGCTTTGGTGGAATGAGTTCACAATATTGACATGCCATGCATGCATAATAAAAAATAGTATGAGAAGCCCTTGGCTTCAATGATGGTCTCCACAATGTGAGCAGATGCCATACATGCCTTCCACGATGCGTACTAGCATGGATACATCACAATTGGTCATTGCAAACCATAACTGTGAGTTTATATCCTCTTATTCCCAAACCTGTGTGCTAGTATCCTTGATCCTAAGTCAATGGATAATATTGTGGCACAGAAGAGAAGCCTTGCTTCACAGTAAGTCCGTTAGAGTGTAATTGCTCTTAGCTAATAGACACCCATATTAAATCAGAAGAGAATCGACCTTGTCGAATTTTCATAGAGAATTGGCCTTGCTGAATCTTACATGTTATTGAGAATCATGCGATTGCCCAATATTGAAAGAGATAGCGTGTGAATCTTAGCTATCAAATATCATCAAACTGTCAAAGTCTGCTTGACTGAAGAAAAGTTTGCTTGTCAAATTGAAATTGTAGAAAATGCTGCAAAATGGATAAGTTCAAAATTGAAACTTATATTTAAGGTATTTAAATTTTTGTGAACATCGCCCCTAGCATCAGAGGTTGGAGCATCCTGTGGCGTGAATGTGATTTAAGTGTACTTTGTGTACGTAATTTACATGCACTCTGGCAAGCCATAATTGCTTTGGATTAACCATGCCCCAATGCATAAATATATGTAGGGAGATGTGCTCCTAAAATCCTTGCTTTTCTCCTCCGCTCATCACAAAGATGATATATGAAAGAGATACTAGCCGACGTAATGCAACAACCAGTTTCTTGAGTATCGTTATACGGAGCCTTGCTTTACTCCTTTGCTAAACATCACAAAGATGATACATGAAAGAGATACTAGCCGATGTAATGCAACTGGTTATACTAGGCATGTAATGCAACAACCAGTTTCTTGAGTATCCTTATACAGAGCCTTGCTCTCGTGATGACATCTTATGGCATTGTCATACTCGACACACATAAAAGAAAATTAACTGTGGAGATTGTTGACCTTGTTGAGTAATATACTAGATAAAAAGCTTAAAAACATCTACCATAATTGCAGAAGCAAAGCGTACCTGGGTTGCCCAATGCAAGAAAATGATGCTTGCCGACTTTTTAGAATTGGAGCAAAAGGTGGGGCATGCCGAGCACCTGTGCCTCCTTCATCAAGGGTAGAAACAGGCTATGCCAATCTCCTTGAGAGTTTAAAGCATTGCTCTTTGGCCTTGCCTTTGCAACAAAATTTAACCTCTGATGAGCATGCTCTATCAAGGTATTCAAGAGAAGCCATGCTTTTGATCGAGACTGTTTCGTACTCAACCGTGCTTGACTCTGGTCTTCAAAACAGTCATTGGTCTTTGCTAACAATGTATTCGGAAAATATGTGGTGCTTATGCTAAATGTCACAAGGCGTGCTTGTGCTTTGAGTGCACACACATCTTTTGCATGCCATAACTAATGAGCACAATCTCAAAAATAAAGATAAAAATCAAATTCATACCTCGTGAATAACTCGTGCCGACGTGCCTTCCCTTCATATTAATTCAACAAATTTCAATCAGAAGAAATCAATAATTTTTACTTGGCTGCTTATCCTCGGCCTGCAGCACCTTGCCGATATAGAAAGACCAAGTTCAACAATCTTACCTTTGTCAATTTTGATTCATGCCAAGGCAGCGTTGCCAAGGGTCTTTGCCAAAATTTCCTTGGCAGAATGGTCCTCTGTCTTGCCTTGGCTATCGCTTGAGTCCTTGGGCCGCCGAGAACTAAGTTCCATGATGGCCACCTTGGAGCCGAGGAGAGCAAGGAACATGCCTTGCATGCATGAAATAGATGGCCATGCCACTCCTTGTCAAGTTGTTGTGGTTCTAATGCTCGCATGCCTTGCATGGTGTGTATCCTGTTTCTCGCATGCCTTGCTTGATTGGTAAGGCTTTGAATTCCTAAGCTAGGCACCCGGTTTTGTTTTGGTTTGCGAGCTTCCTCTTTCCCCTTGGTGTCGGTTGGAGTGTCGAGCCGTGCATCAACTTGTCAAACGAAGTTGATAAACTTTGGACGTGGGTTAACGCCCTTAACTGGGTGGGGGTGCCCAAATTAGGGCACCCACCATAAAGCTGAGGAAAAAAAACATGGCAGCAGTGCACAGAGATGCGAGAGATAGCCAGAGAGATGGCATCGTCTGTAGTTGCTGAATCACATCACATCATAGTCGAAAAAATTTGCTGCTCACTGTTGCGCACCCATCAAGCCCACCCATGCTCCCTTTTGTGCCGGGAAATTTCCCACTTATTTGTGTGCATGCGACATTTCTCATTGCTTTATGTCGAAATCCCTCGTGCAAGCCATACAAGCCCCATTTCTCGCGTGAGTATTTTGCTATGAAAAAGTCAATGAGGTAGTGAGAGGGAGAGGCCTTGAGAGAGGGAGAGGCCTTGATAAGAGCAGGAGAGGGAAAGAGAGAACACACAAGAATGCATAGCTCCATGTCTCTTCTCCCCTCCTCCATGGCTTCCTGCTCCACCTTGCTATGACACCAATCTAAGACCAGAGGGGGATTGGACCATGCAATTTTGCACTCAGCCTCACTATATATAGGCTCCTAATTGTCCAAACATAGCACCCCTTCACCGCATGTTTGTCCTGGCCCTTATCCTTCCCGGTCTTACCCTAGGAATGAGGGCGGGGGGGGGGGGGGGGGCACGCGTCCTTGGACCAAATAAATTTTCAAAAGGTGGCCTTGCCTTGGGTGGTCGCTTAAGTGTGAATAAAAAGAAAACGATCTGTGAACTAAAGCAATGGTGATAGCATGGGGAAGAAGAAGGGCTCCCCCTGCTCGCTGTACAAGCTTTGAGAGAGGAAGCGACTGTGTCAAAAAAGTTTCCCCTCCCTGACACAAATTCAACAGGGCTGGCCCCTTGCGATGTAGTGGTGATCAATCAGCTCCTCCTTGTCCTCCTAAGCGTGGCTGTATGCGCTATCTCATCCTTGAGAGCTCAAGAAAGAGAGAGAACTCTTGCGTCACTTGACCCTTCCTGCGTGCAACTTGAGAGAGAGAGAGAGAGAGAGAGAGAGAGAGAGAGAGAGAGAGAGAGAGAGAGAAGATTCATGCCGCCTTCATGGACAAGGCTCTTTATAACTTTCCATTCTTCTCCCCTCCTTCATGGATGCTTTGCTTCCTTGAGCTCCGATACCAAGGCGAGAGACTAGGGACTAACACATGCACATCTCCACCCAACCATACCTAATAAGGGCCCCTTATTAGGTATGGTTGGGTTAGTTGATGCAAAATTATCCTAATTGACTACTCAATTGATTAATGCACTCAAGTGCACACTAATTGACCATGTTCTATCAATTTGATGCTATCAATAGCTCAACTAAGAGTGTAAATATGAGATTTATTAAGAGCTTATTGGGATGCTAATGATAAATTAGCAAGAGAGAAGATATTAAAAATTGCCCAATTAAAGAACTTCTTAGGAATACTATTTTGCAATAGCAAGAACACGAATTAAGCTCTAATAAACTATATGGGTAGCGGCTCAAGAGGTCAATTAAAGAATATGCCTTCACTAGGTAACTCGATACAAAAATAGAAGTTGGCAAGAGCTATTAGAGAGAAAATGACTAATGTTAACTAACTAAGATTATTGAATCTCGTTCAAACTTTGATACCGGTTGTAGGGTTATGGAGGATTAGTGAGTGTAACAGTCATGGTATGGGTGTGTGTGTGTGTGTGTGTGTGAGAGAGAGAGAGAGAGAGAGAGAGAGAGAGAGAGAGAGAAAAGGTAATAAACTATAAATGAACTCTTGATTATGTATTAGGAAAGAGAGATTACAAACTTCTTGTCTAGGCACTTATAGAGGGTGACATCATTAGCCTCCGCTCTATCCATGTTCAAATGGGATTGATGGCGGAGGTCATTTGGGCCATCAAAAGCATTTTCATAAATTCGGGCCGTTGAGTAAATTTGAGGCGAAAAAGTAGATTCGGATTAGCTGGTAAATTTGGGCCGGCATGTAAAATTTGGGTTGTAACGTACCTTGAGCCTTGAACCCATGACCTCCCTCGTATGCTCTAACCATCACATCTGCATGCGCTCAATGAAGTATGTGGCATTTCAATGCCATGTATGTAAATGAACCAATTTGCAAATTTTGGGACAATTTTGTAAATTCGAGTCACGCAATCTTGTAAATTCGGGTTGCCCGATCGTATGGCCTACAATGCATTTGAACATGGGAGTCAGGCTTTGTTCTTTACTTGAAGGCCGGCTTCATTTGGACCCCGTCGCGTAAAACGACAAACAAAGAAGAACAGATGAGAAGGGCGACGATGCAGTTTACAATTAGTGTTAGGACCAGGACGAGCCACAAATCACAGCGGCAACAGAATGAGAATGCAGCTGCTTGTGGTGATGCTAGTGGCGATGGCGGCCATAACCGTCTGTGATCGTACGCAGGGGGACGCCGCCCGACAGTGTGAAAATGATGCGCAGGACGTGATCGATCAGTGCAAGACCAAGGACCAGGCCGAATGCTGCTCTGCCTTTGCGCATTTGTTGAGCGCCGATGGAGGCTGCGTCTGCGATGCTGCAGCCGCTGGATCGTTCGAACCCTTGCTTCTGTACGAAGACGCCATGGCCTGCAATACCACCATCCCTGCCTCTCTCCTCTCCTGCCTTGCGGGGCTCCCAGGTATGCTTTGAATCGGAGCCATCCCCTTCCTTGTCACCCGGTTGCCTGTTTATATGTGTAGAATATGATAGCCATATTTTTGTTTGTTTTGATGAAAAACATACTTCTAATTCTCTGCACCACAAGAGGATCTATAAATTTTCTCACGTAGGAAAACAGAGTCTTTTTCAGTGTTTTTGGTACAATGTATAACATCATGAGCTTCTCTGAGGGAGGCACCGCATACCTAGCTAGGTACGATTGGGGCAGGGGCGGGCCGGCGGTCCTCTGCCCCCGATCGTACCTAGCTAGGTATGCGGTGCCTCCCTCACAGAAGCTCATGATGTTGAGGTAACTCACAGTATGGGAATTATTGTGAGAATTTGTCCAAAACTTATTCTCCACCATCTAATATCAAACTCTTGTTTAATCAATAGGAACATCAGGAGGAAGCAACAATACGGGATCGACTTGGATTAGCTTGCTTGTTGTATTGCTACTAAGTCTAGCTATTTCCATCAACACATAGACTTGGTATACTCACATTACCGCTATGTTTTTGGATGCCTTTTAATTGCTTCACAAAAGGCGCTTGTACATACGCTTGACAAAAACAATGTAATATGCATAGGAGGAAAATACTACAAAAGAAAATAGAAAATTCTTTTTTGTCTAATTACATGTATCAAAGTACTTTGTGGTCTTCAACTATAAGACTTTGCACTTTTCTACTATTTATAGCTTTTTATTTTGCAATATCAAAATTTCTACCATTTTGTCAAATAAGTTCCAACAAGTTACAAGACGAATGATTTTTTAGATGTGATTGAGCTCTTTTAAAAAATCCTTGGTTGATTGAGAAAGTTGAAGAGAATAGTGGAAGCATAGCAATGCCACTTGGTAGAGACTTTTCGTACTCCACCGATATTTTTTTTGAGACGCATGGAAATTAATATAGTACGTATTTTTATGTGTGTGCAATAGAGATTAATGGCATTACCGCAATTATGCATGGGAGAATCATTCTTCAAAATATTGAGGCACATCCTCATCTTGAACACTTCCTCCCAATTCTTCATTATACGCATCAAGGTTCTCCAATTGATTTGGAACTTTGAATGTCAAGTTCATCAAGCATGATACTTTTAAGTCAATGTAAGTATATTAAACTTGTAAACATTAATTTAGAAGTGAAATTTTATTTCCAATCTCACTAATTGTGAGTGATAAATGTATTTCAAAAGAAAAACAAAAAATTTACAAAGAGAGCCATACTCTTCCCAAGCCAGTCTCATCGGACCACATCCTAAACACACACCCACATATATATCAGCAAATGATAAAGGGAGCCACTTGTGACCGAAAGCAGCAGAAGGGAACTAAGTCTGACTTGGGGTTTCCACCAAGGAGAAAACCCTACCACGACACACTCCTTGACCGCCAAGCCAGTGCCTAAGGAACATAACATTGAGAGGAAAGAGAGCCACAATCACTTTTTCTTTTTCTTTCTTTTAATCGAAATAATTGTACTGGTCGTCGACGTGCCTGAAATATGATCTATATGGCTGATGAGATCAAGCTTAAGGTTCTGAGTTTCACCTGCATCCAAGTTAGGATGACAAGTAACATTTGGTTTCTCTAAAGTGGGATTAACATGTGACTCTGGTTTATCATGCACCTCAACTGACAGGCCCCCTACATCTTCTCTTATCTAATCACAAGAGGGTTCGAATGGTTGTGACTTCTTCCTCTTGCATCTCTAGTGATGATCCACCTATTTCTTCTGTCCCCTCTTCTTCGGCTATATAACCTGTTCATTGGCCTCAACATCCGGTCTAGGGTCACTAGCAGAGGACATGTGAACGACAACAAGCTCTTTGTGATTACGCAGAAGTGAACATTTTGACACCTAGTTCAATATGACAGGTACTGAAAGATCGAGTTGAAGTTATGTAAGGTTCTCCTAGCATGCTTGATAAGGAGTTTAGAAATCTCACTCTAAAATAAAACTAAGACCAACTCAAAACTCTTGTGTGTGTGTGATGATTTGGTGTAGCCTCACTTCCAATTGCACAAATACAGTGCTCATGTGCTATGGTAAAAGCCCTAAGTTTACACTTCAATTCTTCGTTGTTGATAACATTTTATGGAAGATTTATCACTTCATAAGATAATCCCAAATGATTATTAAAGAGAGAAATCCCTAATTCGTGGCCTCTCACAACCTTAAACACGGGGTGAAAAACACAGAGACTTGGAGGGGAAAAGCACCATGTAATTATCTTCTCGATTTAGCCCATGGCTTTGACAGAGTGACAAGAATTTACTCACATGGTCAATGGCATCCTCATGAGATAGTCCCTTAAAAATAGGAACCTTGATTTTGACCCTCGATAGAAGGATTGTCATTTCCTCCGCCATGATAAGCCTGATGAGAGGGATGGAAGGTGGATCTAGAGAAGAGCTTCGAGAGGGAGATGAGGGTGGGGATGGAAAAGGTGACTTTTGTGATTGATCGCAGGAAGGATTGGGCAAAGTTAGAGGCAATTCTGCGCGCAAGGTAGCAAAACGTGAGTACAAGTGACGATGGTGATGAGTCTTCACATGACTTCTCAAACATTCTCCACTTGACTTAGAGCTAGTAATAGCATGCATAGACGCTAACAAGCATGCCTAGATGCAAAGATGGGATTCCCTCAATTCTAGGCTAAAAATTAGGACATGTGGTTGGAGTGGCTACAACTACCTATTGGCACCCTCAAATGTGGCCACACTATTGGCTTGTCTCAATTTGTTTTGCCAGGTTGCCAGGCTAGCTTGCAAGACCCGATAGAGCTTCCCACCGGGTGTGCCAAAAATGAGACCAGTGAAATGGTGCGTAATGCTCTCTGGTGGTAGGATGCTCTGGAAGTAGTATGCATGTAGACTCACAAGCTATCTCAAACTAACAGATAATGTGAAAATAGATTGAACAAATAATTGAAACAAGAATTGAAATAATAGCCCAAACAACCACAACCCCTCCAAGGCAACACTTTGTAAATAAAAAAATGACCATACAAGTCTCATTTGGATGCGACCAAGTTTGTCTAGTCACACGACTATCATAACAAGATAAAATGGGGATGTAGAGACTGAGGTGCAATGGAGAGTGTAATGGGTGAAAAGGTACAAGACACAATTGTAATCAGTCGCCTAATGAAAACCATTGGTTGAGCCGCTTGTTCGAAGCCTATGGCTAATGAAGTAAATGAAGGTGACAAGGAGGTAGATTTTCCTTTCACATCTCATGTAGACCCTGTAATCCCCAAGAATGTCCATGCCGATATCCTATCCTATGCATTCACTAAAGACCCTAGAAAGCAACCCTTTGAAGTTCTACTACCCAATGGTAGGAGTCTTGTAGAAGTACAAGAAGTCGAATGATACATGCAAGTAGCTATGGAGAAGGAAATTGAGAGCTTACATACAATAGAACAGTTCCAAGCCATGAAGGCAATGATCCCTATGAAAAGAATCATGCCAATCAAGAAATTAAGTGCTCCTAAATTAGCAGTCAGTGAGGGTCAGACCATAGGGAAACCCCTAGCATGCCAAGCTTAGAAGGGGTATTTCTCAATAAAAATTGGGAGTATGATATGCAAAGAGAGGCTTTGATCAACCTGTATACGGGCTACGCATTCCATGTTGGTTGGTTAATGTTGTACAATCCACGTCTAGTGCCACAAGTCTATACGAGTGGCAACGGATGGTATGTGATGTCATCCATAGGGTTTTCCAGTTGGATAAAGAAGCAGATTAACATTTGTTTGATGGGCCTTATGAGATTCTTGGATACGGGAAATACCAAAAAATTGACCCTATCACAAATGAAGACTCCCTCAATGAGTCCCATGGATCGTTCATATGTTGTTTCACCTCAAGTCTCGGTATGTACATTGAGAGCCCACAAGACATTTTTTTACCTTACCAAATTTAGCTCATCTTTCTCCCAAAGGCACTACCCCAGTGATGAGCATGATGAAGAGTACATGCTGGACCTCATTTGTTAGTAAAGCACCACTAACTAGTAGCATAGTGCCTTCAATAGTACCTACGATTGTGTATCAATCATGTGTACCTGTTTTTCCTCATGCTCATGTAGCTCCTACACTCCCATTTATTCCAAGGGATTATGGTCCACAATGGAATTATCCAAGCTCTTATTCAAGTGGGGCCATTCCTATTAACAATAACATGTCCTATCCTGCATCTGCTATGCCTAGGGCCACATTTGTAAACTTTGGACCACCACATGGTACAATATCCTACAAAGTATGGGACCCGAGGACCATGTGAAGACCAAGGCCAACCCACCATTTACATGTAGTTCTAAGAGCACCTATACCCACTACACCTGCTCATTTAGGATATTTGGCAGTATGTGCTCAAACTATCAATTGATCTATTGCAAATAATATGCGTAGCATGCTTGAGAGAGAGCCTAGAAGTAAGGTGGTACACATGGCCAAGCTCATACAAAATTTCAACAGTGACAGAGATATTAGAAATCGTATTGAGGTATTCAAACACATGTGCAATTTCCTAGAAGAGCAGAATGAGCTACATAAGTGTAAGGCCTAGCTTGACTCTGAGTGGAAAGGCTAGTAGAGATTGATATAGAACCTTAGGGGTTGAAGAGCGCACGCATTAACTTACTCTTAAGAGATTTTTCTTGAAAGAGTGCATACGAGAGGGTGTAATTTAGGGTGTAGCATCTCAACTCCAAAAATCTAGAAGGGAGAAGAGAAGCCGTTTGAAGAATTTTAATTCTTGTTGTACCCCAAATGAGTGTTTCAACAATAATCAATTGCTCGATATATTCATTATAGTATTACAATTAGGATATCTACAATGGCATAGTCATTAGAAGTATCACTACTTGGGAGAGACTACCGATGCAATTCAACTAGAAGACAATTTAATGATCGCTAGAGCCATGATATATTCTGAATCAAAGTCTACTAGCTCACAAGTATCTGAGCATTAGTCAATGAAAATAAAGACAATCGTGAAAGAGAAAAAGATATCTGAGATGACTTTGACGATCTCACCAAGGCTATCCAAGAAAGCCTTAGAGTAATCATACTCCACAAAACAAGAAGTTGTATCCAAGAAGGGAGCAACAATGGTGCTCTAGACGTTGTGCCCATGAGGATGAATATTTATACATTTTGCGAGAAGCACACATGGGCATAGCTGGCCGTCACTTTTCAAGGAAATTGGCTGCTAGAAAGATATTGCAATCAAGTTAATGATGTCCCACTTTATTCAAGGATGCATCACTCTTTACAAATGGATGTAATGAATGCCAACACTATGAAAATCCACAAAGAAAAGATAAGATGCCTCTACATCCTTTTAAGGTGAACCAAACATTTGTAGGGCCTGTAATACTCAATCCCAATATATCATTGTTTCCACTGACTATGTGACAAAATGGGATGAAGCTAAAGCTATGTGCAAGGCCGACGCGAGTTCAACATCTAAGTTTATCTTTGAAAACATTATCACACGATTTGGACGTCCCTTTGAGATTGTGAGTGACAATGCTACCCATTTCATAAATGAAGTAGTCTACACCTTATCATCCACAAGTGAATGGCTAAGTTGAGAGTACCAGCAAGACTCTAATTTTTATCTTCACTGAGATGGTAGAGGCTCATTGTATAGATGGGACTTGAATCTTACATCACTCTATAAGCTTATCATATTGCTTATAAAGTGGCTATTGATAGCACACCATTTAAAATGGTGTATGTTCAAAAAATAATTCCATGGGAGTTCATCAGTCATAGTCTTCAAGTAGCTTCTCAAGAAGGTTGAGATGGTAACCCATTAGTTGAGTGTATATGTATCATCAAAAGGCTAGAGGAAGAGAGGTAGTTGGATGTGCAGAATGCCCTTGTGAAGAAGATAAGAGAAAGAAGTGGTTTATTGCCATTTAATGAACAAGTACATCAAAGTTGGTGATAAAGTTCATATATATGGAGTGCGTAACAAAAAGAAAAAGCTGAAATAACTTGACAAAGGGCCATATATAGTATACAAAGTTAGCCCACAAGGTACCCTTTGTGTGGAGACTCTAGATGGAATTGATACCATTGGATTCTTGAATGGGAGAAAATTCAAAAGATACTATGATCTACGAAGCCAAGAGGAATTACCTGCTAGCCATTAAAAAAATCAACAAAAGAACAAGCTGAGTTAAAAAACATACAAGCCAGGATTGAAGCTTGAGAGCCACAACGACATACTAAATGCCAACGAGAGGCTACTCTTGGAGTTGAACATTCATTCCAAGTTGAAGAATGTGACGATTCTATAGACTTTGAACGGCCTCTACAATAACCAATTGAGTTGAATAGCTCCCATGGAAAAATACTATATAATGCATTATGGACACATGAGGTCAACATAATTTACTATCCTATGGAGTGTACCATCCTTACCCACAAATACCATCCAAATCAAGGGTTTCAATAAGAAGAAGACCACTGTTTTTGGAATCATACACACTCCTATCATTTATGACAAGGAGATCGCCATTCAAATATTTTTGTTCATGCTTGTTGGCACTATGGAGGGTAACATAACCTAGTGTGCAAGGGGATGTCTACAACTAAATGTAATATTGGGGGAGTGGGAGTATCACAACATAGAAACCAATTCTTAACCCTACTTCTCAAGGAACAACACCTAAACTATCACCTCATGATAACACAAAGAACAATAAAATGTTGCAAATCCAAGGATTTGAAACATCCTTGCTTGTAGCACAACTCTCTGAGTCTTCAACCTCCATGGCTACAACAAAAAGTGTTACACCCATGACTCCACCCGATTGGACAAAGGTTACATATTAATGGGTCCCCGAAGCAAAACAAACCCTTCAAAGAATAGGTCCACTCAAATTAAGAAATGCAAGGTTATATTGAGTTGGGTTCCTAAACAACTATTAGAAGCCCAATGCTACTATAATGGAAATAATCAAATATGGGTACCTAAATGTAAATTGTGTTCTTTCTTGTCACCTTCAGGGTACAACTTTGAGTGCCTATAGCCATGGTCTTCCAAGGATGAGAGGGAAATCAGCAATACCTGTGGGCATATCATGAAAATTGATCAACACTTTAATACCAAATACATCCACCTCTCCCAAGAAATTCACTCTTGATTGGTTGGAAAAATTTATGCAAAAACCTGAATTCTTCACCATGTTGAGTCCCAAATTTGATACACAAACTTGAGTAATAATACATCCATGTGCACCTCCATCAATATAAGACTCTCCAATGCACTTCATCTTATGCCGTGCATCCATAGTAGGACATATATCAGGTAGCTCATTCAAAGACAGGACTCTCACACACCCCTTGCAAGCTTCTTCTTCATGGGGTTGACTACATACTTCCATTGCCTCTTTAACTTGGGACACATCTCCATGAGTTTCCCAAAGGTAACATCAGCCTTTCTACTCACCAAATCAGCCCTTAAGCTATAATCTGCTTGCCCTTATCCCAAAGGAAATTTGGATGTATTGTAATGTTGCTTAGGTTTTCTCTTCTGCTTCTCTTTGGTTGTACTTGTTTCAACTTGTTTCCCTCTTTTATGGCTAGGAGTTGCATCACTCATGTCATGATCTCCTGTAACCCTCTTACGTATAGGCATGAGCATAGTTCCCGAATCATCCTCTTTCTTCTCCAAATGGATTATGCTTACCATCTTTGTCTTCCATTCTCTTCAACTGCCAAAACACTTGGCCACCTTTGTCTTCCCTTCTCTTCAACTGCCAAAACACTTGGCCACGCTTCCCCTTTAATCTCAATACCATATTCTTGAGCTCGAGAAGGAATTTGTGAAGGAAGAGGAACAATGTCACCACCCATTCTCTTTGGCTTGTCACATTGATGGCTTTTATGACCCCATTCACCACAATTGTAACATTGAAACATATCCCCTCTTCCATCCATGCCTCTTCCTCTTCCACCTGTAAATCCCTCATTGCTTCCATAGCCACATCCATATCCATAGCTTTGACCTCTTCCACCTCCCATCCTATACACACTAAGGTTCTTCATAATACCTACAACCTCTCTTGCATCTCCTTGCAAAAAACATTCACATCATGAGAATCTGGTTGATCATAACTTTTCTCTCTGATAAGGACCCTTGGTTTCCCTATAGCGTTCACTTCAACCTTTGGCTTGACATTGATTTCAAGTTGATGAAGATGCTCTGCGATCTTTGAATCTTTATTATGGGAAATTTCAACTGTCTCCTCAAAGGTCCTTGGTTGCTTAAGCTCCACCTTCAAGTGTAGACTACTCCTCAAGCTTGCAAGAAACCTATCCTTCTTCAACATGCTGGAGAAATTTCAGTCCCCAAAGATGAACACACGTTTTCCATAACTTACTGAATGCCTTCACAAAGTCTTCTATTGTCTGGCCTTCACCCTGCACCAAGCCTTGAATAGACTGCTATACATTTTGTGGGTTTTCCACCTATTGAAAATGTGTAAGAAAAGAATGTCTTACCATTTCTTAAGTCATAAATTGAGGAGGCTGGGCTAATTGTATCTCCTTTTCTTTAGACTTTCAACCATTTCCTAACATCTCCCTTCAAACAAAAGTAGAAGATTCACAGCACCAACGTTGGGTCTTGCTTGTCAGCAAGAAGGTAAGCAAACTCCATTCACTCAATGAAACCTTTGGCATTCTCATTTGATTTTCCATTAAACTCTAGAAAACTAAACACCATGTCTTCCAAAATCTGTAGATTGAAGGTAGCTTGAAGCGATTCTTCGATGGGGCCCAATTGCTGGTTAAAAGAAAAAGTGGGACACCTCTATAGCTTTATACACCAAGTTTCAACACCAGCACCAAAAAATATACCAAAATAACTCTTAGTAAACCCCAACAAAAGGCATATGCTCCCTTGCACACACCCACCCAAAGGACCATAGCACATAGAAGAAAAATCATCCTGGTAGAGCACGGATTTACAACACACGCCGACCAATGCATATGAAGACAAGGGCCTCCTCTTTCACAGTTGAATATCACAAACCCACAACTTCTACATCAATTCCATAGTTTGTAGGTACATGTCCTCCCAATCTGCTTGCACACAATTTGCCACTAGGCTGCCATTGCCATAACCCTACAAAAAACTAGTCGTAACCTGACACGAACAACTCCAATTGGGGCACTCTAAAGCTTGTAAGAAATTTTGAAAAATGAATGGCAAGAAAGAATAAGATGATCAAAATTGAATCTACACACTGCTACATGAAAAATTGATGTATATAGAGAGCTGTCCTGATCCGACTACACCTATGGAAGGCAAGGCGAGGGTAAAAACTGCATCAACAATCATCAAGGAGGCCCGAAAAGCTAAAACCTGCCTATTTCTAGAGTTTGGCTGAACTTTTTTGAGTTTTTACATGAGTTTTAGCTATATACAAGTCTCACTTCAAAAAACTCACTAACGGGCACATATAGTAACATGATAGTTGACGCTATGCTAGTGACTTGCCCTACATGTACATGTGCTTGCTAAAGAAAGCTAAAAAATCCCACACACTCTTTTGACATCGGACGTCATGTCCATATGTATAAATTTATAAAAAACAGGGTGTCAAAAATGCGCAAAAAAGAGATTCGGTAAACCACATGAGAGAGTCTTTATTTCATCTTCATCCTTAGCCACATGATTAGAAAATTATTAAAAGAAGGCTCATCCTCAATTATCACCAGCAACCTTGCAATATACTTCTTCAACCTGTAGCCATTCACACGTGCTTTATGTGGGGTACCATGCAAGTTAGCAAGATGATATGTGCCATTTGGAAACCTGTTTAAGACCAAGAAAGGACCTTGCCACTTGGTTTGAATTCTTTTTTGAAAAGCGATATCAAGATTACTATTGTAATGAAGCACCATGTCACTCTTCTTGATGTCTTTGTCCTTCACCTTCTCATTTGTCTTTACTTAATTGTCCTTCAAGACTTGTTGATAATGCTCAAAAGACATCAACCTATCCAATTGCACAAAAAATACAGAGGCCTCTCCTTGATTGTATCATTAGGCTCTTCTTCAAGCTTTAGCATCAACTTCAAAGCTGGTATCTCCATCTCAATAGGAAGTATAGCCTCTTTGCCAAAAACTAGATGGAAGGGAGAGAAACCAGTACCTGATTTATGATAGTCTTGTAAGCCCATAGATCACAAGGTAGCTCTAAATCCCAAGCCTTGACATTGTTTCTTGTCATCTTTGTAATCATCCTTATGAGTTCTCCATTAAACCTTTCCTTCATTCCATTACATTGGGGATAACATGGAGTAGTAAACTTGTGATGCACATGAAGCTTCTCACATAGAGAACCCACCAACTCTCCTTTGAAACCTCTTCACAATTATCCACAAAATAAAGAGCTTCTTTGATCATTTCATTTAGAGTCAAGATCCCTATCATATGAAGATCCTTTTGAAGACCTGCATGTCTCATGCCATGGATAAATATCAGCATCAATCGTGATTGCGTAGGTAGTTTCTCTCTCGGACAGAACATGACCTATCTCTTGAGCTGCAATACTACCTTGCTCACTGATTCACCCTCTTTCTGCTTGAATCTGTGAATTTGCAAGACCGTATTGTAAGCTATTCCTGTTTGCAATAATTCTTTGATGAATTCCTCAAACACCTCGTCTAGAGTCTCAAAATCTTGTCTTTCCACTCAGGTGAACCATGTAGCTGTGTCATCTTCCATAGTCTGTTCAAATTTGGCAAATTGTGTCGCAAAATTCAAAACTTCCTCTGTTCTAATTACTCTTCTGAAAGCCGCTACGTAATCTCTATCTTTGTCTTCGAAGTATTTCTTGTTTACCCATTTTTGGACTTGGGACGGTATAACTCGTCGATTGTCTACAAGTCTAACCATAGACTCTCCCAATCATTCTCTTGTTATCGCTCTAGGAGGGAATCCAGGTGGCTCCCTATTTGGAATTCTCGTGTTTGGTGGGGATATTTGTGGCCCTTCATTGACCAAATATGCACCTATTTTTGATGCAGTCTTTGGATTTGTTCTTTCTACAACTCTGTATTCTTGTCCATACTTGTCAACAACTATAGATTTCCATTTATAATCGACTTCATATGTATAGACATATAAGAGCTTGTAATCTATCAGCTCTTCTAGGTATGGCTTTGAGCACATATAAAGGTTGACCTCACATTCGTCAATGTATCTATATAGTACTTCACTCTTATGATCTGTAATCCAAACTCTCTCAACAAATTTGGTCTTTATCAACTGCAGGTTTGGAAGACACATTATGGACGGATGCTCCTCTATTGTTGGGATCCCGAAGCTTGTATAAGTTGAGTTTGAATCTAAAGTAGACATGATTTCTAGATTTAACAGCTTTAGCTTGACATAAGCAATCTTATTTCAAAAAAAGATAGTGTTTTGGTTAGGTAAAAGTCAAAACTATGTCCAAAACCGCGACCATTTCCTCACAATTCTCTCAAATTGTCACTTTTAGACATCCCTAACTTCTGGATGCATTTAAAGGCCTTAAACCACGTTTTTTTGAACATTGACCAACAGTAAATGACTCAAAGGGTCTCTGATTTGATTGTTTTTCAAGGGTTGCATTAAATGTTGTCAAGCTACTCTAGAGCTTCGTTTTGATAAAAGAAGTTTCTGAATCCGATACTAAGAGCTCAAGTTATGGCAAACGCAGTCTTCTATTGCATTCAATATTTCTGTAGGTCAATTCTGGCGATTTCAAAGTGTCAACACTAGATACATGCTTTGGACCACTTAGAAGTGTCCACATTTTGTTTTGGGATGATATTTGGGATTCTAGGGTCAAAAGGAAGTTTTTTGACTAGTCAAAGTTCTTGTCTGGCCTCAACCAGTGGTTGTCTAGTTTCAACCAGTGCCTCGAGACTTCATACACGTATGATGTCTCCTAACTCAAAATTGCTCCAAACTTTAATTGTAGACTTTAATTCTAGGGTCAAAAGGAAGTTTTTTGACTAGTCAAAGTTCTTGTTTGACCTCAACCTGTGCCTAGAGACATCATATGCGTATGATGTCTCCTAACTCAAAATTGCTCCAAACTTTAATTGTAGACTCTCCTTGATGTACTTTAACCACCCCAAGTATTAGTTTGTGATTCTAAGACTTTTAGTCAGGTTTATCACTCCTTTTTTTGTTTGGGTGCTTGCAGCTTCTTTGGGAGATTAGCTAAGCCAAAAGTAATCCAAATTGAATGGAACTTGGTCTCTAGGTCTATTTTGTGATGACAAACACTCTGTAAGCTCAGATGTAAGTTTTGACCAGCAAAATAAAGTGACTTTGTTCCCAAAGACTCTTTATCACTCAAGCAACTCTCACAATTCAATTTCTACACTTTTTGTGCAAGTTATGATCAAAACAAACATGAATCTTGTCCAATTTCTATCTTTTGGCACTTTTTAACCCAAATGGGCTCCAAATGCAATGAAATTTGATTAGGACTTCTTTCATGCTTTAGGACACTAGGGTATACTTAGATGTCTAATTTGACCCAAATCTGGCCTAAAAATTTTCATACGCGTATGATGTCTTTTGGCTCAGATTTCACTTCTACTTCTACCGAAGATTCTCCTTGATGAATACAACAAGAATATGTGCTCACAAAAAATTTGGATGTCAAGATTACTCAAACTCACTACTTTTTCACCTTTACCTTCTTAGATTTGCAAAAATCTTCTTAGATTCAAAGATATGTGTCCAAAGCTTTGAGAATGTTTGGACTGCAATCCTGATGTTAATATTGTGGAAGCCCTAGAGTTCATTGATGATTTGTAGTTTAATGCATGAGGTGTTGGCAGGTTTGTCAAATAACAGGAGGCATGTATGGAAATTGTCCGACTTGATAGTCAAAAGTTCAAGGGGATTTCGCTCAAGGGGAGGTCGTTATAAAAGCTAAGGCTCGTGTTGGTTTCTTGCATAGTTTGTGCTTATCAAATAGATGTGATGCAATCACTTTTTTCAATGGTGCAGTGGGAAACCTCACCATATTCGTGCTTAGAACCTCCCAATCAAGATTGATGAATTAATGATGGAGAGAGAGAGAGAGAGAGAGAGAGAGAGAGAGAGAGAGAGAGAGAAGAAATGAAATGGAAAGTTATATTAAACATCTTAAAAGGCCAAATTGACTTATGAGACCAAACTGGTACATCTTGGTGGATCTAATACAATGTTTGGGCACAAAATTTTAAAAAAATGAGCCAAAGTGAAAAAATAAATCATCATTATCATCAATTTCTCAAGATGCTCTCATTGTTAGGGAAAGTATTGCATCAGTCTCACTGAAGAGCATGGTAAATGTCCACCTCTGTAAATAGTCGTATTTAACATCTCCCATGTTGTTGTCGGGGAATATGTGTTCGAAACGTGAGCCGGCAGGCAGGCGCCGGGCCTTTGGCTGTGAGAGGTGTCAAGAGAGAGAATAAGAGACACTGACAACTCTGACAATCATCGCAATTCTCAATTAATTGAATAACACTTTGAGTACAACTTAATTCTTAGCCAAGGCGGGCTGTGAACAGTACCATGACTTTGATCATCTGCTAACTAGGAGTTTAAGCTCCCGTTTTATAGGACTAACCGGGCCATTAATGACGGGGCTTAACATAATGATTAATCAATCTTTAGTTGATGACGGTGATGGAAATCATTAGAAAATTTTGGAGGTCATTTGGAGGGCCTTGTAAGAAATTGTATTTCTCTCTCTAGAAACTTTTTTTAAAATGCACTTGCACCTCGTGAGTACGTCCAAAAGGACAACCAAACACTTTAAGTAGATTTATATTCCCAATCGTCCTTGAAAACGGTCACTTTTTTATTTAATGCGAGCGTCTTTTTCAGGAGGCAGGTGCAGCACATTCAAGGCAGCTTACGTCATCAGTGAAAGTTGAAAAGTCATAAACTGTCAAACAGTGATAGATTTTGAGGCTTTTGACACCACCAATGCGTCCGGAATGCCAAAATACCCTAAAAACGAATGTCTACTTGTCTCATTCCGACATCCTAAGAGGCAAAAAATGTGAAAAAAACCCAAAAAATGGGCTTTTTACTTAAGGCGCGCGAGGAGGCATTCTAAAATGCTAGAATGCCCCTCTGCGCGCCGTTAGTACAAAGCTCCTTTTAGTGATTTTTGGACAATTATCTTTCAAGAAAGCCTACCCATGTTTCTCTATTGCACTTTTGCACCATGCTCTCTCTCTCTCTCTCTCTCTCTCTCTCTCTCTCTCTCTCCTTTCTATAGCTTAGCATATTTAAAGAGAGAGAGAGAGTGAGAGACTCCCATTACTAACGGCGTGCGTGGAGCATGTTTTGACCTCAAAAAAGACCTCCTCGCGTAGTTAGTATAAGGTAACAGAAAGACTCTCTCTCTCTCTCTTTCCCCCACCTTACTTCCTCTCTCTATAACACTCACACATACACACATAAACACATACACTGGTAGATGCACAGTACTAAAGGCGCGCATAGAGACATGCACACCGGTTGTGCCTCTCTACGCGCGCCTTTAGTATAGAGAGAGAGAGAGAGAGAGAGAGAGAGAGAGGGCGGGGGGGGGGGGGGGCTGTGTGTGTGTGTGTGTGTATATGTTATATTTGTGTGTCTGTGTGTTTGTGAGTGTGTGTGTCTTTATGTGTGTCTGTCTGTGTGTGTGTATGTTATATTTGTGTCTCTGTGTGTATGTTATATTTGTCTGTCTCTGTGTGTGTATGTGTGTGTGCGTGATCAAAATGCACTTTGTAGAATTGTAACAATGGGTGTGCGTGCTCACTCTTATAGACCCGAAATTATGATCTCTAAGGCTAAGATGATGAAGAAAAAACCTATGTGATAGATGGAGGCCTTTTTAGAGATTTTTTGACATTTTCCTCTCAAAAAGCTCCCTAAAAGAGAAAAAAAGGGGCTTTTTACTAACGGCGCACGGTGAGGCATTCCAAAATTTTGGAATGCCCCCTCGCGCGCCGTTAGTAAAATGTTTTTTTAGGGGTTTTTGACATTCTTCGCCTCTTTGGATGTCGGAGCCAGGAAATTGGACATTCATTTCTAGGATATTTGGGCGTTCCGGACGCATTGACAGTATCAAAAGTTTCAAAATGTTCCACCACTTGATAGTTTTGTAACTTTTTGAATTCTAGTGATGACGTAAGCCGTATCAAATGCACCGCATCTACCTTCTGAAAAAGGTGCTCGCATTAAATGAAAGAGAGTGATCGTCTTCAAGGACCACTAGATTATTAAATGAGGAGAGGGACACCTTTTATATTTTTGTTAATATCAATCTATTTTTCTACGTAACGTAGGCTCTTCTCTCATTGGAGGAGCTTAGTTTCCTCTCTCTTCCAAAAGGCCCTCCAAAAGATCTCCGAAATCTCCTAATGTCCCTCCTGTCGCTTTATCTGCCTCAACTGCCCTTGGAGTTTGAATACTATAATTTTGCTCACTGCCTCAATTCTCATGTTTCAGTTATCATCAATTATTCGGTAGCTTTTTGCTCTTTATGCTATGCACTGGCTTAATTGCCGTTCTCAAGTTTTAACTTCCTCCTGCTCTTCAATTGCTCTCCGAACCTTTATCCCTTGCTGGGCCGCTACACTTGCTTGGCCTACCTTGTGTTTTCCTCTTCCCAGATCATGCCACCTTCTTTCCCTGCCGAGCTCCGACTCGTTACCGTGCCAAGCTCCACCTCCCTTTCTTATGCAAAACTCCTTTTTCCTCTTCAACACGAAAGCGAGAGAGAGTCCTTTGCTTTGCCTTCCCTTCCCGAGAGAGAGAAACTCCACCCTCCCTTCTTGCTTTGCTCGCCGAGAGCGAGAGAAAGAAAGAGAGCTTTGTCTTGCTCTTCTCCCCTTGCTTGTTCACCCTCCTCGCCTCTTTCCCTTTGCATGCCAATGACAAGAGAGAGAAGGATTTCTTTTGCTTGCCTTGCTTCTCCTTCTCAAGAGAGAGAGCCTTTGCTTTGTGCTTTTCTTCACATCCTCCTCCCTCCAAGCTTTGCTAGCCGAGGACGAGCCGACAGCGAGAGAGAGAGAGAGAGAGAGAGAGAGAGAGAGAGAGAGAGAGAGAGAGAGAGAGAGAGAGAGAGAGAGAGCGGGCGAGCCCTCAAAGTCGTGCTTCCTCCTGCTCTCCCCCTTGCCTTCTCTTCATGCTTGCTTTCTATACCCTATTCTCTTCTCTCCCGGTTCGCTTTGTTTTTTTTTTTTTGCCTTGTTCAACTCCCCTTGTTAATAGCCCTCTCTAAGCAACGACAACACCGTCGTTGCTAGGGGCATAAAGGACCTTTCAATGATGTGGCAGGGCCGGATCCTGACCAGCACGAAACCCGCCAAGAGTTATGCCGAAAAGGGGCACCTTGGCGGGCTGAGCGCTTTCTTCTTCATGCTTGCGGTCTCCCGAGCACTGCTACGGTTTGCACGAGCATAAACCTCACCCCCTCGTCATTGTTTGCTGCCTGCTATATCACCATCTCCTTTTTCCTCTTTTGTGGACACTTCCCACCTTATTTTGCATAATGGACAGGATTTGATTTCCATAGCTTGGGCGGCCATTTGGGTTACCCCCTTTGGCTCACACTTAAGCCTTATTTAACATAATGGGCGGCCTTAAAATTACGACCTCGAGCGGGCGGCCCTAATGCTTCATTAGGCGACATGGCCACTTGTAAGGGCACCACATTTGATATACATCTTGGGACCCGTCCAAGGCAATGCCAAGCACGACTCCTTTCTCTAGTAGTCCTTGACTAACAATATCATCGCGAATTTTGCTACCATTTTCGACGACACACCCTTCAAGATGTTAGTATAGGTGATTACATTTTGAGAGAGACCCTCGACTTCGTATCTGCTTAAGCCATAGCCATGTTGGGCATTTCCTGCTAGTAGTAAATCTCCAATAAATAATATTATTGCCAGGCACAACTTATCGACCAACACATTACTGCATGATGTTCTAAAACTTGGTCGACGTGAAAAATTTCCAGATGGCACAACGACCGAGCCAACCAAACTGGTACACAACTGGCCCCCGACGAAATTTAATATGGAAATATGTTGGTAATCATAACTCCGATCACTGATCTGAAAAGACCGACGTGCTCCACAAAGTGAGTACTTCAGGCCCATGCATCCTCTTCATCTTTGTCACCTGAGCTGCAATTGCCCAATCTGGTACGGATCTGTAATTGACTCAAACTTTGAACTACCATAACTTTTGCACCGTAGCTCCAATCGACGAGCCATAAAGACAAGCCGTAGAGAACTTCAAGCACTACAATTTTAGATCATAATCTCCCATCCGTGCTCACTTCAAGAATATTCCTTTTTAGCATCATTAAGGCATCTGTTGGCCCTTTAAAGCCGCATCTGGCATACATTAACCATATATATAGCTTGTTACCAAGCTGTGAACATTGATCATTAATCAAGTAAGCTTCAAATAAGCTTGACATGTATTTTTTTGGTATCTTTCTTGGCATGGGAGCGGAGTTGCACGACATCCACTCCCTCTGAACCTGCACGGCCTCTGCTCTATGCCAACTGCACTTCAATCTGCATCTGATATAGGTACCTTCATCTCTTTGCCATCATCAAACTCACGTAACTGGTAAACATATGAAAAATAAAGTAAGGCTTACACCCTATCATCAATGTGCTAGCTTAATCATTAGGTAGCTGCCCATCAAAAATCTTTGAACTGTATCTATCGTATCTCCAAAGCATGCAATTATGTAAATCTGTTTATTGAACCATGCCAAACTCAAGTGCTCTAATTAATGATGCACACGGCTTGACCATTAAGCTCGGTCTAGGGAACCCTGTCAAGTTGAAGTATGCCTTACTCTGTCTACACACAGAATGGCAGTCAAGTCCTTTACTTCAAGTTTTGGTAGCAAACCAACTCAAAAGATGTGAAGATACTTCATCAATTTTCCAAAGAAGTCAGATGGAAGCCAACCATGTAATTTTATTGAACGCGTAACCAAAACTCTTTTGACTTAGCATAGATCTAGGAAACAAAACCTTGTACCATGAAACCTGCTACAACAGATAACTGGTACTCTTCAAATCTACAACTTTTCACTTTAGTAGCCCCCAGGATCAAACGGGAACGCAATCATTTGCATCATTGTGAGCATTCATTAAAACATTTTGCACCATCCTCCAGGATCATACGGAAAATACAAGAATTTTCAATCAGTACAGCATAAACATAAATTAACCCACAAATCTTCATGAACACCGCCTGGATCATATGGCAATTAAGTCAATTGCCCCGGACCATGCATATATTTGTCACCTCCTAGGTCAAAAGCTAGCTCAAAATCCCCTACATCATAGGGTAACATCAGATCCCATATAGCATCAGGTAGCACTAGATACTGCCATGTTCCCTGTGCAACTCGCTCATCCAATTGTCGATCATCAATCACAGGTAAAAGCATTGGCAGTGCACCTTCACTCTCACTAGTATTGGAATCCCACTCATGCATATCTGAATACATTAAGTCTTTGGAAAAATCCTCTTCATTAGGCTCGCAAGATGCATCAAAAAATAATTCTCTATCTTTTAGAGGCTTAAAATCAAGTAGAGCATCATCCAACAACTGCATAAGGTCTTCATCAGCTGCATCTGGACAAAGTTTCTCATGCATGAATCTGGATTGATTGGTATCCTTAGCATCTGTATTTGAGAACCCTTCCAAACCTTCGTCCAATAAGCACATAAGGTCCATGTCCAGTGCTTCTTCATAAGGTTCCTCCATCATGCACATCTCAGGCTGTTATAAACTAAGATTTGGACATATGACATGCATACTAAATACATTTGCTTTAAACTGCTCTTTAAGTCTTTCACCCTCATCCAGATATCTTTGCACTTCTGTAGCACAAAGTTCAGTGTGCACATTGAAACTTCCATCTACTACCCTCTTTGTATCATCGACACAATGAAACCCAATCATATTCAACATCAAGATATTGCACTTTAGTATGCACCCCCTCTGAATCAGCATCATCATGTTCATGATCATTCTGCCATAGTGTGAGCCCTGTGTCACAAATTCTTGATAGAGAAGAGGTTTTCTCCCCTTCTAAATCATCATCAAATTCAGAATCAGTTTGCCACATTGGTAGCTCTAGGTCACAAAAACTTGTCAAAGAAGGAGTCAACACCCCCTTTGAATAAGCAATTTGTAGATCTTCAAGAACATACTCTTGCTTCACCAAGTCCTCAAAATCTGGTACATCCAAATTCGGTAAATTATACCCAAATCCATGGTCATGCTGCTCGCAATAGCAGCAGCCTTGCTTTGACCTATACATTTGTATCATCATTCAACTCTATGGTAGAATCTATACCAGTATCATCAATCACCTCTAAGGTAGAATCTGTACCAAAAACATTCCACTCTAATTTTGAGTCAGTAGCAAAAGTATCAGTTGAAACCGAATCTTCATGCATGCCTACTTGAATATGGCTGCTTATTCACCTGCACTTCTTCCTGAGCTTTAGCCACTTCATTGTTCCCTAGTTTCTCTT
The DNA here is from genome assembly GCF_014529385.1 of Adiantum capillus-veneris. NCBI lineage: Eukaryota > Viridiplantae > Streptophyta > Polypodiopsida > Polypodiales > Pteridaceae > Adiantum > Adiantum capillus-veneris. The sequence goes on from NC_140958.1 coordinate 6,283,873, forward strand.
CCTTCTGTACTGCATGTATAGGTTCTTTGCAAAATTCATCTTCTGTATCCTGAACTGCATGTGTAGATTCTTTGCAAAATTCACCCTGCATATTGTGAAGCTGTAAAGCATCACCCTCAAAGACTTCTACTTCATACACAACATCTGCAAAACCCAACTTTGCATACAGAGCTTCCACTATATCTTCATCATTAGCCTGAAGAAGGTAGCATCTTGTACAATACACTCATCAATCACAGCTTCTAACTTTGATCGTATTTGTCCTCAAATATCTCTGTAGTTTGGTAGAGTTGGACTCTGTTCTTGATTGCTTTCATAATACTCATAGCTTACCTATACAATAGCTTCTTTGAAATATTCCCAGTCGTCGTTGCAGGCTTTATAACCTCTTGAATATGCTCCATCAAATCTGAACTCACTAACTGCTCAAAAGATCGGACTATTAACTCTTCTGGTATCCCTCTTACCTTAGTTTCCAGCTCATAACACTCTAGGTAGCCCTCTGGATCATATCCATCAAAGAATCGCCTTTCGTCGTATACCGCATCTAAAGCTGCATCCAAAGCTCCATCCATTTGATTTTTGTTCTTTACGGTCTCTATTTCAAGCAGAAATTCTTGAACCATTTGAAGCAACTTCAAAAAATCTCAAACTATTGACTTATCATCAAAACTATTTGCACTTAACTTTGCAATCATCTTCATCATCTGTTCTAAATTCTCCATCTGTACCTCCCACCCCGGTTCATTTCGCGTCGGGTTCAACAAAGATGTCGGGGGATATGTGCTCAAAACGTGAGTTGCAGGTGCCGGGCCTCTCGCTGATAGGTGTCAAGAGAGAGAATAAGAGACACTGATAGCTCTGGAAATCACTGCAATCCTTAATGAATTGAATAATACTTTGAGTACAACTTAAATCTTAGCCAAGGCGGGCTGTTAACAGCACCATCACTTGGATCATCTTCTAACTAGTATTTTAAGCTCTTGTTTTATAGGATTAACCGGGCTGTTAACAACACCGGGGCTTAACACAATGATTAATCAATCTTTAGCTGATGACGGTGATGGAAATTCCCTCCTGTCGCTTCACCTGCCTCAACTGCCTTTGAATTTTGAATATTATAATTTTGCTCACTGCCTCAATTCTCATGTTTTAGTTATTATCAATTATTCCGTAGCTTTTTTCTCGTTATGCTATGCACTCGCTTAATTGCCGTTCTCAAGTTTTAACTTCCTCTTGCTCTTCAATTGCTCTCCAAAGCTTTATCCCTTGATTGGCCGCTACACTTGGTTGGCCTGCCTTGTGTTTTCCTCTTCCCAAATCATGCCACCTTCTTTCCCTGCCGAGCTCCGACTCGTTACCTTGCCGAGCTCCAACTCCCTTTCTTATGAAACACTCCTTTTTCCTCTTCAACACAAAAGCAAGAGAGAGTCCTTTGCTTTGCCTTCCCTTCTCGAGAGAGAGAAACTCCGGCCTCCCTTCTTGCTTTGGTAACCGAGAGAGAAAGAAAGAAAGAGAGATTTGCCTTGTTCTTCTCCCCTTGCTTGTTTACCCTCCTCGCCTCTTTCCCTTTGCATGCCAATGACAAGAGAGAGAAGCCTTTGATTTGTTCTTTTCTTCACCTCTTCCTCCCTCCGAGTTTTGCTAGGCGAGGACGAGCCGAGAGAGAGAGAGAGAGAGAGAGAGAGAGAGAGAGAGAGAGAGAGAGAGAGAGAGAGAGAGAGAGAGCGGGCCAACCCTCAAAGCCATGCTTCCTCCTGTTCTCCCCCTTGGCTTCTCTTCATGCTTTCTTTCTATACCCTATTCTCTTCTCTCCCCGTTCGCTTTGATTTTCTTTTTTTTTTTGCTCTCGTTCAACTCCCCTTGTCAATAGCGTTCACTAATCAATGACGGCTCTGTCGTTGCTAGGGGCATAAAAAACCTCTCAATGATGTGGCAGGGCCTGATTTGACCAGCACAAAACCCGCCGGGAGTTATGCCGAAAAGGGGCGCCTTGGCGGGCTGAGTGCTTTCTTCTTCATGCTTGCAGTCTCTCGAGCACTGCTGCGGCCTACATGAGCACAAACCTCACCCCCCTGGTCACTGTTTGCTGCCTGCTGCATCGCCATCTCCTTTTTCCTCTTTTGTCCACACTTCCCACCTTATTTTGCATAATGGGCAGCCTTAAAGCTTTATTGGGTGGGCTTTGTTTTCCATAGATTGGGCGGCCATTTGGGTTACCTCCTTTGGCTCACACTTAAGCCTTATTTAACATAATGGGTGGCCTTAAAATTAGGGCCTCGAGCGATCAGCCCTAATGCTTCATTAGGCGGCGCGGCCACTTGGAAGGGCACATTTGATATACATCTCGGGCCCCGGCCAAGGCAATGCCAAGCACGAATCCTTTCTATAACAGTCCTTGACTAACAATATCATCATGAATTTTGCTGCCATTTTCGACGACACAGCCTTCAAGATGTTAGTATAGGTGATTACATTTTGAAAGAGACCCTCCACTTCGTATTTGCTTAAGCCATAGCCATGTTGGGCATTTTCTGCTATTAGCAATTTCCAATAAATAATATTATTTTCAGGGACAACATATCAACCAACGCATTATTACATGACGTTCCGAAACTTGGTCGAAGTCAAAAATTTCCAGATGGCACAATGACCGAGCTGACCAGACTGGTACAAAACTGGCCCCCGATGAAATTTAATCTGGCAATATCTTGGTACTCGTAACTCCCATCACTAATCTAAAAAGACAACTGTCCTCCACAAAGTAAGCACTTAAGGCCCATGCATCCACTTCATCTCTATCACCTGAGCTGCAGTTGCCCAATCCGGTACGGATCTGCAATTGACTCAAACTTTGAACTACCATAACTTTTGCACCGTAGCTTCAATCGGCGAGCTGTAAAGACAGGTCGATAGAGAACTTCAAGCACTACAGTTTTAGATCATAATCTTCCATTTGTGCTCACTTCAAGCATAGTCCTTTTTAGCATCATTAAGGCATCCGTTGGCCCTTTAAAGCCACATTTGGCATACATTAACCATAAATATAGCTTGTTACCAAGCCGTGAACATTGATCATTAATCAAGTAAGCTTCAAATAAGCTTGACGTGCATTTTTCTGGTATCTTTCTTGGCATGGGAGCGGAGCTGCACGACATCCACTCCCTCTAAACGTGCCCAGCCCCCGCTCTGTGCCAACTGCACTTCAATCTGCATCTGCTATAGGTACCTTAAGCTCTTTGCCATCATCAGACTCATGTAAGTGGTAAACATATATAAACTAAAGTAAGGATGACACCCTATCATCAATGTGCTAGCTTAATCATTAGGTAGCTGCCCATCAAAAATATTTGAACTGTATCTATCGTATGTCCAAAGCATGCAATTATGTAAACCTGTTTAGTAAACCCCGCCAGACTCAAGGGCTCCAGTTAATGATGCACATGGCTTGACCATTAAATTTGCTTTAGGGAACCGTGTCAAGTTGAAGTATGCCTTACTCTGTCTGCATAGGGAATGGTCGTCAAGTCCTTTATTTCAAGTTCTGGTCGCAGAACCAACTCAAAAGATGTGAAGATACTTCATCAATTGTCCAAAGAAGTCAACTAGAAGCCAGCCATGTAATCTTATTGAATGCATAACCAGAACTCTTCTGACTTATCATAGATCTAGGAAACAAAAACTTGTACCATGAAACCTGCTACAACAGATAACTAGTACTCTTCAAACCTACACTTTGCACTTTAGTAGCCCCGAGGATCAAACAGGAACCCAATCATTTGCCCCATTGTGAGCATTCCTTTCAAAATTTTGCACCATCCTTTAGGATCAGAGGGAAAAAAAAAGAATTTCCAATTAGTAAAGCATAAACATAAATTAACCCACAAATCTTCATGAACACCGCCTGGATCATATGTCATATAAGTTAATTGCCCCGGACCATGCATATATTTTTCACCTCCTGGGTCAAAAGCTAGCTCAAAATCCCCTCCATCATAGGGTAACATCAGATCCCATATAGCATCAGGTAGCACTGGATACTGCCATGTTCCATGTGCAACTGGCTCGTCTAATTGTCGATCATCAATCATAGGTAAAAGCATTGGCAGTGCACCTTCTCTCTCACTAGTATTGGAATCCCAATCATGCATATCTAAATACATCAAGATTTTGGCAAAATCCTCTTCATTAGGCTCGCAAGATGCATCAAAAAATAATTCTCTATCTTGTAGAGGCTTAAAATCAAGTAGAGCATCATCCAACAACTACATAAGGTCTTCATCAACTGCATCTGGACCCCGGGGAGGTCACCTAATAAAAATGTAACCTATCACGTGAGTTCAACAGAAGGGTATTTAAAGTTCTTGAAACTTACATAAATATATATATAGAAGGGCATTATTTTTTCAAATTTGAAAAAAAATTACAGATTTTAAAAGAAAAGGGTACATTATATTCTTAAAAAAATTCACAGATAAGGGGTTTTACAAACATGTCTTGAACACACGTGATATGGTGGTTTTATACATAGTGAACCCCCCGAGATCTGGACAAACTTTCTCATGCATGAATTTGGATTGATTGGTATCCTTAGCATCTATATTTGAGAACCCTTCCAAAGCTTTGTCCAATAAGCACATAAGGTCCAAGTCCACCGCTTCTTCAGAAGGTTCCTCCATCCTGCACATCTCAGGCTGTTGTAAACTAAGATTTCCACATATGACATGCATACTGTAGCACAAAGTTCAACCTGCACATTGAAAATTTCATCTACTGCCCTGTCTGTATCATTGGCACACTCAAACTAATCATATTTAACATCAAGAGATTGCACTTCACTATGCACCCCCTTTGAATCAAGATCATTAAGTTCATGATCATTCTGCCATAGTGTGAGCCCTGTGCACAAATTCTTGATAGAGAAGAGGTTTGCTCCCCTTCAAAATCATCAGCAAATTCAGGATCAGTTTGCCACATTGGTAGCTCTGGGTCACAAAAACTTGTCAAAGAAGGAGTCAACATCCCCTTTGAATTATCATTTTGCAGATCTTCAAGCACATACTCTTGCTTAATGAAGTCCTCAAAATCTGGTACATCCAAATTCGGTAAATTGTACCCAAATCCATGGTCATGCTGCTCGCAACAGCAACAACCTTGCTTTGACCTATAATGTCTGTTTCATCATTCAACTCTATGGTAGAATCTGTACCAATATCATCAATCACCTCTATGGTAGAATCTGTACTAGAAACATTTTGCTCTAATTCTGAGTTAGTAGCAAAAGTATCAATTGAAACCAAATCATCATGCATGCCTACTTGAATATGGTTGCACTCATTCACCTGCACTTCTTCCTGAGCTTTAGTCACTTCGTTGTTCCCTGGTTTCTTTTCCTCATGTACTGCATGTATAGGTTCTTTGCAAAATTCATCCTGTGTATCTTGAACTGGATGTGTAGATTCTTTGCAAAGTTCACAGTGCATATCCTGAAGCCGTAAAGCATCACCCTCAAAGACTTCTAATTCATGCACGACATCTACAAAACCCAACTTTGCATACACATCTTCCACTGTATCTTCATCATTAGCCTGTAAGAAGGTAGCATCTTGTACAATACACTCATCAATCACAACTCCTAACTTTGTCCTCGAATATCTATATAGTTTGGTAGACCTGGACTATGTTCTTTGATAGCTTTCATAATGCTCATAGATTACCTATACAATAGCTTCTTTGGAATATTCCCAGTCATCATTGTAGGCTTTATAACCTCTTGAATCTGCTCCTTCAAATTTGAACTCACTAACTGCTCAAAAGATCGGACCATTAACTCTTCTAGTATACCCCTTATCTTAGTTTCCAGCTCATAACACTCTAGGTAGCCCTCTGGATCATATCCATCGAAGACTCACCTTTTGTCGTATACCACATCTAAAGCTACATCCAAATATCAATCCATTTGATTTTTGTTCTTTACGGTCTCGATTTCAAGCAGAGATCCTTGAACCAATTGAAGCATCTAAAAAAAATCTCAAACTGTTGACTTATCATCAAAACTGTTTGCACTTAACTCTACAATCATCTGCATCATCTGGTCTAAATTCTCCTTGTGTACCTCCCACCCCGGCTTGTTTCACATGGGGTTCAACAAAGATGTCGGGGGATATGTGTTTGAAATGTGAGCCGCTGGGCCTTTGGCTGTGAGAGGTGTCAAGAGAGAGAATAGGAGACACTGACAGCTCTGGTAATCACCACAATCCTAAATTAACTGAATAATACTTTGAGTACAACTTAAATCTTAGCCAAGACGAGAACTTGGATCATCTACTAACTAGGAGTTTAAGCTCTCGTTTTATAGGATCAACCGGTCGATTAATGACACCGGGACTGAGCACAATGATTAATCAATCTTTCGCTGATGACAGTGATGAAAATTTCCTCTTGTCGCTGTTAAGCGTAGAAATTTTGGGATGTTTTACTTAGTGGAAGTTGGAATGTGAACTTTGGTACTTTTGGGATTCCAAGGGGTGTTCTTGGGAAAGGGTGTTGCCCATTAGTCTTATCGAAATATGTAATTGTCAATCAGTATCTTCTTGGGAATGTGAAGGCAGAAGTTATGGCGGATTTAGTCTGTTGTCAATTTCTGGGTTCTGTTCCAGTTCCAGTTCTATTCTGATTTTTGTGCTTTGTCTATTCTGAATGTCTATGCCTTAAACACTTGGCGATCACGGTGTAAGTGCGATGTAGCATGGATGGATTCAAGTTTCTCTTGTAGGAGAGAGTGCTGTGGCAATGGAGGGAGGATGTTCACAATAGTGTGAGTTCGCATGGGTAGTTGGTTGCACTCTGGAGGAAGCGGAGGAGGATATATTTCCGTATTGGACAAGGTCAATTGCTAGGCGGTTTTGGCAGTTGTATGGGTGAGATGGTTAGCGTTCCGAACTGCAGGGAATTTTGGATTATCCTGGGATGCACTGAGTTTCTATAAGGGAAGATTCAGATGATACTGTGGAGGATTTGGATGGTGTAGAGGATTATCTAAGTGATAGATGGGAAGAGGAAGTACTGAATGAAGAGCAGGATATATTTCCGCGGCTGTTTGCGGTTGCATTTATTCAACATGCATTAGTGGCGAGAAGGAGATTGATTTTTGATCCGTTGGGAAGTACCAGTACAAGAAATCCTATACAAACAGGTGGACCTACAAATATGGCGACGGCTAGGCAGAATATGCGCGTCAAATTCCAGACCCTTTTGGGAAAGTCGAAAGAAGATCCCGATTGCCACATATCTCAATACGAGACAAGATGGCAGGCCACAGGATTCGCCGGAGTGTATGATGCCCAGGCTAAGATGCGCTAGTTTGAGGCTACTTTGGATGGAAAGGCTATGCAGTGGTCCAATAATTTTCCAGTAGGTCATTTTGCTGATTATGATGGTTTGAAAGCAGCATTTTTGAATAGGTTCACAAAGGAAAAGACTCCACATGATGTGTTGACCAAGCTTAGGAAAGTGAAACAAAGGAAAATGTTTGTTGAGGATTATGCACAAAAGTTTAACCAATATGTGAGAAGGTTGTCTGCTCAAGAGAGGCCAATTGATGAAATGCTTGCTGGATATTTTTTGAATGGATTAAGGAAGGAATTGAAGAATGTTGTTGCTGGATTTGATATTGTAGGATGATTACAAGCATTAGTGGAAATAGCTCAAAGAGTAGAGAAAAGGTTTGGGGTCTCTCATGGGAAAGCAGCCAAGAGGTCATCTAAAGAAAAGAAGAAAAGTAGGTCGAAGAAAAAGAAGAGGTCAGATAATTCGGATTCGGACAGCAATTCGGATTCGGAAACTGATACTGATTCAGATACGAAAACGGATTCTGATAGTGAAGAGGATTCCAGTGAGGATTCGGATTCAGAAGAAGATGAAGATAAGAAGAAGAAAGGCAAGAAGAAGTCGAAGAAAAAGTCTAAAGAGAAAGAGAATAGAGTGGAAAAATTGGTAGCAAAGAAATTGAAGAAGTTGGGAGTGCTGAAAGCTATGGAATCAAAAACCCCTCATTGTGAAATTTGTGTTAAGGATGGGCATTGGACAAAGGAATGTTGGTTAAATCCGAATTTCAGAGGTGTCGTACCAGAAAGGATTCAGCAGAAGTTACAACAACAAGGACCTCAAACTCATGGGGTGTTTCCAAAGACAGAAGGAAGGCAGAGGATGTTCAATAATCAAGGGTGGCATAAACAACTGTATTTAGGGTGGAGACCACAGTTTAATCAAGGGGGACTACCATTTAGAGGAAAGTTCAATTCAGACGGAGGACTGAGATTTGGAGGATGGCAGAATTCAAGACCCCCATGGGGGGGAAATTGGGATCAGCAGCAGCGGTGGCAGAATTGGCAGCCACAACCACAAGGATGAAATCAGCCGGTTTGGAATTATCAAGGGGGGAATCAGCAACAACAGCCAAGAGGGCCAGTGTCGCAGTTGCTAGCACCACCAGCACAATTAGTTGAAGCAAACAAAGAGCCTGGAAGCAGTTTGATAGTAGTAGAATCGTTTCAGGATCAAGGGGTGAATGAAGTTGCTATGGATTGTCAGCCGGAATGTGATTGTTCTAAATGTTTGCAAGAGGAAGTAGATGTATTAGTAACAACAAGGTCCAAAGCAAGGTTGAAACCTCCACTGGATTGGGAGGAGCAGAAGGAGATTCGGGATGAAGTAGCTGAAGATTTGATGAAAAAGGATCAACAGCAGAGCAAGCTTAAATCGAAGGAGAAAGGAGTAAAAAAGGAGGAGAAGAAAAGAGAAAGGATGGATGCTTTGTTTCAAGAGCTAACTAATTCCTCTATACATTTTACCTTGGATCAGTTATTGTCATTAGTTCCAATTTTCAGAGATAGACTATATACAGTGATGAGGAGAACAAAGACGGTTCCGAGTATGAAGGAGGTGCAGCAGAAAATTCAGAGTTGTCAGATTAGCCCGAAGGATGTGTATTTTTCAGTACCAACACTGTCGTTGGAATTTAATAATCGCAAATTTTCTGATGTTGTATTGGATGGTGGATCCGGGGTCAACATACTTTCCGCATCGGAATTTCTAAGGATGTAAGATGTCAAGTTGGAACCAACTCCATTTCAAGTGCGTATGGCTGATCAGAGCAGAGTTCAACCAGTGGGGATGTTAAGGAGGCAAGGAATTATTATTCATGGATTGTAGTTTATGGTAAACTTTGTAGTCATCAGGATGAAGGATTCAAAAATACCTATTCTATGTTGTTGGGGAGGCCATGGTTTCTCACGGCTAAGCTGAAATAGGATTGGGGAAAGAATGAAGTGACGGTTAAGAAAGGAAGGAGAGAAGTTACATTACCAATGGGACCGAAGAAGGAATTGTCAGAAGAAACGAAGCCAATGTTGGCACAAGCAATTAACATGTCTGAAGGATTGGAGGATGATGAAGAAGCATATTTTTTAGCAGCAAATCCAACAATTGTTCCGGTATTTGAGGTAGATGTGGAGCGGATCATTGACAAATATGTAGAAAAAGAGAACAATTTGGGAATTGATCAGTTGCAGGGGAATACAGATGGTGTGGAACAGGAAAATTTAGAAGAAAAGAAAATCCGAGAGGAAACCGTGATCGAGGATTCAGAATTGGAGCCAAAGGAGGCGATTCAGAGAGCGGAAGCTCTGTATGATAAGATGATAAAGAAAGTTTCTCGAGTAAAGGAGGATGATTTACAGGATCTGAATTTGGGAATGGAGGATCATCCAAAGATGGTAAGAGTTAGTGTTCATTTGGAAGAAGGCTTGAAAGAATTACTGTTGGAGTATATTGATGTCTTTGCATGGGATTATTCTGATTTGAAAGGCATGGATCCTCAAGTGTATAAGAATCATATAAATTTGAAAACGGATGCTGTTCCAGTGATTTAGCAAAGATACAGGATGAATCCAAATTATGCCAAGCAGGTGAAAGAGGAATTGGATAAATTGCTGAATGCAGGGTTTATAGTGAGAGTGGATCAGGCGGAATGGTTTGTCACCAATTGTAGTGGTAAAGAAGTGAGGGAAGTTAAGGGTTTGTGTGGATTACAAAAAATGGAATGCAGCAACACTTGAAAATCCATTTCCATTACCTTTTATTGATTTAGTTCTGGATGATGTAGCGGGACATGAGATGTACACTTTTCTTGACGGGTTTTCAGGATTCAATCAAATACCAATGGCTGAGGAGGATATTGAAAAAACTACTTTTATCATAGAATGGGGAGCTTTTGCATATACAGTGATGAGCTTTGGATTGAAGAATGGACCACCATCGTTTTCGAAGGCAGCTTTTAAAACTTTTGAGCCACATTTGACAGATTTCATGAGAATTTTTATGGATGATTTTTCAGTTTCTGGGGAAAAAGTCAGGCATCTGGAATATTTGAGGAAGTGTTTTAAAAGATATAGGATGTTTCGGATGTCACTTAATCCCCAGAAGTGTGCAATAGCAGTACAGAAGGGAAAATTGTTGGGACATATCATCTCTCAAGAAGGAATGTCGATTGATGGAGACAAAATTAGTGCCATTCAGAAAGCTGTAGCTCCGAGAAATTTGAAGGCAATGATGCGATTTGTTGGACAGATCAAATGGCATGGTGGGTATTTACGATATTTGGCGGATGTGAGCGCACCACTTAGTCATTTGACTAAGAAGGAAGTGGAATTTGTCTGGGGAGAAGCTTAAGAGAAGGCTTTTCAGATTATCAAAAAGATGTTGGTAGTTTTACCTATACTTCAACCACTAAATTGGGAATTTTCGTTTCATGTGTATGTTGATGCTTTCGACATGGCAGTAGAAGCTGTTTTAATGCAGGAGAAGATTAAGGGATGGTTCAAGCCAATTTATTATGCTAGTAGAATGTCGAGAGCACTGGAGAAGAATTACACAGTTACGGAAAGGGAAGCTTTGGGAATGATTTCTACTTTGGAAAAATTCCGACATTATCTATTAGGGAACAAAGTGGTTTTTCATGTGGATCATCAGGCTTTATTGTTTCTGGTAAAGAAGCCAAAACTGAAAGGCAGATTAGCAAGGTGGATGCTCATGTTGCAAGAATTTGATTACACAGTTGTTCATACTCCAAGAACTCAGCATGCAGTGGCGGATTACCTCAGCAGATTGGAACATAAGGAGGAATTACCAGGAGTATCGGATTGGAACATAAGGAGGAATTACCAAGAGTATCGGATAAATTGCCTGATGCGGATTTGTTCCGAGTGGAAGGACAGTTTTTTGACAATTGGTATGATCAGATGGTTCATTTTCTGACAGATGGAGTTTTACCTTCGACAATGTCTCCGGATCAGAGGAAGAAGTTTGCATTGAGGAGCAGACCATTTCTAATTATAGCTGGAGCATTATATAGAAGAGGAGCAGATCAGATTATAAGACGATGTGTTTCGGATGAAGAGAAGAAAGCAGTGTTGCAGGAGGCACATTGGGGATCAGCTGGAGGACATTTCTCAGGGGAAATTATAGGTCGGAAAATTTTACAAGCTAGACTTTGGTGGCGTTTGTTATTGGAGGATGCATATAGTTTTGCCAAGGAATGTGTTCAATGTCAGAAGATGGGGCACTCTACACAAGGGGACATGATGCAGGATCATCCAGTATTGCCATTAGAACCATTTCAAAAGTGGGGAATGGATTTTGTGGCCCAATAAAACCAAGGGCAAAGAGGACAGGTTCCAGATACATTATTGTTGCAACAGATTATGCTACCAAATGGGTGGAAGCAGTGGCTTTGAGAGATAATACAGTAGCAAGTGTAGCAAGGTTTCTATATAAAAACAATATGACAAGATTTGGATGTCCTATTGAGTTGGTGTCGGATTAGGGAACACAGTTTTTGAATTCTGAGATGCAGGAGTTGACATCAAGACACATGATTTTGCATAAGAAATCTACCCCATATCATCCCCAAGCAAATGGGCAGGCAAAAAGCTCTAATAAAGTGCTGGTGAGAATTTTGAAGAAGATTGTTGTTGGAATTCGGGTTGCAGAGAAACACACACAGCTTGGAGAAGACGAAGGAAGCTCAAGGCACACAATAGAGAGTGTGTTACTTAGTGTACAATGGAAAGATAGATAGCCCTAGAGTGATGGGCGTATATACAATGCACGGGGGAAAAAACCTCCTAAAGAGGGAAAAAATGCCCTAGTGGTCCTAGTGTGTTCACACACATCACTACCAGATGTATATGGTAACAAATCCCCCCTGGAGTGATGCGGTGAACGAGAGCTGGCACATGAGTAAAGGGAAGTGCCATGCCCTGAGGACACGATCAGTCCACAAAGGGGAGTAAGCCCAAAGCTTTGCGGAAAGCTTCAAGCTTCTCACGAGACAATGCCTTTGTGAAAAGATCTGCAAGGTTGTCCTGTGTTGGCACATAAGCCAAGTTGATCTCTCCTGCTGAGAGCCTCTCCCTGACAGTGGTAATGCACCTCAATGTGCTTTGTGCGAGCATGAAAAACTGGGTTCCTCGCAACTGCCAATGCGCTCTGACTGTCAGTGTAGATAGTGTTGGCAGTGTCCTGTCCAACACCCAAATCAGCCATAAGGCGTCTGAGCCATACACACTCAATCGTAGTTGTGAAGACTTCCCTGTACTCAGCCTCACAACTCGAAGTGGCCACAGTAGGTTGCTTCTTGCTCAACCATGATATACATGAATTGCCAAGCATGAAACAAAAACCACTTGTGGACACTCGCGTGTCAAAATGACTAGCCCAATCTGAGTCCGAAAAAGCATGTAAGTCTGGCGGCAATGATCCCCCTTGGGATAAAACAAGCCAAGATGTAAAGTGCCACTAAGATAGCGGAAAATCCTCTTGGCAGCCTGCCAATGCTTAGACCCTGGGCTATGCATAAATCTGCTGACCTGTGAGACTGCAAACTGAATATCTGGCCTCGTGTTTCATACATAAATGAGCCATCCAACAACAGTTTGGTAAAGAGTGACATCAGCAGGATTGCCAGCATCATGTAGACTTAATTTCAAACCTGTTTCCATGGGAGTGGCAATAGGTTTGCAATTCTTAAGTCCAAACTTACATAGCAATGTCTCTATGTAACTTTTCTGACACAAGGCAATACCACCATCACACTGCTTAAACTGTATACCCAAGTAATGATGCAACAGCCCCAAATCTTTCATCTTGAAAGTAGCATTCAAATCAGCCTTAAATTCAACAATATGTCTCTCATTTGGTCCAGTGATCAGCAAATCATCAACATAAAGAACCACAATGAGAAGTACATCACCCTCACGCTTTACATACAATGTGCTTTCTGTTGGACTGTTACGAAAGCCTTGTTTGACCAAATGAGTGTCAGCTTTCTCATACCAAGCACGAGGAGATTGCTTCAACCCATACAAAGCCTTCTTACATCTGCACACTTTGTCCTCTTGTCCTTTTATGACAAATCCGCGAGGCTGCGTTACATAAACTTCCTCAAATATGTCACCATTCAAGAAAGCAGTAACAATGTCTAATTGATGTATATCCCAACCAAAATGAGCTGCCAATGCACATAGAAAACGTACAGTAGTCATACGACAAGTGGGAGCAAAAGTCTCTTCATAATCTATGCCTTTTTGCTATGCATAACCTTTTGCAACAAGTTAGCCTTATCGCGATCGATCTCACCATCCGGCTTGTGTTTCAACTTGTAAACCCACTTCGTACCAATGGCCTTTTTGCCAGGAGGAAAATCACATAAAGTCTATGTGTCATTTTCTATAAGTGCATCATATTCTAATTGCATGGCAGCCATCCAATTTTCTGAATTCTGTGCTTCATCAAAAGACAGAGGCTCCTCAACATCATGTAAGCTAGACACAGCCAAAGCATAACAATCTCATGCATAAGATGCATGGCGAGAGCCTGAACGAGTACGACTAGACAAAGGTGCATCCAATTTACTGTCACGCAAAGTGTGCACCATCCATTTTGGCATACCTCTAGCCTGCTCATTTTTAGCTCTTTCCTCATCAAGTACATCATGTACATCTGCATCAGTAATAGGCTGATCTAAAACATTTTCAGAAACCCGCATAGGCCATACATTTGTCTCATTCAAACTTACATTCGTATTTCCACCACTGAAAAGAGGCAACAAAGTGTCATAAACGTCCTGTGAACTTACATTACTGTCTCTAGTACATGACAACAAGGGCTGAACAGAATCTTCCACAAACACTACGTCCCGAGAAACTAGAATACGTTTTGTTTGTGGATGATACAACCTGTAACCTTTGCTTTCAGCACTATAACCAACAAAAATACATTTGACAGCCTTATCATCCAATTTTCTGCGCTGCACTTGTGGCACCAAAGCATATGCCAAACAGCCAAAAACACGTATGTGCTTAATAGAAGGCTTTCTATCATGCCATGCTTCATATGGAGTAATAGGCTGCAAAGCTTTTGTAGGACACCTGTTAAGTACATAAGTGGCACACATGATGGCCTCAAGTCAAAAAGAATGCGGAAAAGCTTGACTTTTGACCATACATCGTGCCATTTCCGTCAGTGACCTGTTTTTCCTCTCAGCAACACCATTTTGCTGAGGTGTATAAGGCACTGTACATTGGTGTTTTATCCCATGACTAGCCAGAAATGCATTAAATTCATGAGACATATACTCCCCCCCTCGATCGGAACGGAGGGTGCCCATAGTACATTTCGAGACATTTTCAGCCATAGCCAAAAATTGTTTGAAGCACATAAAAACTTCGGACTTCGCTTTAAGCGGAAATACCCATGCATGCCTGGAGTAATCATCAATGAAAGTCACGAAGTACAGGTAATTGCCCAAGGACGGAGTTTGCATGGGCCCACAAACATCACTATGCACAAGCTGCAACCTGCATGTGGCCCGAACTGAACCATCCTTTGGAAACTTAGAACGCTGCATCTTACCCAAAATACAGCCTTCACAAACATGTTTGACAAGTGCTTCAAGAGGTGGCAAAGAACCAACCATATCAGATTTCTACAAACGTAGCAAGCTGGCAAAATTCAGATGACCAAAAAGTGCATGCCAAAGTTTTGCATCTGAAATAGCCCTTGAATCTGCCACAACATTTGCAAAATTTTGTCCACACTTGTCATACAAAGTGAGCTTATACAGCCCACGGCTGCACACGACATGACCCAAGCCAAACTCACACCTAGACACACACAATGTGCGAACGTCAAGCTCAACTCCCAATCATAGAGCCAATACGAGCTCACCCCCCGAGCCTTGGAGCCTGCAACCAAATGGGCTAGCCTCCACCACAAGGGCCGGTGTTTCATACCAACACACCCACACCAATATGGGTGTGGGGATAGAGATGACAAGAACCTAGAGTCCAAGTGTGGTGATCACCCAAATGAGACCCAAGCCCTATTTATAGGACTTAATAACCAAAGGGCCAGGTTCACATTGGTTGGACATACTACAGGCACCCATTTTGATGTCTTGGGACGTAACACTTCCCCCCTTTATTTTTTTTATTGTTGTCCTTAACAATATCCTCGGTTATCAGGGAAACAATTCTTCAACGTAGTTTGAAACTCATGACAAAGCTTCCACTTGATCAATTATTCAGGGTACAAACCCTTTGATCTAGAACCGATTTGGGTTCAAGTGAAATATAACAAGTGGCGCTTTTCAAGTTTCGGACTTCCTCAGGACGGATCACTAAGTCACCATGTCCCAATCGTTCTTTTAGAAGGTTCATGTGGAGCACATGCAACACAGTATGTGGACGAAACACGATTTTCGGGACATCACGCGAGTATATCTGTATCTGATGGTACCCGGACCGTAAATCGATCTTGGTGAACAGCACCCAAGATTTGATCGACAAGATCGTCCATGCAAGGCAACGGATACTTATTCTTGATACTGACCTTATCAAGACCTTTGTAATCTACGCAAAAGCGCATCCCTACATCCTCCTTTTTGCGAGGAGAACCGAAGTGCCCCACGAAGACTTACTAGGTTCAATAAAACCCTTCGCAAGATAGGCTTGAAGCTACCTAGCTATCTCATCCTCCTCTTTCGGGCTATGCAACAAACACTTATTCTTGGCGGTGACCTTATCGAGACCTTTGTAATCTACATAGAATCGCATCCCTTCATCCTCCTTTTTGGCGAGAGCCCCACGGAGACTTACTAGATTCAATAAAACCCTTTGCAAGATATTCTTGAAGCTGCTTAGCTATCTTGTCCTTCTCTTTCAGGTTGAACCTACAAGGTTGTCGAGAGACAGGATGGCTACCAAGTAAAAGCTCTATCGTATGATCAAGATCGGGTCCATGAGATGGTGGAAGCCCATCTGGAAAATCCGACAAAAATACGTCCGCAAATTCAACCAAAAGGGAATCCAAATAACGTTTAACAATCACATGATGGTCAAATAGAGACACACAAGTTTCTGATACGATAACATCATCACTTTTTGAAAGAAGAGTGACAATGATAATAAAATTCACAACAGAATTTCTTACCCAACAGATTGCAAGCTCAACACCAAGATCATGAGACGACGATTGAATCCATTAGCTAAAAGCAAATTCACATCATATTCGGTGGTCGGGGAGGAAAAACCACATGGTATACACCATCAAGCTCAAAGAAAATTGTATGCGATGCATAATTGATAAGACAGAGAAGTTGTCTTATCCTAAAACCATGAAATGCCTAGAATAATACCTACATGCTCAAGGCTCATAATGCGGAGGTGCTGGATTTAGAGGTCAGCACCTCAATCCATTGACAACGGGTGACGGCGCTTAAACTCGAGCCTGTACCACACGAGAAATTATAAAATTATGAGTAAAGACATTGGCTTGGCAATTGATCTTTCCGTTAATGAGGAGAAGATCATGCGGGCCAAATATGGGCTTATCAAGGCGACAACCCAAACATCTACGTGCATTAACCGGAAACAATCCATAAATAAAAACAAGACAGAGTACTTGAAACGTCGATGGCGTTTACCGAAGTACCTGCCAGTGCGGAGGTAGACGGCTTCCTCTTTCACTTGGGACACGCCTTACCACTGTGGAAGTGGCGCGTCTGATGGCAAGGTATTATCATAATTCTTGGCAAACTTATAGATGTACTTGCGATTGCGTAACTCATTTGGATATGCTGGCGGCAATCCGAAGAGGTACATCATTTGCAAAATGACCTTTGGGTCTTCAAGGGCCTTCATTTTGTGGAGAAGGTCCTTGAAGTCATGTGACTAAGCATACAAAGTCACATCGGAAAAGTTTCTTGAAGCACTCGATCCTATCGACTTGCACGAAGGGGGCACAAAAGATCGGTTGAAACTCTGCCCAAGTCGTGGGTTGTGATCGTAACCCCTCTACCAAGAGTAAGCCTTCCCCTTTAAGCATAAATTAAAGCTTCCCAAGTCGTTGGCATCAGTAAAATGGTACATATCTAAGAAGGCGATCCATTTCACCAACCATGAGTCTATGGCGGCCTCTTCACACTCTTTCATCTCCCCTTAGAGAATCAGGATAGGTTGAAGAGGCAAAGTACCCATGGCCACGGACAAGAACGGGACTTGCGTACAACGGGGTTCCAAAAGCTACCTCTGCATTTCTGCTGTGACGGGTTTAGGGTTAGGGTTTTCGTGTCGAGGTTATAGATGCATCGGTTTAATGCGCTCATTTGGCCTGCCTCAGACTCTCTCTCTCTAGGACGATGGTCCATGCCAAATCGCTTGGTCAAAGCCGCAATCCTATGTGCCATGATCAGGTCTCTCTATGTGACTTCTACATCTTAGTACCATCTGCATGATGTTAGGACATTTGAGTGACCCCACTCGAAATGTCACAAAATGGTGACGTGGCTTCTGGGACCCGACATCCCTGTGTCGTCTCTCTCTCTCTCTCTTAGATTGGTTATGCCATTTCCCTCTTGAATAAGAGGTCTTGAGTTCAACTCCTCGTCGGCTAGATCTTTAAGGTCTCTTGGGATAGTTTCCTACGACGTTAAAACTCTCTTCTTCTCTTCTTCTTCTTCTCCTCTCTCTCTCTCTCTCTCTCTCTCTCTCTCTCTCTCTCTCTCTCTCTCTCACAGTTCTTTCAAGTGAAGTAAAGTGTCCCTTGTGTTTGTGCAGAGTACTAGATCCGAGTACTAGATCCGAGCTAAAATCCATAAACACTTATGTTGCACATGACATTGGTATTAGAGCTCTGTGTGTGCATGTCCAGGCCGGTCATGGTTCCATACCCTCTCCTCTGGTCTCAGAGTGACTGGCCAAATGAACACACGGATCAGATGCGTCTATGACCTTGATGCAAAAGCCCTAACTCTAAAGCCAGTCACAAATTCCTTCTAAAATCAAACCAATCGTCCTCAATTGCAGTGTGCAACAAAGAAAAGCATCTCTCAAGAGAATGTGTACTAATGCAATGCTTTCGTTATTCATGAAGAAAATAAAAAATTGCAAAACAGATTTTCACGATCAAGAGCGTTCAGATACATGATTTGAGGAGCTTTATGTTTGAATTGACAGCAATTTTCCACAAGTCAAAATCCTAGTGTAAGGAAGCAATGTGAGGTGTATGATATCTCCAAAGCTAGCAAACGTTCAAAAACAAGTGATATTCTAATATTTTTGTAACCGCTTTTGTACTAGTAAGGATTCCAAATCCTAGCAAGTAAGGGGGGACGAGAGAAAAAACCTTGTCACATTATTGAAAGAGGCTGGGCAATCTCCCCAAATTTTCCCAGAGGTCATTATGCTTGGCTTGCACACAACTCAATGTAAATTTGTAACCCACATCATTTTGCCAATTTCGCATACCTGTCATGCACTTCATTCAAAACAAGTTAATCAATGCACTTATCTTGTCAAAGTCGGGGGTCAGAGAGCATGGACCAGTGCCATCAATTGAGGTGCAGTTCTGCCCCCCTGCAGCCGACTGATTGCTGCCACCTGAGCCCACAGAAAGTTTTTCATAGCTCAGCAAACCAGTGGATAGCATGTCAGCTGTCGTCAAGAATCCATGGTCGTCTCACGGCAAATCAACCCTCCCCATGTCAGCAGTAGGACAATTTGGCAGACGCTGCGAGAAAGCTCTCGGAATTTGTGCAGGGCGCACTGGCTGGCCCCCCTTTCCCTGAGTGTGACGGAAGGGAATGGTCATGGAGGGATCGTTCGTGTAAAATGTGCTCTCTAGACTGCTCTAGGCCTCCGTCGGAGTCCGCCGGGCGCCACCTGGTAACTCGTTTTACAGGGAATGGTCATTGTATGACCATCCCCTAGCCCTTGTATATCCACACACATCACTTTGGTTTCCCTTGTAGATGTACGGCAAAGTATCCAAACGACATTGTTAAAAATGCAGAGCTTCTTGTTAGTCATGAGTGATGGACAAGGTACTTCAAGACAAAATGCTTATAAATTCCTACTTACACAGAAACAAGTCATTATGCTACATCGCCCCCCTCATACCTCTGACACTTACTAGTCCTCAAATTGCAGCATCGGTCATGCTATCGTTGTAACTGAACTGCTTGTTCTTTTTAATCAAGATTGGTGACAATTAGCTCAAGGTATTTTATTCATATCCTTGTGATCTTGAAACCGTCTCACAGGCTTTTGCTTACTGCACAACATTAATTCCACACTGTCCAAGCTAGTAAAACTAACAAATGAACATGTGGAGCTTCTTTAAATGAACTACCAACTCTGGCCTTTTAACTCACAGCCCTCATGAAGTGTTACAACTCATTCATGCCTCCAACCCCTAAGCTAGCTACTTACAAGTGCTGCAAGCGTTGATTTGACATCTTCTTTGCCCTTTGTATCGAAGGGTTCATCTCCAATGTAGAGATTAAAAAAGGCACGACATAAGAGTGGACTCTGTAGACTGCCAAGATCTTTATCGCCAACTGCCAGGCATAGCAACATGTCAGGTAGCATAAAATAGCATTTTGAAAAAAATGCATAAAGACATACATGCATACATGTGCTGTCTATACTTATGTATGAAAATCGACTTGTGAGTACATACTCATGCCATTAATGGTGCGTATGTGCGTCAGAAAGTATGCAGGTACATACATCAAACCCATAACTTCATCGGAACATTATATAATATTCATACTTGTGCACATGTATGCAGAAAGTATCACATCCGTATCTTCATCGGAACATTATATGATATCCATATTTACGTGGTCTCTCTCACACACACACACACGTCTATAAACATGCAAAGTCGTGAGGCACTTTTGATGTTGTCAAACATTTCTCATAACGAAACTCTAAATCTTTTTTAGAAGATCACAGTTATGTAGGTTGACTCTCGAGACAATAGTAAATAGGGAAAATTACCAAACTACCCCTGTAATTTGAGGAAATTCCCAAAAAAAAACCCTCAAATTCACGATATACCCCTCATATTTGACCTAAAGTTCCCAAAATGCCCTTCAATTTCTTTGAAATTCCCAAAATACCCCTCATTAACCTCTCAATTATCTCTAATGACATTTTTTTTGCACCTCTTCACAGAAAGATTGATTCTCCCTCAATCAAAGATGGTATTGTCGGCACATACGATGAAATCGTTCATCATTTTTAGACACAGATGCCTCTATTTGTGAGCTCATTGGTGAGTACTTTTGTCTAGAACACTGTAAGATATAACTCCATTGTCATAAAGATTACACTATGGAAAAACTGAGGCAAATCCATTCCAAAATAATACAAGGGTACATTGGAAATTTTTGAAATTTGAATTTTGGGAATTTCCACAAATTACAAGGGTATGTTGGTAATTTTGCCTATTAAATACCTAGAAACATAGCGATAATTACAAAGGACTCCGACAAGTTATATATTTTCACTGACTTAAATACCAACAAACATGGAAACATGAATTGTGTTGGCAAGAAAAAATTGCATTTCATGATCACGTAAACCACCTACTTGTTGTTGTAAGTATATGCCCGGGTTGTCGCCTCACATCTATTGTTGTCCCTTTTGGTAGCTTGATATCATCCTTAAACAAGGAAGTAAAACTGTTTGGGCAAAATGAGTATCAGAATTGCAAGATATTACATAAGCTTGCTGTGTTGCTGACAGAGAAAGCCAATAACCTTTCCAGAAGTGGGCGATCCTCTTTGCCACTAAATTTCTGTATTCTATTGCCAATGGACTCTTTGAAAGCACTTCGAACAGAGCCAATTTTAAGCCGCCCATACACAATTACTAGCCTCACGGTCATGTCAAAATCTGACAGAGCCAATTTTAAGCCGCCCATACACAATTACTAGCCTCACGGTCATGTCAAAATCTGACGCCACAACATCATCATGAAAAGGCTTACTTTCTTTCAAGTCAGTAACTGATTGGTCGGTATACTTTGAACCAAGCCTATCTCTGAGACTCGCCACATTGGCGTACACTCCTGCAGAAAAACAAAGGGCAGCTTTTCAGATTGATGCATCTGCACAATGAGTTCAAAAAGTGTGTTTTCATGCATGGCACTTAAAGAAAGCCAATTAGATGAAGGGAATCCTCTCTTAACTCAAACAAACTGCTAAGTTCATTCAACTTCCGTGACTGAGAACAAGCTAAAGACAATAATCATGCAACAAACGAAGAGATCGACTGTAAGGTAAGGCAAAGCCTTTGTTTGTTTGCAAAATTGGTATGCTAACATCATCTCTTGACATGAAAATGTTGTATCTTTCAAGGCAATTGGCGTGATGAATTGCGTAGGTTGGTGTACAGAGGAGCACAGAATATACCCTCAATACAACCCCAACATTACGGGTATTGTTCAAGCAAGACAAAAAACACATGACACGTTTTCACCTTATAAACTCCTTATTCTGATGTGTAGACAGCATAGCATCATACAGAAGGCTACGGTAGCTACCATAAGCGTAGATAGTGATGTTCTTCAAGCCAAGAATGTTCTTCTTCCGCAGCCCAACTCCAGCGAGCTGATAAGGAGTTGCACTATCGTCGGCTGAGCTGATGGAGGAGGGAAAAGAAACACCAGTGCTGGGCTCTGTGAAGGATGCAGACGAGGGGGGAGCGAGGCATGCCAAGGGCAATAAGCCCTCGATCCATGGCTTGTTTCCGTTTGTACGGGAGGAAATCGAGTCGGAAAGAGAGGCAGAGAGGCCATCATTACTGCGATTGCAATAGTGGACGCCCACTACGCCACTCACTGCAGCGACCCCAGCCCCAACACCCACCTTCTTCCAAATTTGGCCGTTTGCACAGACATTATTGAAGAAGGAGGGGGAAGACGATGTCATTGCTCATGCCAAGTCCTTCCTCCTGTGTTTATGCATGCGCCCAACGTTTAGCTCGAGGAACGATTGACGTGGCAGAATGGGGGTTGTCGTGTCTCACTACGGGGCATTTGGGCCCAAGTTTGGGGGTCCGAATCTCTGCCGTCCGGTGTTAACTAGGGTGAATTCAGGACAATAACAGCGCCCCTAGCTCATCCGCCTCGCGGGGTGTGGCCATCATGCTAGTGCACGTCGTTGCCCATGTCGGCACGGCAGATGATCACACCCTAGTTTACCCGCCCCTTATTCATTGGACGATTCGATAAGTGAGATTAAAGCTACCTCGCGGCCCTAGATCCCCTTTGGGCCATTACCCCGTGTCATATAAAGACCGGGGGGGGGGGGTTGTCCCCCTTACTGCAAGGGGATATAGGGCCCAAGCCTTCAATCTCCATCGCTCGAACGTCCGATTGACACGCAATTTCTTTCCCTAATGCGGTTGCATTATCCTTCATAATCAATATGTAAATGGCTTTTTGCTCAAGTTGCTCCTTTATGGAAATCGACATTTCTTCTTCATAGAGGGAAGCTAATGGTGCTTCTTTGTGTTAGGGCCATATATGGTCTTCTTATCCTTTGTCAATTTGGCTCTACCCATTTTGTGGTAGATGGAGGCAATTTTCATCGATCCATCTGGATCTGGCTAATTCACCTTGATTCTAGCCTCGAACAGAATTTCAGCCATCTCTCTCAATTGTGGCTCATTGCTAGCTCTGTTGAGTAACTCTTTTTCTGGAATCTTCAATGCTTGGATAGTCAGTTGTAGAAGATCATTTGTATACTTTACAAGCTACCCCAAGTGATCTCTCCACTGGCCCATCATATCTCTCAAGTTGGCAAGGTCTTCTTTGAGTTCAAGAACTGTGTTCTTCTTTTCAGTGGCATCAAGCATTGTGGTCCAAGCTACCCATAAAGCATTAGTATGCTAATGCCAATAATTGAGCTAGTCCACAAGCTGAAAATAAGCCATCTTATCTGCTGGTTCATTTTATATAGAATAGAGGGTTGGATAGAACCTTAGTAGTTCATCTTCTTGCATAAACAAGGCATACATGAGAACTAGTGAATCCAACACAATTTCAATATAATGCATGACAGTCTCTTTTAGCATGCATCATTGTTCGGGTTACTATGACCAGATGGAAGAGTAGTTTGAGAGGTTGTTCTTGCTTTATTATTGTCTTCCGCGTGATTCTATCTCTCCTACTTGATGCATTATTCTCTAGTAAGATATGTACACTGCGATCAAGTATCTTCCTAGTAATCTACAGTGTTTCAAGTCTGGACTTGATCTCATCTTTGATTACCTTCGTACATTTGTAAGCAGGGAGATTTCCACAATGTAACATTTCCAACTAGATCACCACACTTTGTATGTTCATTGTGGTCATTTTCCTTATCTAAGGACTCCCATTGATAACTGCTTTTGGGATCACTTACTCGGGGATCTTGTTCAAAACTTGAATTACATTGGGATGTTCTAGCAGCTGACATTCGGCTTGATCATGGAATTTCTGAATCTTCCACTTGGTGACCACTTTTCTAGCTCCCATCTCAAACCTTTTCAGATTTGAAATAAGCATCATTATCATTTTAGTAGGCCTAGATCTGAAAGTGCTTCTCTCTCCTTAACTACTTGTTCAGACAAGGAGCCAGACAAGGTTTCTAAACCACTCTCTATCTTAATCGTCTTTCCTTATCCAGACTGGCTAACCTTGCTAGCTACCAACATTTTTCTTACCCTATATGATTGTGCAACCAGTCACACCTCGGTGTGGGCACCTATAAATAAGACCCAATCATCCCATTTTGGGGATCGGAACTTGTGTATCTACTAGAACTCTAGCTACTAGATACCTTATAGAGCTTATGAACATTGAGTGTTCTACCAATTGTACTTTTGAACCAGTCTATGAGTTTGAATCTACATTTCCAATTGCCTCAGTTCATGTCATTTGAAGTCTTTCATTTTAGTTAAGTTGTTTGTCTAACTTCTCAATCTAGTCTTCTGAAGTATGATTCTACTCATTTGATGTGATGTGACATACGGCATTTTGACTCTAAATTTCTAACTCTAGAATAGCTATTAAGTATCATTGTCTTTGTCTTCTTCATCTTCCTTATCATCTCAATCTTCTTCATCCTCGTCATCTTTATCTTCATCTTTGTCTGACACATTTATCAGTGTCCTAGCCTACTTGAAGGTGTTTGATAAGTGCTTGGTTGGCTAGTGTATTGGTGTACCTTGAAGCAAAATCATTTTTCCTATCGTCCACCAGATTCCTTAATTCCTTCACGGTCAAAGTTATATTCCCTTTAGAATCATTAATATCTACCAAATACTAATAGATATATTTATCCAGATTGCTTGCTTCATGGCATTGTTGGTTGATTTTAAAATATCAATACTTGTTTGCTTCTGGCTGAGAGTGGACTCATATTCAAAGGTTTTGTTCTAAACATCTCTTACCATATTCTTATTTCGATCAACCAGATTGGAGTTGATCGTTTTCAATTATTGATAATCTCTTTCGGCTCTTTAATGGACTTCATGTACTACTCTCCATTGTTCAATTTTTCCTTAAGTAGATTCTGGAGCTTTATTGCCTCTTGTTTCCATTGAGCTTTGTTGTTGATCTCATGTGCTACCTCCTTCTTTACATGGACCAACTCAGCAAACTCCATTTTACCTTAGACTTCAACCATTTGAGTGATTGCAATGACAATTGTGTTCCAGCCTCTTTGTATAGTGGAAATGCATCCATCGGCCAAGGATTTGACATCCTTGGCCGATGATAGGGGCAGCATAGGGTAGGGCCAATTGTCCTGAGGTGTCAAGCTATAATTTTCCCATAGATGGTTGTTTCTATAAAACATGCAACCTATCAAGCAGATGTTTAAAAATAGGGGTAGTGGTTGGTGTGCCTGGCACTATGGTGTTGGTTGCGCCTTGCAGAGTATAGGTGTTGATTACTCCATGACCTCATTCTGCTAGCTTTGTGGACTTTTTTGCGTCGGGTTGATGAGGTCCTGATAAAGTTCAATAGTAGTTTTCAAAGTATTACTTGATAGGGGTTGGGGAATCTTTCCTGCTCGATCAGTTCACCACCCAGTCTGTTTATCTTCAAGTTTCCCATATGTAATCTTTAATTTTCCTTTGATCATGTCCCAGACATCCTTTTGGTCAGTTGAAACCTTTTGTTTCTTTAATGTAGGTTCGAATGGGCCTTCTTGGTCAGTTGAACGATGATGTTTCTTTGTTGCGGGTTTAGATTTCTCAGTCTGGACTTTTGGTCCTTTCATCTTCACTGCCAGTGTTGTGACCCTAGGATGGGTAGGCACACAGGTTTGCCGGTAAAGAAATTGCCAGACGCACCATGCCTTGAACAGATGCTAGGTTTTTCCTTTACCTATTTGTGCCACCACACTATAGTATAGGATGGTTCTCAGATCATTGGGGCGACCCTTATCCATATCTCTGACTAGCAATATACTAAAGACCTTTTCAAACACATATGTTGGATTGTTTTTTCAGGCTTAGAGCCCCATCAACAAATTTATATGCAACCTTATTTGGTATGGCTGACATTGGGATGCCATCTCCTCAATACTTCATTTTGCACTTTAGCTCTAATGTCTCCTTCAAAACCTTGGGTTTCTTGTGATAAGGAAGTATAAACACAATTGCAATCAAAGCAGTAGTGAGTTGTAGCTCTTGCTCATTGATAGTGACAGTGGTTTTCTTTGCATCAAAGGTGCCCATCACTATTGGTAGGGCTCACATCAGGATGCCCTATCCTCCAGACTTCCTTTTGCACTTCAGCTTTCGTGTCTCCTAAAGTGCTGACTTCTTCAACTATGGAAACCTTGGGTTTATTGTGATAGGAAAGTTTGAGCACATTTGCAATCAAAGCAGCAATGAGCAGTAGTTCTTGCTCATTGACAGTGATAGTGGATCCTGCATCAAAGGTGTCCACCACCTTCCGTATGACATTCATATCTATAGGTATCTTAGGCACCTAACACCATTTTAGATAATTTGGGAAAATCCTGTTTCCCAAATTCTAAATGTGTATGCTAGGATTGTGTTATTTAATGATTTCTAAGCTCTAGTTGCCTTTAATTTAGATAAATTATCATGATTGTATGAGTCTATTTTAATTTCTCTACTATAAAATTTAAGAATAAACCTCCAATATAGTTTTTGGAAAGAGGATTTGTATGACATCAGTGCTTTTCAAAATTCAACAAATGCTTCTAGAAGTAGCTTCTCAAAAAATGAGGTGTCAAAAACCAATTGATATGATTTTAAAGCAGCATATAGATTGATTACAACAATTAAAAAAGATATATGTAAAGGAAAATACTATTAAGCACTCTTGTCATAATTTGGTGACCTTAATCCATGTATAACAAAATACTTGGTCATGGTTTTGTAGCATGCTATCAAGTTTTAAATACACGATAATTTAAACAACATTCAAACTAATATTTCACACTTAAAAATTCAAAACAATACTATATAGTATCCTATGGCTATAAGACCATGAGATGCCATCTATTGCACCTATGGCCTTAAGGCTATATGGTGCTCTTTGTAGACATGTCTATGACTTTAATATGTCTCTTTATGACCTCAAGGCCATAGGGTTAGGATTGTTAGCTGGTCCCAACGTATAAAGAGGTCAAGTCCTTCAAAGCCATATGGGACTTTATTTATGTGCCACCCTATGTCCCTAAGGCTGTAGGTTGTCTTAGGGCCACAAGATGTTGTTTATGCTAATAAGAAACCCTTCTATGCTCTATGTTGGCCTCGTATGATAGTTAGAAACCCTTTATTCTATATGTTGTCACTATATGGCCTTAGACCATAGGGTGCCCTCTGTGCTAGTAAGAAATCCTCTATACTCTGTGTTTGCACCCTATGGACCTAGGGCCACAAGGTACCCTCTATGCTAGTAAGAAATCCTCTACGCTCAATATTGAGACCATGTGCCCCCAAAGCCATAGGATATCCTCTATGGTAGTGAGAAAAACCCTCTATGATCTATGTTCACAAACAATTAAAAAATCTAAAAAATACTATAGAGTATCCTATGGCCCTAAGACCATAAGATGTCATCTATTGCACCTATAATTCCATTTGGTATTTTATTTAACTATACAAAGTTAGATGAGGCACTTACTTAGATAAACTATCATAATTCTAACTTTGAAATTATTTCTTAACATAAAACTACAATATAAAAACTCCTAATATAAGTTTGTGCCAAAGAATCAATGTTAAGATGAAGATTTTTTACATCAAGTACATGCTTTAAAACTTCACTCAAAGGTTTTAGAGATGGTGTCTCAAAAAAAGGAGGTGTTTAAAAACACCATTTGATGTGAATAATACGAATTGTATACATTGATTATGTCAAAATAGTATAAAGTATAAACATAAAGATTACCACCATCTTGACAGTTTCATAAAAATGATGGTCTTCATCGCATGTACAATAAAAGACTAACTAGAAAGAGTATGATATCTCCAAGATTGAGGGTGTTCAAAAAACACCGTTTTGTAACACTACCAAATGTCAAGAAATTCTGATTGTTTGGATCACTTAATAAAGACAATTAATAAGAAGAAAAAGTTAACAATACCATAGAAGCATCAAACAATGAAACCAAAGAACTTGAATGAGAGAAGTCTCCTGACAGTAGGATGCACTTCATTAAAAAAACAGTTTAAAGATGTTTCAAGATATCCCACAACATTCCATCAAGTTTAAATTTTGAAAAGTACACATTGCCAAATACTTGGTAGATGCTATTTAGAATACTTAACTAGTACACTTAAAATGGCCTCCTTCTCTTGAGATTTTGAGTCCTTTGAGACATATAACATTGCATTACATAGTGAGTCTCAGGATCAGGATGTAACATTACAAAATTTCTTATGGTATAGTCTCTCTTGTCTTTAGCATACAACCATCCACATAACCATGGAACAATTTCATCTTTTAAAAAACTTTGAAGCAATTGAGTAGGTTAGTTCCAAAACTTTAGAAAAATCATATAAGTTCCTTGCATATTCCACATCACTCGATATGGACTATCATCAAATATTATAGTGTTGCCCCCATCTAAATAATCAAATAGCTTCCATATGGTCGAAAGATTTTTGTGATAGGCTCTTTTGTAACCGATCATGAAATTTGAATTTTGGCAGCACCGATTATCCATAATCATTTTGAATTTGTGACTTTGTGTAGGAAAACAGGTCTTGATTATGTGTTGAGATTTTTGTAAACGATGGCAACTCCAAATCCAAACCTCAAAGAACTCAAAGCAAAATCTTAAGAAATACTCTGCATCTGGACGCACCGCATACACCTCATTGTTATCTTCTACAATGCACATGTACTGGCCTTGATTGAAGCTCAAATGTTGCAAGAAGCACACCCTCTAAATCCAAGATAAGCATTCTTTTGTCCTGTTTGAAAGATGTTGGTAGATAATGAAACCATTGCTCTTGGTTTGAATGTGATATTTGATGTAATATGAAAGGGAGCTCCTCTATTTTGTGATAATCTAATAGCAAACCATTTTTTCTTAGAAGCCCTGAAATGATTATAAAAAAAAAAGTTAATATAGAGATCTTAAGTGTGTTGAAGACCTTAAGGACATAGGGTGCTAATGTGTGGTTACACTTAGTAAGTCCTATGCAAGAACACATTCCAAACTATGACCCTATGGCCTTAGATTCATAGGGTGTTGAGACCATAAAGTGAAATTCCCCCAAAGTTAAAGAGCAAGATTTGACCTTATGAGCATGTAGATTGTCCTTGATGGCACAGTGAACTCAAATTTCAAAGCAAACAACTATAAAAGCTTTTTAAAAAAAGAGCATTTGGCACATGAAACTCAGAAGTTACTTATAGTATTGAAAGACAATTTAAAAAACTATTAATCATTTACATCTTTATATATCTTGAAACCCTAAGCACTCTAACAAAGTCTCTGAGTACATAAAGATCTTTGTAAATGACAAAATGTTACAAAACATTGCTCCATCATTTCTTGATATAGGGCTATTTGAGATCATACTGAATTTTTAGATGCTTTATATAATTCCCGGCTTCATGTACTTTGATCACAGGCTCCTTGTATCCCAATTTTTGGGCAAGCATGCTTGCTTCTGTACCTTTCAAGGCTGATAATGATTTGATATTCTTTAAGACCCTTACTTTTTCTCGATCACGTGTTGAAAGTTTCTTGTCTTGACTTCGAGTGGACATTCCACTAGTGCTAGATGTTGTAACTTTCTCATCGTGAAGAGGACGAGAAACTTCTGGTAGCCTTCCCATGGAGTAGGTTTTTCCTAGAAAATTAGATTTCTCTCCTCCCACTCTGCAACAACCTTGTGTATACGGTTATAAAGCTCATGACCTTGAGCAATGGGTGCTTGTCCATATAAATGAGACCCTGTAACTGTGCGAATGTCATTAACATGATTGAGAGCTTTGGTATATGGTAGCAGCTCCCCAAGGAGGATATTATCCTCTTCATCATCAACATTAAATGATGGTGGAAAAATACAATTCAATGCAGGATTCACACATACCTTTAATGGTTCATCATCTACAAGAAGCAATCTTCTTGCATCAAGCCTAAATTTTGATGATGCAATAGCCAACGGTTTGAAAAGTGCTTCTACTCCTGGATTATCTAAGCGAGTGATCCTTGATTCTACGCATGGTTGACATTGGCTTTGCCCCTAGATCATAAAGAATGGAAATTTTTCTTTAGCTTCCTTTTCTAAAATCTTGATGATGTCCACAACATGCATGTCATTAGCAGCTGACCATATCCCTACATTGAAATTGCTAAATAGAGCCTTTAAAAACTCAATGCATCCTAGACGAAGAACACTATGCTCATGTCCAAACTTTAAGCTCTTCATTTTCTTGGACTTTTGCCAGCATCTCCTCAGGAACAATCCACACTGTTACGCGACTGGGCACCCTCCTGTTGTAGTGGTTAGCTACAATTGGGATAGCTGGGCGTAATGGTTAATTGTGTGCTGTCCATTTATTTTACTAATTGAGTTGATGATGATTTTGTAGAGTGGAATGCGGGGAGTTGATGAAGAGGCCAAAAATTGAGGCCCCTCTTTTTTTTTACAACCACTTCACTTTTGTAAATGAGTGAAGCTCATTAGTTCTTGCATTACCCATAAGGGGAGTTCCCACTACACTATTTACAGATCCATAGTGGCTTATTGCAATGATGTTCTAAGATACTGTGCAAATATACAACGGCCAAGAGTAATTGCTGTCGCCTCTTCATCAACTCCCCGCATTCCACTCTACAAAATCATCATCAACTCAATTAGTAAAATAAATAGACAGCACATAATTAACCATTATGCCCAGCTATCCCAATTACAACTAACCACTACAACAACAGGGTGCCCAGTCGCGTAACACACACAAGCTCACTATTATAGTCAGCATTGGTTTGTTGGTGGATGGAAGGTCTGACTCACCATGCACTTCGATTTCCAAATCCTGGGGTGCTAAAATATTTGTGTTGGATTCTCCTTCTGGCGTTGCACATGTTCTGGAACTTCCATTGCCTTCTACTTCTATTGTGGTGTCATGCAATCCAATTCCCAACTCTTGGGCTACTAGAGAATTTTTGTTAGATTCTTCTTCTTTCCTTGCACATGTTCTGGAACTTTCATTGTCTTCTTCCATTGGATTACTCTTTAAATTTATCTCCAGTCGTTGTAGCAGTTGACCTTCAAAGACTTGTAGATTCTTTTCATCTTCGTCAGAAACTCTTTGGTTGACATGGAGATTGATAGAATCTTTCTCAGTAGGGTCAATGGCATTAGCATCATCTATACCAACAATCTCGAGTAAAACTTTGTCAGCGGCAATATCTTGTTGAAGGACTGCAAGTTTAAAGAACACCTAATTTTAGATTCCAAAGTATCTACATTTTGATAACTCTTTTTTGTCACACTCTTAGAAAAAACTAATCGCAAATAGAAAATTTACTAACTCACAACACATCTACAATGAATTTATTTTTATACTCCTTATCGTCTAGAGATTCCTAATCTTTATCTAGCTACATTAGTTCTTTGTCCATGATGGTGGCGCCTACAAGTATACTTGGAGAAACATTTATGCCTTTGAGCTCTAGAGCAGAACTCTCATTTTCTATTGCCATGATCTTCTTGCATTGGATGATTTCCTTGACTAAGTTTCTTATGGCCTTCAGGCCATACGGTTCTCTTTGTAGATATCTCTATGACTTTAAGATAATCCAAAATATGTATGTTTATGGCCTCAAGGCCATAGGGTTAGGATTGTTGGGAGGTCTCAACATATAAATAGATATATGGCTTCAAAGCCATATGGTACTTTATTTATGTGTCACCCTATGGCCCTAAGGCCATGGGTTGTCATAGGGCCACAAGATGCCCTCTATGAGCACTAGTAAGAAACCATATATGCTTTATGTTGGCACCCTATGACCCGAGGGCCACAAGGTCTGCCTTTTATGCTAGTAAGAAACCCTTTATGCTACATGTTATCACTCTATGGCGTTTGGGCCATAGGGTGCCCTATGTGCTAGTAACAAATCTTCTATGCTCTATGTTTGCACCCTATGGACCTAGGGCCACAAGGTACCCTCTATGATAGTAAGAAATCCTCTATTCTCTATGTTTGCACCCTATAGACTTAGGGCCACAAGGTAGCCTCTATGCTAGTAAGAAATCCTCTATGCTCAATATTGAAACCCTATGGCCCCAAGGCCATAGGATGTCCTCTATGCTAGTAAGAAAAACCCTCTACGCTCTATGTTGGCACCCTATGGAGACTTGAGGGCCACAAGGTACCCTTTATAATGCTACTAAGAAACCTTGTATGCTCTAGGGGAGCACCAAATAGCCACTAGGCCACAACGTTCCCTCTATGCTAGAAAGAAAACCTCTACGGTCTACATTGGCAACTTACAGCCCTTGGGCCATAGGGTGCATCAAATGGCTCCTAGGCCACATGGTGCCCTCTATGCTAGAAAGGAAACCTCTGCGCTCTACATTGACACTCTATGGCCCCAAGGCCATAGGGTGCCCCTTACGCCTAGTATGAAACCATCGAAACTCTATATTAGCATCTTAAGACCGTAGGCCACAAGGTGAGCTCTATGTTAGTAAGAAACCATCCAAACTCTATGTTGGTAGCCAAAGGCCATAGGATAGCCAAGGAACCCTTTAGGAGCATTCCCCACAAAGACCACCTTATGGCCCCATCGCGATTTAGTGGCCTAGGTACCCTTCTTAAGACTCTTTTATTTTTGTATCATATGGCCCCAGGGAAATAAGCTATCCTCTATGCTATAAAAAACCGTTTATGCTCTTTGTTGGAATCATATGGCCCCAAGTCCATAGGGTGCTCTCTATGATAGCAAGAAACCCTCCATGCTATATGTTTGCACCGTATGGCACCAAGGACACAGGGTGTCCTCCATGATAGTAAGAAACCCTCTATGCTCTAAGTTTACACCCCATTTGACTATGTTGACACCCTATGGCCCTGGGGCCATAGGGTGCTCCCTAGGGCCACAAGGCGCCCTTCAACCTAGGAAGAGACCCTTTATGCCCTAAATTGATACTCTTGGGCCTCAGGGTCATAGGGTGCCTTCTATGCTAGTAGGATACATTATATGGTCTAGGTTTCCACTCTATTGCGTAGGGCTAAAAGGTTTGCTCTATGAAGAAACCATGTATACTATATGTTGGCAGTGTATGGCCCTAGGGATAGAAGGAAACCCTAGGGCTATAGGGTGTCCTCTATGCTACTATCATATGGTCGAAGGGCCAGATAGTGACCAAGGTATCATGTGTGTCCCGATCTTTATGCTAGTAAAATTCCCTCTATGCACTATGTTTACGTGTATACTTATAAGAAGCCATTTATGCACTATGTTGGCATCTTATGACCCTAGATCCATAAGATGTCCTCTATGGTAAAAGAGAAATTGTAGATGGGATATGATGGCATCCTATGGTCCTAGGGCCATAGGGTGTCCTCTATGCTAGCAAAATGTGTAAGTTAATACTCTGAAATTGAAAGAGCTTTTAAGACAAAAAAAGCAAAAAAAACCTTCTACTTCTACTATGGTGTCATGCAATCCAATTCCCAACTCTTAGGCTACTAGAGAATTTTCGTTAGATTCTTCTTCTTTCCTTGCACATGTTCTGGAACTTTCATTGTCTTCTTCCATTGGATTACTCTTTAAATTTATCTCCAGTCGTTGTAGCAGTTGACCTTCAAAGACTTGTAGATTCTTTTCATCTTCGTTAGAAACTCTTTGGTTGACATGGAGATTGATAGAATCTTTCTCAGTAGGGTCAATGGCATTAGCATCATCTATACCAACAATCTCGAGTAAAACTTTGTCAGCCGCAATATCTTGTTGAAGGACTGCAAGTTTAAAGAACACCTAATTTTAGATTCCAAAGTATCTACATTTTGATAACTCTTTTTTGTCACACTCTTAGAAAAAACTAATCGCAAATAGAAAATTTACTAACTCACAACACATCTACAATGAATTTATTTTTATACTCCTTATTGTCTAGAGATTCCTAATCTTTATCTAGCTACATTAGTTCTTTGTCCATGATGGTGGCGCCTACAAGTATACTTGGAGAAACATTTATGCCTTTGAGCTCTAGAGCAGAAGTCTCATTTTCTATTGCCATGATCTTCTTGCATTGGATGATTTCCTTGACTAAGTTTCTTATGGCCTTCAGGCCATACGGTTCTCTTTGTAGATATCTCTATGACTTTAAGATAATCCAAAATATGTATGTTTATGGCCTCAAGGCCATAGGGTTAGGATTGTTGGGAGGTCTCAACATATAAATAGATATATGGCTTCAAAGACATATGGTACTTTATTTATGTGTCACCCTATGGCCCTAAGGCCATGGGTTGTCATAGGGCCACAAGATGCCCTCTATGAGCACTAGTAAGAAACCATATATGCTTTATGTTGGCACCCTATGACCCGAGGGCCACAAGGTCTGCCTTTTATGCTAGTAAGAAACCCTTTATGCTACATATTATCACTCTATGGCGTTTGGGCCATAGGGTGCCCTATGTGCTAGTAACAAATCTTCTATGCTCTATGTTTGCACCCTATGGACCTAGGGCCACAAGGTACCCTCTATGATAGTAAGAAATCCTCTATTCTCTATGTTTGCACCCTATAGACTTAGGGCCACAAGGTAGCCTCTATGCTAGTAAGAAATCCTCTATGCTCAATATTGAAACCCTATGGCCCCAAGGCCATAGGATGTCCTCTATGCTAATAAGAAAAACCCTCTACGCTCTATGTTGGCACCCTATGGAGACTTGAGGGCCACAAGGTACCCTTTATAATGCTACTAAGAAACCTTGTATGCTCTAGGGGAGCACCAAATAGCCACTAGGCCACAACGTTCCCTCTATGCTAGAAAGAAAACCTCTACGGTCTACATTGGCAACCTACAGCCCTCGGGCCATAGGGTGCATCAAATGGCTCCTAGGCCACATGGTGCCCTCTATGCTAGAAAGGAAACCTCTGCGCTCTACATTGACACTCTATGGCCCCAAGGCCATAGGGTGCCCCTTACGCCTAGTATGAAACCATCGAAACTCTATATTAGCATCTTAAGACCGTAGGCCACAAGGTGAGCTCTATGTTAGTAAGAAACCATCCAAACTCTATGTTGGTAGCCAAAGGCCATAGGATAGCCAAGGAACCCTTTAGGAGCATTCCCCACAAAGACCACCTTATGGCCCCATCGCGATTTAGTGGCCTAGGTACCCTTCTTAAGACTCTTTTATTTTTGTATCATATGGCCCCAGGGAAATAAGCTATCCTCTATGCTATAAAAAACCGTTTATGCTCTTTGTTGGAATCATATGGCCCCAAGTCCATAGGGTGCTCTCTATGATAGCAAGAAACCCTCCATGCTATATGTTTGCACCGTATGGCACCAAGGACACAGGGTGTCCTCCATGATAGTAAGAAACCCTCTATGCTCTAAGTTTACACCCCATTTGACTATGTTGACACCCTATGGCCCTGGGGCCATAGGGTGCTCCATAGGGCCACAAGGCGCCCTTCAACCTAGGAAGAGACCCTTTATGCCCTAAATTGATACTCTTGGGCCTCAGGGTCATAGGGTGCCTTCTATGCTAGTAGGATACATTATATGGTCTAGGTTTCCACTCTATTGCGTAGGGCTAAAAGGTTTGCTCTATGAAGAAACCATGTATACTATATGTTGGCAGTGTATGGCCCTAGGGATAGAAGGAAACCCTAGGGCTATAGGGTGTCCTCTATGCTACTATCATATGGTCGAAGGGCCAGATAGTGACCAAGGTATCATGTGTGTCCCGATCTTTATGCTAGTAAAATTCCCTCTATGCACTATGTTTACGTGTATACTTATAAGAAGCCATTTATGCACTATGTTGGCATCTTATGACCCTAGATCCATAAGATGTCCTCTATGGTAAAAGAGAAATTGTAGATGGGATATGATGGCATCCTATGGTCCTAGGGCCATAGGGTGTCCTCTATGCTAGCAAAATGTGTAAGTTAATACTCTGAAATTGAAAGAGCTTTTAAGACAAAAAAAGCAAAAAAAACCTTCTACTTCTATTGTGGTGTCATGCAATCCAATTCCCAACTCTTGGGCTACTAGAGAATTTTCGTTAGATTCTTCTTCTTTCCTTGCACATGTTCTGGAACTTTCATTGTCTTCTTCCATTGGATTACTCTTTAAATTTATCTCCAGTCGTTGTAGCAGTTGACCTTCAAAGACTTGTAGATTCTTTTCATCTTCGTCAGAAACGCTTTGGTTGACATGGAGATTGATAGAATCTTTCTCAGTAGGGTCAATGGCATTAGCATCATCTATACCAACAATCTCGAGTAAAACTTTGTCAGCCGCAATATCTTGTTGAAGGACTGCAAGTTTAAAGAACACCTAATTTTAGATTCCAAAGTATCTACATTTTGATAACTCTTTTTTGTCACACTCTTAGAAAAAACTAATCGCAAATAGAAAATTTACTAACTCACAACACATCTACAATGAATTTATTTTTATACTCCTTATTGTCTAGAGATTCCTAATCTTTATCTAGCTACATTAGTTCTTTGTCCATGATGGTGGCGCCTACAAGTATACTTGGAGAAACATTTATGCCTTTGAGCTCTAGAGCAGAAGTCTCATTTTCTATTGCCATGATCTTCTTGCATTGGATGATTTCCTTGACTAAGTTTCTTATGGCCTTCAGGCCATACGGTTCTCTTTGTAGATATCTCTATGACTTTAAGATAATCCAAAATATGTATGTTTATGGCCTCAAGGCCATAGGGTTAGGATTGTTGGGAGGTCTCAACATATAAATAGATATATGGCTTCAAAGACATATGGTACTTTATTTATGTGTCACCCTATGGCCCTAAGGCCATGGGTTGTCATAGGGCCACAAGATGCCCTCTATGAGCACTAGTAAGAAACCATATATGCTTTATGTTGGCACCCTATGACCCGAGGGCCACAAGGTCTGCCTTTTATGCTAGTAAGAAACCCTTTATGCTACATGTTATCACTCTATGGCGTTTGGGCCATAGGGTGCCCTATGTGCTAGTAACAAATCTTCTATGCTCTATGTTTGCACCCTATGGACCTAGGGCCACAAGGTACCCTCTATGATAGTAAGAAATCCTCTATTCTCTATGTTTGCACCCTATAGACTTAGGGCCACAAGGTAGCCTCTATGCTAGTAAAAAATCCTCTATGCTCAATATTGAAACCCTATGGCCCCAAGGCCATAGGATGTCCTCTATGCTAGTAAGAAAAACCCTCTACGCTCTATGTTGGCACCCTATGGAGACTTGAGGGCCACAAGGTACCCTTTATAATGCTACTAAGAAACCTTGTATGCTCTAGGGGAGCACCAAATAGCCACTAGGCCACAACGTTCCCTCTATGCTAGAAAGAAAACCTCTACGGTCTACATTGGCAACCTACAGCCCTCGGGCCATAGGGTGCATCAAATGGCTCCTAGGCCACATGGTGCCCTCTATGCTAGAAAGGAAACCTCTGCGCTCTACATTGACACTCTATGGCCCCAAGGCCATAGGGTGCCCCTTACGCCTAGTATGAAACCATCGAAACTCTATATTAGCATCTTAAGACCGTAGGCCACAAGGTGAGCTCTATGTTAGTAAGAAACCATCCAAACTCTATGTTGGTAGCCAAAGGCCATAGGATAGCCAAGGAACCCTTTAGGAGCATTCCCCACAAAGACCACCTTATGGCCCCATCGCGATTTAGTGGCCTAGGTACCCTTCTTAAGACTCTTTTATTTTTGTATCATATGGCCCCAGGGAAATAAGCTATCCTCTATGCTATAAAAAACCGTTTATGCTCTTTGTTGGAATCATATGGCCCCAAGTCCATAGGGTGCTCTCTATGATAGCAAGAAACCCTCCATGCTATATGTTTGCACCGTATGGCACCAAGGACACAGGGTGTCCTCCATGATAGTAAGAAACCCTCTATGCTCTAAGTTTACACCCCATTTGACTATGTTGACACCCTATGGCCCTGGGGCCATAGGGTGCTCCATAGGGCCACAAGGCGCCCTTCAACCTAGGAAGAGACCCTTTATGCCCTAAATTGATACTCTTGGGCCTCAGGGTCATAGGGTGCCTTCTATGCTAGTAGGATACATTATATGGTCTAGGTTTCCACTCTATTGCGTAGGGCTAAAAGGTTTGCTCTATGAAGAAACCATGTATACTATATGTTGGCAGTGTATGGCCCTAGGGATAGAAGGAAACCCTAGGGCTATAGGGTGTCCTCTATGCTACTATCATATGGTCGAAGGGCCAGATAGTGACCAAGGTATCATGTGTGTCCCGATCTTTATGCTAGTAAAATTCCCTCTATGCACTATGTTTACGTGTATACTTATAAGAAGCCATTTATGCACTATGTTGGCATCTTATGACCCTAGATCCATAAGATGTCCTCTATGGTAAAAGAGAAATTGTAGATGGGATATGATGGCATCCTATGGTCCTAGGGCCATAGGGTGTCCTCTATGCTAGCAAAATGTGTAAGTTAATACTCTGAAATTGAAAGAGCTTTTAAGACAAAAAAAGCAAAAAAAACCTTCTACTTCTATTGTGGTGTCATGCAATCCAATTCCCAACTCTTGGGCTACTAGAGAATTTTCGTTAGATTCTTCTTCTTTCCTTGCACATGTTCTGGAACTTTCATTGTCTTCTTCCATTGGATTACTCTTTAAATTTATCTCCAGTCGTTGTAGCAGTTGACCTTCAAAGACTTGTAGATTCTTTTCATCTTCGTCAGAAACGCTTTGGTTGACATGGAGATTGATAGAATCTTTCTCAGTAGGGTCAATGGCATTAGCATCATCTATACCAACAATCTCGAGTAAAACTTTGTCAGCCGCAATATCTTGTTGAAGGACTGCAAGTTTAAAGAACACCTAATTTTAGATTCCAAAGTATCTACATTTTGATAACTCTTTTTTGTCACACTCTTAGAAAAAACTAATCGCAAATAGAAAATTTACTAACTCACAACACATCTACAATGAATTTATTTTTATACTCCTTATTGTCTAGAGATTCCTAATCTTTATCTAGCTACATTAGTTCTTTGTCCATGATGGTGGCGCCTACAAGTATACTTGGAGAAACATTTATGCCTTTGAGCTCTAGAGCAGAAGTCTCATTTTCTATTGCCATGATCTTCTTGCATTGGATGATTTCCTTGACTAAGTTTCTTATGGCCTTCAGGCCATACGGTTCTCTTTGTAGATATCTCTATGACTTTAAGATAATCCAAAATATGTATGTTTATGGCCTCAAGGCCATAGGGTTAGGATTGTTGGGAGGTCTCAACATATAAATAGATATATGGCTTCAAAGACATATGGTACTTTATTTATGTGTCACCCTATGGCCCTAAGGCCATGGGTTGTCATAGGGCCACAAGATGCCCTCTATGAGCACTAGTAAGAAACCATATATGCTTTATGTTGGCACCCTATGACCCGAGGGCCACAAGGTCTGCCTTTTATGCTAGTAAGAAACCCTTTATGCTACATGTTATCACTCTATGGCGTTTGGGCCATAGGGTGCCCTATGTGCTAGTAACAAATCTTCTATGCTCTATGTTTGCACCCTATGGACCTAGGGCCACAAGGTACCCTCTATGATAGTAAGAAATCCTCTATTCTCTATGTTTGCACCCTATAGACTTAGGGCCACAAGGTAGCCTCTATGCTAGTAAGAAATCCTCTATGCTCAATATTGAAACCCTATGGCCCCAAGGCCATAGGATGTCCTCTATGCTAGTAAGAAAAACCCTCTACGCTCTATGTTGGCACCCTATGGAGACTTGAGGGCCACAAGGTACCCTTTATAATGCTACTAAGAAACCTTGTATGCTCTAGGGGAGCACCAAATAGCCACTAGGCCACAACGTTCCCTCTATGCTAGAAAGAAAACCTCTACGGTCTACATTGGCAACTTACAGCCCTGGGGCCATAGGGTGCATCAAATGGCTCCTAGGCCACATGGTGCCCTCTATGCTAGAAAGGAAACCTCTGCGCTCTACATTGACACTCTATGGCCCCAAGGCCATAGGGTGCCCCTTACGCCTAGTATGAAACCATCGAAACTCTATATTAGCATCTTAAGACCGTAGGCCACAAGGTGAGCTCTATGTTAGTAAGAAACCATCCAAACTCTATGTTGGTAGCCAAAGGCCATAGGATAGCCAAGGAACCCTTTAGGAGCATTCCCCACAAAGACCACCTTATGGCCCCATCGCGATTTAGTGGCCTAGGTACCCTTCTTAAGACTCTTTTATTTTTGTATCATATGGCCCCAGGGAAATAAGCTATCCTCTATGCTATAAAAAACCGTTTATGCTCTTTGTTGGAATCATATGGCCCCAAGTCCATAGGGTGCTCTCTATGATAGCAAGAAACCCTCCATGCTATATGTTTGCACCGTATGGCACCAAGGACACAGGGTGTCCTCCATGATAGTAAGAAACCCTCTATGCTCTAAGTTTACACCCCATTTGACTATGTTGACACCCTATGGCCCTGGGGCCATAGGGTGCTCCATAGGGCCACAAGGCGCCCTTCAACCTAGGAAGAGACCCTTTATGCCCTAAATTGATACTCTTGGGCCTCAGGGTCATAGGGTGCCTTCTATGCTAGTAGGATACATTATATGGTCTAGGTTTCCACTCTATTGCGTAGGGCTAAAAGGTTTGCTCTATGAAGAAACCATGTATACTATATGTTGGCAGTGTATGGCCCTAGGGATAGAAGGAAACCCTAGGGCTATAGGGTGTCCTCTATGCTACTATCATATGGTCGAAGGGCCAGATAGTGACCAAGGTATCATGTGTGTCCCGATCTTTATGCTAGTAAAATTCCCTCTATGCACTATGTTTACGTGTATACTTATAAGAAGCCATTTATGCACTATGTTGGCATCTTATGACCCTAGATCCATAAGATGTCCTCTATGGTAAAAGAGAAATTGTAGATGGGATATGATGGCATCCTATGGTCCTAGGGCCATAGGGTGTCCTCTATGCTAGCAAAATGTGTAAGTTAATACTCTGAAATTGAAAGAGCTTTTA
Source organism: Adiantum capillus-veneris (assembly GCF_014529385.1). Taxonomy (NCBI): domain Eukaryota; kingdom Viridiplantae; phylum Streptophyta; class Polypodiopsida; order Polypodiales; family Pteridaceae; genus Adiantum; species Adiantum capillus-veneris. The sequence goes on from NC_140958.1 coordinate 6,325,020, forward strand.
AGACAAAAAAAGCAAAAAAAACCTTCTACTTCTATTGTGGTGTCATGCAATCCAATTCCCAACTCTTGGGCTACTAGAGAATTTTCGTTAGATTCTTCTTCTTTCCTTGCACATGTTCTGGAACTTTCATTGTCTTCTTCCATTGGATTACTCTTTAAATTTATCTCCAGTCGTTGTAGCAGTTGACCTTCAAAGACTTGTAGATTCTTTTCATCTTCGTCAGAAACGCTTTGGTTGACATGGAGATTGATAGAATCTTTCTCAGTAGGGTCAATGGCATTAGCATCATCTATACCAACAATCTCGAGTAAAACTTTGTCAGCCGCAATATCTTGTTGAAGGACTGCAAGTTTAAAGAACACCTAATTTTAGATTCCAAAGTATCTACATTTTGATAACTCTTTTTTGTCACACTCTTAGAAAAAACTAATCGCAAATAGAAAATTTACTAACTCACAACACATCTACAATGAATTTATTTTTATACTCCTTATTGTCTAGAGATTCCTAATCTTTATCTAGCTACATTAGTTCTTTGTCCATGATGGTGGCGCCTACAAGTATACTTGGAGAAACATTTATGCCTTTGAGCTCTAGAGCAGAAGTCTCATTTTCTATTGCCATGATCTTCTTGCATTGGATGATTTCCTTGACTAAGTTTCTTATGGCCTTCAGGCCATACGGTTCTCTTTGTAGATATCTCTATGACTTTAAGATAATCCAAAATATGTATGTTTATGGCCTCAAGGCCATAGGGTTAGGATTGTTGGGAGGTCTCAACATATAAATAGATATATGGCTTCAAAGCCATATGGTACTTTATTTATGTGTCACCCTATGGCCCTAAGGCCATGGGTTGTCATAGGGCCACAAGATGCCCTCTATGAGCACTAGTAAGAAACCATATATGCTTTATGTTGGCACCCTATGACCTGAGGGCCACAAGGTCTGCCTTTTATGCTAGTAAGAAACCCTTTATGCTACATATTATCACTCTATGGCGTTTGGGCCATAGGGTGCCCTATGTGCTAGTAACAAATCTTCTATGCTCTATGTTTGCACCCTATGGACCTAGGGCCACAAGGTACCCTCTATGATAGTAAGAAATCCTCTATTCTGCACCATCACGCTTTCTGAACTCTTGAGAGTCAAACCACATTTGTGGGAAGACATGGCAAAACATATGGAGCACAAGGGAGTAAATATTCCTCTTTCGACAAACCCTCCGGGAGAAGAAAACAAACGGGGAAGTCAACCCAAATCCCAACCAGTGTCCATAAACAAGGTTGGAGATTACTGCAAAGGAGAGGAGGGTAACACAACATCACCTGTTGAGTATCAGGATATAACAACAACAGCTAACCTAGATAGTGGAGCTGGAGTGGCGATTGCTACAAAGCAAATCTGGGAGAAGTGGGGTCGTCCAACTCTCAGGAAAACTAGAATGAAACTGCAACTCACAGATCGGTATGTAGAGAGGCCGTTGGGGATCCTGGACCAAATAATTGTAACTTCGTGTGGAATTAACTATGAGCACACCTTTGCCGTGGTGGATTTCGGAAAAACGAACAACTTTGACATTATTTTGGGACGACCATTCATGTGTCAACTCAAAATGATACACGATTGGGGTTACGATCAAATCTACCTAAGGCACGAAGAACTAATAACGAAAATCAACATGAAGGATCACAGCTATAGAGACGTTGCGAAAACACCAGCGCAAGAATTTAATTCTACCACTGTAAATGAAAAAGAAATACATGCGTGGATGCAAACAAAAGCGCATGTCTGGATGTGTGGAGCATCCAATTGTGGTGAGATAATCCGAGAGGAATGCGTTCTGGAAAGATCCGTCGAAGACAAGGCATATTTTCCAGAACCTTTCTCGGAACATTTATTTGAGCCATTCGGGTGGACTCAAATATTGTCAACCTTAGACGTATGTGTTAACGAATGCACACCTATGAAATTTTGTGACGAAGAAGGATATGACCTAGTGACGTTGCAAATGGCTAGCGTTGTCCTTGAGTCGGGATCAGAGAACGAGGAACAGGAGGAACCTCCACGTGAGACTGGGTGTAAACGAATAACTGATGAGGTATCTATAGTGAACGATAGGATTCAAACAGAAGAGGAATTCATGGATTCACTATGCTGTGACCTTCCATCAATGGACGACGAAAACCAACTGATAGAGGCTGATGATGAAAGATCAAGCGCATCAGAGACGAACGGAAAATACAGGATGAGAGAGGACAAGTTTTACTAGTTTCATAACCAAAAACCTAGTCGACATGAGCGGTTTAAATCCAAGAGAGCCAGAAAATCAAGGGCGAATAAGCATAATCCGATGCCTCTTGTCAATGACAGAACGGGATATCTAAAGCTTGTCAAAGCTGAGGATTGTGTCAAAGACGAGGTCACTGGCCGGTTTATCAAAACTAAACCATGGGAAAACAACAAGAAGAACAGACAAGAAAAGCGGATGACTAAGTCGCAAAAGGAAAGAAAAACAGGGTCCGGAATGACCAAAATAGAGAGGAAAACAGAGTACAACAAGCTCAAGCGAACCCTTAGAGACATTGGATGACCGACTTTGAAACAAATGAGGACACGAGTTCTGACAAGATAGATGCACCATCCCATTATAAGAAATATACCATACAAGATAGGAAAATCATAGTGCAACAACCTATGAGGGAATTGAAAGAACCGGGTACATCGGACGACGGTCCGGAAAAAGCCAAACGAATAGATCTAGCGGAGCTAGGAGAAGATCCAAAACCTGCATATATTGCCACGGATCTTACGGATGAAGAGGAAAAGCTTTTGGTAGCTACTCTTAAACAATATAGAGATGTGTTTGCGTGGTCGTACAAAGATCTTAACACTAGAATGGTAACGGGACACTTTTATGTCCTTGGACACTTTTGTGTCCTGTTAAGTGAGCATTTTGCTTGAATTATTTGAACAGTATGAAAATGAATTTTTAGGTGCTATATATCCACAAAGTTGCCTTATGAGCTGAAAAAAACTTAGCATTTTTTTAATAGTATCGATCTCACCATTAACCTTACTCTTGTACAACATTTTTGAACCTAAACTGTGTGAAAAAACGGGTCCTATTTTTGGCTTTTTTTCAAATTTTGGCAACTATACCACTCTAAACTTCATGTTTGTGAGGTTTAGATGGCTAGAGGTTAGGCCTTCATAGTTCTCAACATGTTTTGATGCTTGTAGGGAGAGCTAAGTGTTAAAATTGAAAGTTATGACCAATTTACAAGAATTGCATAATTCTGTTTTTTGGCCAAAATTAGCACTTTTATGATTTTTTTGGTGGCTTTCTTGATATCCAAATTCAATTTTGATTGTGTAAGTGTAATGTATAACATAAAGCTAATCTTCCTTGAGTTTTGGGGGACCTAATATGCTATATAGCATAGTATATGATGATGGTTGATTTTTTTGATTGCTGAAGAATACGATACATTTTAGAGTAGCAAGTATAATTTTCTCAATATTGCTAGTTTCTTAGGCCAATTTTGTGTATTTTGTAGGTAGTAACCATATCTAATCATAGACTACAAACTTGGCTACATATTGAGTAATTTCTATGGGTTTTTAGAGGTCATAATGCTAAACCCAGTTTTTTCATGTTTGTTGTATTTAGCACTTTATCATTGCCCCCAAGGTTCCAATTGTATAAGATCCATTATCCTTTTGACATGCTCCATGGCTCCTTTTGAATCCAGAGGCCCAAAGGGAACTAAGAAAACATGTATATAGTATATGTATTGAGCATGACTATAGAAACTTTGATGATAGGTCCGCAGAATGGCAAAATTCAACTTTTTTGTACCTATTTTTTTTGCCCAAAAAAAAATCAGTGAGGTAAAAACAACCATATGTTTTGGTCACCAACCCATTGAAGTTAACGGGGCATTTTATCTCACTCATATTTATATGCAATCAACCGTAAGAAATTACTGTTTTGGGCAAAATGCACTAGTCCATCAACTTTGGACGCTTGTAGTGACCAAGGGATGAGAAAAATTACAAGTTTCTCATTTTTTCCATATGTAGTAGTTATTGAACTATAAGCTCATGAAAGGATTTTTCAAAATGAGTGGATCTACTATGGTTTTGGAATTTTTTCCCAAAACCCTGAAAGGACACTTTTATGTCCTATTAGGTTACCATTCTAGTGTTAAGGGGGTGGATCCTAGTATCTGTCAACACACGATACCCCTTAAGAATGACGCGAAACCCAGCAGACAACGTCCCTATACTTACAATGAAACATTTGCTAAAAAGATCAAGGAGGAGATAGATAAACTTAAGGAGACAGAGTTTATTTACGAAATTGAGCACACCGATTGGGTTTCACCAATTGTGGTGGTCCCGAAGAAAAACGGAAAGTTGAGAGTGTGTGTCAATCTCAAGAAAGTAAACGCTGCTACAATTCGAGACAACTATCCCCTACCCATTACTGATCATGTAATAGAAAGGGTAGCAGGCAAAGAGGCTTACAGCTTCTTAGGTGGATTTTCGGGTTACAACCAACTCACAATAAAGCCAGAGGATCAACACAAAACGGCTTTCGCAACTGAATGGGGTATTTTTGCATTCCGAGTAATGGCTTTTGGCCTAACCAATGCACCAGCTACATTTCAGAGGCTAATGGGTCATGCTTTTAAAGAACATCTAAGACAATTCTTAGAAGTTTACATGGATGACTTGTGCGTTCACTCCCTTGTAAGACTGGAGCACATAGAACACTTGACCAAGGTATTCGAAAAATGCAGGCTGTATCGGATTTGCCTGAATCCAGAAAAATACGTCTTCATGGTAAGACAGGGCAAAATACTGGGACATATAGTGTCCAAAAACGCGATTTCGACAGACATGGAGAAGATCAGCGTCATTGTTGATCTACCACGACCAGTAAGGGTGAAAGAGGTACAGGCATTTATGGTTCATTGTGGGTATTATTGCAGATTTATCTACTCATAGGCTATAATTGCAAAACCACTTTACGCGCTAATAACTAAATTTGAGTGGGCAGAAGAGTGCGAGGAAGCTTTTCAAACGTTGAAGCAGAGATTAATTTCCGCTCCAATATTGAAAGCTCCGAATTGGGAAAAGATCTTTCACATTCACTTGGATGCATCAGCGTATGCAATAGGATGCATACTTGCACAACCTGGAGAGAACAACATGGATTTTCCAATAAGTTACTCCAGCAGACAATTGAACAATGTAGAGAAGAATTACACGACAACTGAGAGGGATGGATTAGGTATGGTCTATGCGGTGAAAAAGTTTAGACACTACTTACTTTCCAATAAATTCGTATTCTTCATTGATCATCAAGCACTACTGTACTTAGTAAACAAACCTTGCAGTACGGGAAGGATTGTTCGATGGTTCATCATACTGCTTGAGTTTGATTTTACAGTAGTGGTCAAAAAAGGTACAACACACCAAAGAGAGGACCACTTATCTAGGATGATGCATGGAGAAAACCCTGTAGGAGTTGACGATGATCTGCCAGATGCATATCTTTTCAACATAGAAATTGTTCCAAGATGGAGCGAGGACTTTATTCCTTTGTTGACTATCGGGTCTTTGAATATGACAAGACAACCATCTACCATTGCAGCATCCAGATCATTGGTTATGTTGGCGGGCAGGCTATATAAACAGGGAACGGATCGAATCCTTAGGCTTTGTGTTGAATCTGACGAACGGGAATTGTACCTAAATCAGGCTCATGTACAAACAACGGGAATTCACAATGGGCATGCACAGATGTACCAGAGATTGATGAGAGCGGGTGTGTATTGGCCAAAAATGCAACATAGTGTTCATATGCATGTCAAATCTTGTGTCAAATGCACGCTTCAAAAGCCAATAGAACACGCGACTCTATTCAGATTGTCTGTAGCACCCCGATGGAGTAACTACATCGTTGAATACCTCACCACCAGGATCCTGCCTGAGGGGATGAGTAGATCACAAATCAAAACAATCATGAAAGAGGCAGAAAACTATGTACTGATTGAGGACGCTCTTTACAAGAGGGGAAAGGACCATCAATTGAGAATGTGCGCGACTGAAGAGGAATACATTCCTATCTTAGAGCAAGCACACAGTGGACAAGCTGGTGGACATTTCTCAGCTGATAAAACGGCCAAAGCAATTCTTACTGCGGGCATATGGTGGCTTACACTATTCATGGATGCTGAAGAGTTTGTGAAACGATGTGATGAGTTCCAGAAAACGAAAATTCCAAGAGCGCGAGACGATATGCCCTTAAGGCCAATGATGGGGGCAAGAGCGTTTGCGAAATAGGGAATAGATTTTGTAGGACCGATAACGTCTCCGGGGTATAAAACGCACGCTCAATACATTATAGTGGCAACAGATTATCTAACAAAATGGGTGGAAGCTAAAGCAACAGCCAGAAATGATGCAAAAACGACAGCACAGTTTTTGTATGAGAACATTATCACCAAATATGGATTACCAATTGAGCTCGTGAGCGATAGAGGCACTCACTTCATCAATGAAGTGATCGAATTCCTATTGGACAAATTCATGGTAATTCACAGGAAGTCTGTCCCCTATCACCCACAAGCGAACGACCAAGCAGAAAGTACGAATAGCTTACAAAACATCCATCGGAACGACTCCATTCAACATGGTTTATGGAATGCAAGCGATTTAAACAATTAGAATGGACGGGCCATGAATTATCCAATCAGGTAGATGTCCTAGAAAAACTGGATAAAACTAGATTGAGAGCAGTTGCGTCAATCTACGCGCAAAAATGAAACATGAAATCATTCTTTGATCAACACATAATCAGCAAGGAATTTGCTACTGGGGATTACGTTTTAATGTATACCCTAAAACAACATTCCCGAAAACTCAAAAAGCGAGGGAATGGACCCTACGTGATTCATGACATATCAGCTAGCGGTGCCATCAAACTTGTGACATTAGAGGGAGAGGAAATGCCTAACTGGATTAGTGGTTGCAGACTAAAGAAATACAACTTGCCACTAACCACAGAAATGCTTGCTAAAATACACGCTGCGAAGGCGCGCAAGAACAAAGCAAAAGAAACAAAAGCTCAAGCGCAGGAGGAGACCAAAGTCAGGATTTTAAAAAGAAAACAAGCATTACAACAATAACTAATTCCTACACCAGCGGACACGACTCAAATTCCTTTATCTATCATTCAAACTGATGAGCAATGGGAAACAGGAATTGATGTTCGAATCAATGTCAAACTCCCGCATGGCAGGTATCAGCGAGCATTAATTGACACAGGTGCAAGAGTGAATGTGATCAACTTCTCCACTTACAAGATGCTTACAGATGAACCACTCGTGCAATCCACATGTGATCTACGAGCGGCAAACGGTGCAAAAATGCCAACGCTGGGAATAGTAAACTTACCAATCAATCTTGATGGAAATAGTTTCCCTCATCAATTTTTCGTAATGGAAGACGGAGAAATCAGAGAATCAATATGTTTAGGAGTTCCATGGATGAGAACGTACAATGCAGTCACTGAATGGTCAGAACATGCGTTAAGGTACACACACGACTCTAACGTGTACATGACTCCATTCGCAAAAACAGATCACTCGTGGCCAAGTATCCCCATCGACAATAAGCAACCAGCTATTCAGCCAAAAACAACCCCAAAGGTTATTCAGAAGGTCTGGATCAGGAAATCATTGCTGACCAACAAACGGAGCAAGATATGGCTACCTAAGGACAAACTCCTGACGGAAGCAGCATCATCTCCAAAACCTTCGGAAGCTACTTCCAAGTGGAAATGGCAACCAAAAATGGATAACGCTAAAATGCCAGAGCTCGAAAGGAACACCGAGACTCAAAACACGAAGCCTGAATCTTCTAAATGGCACTGGAAATCGGTGAAAACTAGAGCAGAATTGGTAACGATGCAGCAAACCACATATAAATGGGTTCCAAAAATAGTTGCTGGCACAACACCCACAATCAAGGAAAGAGCATTTCAACTGCAAGCTCTCATGTTCCATAAACAGCTACCCTTGCCATCAAAATCCACTGAACACTACATTCAGTTCCCACATCATGTAGAGCATATTGTTACCCAACGCATTGTATCAAACATCAAAATAGGGCCACATGACACGGCCATGCATCGACACAGAGTTCAAAACCCATGTACATGCACCACCCTTCGTCTGAGACGACTCGGACAAGGAAGGGAGGAGTAATAGTCAGGGCCATTAAGAGGTCCAATGTGTATATATTTACATAATGTGTGTGTTTTTTTCATTATTTAGAGTTCAGTTTTGAACAAATTCGATCAAAACCTTGCATGTTTAGCAGTTTCCTTTTTGTATCATCCGACTAGCATAATAATGAGCTGTAATGACAAATCCGGAGCATTGGGATGCTTCTAGAGAAAATATATTCTTAGGGGTGAGTATAATAATTTTGGCTAAATTTCGCCAGTTAATAAGTATTTTCATTTTATTGTGTTTGATTTTCGTTAATAAAACATCTAAAATTCAAAAAAAATCTCGATCACAAGTGTCGGAATCAAGTTCTGGAAGCAAACGCCGAAGTATCATGATAAAATTATCAAGCATGGAAGATATGAAGCTAATCTGAAGATGTCAAATTTCAGCCTCAATGATCATGACTACATTTCGTCAAAATCACATCAAACGGTCATACGACGCCGGAATGATGAACGGTTCGACCCACAAGTGGTATGCAGATTAAATCAGGATCAATGGTGAGAAAAATCAACCCTGTGTTATGAAAATCTCGGGAAGATATAGATCAGGTAGGCCAAAGTCTAGCTCATTGTTCATTGTCACCTTTTGAGAGAAAGGAGAGAGCTTTTTTGACCTAGAGAGAGCTGCCACGTTTCTGCCCCGTACGGATGGTTGGAGCCAGCATTTCACACCAGATTTCACAGGTATGTTCCCTATTAAGTAAAGATCAAGTCTATTATGCATGCAAGCGCGAATCCTTGCAAAAATGGGCGAAAGGATCGAATCAAAGTCGGATTGGGTCAAAGAGGTCGAGGGCCCTTAGAGGCTTCCATAGAGAACTTTTTTCAGCCACAGAACATATCAATGTGCTCCCCACAAGGTCAGGAACAAAGCCATGTGGTCAAAACCAAATTTGGTGATGGTACACCGATCGCAATCGGTGTACCTCCCGGATAAAAATTGGGACAGATTTTGCAAAACACCTCCCCTCAACCTCGCCTACAACCTGTTGGTGTCAAAACCAAATTTGGCCTCCATGGTACGATCGCGATCGATGCCCCCACTTGCAGGTTTTGCAGCTTTTGAGTTGGCCCATGCTTGGAACTCAGTTAAAAGTACACCCTCTTGAATTTTCAAGGAAAATGCACAAATTTTGCTCATAGAATGGGCCCAATTTGTCAAACACAACCCAAAAGGGAAAATTTGACCTACAACTATCCAAATCTGGTTAAAAATGATGATGGATGGTTTGGAAGGAACACTTGTCCGACTAAGGGTGAGGATAGTTGCAAAAAACCTCGGATGGATCTCAATATCTCCTACAAGTACAGATATGGTAATTTCAGTCTCGTCTGATCACACAAAGCTAGAATTGGAGCCGAGGATCACTTAAGGATGCTGAAACATCACATGGATATCCAAGAAATGCCTGAAAAATGCACAAATCTGGAAAACCTCCTAAGACAGGGTATAAAGTGCCTGATAAGGTCAAAATCAGACAATGGAGTAGGCTGATAGTAGCAGAACATCATGGAAGTAGTGGGAGCTCAAGAACTAACTTCAACTAACTCCAGGATCCAACCAAAATTCATCAGGAAAACCAAATGTGGTTAGACTTAGTAAAATATGGTCAAATAGTGAAAAATTGCTCTAAATTGTTCATTTTAAGTCCAAACTTGAAAATAAATCATCAGTGGGCTAGGCAAGCATAGGAGATCATGACCATCTAGTTTCCCCAAAATTTGGCCTCTGTACTACGATCGCGATCGGTGTACCTCAAATCCAAAATTTGACCAAAACCTATCAGATCCCTTGTACACATCTTGTTCAAGTCACCATCCAAGTTTCAAGCCAATTGGACATCAATAACTCATAAAAAATCAGAGTCTAGTCCAAAACTCCCTTGTAACCCAGAAATAGACCTATAAACTCAAAAGTGGTCCAAAAGACATACAGAGTGGACCAAAATGACCCTCCAACTATCAGCAACCCACTCATATGATCAAATCCAAATTTTTGGCCTCTGTACTACGATCACGATCGGTGTACCTCAGATCCAGAACTGGCTCAAATTTTTATCAGTCATAGCTCTAGCCTTCCTAGTCCCACTGGTGAAATATGGACAAGAATGGATGAAATTTGTTCAAGTTATGATCAGTTTTAACTTTTAAACTGTTTTTACTAAAAAGTCTAAATGCAATTGATTGCGAAAAGAAAATCCTGACAGCTTATGATTCTCCTGACACAGAATGCCTCGCCCAAAGAAAGACAGCAGGCAGTGGACAGCAGCACCATATGAAGTGGAGGAGCTTGCCACAAATGAGAAGGCTCACATCTCGGATGAAATATTGGCTCAAATCCCTGCCCACATCTTCATCTCGAAGTTTAAGGATGCTGATGGCGACTTAGTAAAGACAACTATCATGCCACGGGAGATATGGACTCTCCACCAAAATCCGGAAGTAATAGAGGCTGTGCAGGCGATACACTTGGAACATTTTTTTAGATTACAGCCATGGGGAACAGATTACATGAGGGCCCACGAACTCATGAGCTCAATACAATATGATGGGCAAGCAATGCTCACAGACAAAGATGGGTCAAAGTTTAAAGTAAAGATCACGAAGGAGATCATCAATGAATCCTTGCATTTCCTCCCAGGACAACACGATTTGTTAGCAAAAACAAAGTCACTAGACAATGAGAAGGCATTCGTCAAAGTGAAGGGGAACAAATACAAATACACTGACATGATCTACGGAGAGATGGAATTGCCGATGAGATTGATATCTCAACATTTCAGAGTTCAAAAGCCTCCTCGCTACACCGAGCCGATCCTGCACATTGCAGTGGTCATGGCTCTAGCAACAGCTGAAAACAGAACCATCCGATGCGATTATGGTTCTTACATCTTGGAAATCTTGGTCGAAGCAAATTTGAAAAGCTCGGCAAAAAACAAAACCGACATGATTGCAGGGCCGATGCTAACCAGAATAGCATACCAGGCTTTGGAAATGATCGAGGATTTGCCAACAACCAGATCACAAACGGCCTTGATCCAGAAAGCTAAGCTGGTTGCACACTCTGTAAGGACAACACCTGGCGCTACATCATCGCGCTCAGCAAAGGACACCAATAAAAGTTCTAGTGATGAAGAGAAAACGGAGACAGATAATGAAGGGAAGTTGCAAGAGTCTAAAGATAAAGTGCCTTCAGAGTTTGAGGAAAGTGAGGAGGAAGATTCAACAAAGCCGCTTGAGAGAAAACGAGGAGAGAGAAGTGCAATGCCGCAGTCAGACATGCAAAAAGCATATGCGGAAGCCCAGAAAAGAGTCGAAGAAAGACGCACCAAATTGCGGGCTGACAGACAGGCTCGAGCAGTGGAAACGCAACAGGCACAAAAACAAAGATTAGAAAGGGAAAGGCAAGAAAGGATAGAAAATGCAACTCGCCTACGGGCTGAGAAGCAAAGACTGGAAGCAGAACAAAAGGCTGCTGAAGTGGACATATCCTCACAGTCCACGGAACAAACGAAGGAAAAAGACGCGGCTGAAGAGCAGAATCAGGCTGAACAGCTTAAGCAGATCCAAAGAGATAGGAATCTTGAAGCGCGACGCGCGGTGGATCTCACCCACCAAAGAATAATCAAGATTCTAAAGAAAAGGAAAGCGGAAGCATTTGCTTCGCAACAAGGCAAGGGAACTTCCAAAAGGAGACATGTGCGAGAAAAATCGAGCCCGCCTCCTCCCTCGCCAAAATCACCTCCTCCCTCGCCTCGAAAATCACCTCCGCCATCACCCAAATCTCCACCTCCTCCCCCTTCTCCATCGAACAAAAAATAGCCAACTCCTCCCCCTTCAACCTCGCAAAAGGAAGCTTTACTACCTACAGAATCCATCGGATACCAAGAAGCATGCCAAGCAGTGACTGGATTTGATTACAAGCAAACACTGCGAGAGTTAGAACGGCAATTCCAGTGTCAATATGTGGTGCTGACTGAAAAGGAAAGGCAGGTACAAGAAGCCCGACAAAAGCAAGAATCAGGGCAAGAAGAGTTAGACAGCCTAAGAACACAACTAGAACGCACAACAAAGGAAAGAGACCTTGAGCGGCAGCAGGCTCAGTCTCTGATCAAAGATTTGGTGGACGTCAGGACAGACTTGACTGCCAAACAGAAAGAGTGCCAAGAGCTGACGGCCAGAGTGCAGAAAGCGACAGAGCAGCTTGCCTACGAAAGTGCAAGATTTCAAAGGCTTAGCAACTCCTACAGCACTGTCAAGGGCACTCTGACGGCTTTGATGGATAATCAGGAACCTGCTGGAGCATTGGTCTCCACATCTGACAATGCCACAGCAGCAAACACTATAGCCGCGCTAAAAGCAGAGCTAGAGCAAGAAAGGCTTCAAAGACAGCTGCTCGTAGCAGGAATGGTGGCCCAGACAGCGGCAAACGAGTTAAAATTAAAAGAAGTGGAGCAGCAACTCGCTCAAGCCAGCGCTGAACTCCAGATTCAAAGACAGATCGATGACACATTGCTAAAGGAAAAAGAAGATATGCTTGTCCAACAGCAGATCAAAGCAGACAAGGCACAGACTCAACCGCAACTGCTGCCTGGACACCATGTGACAGACTTGCCTGGAACCTCACACCAAGGGCAACAAGAGCAAGAATTTGAAGGACCTGATCTGGACATACGAAAGGAACTCAGTGAAAGCATTCACGACATGCCAGAGGGGCCAGCCAAGGAATATATGCTCTATGAGAAGAAAATACTGGAGTCAGCAGCCCTGGCATATTTACAACCAGAAGATCAAGTGGAAGGGTTTGGCCACGAATACCTCCCGTTTCCTCTGCTGTGCCATGAAGCGAATTTGTGGAAAGAAAAGATGTGGCCAGCCTTGCCACGAAAAAAAGAAGGGGGTTACGAGGGCATTGCACTCACAGTGGAAGAAGCTCAGGTGCTTGTCGATGACCACCCCAAGTGGAGGCAGAAGTGGTTGGACAAAATACCACAGGATCTAACAAATTACCACAACGCGCCTCAACATATAAAAATAGATCCTACATTTTGCACTGTCCCTCGACGACGCACTTGGAAAGATTTCACATCATGGAAGGGGTCAAGGCAGCATAAGCTAAATTACCTGGTTCTGACAGCGCAGCAACCCCCTACAGTGGCGTACATGGTCAGCACACTGAACTCAACAGTGACTTTGCTACAGGATGTCCCCGATTTGGCCTGCCAGATGTTAGTAAAGATAGCCCGGATGATCGTCACCTGCATCCAGGTGTTTAAAGACACTGAAGGCGACGATCATCCGTGGAATCTATTCTTGAAAGGACACATAGGCATCTGCTGGAATCTACAGGATTCACCGCCATGGCATATCTTGATGTCCATGTACTCTAGGCTAATGTACCTGCCATCACACTACTTGGAAACGTTTGAAGAGGCCTTCGTCACAGGATTCTTCGAAATGGATTCAAGGATTTTCCATCCCATGGTGAAGGACCCCAAGGCAAGGTACGTGGCATACCAACACACATTATAAGAAAATCCATTCAGAAAACACCAAGAAGCCCTCGAAGCCGTACTGCGAACAAGAAGCTTTTCAATGACACTCGCTTCATTAGAGCCACATCAACGGCCAAAGCACTGAACATGCACGAGGGCGTGCAAGGATAAGGAAGGGGGGAGTGTTTGGCGGAAGAGGCAACAGGCGGCCGTGGCCAGAAGGACCATAATTTCCTGAGAAACCATTGTAAAATTCTTTTGTAAAGAAGCATCTCTAAGCCAGGAAATTGTCAAGGATGTATGATTATTCTTTTGGGAGCAATTGTATATTAGAGAGCCAGTTTTAAGATTAGGGGCTTACGGCCGAACAAGCCATTTTTGCAAAGACCTAATCTATAAAGGTCATTTTCTGTAAGTTTTGGATAATATTTTTTGGAGGAATAAACTGAGAAGACAGCGTACGAATGAGAGCTCCTTCTTGTTCAAACTTGTAATCTTCGCCATTGCGGCTACGGTAATCCAAATTCAGCTTTGTTTCTTGCATTGTGTTCCTCTTACTCTGCTCTTTCATTCAAGTGTAAGCATTCAAGATTCGGTGAAGGTTTCAAATGCGTTCGTTTAGGTCTTAAATCGCTGTTTTGAGTGTTTATATGCGTATTTTATGTTGTTTTGACCCTAGGAGAGGCTTTAAGGACCTAAAAACGACCCTTTAGGATCATTCGTCTACTGTTTTTGCGTACTGTGGGACGAACGATCTCGATCGTTGTACCTCTCCAGAATGCTGTGACAGTGATAGGATATGTTCTTGATAGTCCCCTGTAGCATCCCTTCAAGTTTTGTGCTATTCCGATATGATTTGCGTGGTGAACGGGCGTGATGACTGTAGAGCTGTGTAGAAGGACATAGGCAGATTACTTGGCTTTAGTGCGATTGATTTGCTTGTAGAGTTAGTAGTTGCATCTCTTCGAGTTCACTTCATTAGGAATGACACCCTAGTGAGTTTCCATGCCCCATCCGAGTCGCTTCCCCTGTATCGATAATTTTATGTTGATGCTTGAGAGCTATGCTATGGACGTCCGTCGCGGCGACCCGCAAACAACAAACTTAATGAGGAAGGTGCTTGAGAAGCTTCCTATGCATGGGGGGTAAGGTGCTTGAGTCAAAAAGAGACCCTAAAAACTTAATGAGGAAGGTGCTTGAGAAGCTTCCTATGCATGAAAGTCCCAAAGTTAGGGGAATCTTTGACTTAACCTTCCACTCACCCAAAGGGCACCCCTTTTCTCAAAGGGCACATGGAACACATGTCAGACTCTCCCAATGCTTAACCACATGGTGTGCTTGAATGCTATTGGTTGGGATAAAGAGGGGTCTAATGAGCTTCTAGTTCCACCCAAAAAATATCTAGATATTTTCAAGCTCTCTCTCTCTCTCTAAGGGGTAAGGAGGACACTTGTCCAAAGACTACCCATGTACTTGAATGCATGTTGCATGTGATTGGCTATGGGGGAGAGAGGTCCAATGAGCTTGAAACATGTGTAAAAGCTACAACTCGCCCCAATCAAGCAAGGGGGGTGCTGGGGGGATATACACCACACACACACACACTCATTTTGTGGATTCATTCTAACTTGGTGAAAGTTGAGGAACTCCACCTCCTTCTCCAAGCTTGTGAGAAGTGAGAGCCTACACCAACACTCTTGGCTATGGAATGCAAATCCAACCAAGAGCCATGCTTCAATGCTTAAGCTTTCCATCTTCTCCATCTTCATTACTATGCTATTATGCATGCTAGCAAGAAGAGTGATGCTAAGTGAAGAACTATTTCTTTCTCCTATGGAATGTTTCTTCTTCCTCTTCCCTACCCTCATTCCCCGCTAGCTCTCTCCACCTTCGAAGGTGTTTGAGGCCTTGGGACCGAGGCTTGGGATAGTTAATGCTTTCTACAAAGTTTATGTTATGCTTGTGATGCATGAAGCTTTCCATCTTCATTGCACCACCTAGGTCACCAGGAACAGAAAGATTGTATTGTACCAAGTCTCTCTTGATGAGAGAAACTATAATACAAATGCCTATTTTGAAGGATCTATCCATTCAACCCTTTTCATGGTCTTGTCCATCCAGACAAGCCCAAATTTGTACTTGTAAGCTTCTATTAAAGAATATCAATGTCTTTGTTTGAGTAAAGGAGACTTTAGGAATCAACTTTTGTCACAATTGAGCAAAGCAACAACTAAACATCTACATTTCACACGAGCCTCATAGAATGGGCCCTTCTCTTGTGTTCTAAGATGACCTTAACATGGATTAACTGTTAGTCAAGTATGGAAAAATCAATAGACAAATCATACCTCAAGAATCTTGTTGAGCTAGTCATGATGCAGTTGGGTATGCTTAAGCTCATCATGGATTGAGAACATCACTTCATCATTGCCACTGCACAAGCCATCTATGTAGTTGTAGTGGGTGCATCCACAACTTGCTACTCTCATTTCCTCGATCATTTTAGTGCCAAGCTGGCAAGGGGAAAGGGAGGGAAGCTCAAGGGTGTTGCACTATGAAGTTGAGAGGAGAGAGAGTGCGCTCGTTTCCACTTTCTTTAGGCACTTGTTTTCTCTTTGCTTACAAAAGTGGAGTTGTTCCAGGCTTTAGGAGGTTCTTGGATAGCATTGTAGGCTTACAAGGTTGTATGTTGATTTTTTTGCAAAATCTAGGTGCCAAATTTTTGGCGGGCTATTTTTCAGAGAAGGTATGCCACATGGAACTGAACTATATATGTTTTGAGTATGAAGAGATTGCTTGTGTCTTGAGTATTCAATTTTCATAATAATTCTAAAATCTCATTTTTTGCCGATTAAGTGTCAGATTTGTGGTAGTGAAAGTAATGTGCATGGCATAATTTTTTTCTTACACTATTGTTGCTCTTGTATCAATTTGCTCGGATACATTTTCTTGGTCCCTTTGCAACTCCGATTGGGCCCGGAGCTGTGCTTTCTCTAATGCCTCTATTCTTTTCTTTAGCTGCAGGGAATCTTCTGCTGCCTTAGACGCTTCTTTTTTTGTATCTTCTAACTCCAGCTCGCACAAATTGTAAAGAGACCTTTGACATTGAAATTGGAGCTTGATCTACTTTAAGTGAGCATCAATGTCAAAGTACTTGACGATTTCCACTCCTTCCTCCATTACAGCTTGTGATCGAGGCGATCTTGGCCTCTACTAGCTTTTTTGGCCCTGATCTGATTTTTCAGTCTCATCAGTTTTCTTTTCTTTTTGTTTTGGATCTTCTAGAGCCATAGAGGTTGTGGTGGGCTTTGGTTGTGTTGCCTCCATTTCTTGATCTACATTTAGTTCTGTCCGCTCCTTGTTCTGGCAAGTCTTGTACTTTTTCTTTCTCTTTTACTGCAGTCTCTGGAGGTGTCCCAATGTCCTTGGGAGAACCAAACTCTTGACTATGCTCATCCTGCGTGTCTTGTTGTTTCTCCCCTTGCGAGTTGTCTTCCTCTTTTTTTATTCAAATAGATTCGGAAGATGATTTGAGATCATCGACATGTGGCTTCTTTGCTTCTTCTTTTTCCCTTTGCTCCGTTTTTTGCTTGAGTTCGTTAAGGATTCATTGCCGCATGGCGCTGGCAATCTCACGTTTTTCTTCAGCTTCATGTCTTTTCTGCTGCTTGATCCTTTCTAGAGTAGCTATTTTCCTGCGTAGCAATGGAATGTTTTTTGCTTCTTCTCCTCTTTTTCATCATCAGCTTCGGTTCCTTGGGTTCATCTTTCTTCATGCTTCGGTTGGTGGAGCCTTTCCCTCAATGCTTGCGCTTCTTCCACTGTCCTCCTGGCCTGAGTAATGGGAATAGCTTCTGCCACGTGCACATTTTTCTTTCTCAATCGTGTATATCCTAGAGCGTATTGGTTTTCGTGCTCCTCCTCTTAAGATTGATACTCTGAAGGAGTGTCTCTCTGTTGGGACCCAGCTTCCTAGCTACTCCAAGCATCTGACTCTGTCTTTTCACTGTCAGAATCTCTTAAGGTTGAGCTTTGCCTCATCTGCTTAACTTCTGGTTTAGGCCTGGTGGAAGGTCCTGCCACCACAGGTCTTACTGCTCTTTTAGATCTGTGGATCAGATCTATCTGTGCTTTGGCTGGTGGTAGATTATCAATCATCCCCAGTGTCTGATAGGCAATACGCCTCAGCATTGGTCCCGCTTCATGTAGGCCTTGCTTCTTTGGCTCCCCAGTAGATTTGCTTTGACAATGATAATTGCCAAAATCACAACTAACCACTCTTCTCTCTACCAACGCCCACTGCCATTACTACTGCCATGTGCAACAATGGTTCTATATATCTGGGTGGATTTTGCACTTTGAAGTGTTGCGATATAAGGCGCAATGGCAATTTGGTATAGTCAGCTTGTGGCCTTGTTGCTTTAGGAAGGCTTTATCATTATCTATTTCCTTTGTCTTTTGCAATAGATTGTACATCCCTTGCTGCAGGTGGAGGGCTTTGATTGTTGTGATCTTTACCTTAACTATCTACTGTCCCATCCTTGTCGGTCAGAGTTGCTTCCCCATTGTACTAAATTGAACTTATGAGCTCATGAGCGCGTCTGAAGTCCATTTCCCAAGGACGTAATCATAGGAAGCTATCTAACTGTAGGCACCTACCCCCTGCTTGCACTTCTGGCTTTTGGTGCAGTGTCCACATTTCCCGTGGAAAGATAGTGGTCTTTACTATTTCTTCGTCTACAGCTTGAAACCTTCCGATGAAGATGTTAGCCGGTATTGCTTTGAGTACTTGCTCCGTGATATGAGCTTTAACACCATTTTAGATGAAATGGGAAAATCCCACAACTTTGGGACTAATTTCAACGCCTATGGATTCCTATTTCCCATTAAATTTGGAAAATTTTCATTTAATTTGGGAATGTGACAAAGAGATAGATTCTCAAGAAAATGGTGTTGAGAAACACCTTTTAAAATTTTTATTTTTATGTGGGTGTTTCAAAACACTTCATAAAAGAGATAGATTCTCAAGAAAATGGTGGTGTTGAGAAACACCTTTTAAAATTTTTATTTTTATGTGGGTGTTTCAAAACACTTCATAAAAGAGATAGATTCCCAAGAAAATGGTGGTGTTGAGAAACACCTTTTAGAATTTTTATTTTTATGTGGGTGTTTAAAAATACTTCATAAAATCATACATAAGCTGGGGAAATAAAACAATGAGCAAGATATGAAATGCTATTCAAATTCTCCTATTAAGCTAGCATGTGCCTTCTCCATGACATTTGATGGGATCTTGATTGTTTCCGCAATTCTTCCACCCCTTGGAGTCCATGACCATACAATTGTATCAACACACTCCCAGCTCTTTGGGTCAGCAAGATTGCAGCACCAACTCTTTTTCCAACAATCCTCATACTGTTCTTGGATTGTGGCATTTTGTTTTTGATGTTTTGGTGCCCAATACTGAAACAGAAATTTCTTGTAGTTAGGAGATGATTTGTCTACATCAACGTTTGACTCTGCCACTCCTAGCCATATCGGATATTCAGGATCTGCGGGTCTCACAAGAACAAGATCCCCTTTTCTTACATCAATTTGAGGCCTAAAGGCCTCTTGTGGCCTTGCACTTTGAGGACCAACATAGTGATCATTCAATTCTTCATATCCTTGAAACTCATCTCTGTCTTCCTATATCTCTTGCATTCGATGACTCCCTATAGTCTTTGGCCAAAATGTTGTATATTCACCAATGTGTTTATTGGTTGGTTGTTCAAGCTCATTGATTATGTTTTGCCAATAAGCGATAATAGGCTCCATGTATTTTGTGGAGTCATGGTCCTTTCCCTTTAATAGAGAACATCTTTTCCAAAATTCAAGATATGACTTAATCCCTTGAATAACAAGCAGACTATCTCTTACATAGTCTGCTATAGGTACCACATCTGGATAGCCTGTTGGTAATTTTGGTTTTCCCTGGTCATCTTTTTTCCACAACTCAATTCCCGACTCCTTTGGCATCCAATCGGGTGATTTGGGATGAATTTTGTACTGCATTACTGGGACTTCACCTTGCATATAGAAACGAAATGGAAGTGGCTTAGAGTGTCCGACTAGAGCATCTTGTCCGTCACACATGTACCCTTGCACAAAGAATTTAAAGTCGAGAACTTGTGTCATAAAAAATGGTGCTGAAGCTGAGCTTTCACATTTTTGAAAATGTTCCATCAGATGTGGAAAAGTGAATGTCATTCCTGTTCGCAATCTTTTTGAGAACCTACTAAACATTGCATCTATGTCCTCATGTGTATGACCCACCATTAAGAATCCCAAATGCACGGTTTTGAAAACTCCTTTTGCTACTAACAAGGATAAGTATGCAAACAAATATCGATTTTTATTCTCTCCTATACAATTATCTAGCTGTAACAAAAGATTCTGAGGCAATTTTTGAAATACAGGAGTGGATATGGTATCCACAACACATCGAGAGGAAGTTGATTGTATGTGTACAATCTCTTCCTTACATCCTTGGATGGCCAACGGTGGTGTCATTGTTGATGCATTCCTCTCACGCTCTTGCTTCATTTTGTTTTGGAGGTCTAGAGCTCTCCTTGAGTTCAATGCATTGAATAATGTTACATTGCTGCGTGGCATACCGTCATGGCATAAATCTCCTAGTCCATGGTTTTCTATTCTTTCCAGATTCTGTAAGCATAATGCAAGGGAACCAATTGTAGCATTGGGATCTGAAGGCCATAGACCATTAAGTGAGAAGTGACCATACATTCCATGACCATGTCCATGTGTTATCATACCTGTTAATGATACTTGCAATTGATATGCATTCGCATAATCTTTTGAGTTCACACGCAACCTAGGTATTGCTGTCTTTTTTTGATCCATTTTATCATGTATAATGCATAAATACTTATCCTTTTGCAACTGGGAGAACTTACGCCAGGTGTAGTACACATTCCTACAACTTTGTTGTTGCAACATGTGAATTCGACGTTCATCCTTCAAACGTGCAATCATCTCGTCATCCTTTGTTGACTCTAGTTGAGACTTTATCCGACTACACACAACACATTTGGAGAACTCACTTGTTTTTTACAATGTCACATTAGCAAAATCTGTATTCCAAATCCTATTGAATGTCGTGCTAGACATTGGCTTGAGACTCATACTGTCAAGTGTTTTATTGACATCATGTAAAATGTCTACTTGCTTGTACATCTTTGGTATTGCAAGCAAAGTTTCCCTAGTACCATCTTCCATGGTTCTACTCTTATGTGGCATTCTCTCCGAGTTTTCATCAACAAAAGAGCGCATCAATGCCCTTCCCATTTCTGTATGGTCTCTTCCTTTTCTCATGACACCATCATTACCATGCACTGAGCGTCTAACCCCATTCTCAAAATGTTCACGGTAACGATAAAATGAAGTTTTTGGAATGCCATGAATTTCATACCAAGCTCTACTGCAAACCTCATTGCCATTAAAAGAAAACACATAGCATGTCTTTGTAGTTGTTTTGTTCTCACTCCATGTAGTCAACATTGTATCATACACAGTTTGTTCTATTTTGCAAACTCTGTCCCTAAACTTCATTGCGCATAGCCATGACCTTATCTCGGTTGGCATATTGACAACACCTTTTGGAACAACAATCTATGGTTGAAACAAGTTGGACAGATGCTAGAGATGCTTGATTGGATCTCTTAGAAGCTTTCACTTACATTTTTGGCTTCTTATTTACAAAGCAATATTTCCGCTTTCTTGAAATAGGCTCTACCAAATAAGCTGATTCAATGCATGTGTCTTGTAACGCATGCATAGCATGTAGATCCTCATAGCATAACAATTCTTTTCCATCCATAGTTGTCACTCTCTTGATAGGCCAACAAACTAGATTAATTCTGCATACACTAGCTTCTGCAGAAATAGTAGCCTCATCTGCATAGGATGTTTCGATACCAATGCCAATGTTATCTTCACCTAGCTCACCAAAGTTTACAGAGTCAAACAGACACATATACATGACAACCCCTTCGGCTACTACATGTGTTTTGCTTTCATCCCAAAGTTGAATCCTCTTATCCTTCCAAACCTCTCTGTAGCTCATTCCATTACATTGTGCATCCAATGCTCCTTCTGCTTTGTCAGCCTCATGCATAGAAGCCCCTTTGTACTGCATCTCATTTATATGTTGCAACAACCCACTACTCCATTTCACAATACTATGAAAAGCATCTCCCACTATCAATGCATCCATTGTTGGAAAAGGGATAAGTGCTTTCTTTTCAAAACACAAATCAACTGACACCGATACATTGCCTTCCCCAATAAGCATGTCAGAACAATATGCACTTGGATTTATTTCAAATACAGTCCCAATGGCAACCTTTTGTGTCGCTACAAACATGCACACTCTATCACCATGATTGAAATTAGTCATACCTGCAAGAAGATTTGCAAGAATAATTGTTAAACAAACCGCTTGCAGAGTATATTGATTTACGTAGCATAAAGCATAACAAGTATGTATGTGGGTGTTTCATGAGAAGCACCATGTGGCCTGAAGGTCATAGGGTTCCCTCTATGCTACTAAGAATCTCTTTGTGCTCTATGCTCTATCGTCTATGCTCTATGATCTATATTGACTTCCTATGGCCCCTAGACCACAAGGCGCCCTCATTGTTTCCAAAAAACCCTCATTGTTTTGCTATGGCCCCAGGGCCATAGCTCTCTATGCCGGTATAAAGCATATTTGCTCTATATTAGCTCCCTAAGGCCTGAAGGCCATAGGGTTGTCCTCAAGATCACCTCACGGAGTCTCATGTCAAGTATATATACATCCTATGGCACCCCATGACCCTAGGGCCATAAGATCTCCGAATGAAACATACGGCAATGTATGGCCCTTGAGCTTATACATTGCAACCCCATGACCCTAAGGCCATAGGATCGGTATATGAAACATACGACCATGTATGGCCCTTGAGCTTATACATTGCAACCCCATGACCCTAGGGCTATAGGATTTCCAAATGGAACATAGGGAAACATATGGCCCTCGAGCTTATACATTGACACCCTATGTCCCTAGGACCACAAGACTTCAAAACATACAAAAAGACAACCTATGGCCCTAAGCCCAAGGGTGTGAGCATTGACACCCTATGGCCCTAGGGCCACAAGACTTCAAAACATACAAAAAGACAACCTACGGCCCTAAGCCCAAGGGTGTGAGCATTGACACCCTATGGCCCTAGGGCCACAAGACTTCAAAACATACAAAAAGACAACCTATGGCCAAGATGTCAAAGGTGGCCAAGATATCAATGCAGCCCCATGGCCCCAGGGTCATAGGATCTCTATATGGAACATGTGGCACCCTATGGCCCTTGAGCTTATACATTGCCACCCCATGACCCTAGGGCCATAGGATTTCCAAATGGAACATAGGCAATGTATGGCCCTTGAACTTATACATTGCCACCCTATGGCCCTAGGGCCACAAGATCTCACAACATACAATAAGAGAACCTAAGGCCCCTAAGCTCAAGGGTGCGGGTTCAAGGGTGGCCAAGATATCAATGCAGCCCCATGGCCCTAGGGCCATAGGATCTCTATATGGGACATGTGGCACCCTATTGACCTTGAGCTTATACATTGCCACCCCATTACCCTAGGGCCATAGGATTTCCAAATGGAACATAGGCAATGTATCGCCCTTGAGCTTATATATTGCCACCCCATTACCCTAGGGCCATAGGATTTCCGAATGGAACATAGGCAATGTATGGCCATTGAGCTTATACATTGCCACCCATGGCCCTAGGGCCATAAGATCTCCATATGGGACATGTAGCACCCTATGGCCCTCGAGCTTACATATTGCCACCCCATGACCCTAGGGCCATAGGATCTCCAACTAGAAAGTAGGGCAACGTATGGCTCTTGAGCTTATACATTGTCGTGGACCTAGGGCCATAAGATCTCCAATTGGAACATAGGGCTATGTATTGGAGCTTATCCATTGTCACCCCTAAACCCTAGGGCCATAGGATTTCCAAATGGAATATAGGGCAACTTATGGCTCTTGAGCTTATACATTGCCACCCTATGGCCCTAGGTTCACAAGCTTTCACATTGCCACCGTAGGGCCACAAGGATCTCACAAGATAGAAGAAGAAAACCCTAGGACATAGGATTTTCAAATGGAACTGAGTGCACGCTTTGATCCTTGACCTCCAACATTGCCGTCCTATGGTGTGAGCTCAGGGGTGGCTGAGGTGTCTTCATATAATTTCGGCCATTCAAGGGATATCCCATTAAAAAGTAATTAAAAAATAATTTTAAAATTTTTTTAAAAAAATTTTGCTACGACAAACTTTGTCATAATGGGTTTTCAAATACACTTATTGATATCGAACAAAAAAATAGCGCACAATTTTCGGGATAATTTTTTTAAAATTTAGCTATTTTTAGTGTATTTTTTACTATGTAGATTTTGATTCTGGAGTCAAAGTTTACTTCATGGGTGTCGTTCCACTCGTACTACAAAGATATGGACATTGACAAAGCCTTGCACCAACTTTTTTTTTCCATACTCTTTTTTTTTTTCTGAAAAGCTCTTTCAATTTCGGAGCCGACGAGCTATGTCTCATTTTCGCACAAAGCCTAGAACTCTAGTAATCTCGACTGCAAACCCGTGAGAACAGCCCCTACATTCAAAATTCGAATTTTGAATTTCTAACATAACCTAATTAACCTTATCTCTCTCTTTCTCTCTCTACCACAATTTTTTCCGCGCTGTCGCTCTCTTTCTCTCTCTCGTTTCTTGCTCGAAACCTACACAGAAACCTACACAGAGTTTGTCTTTCTCTGTCTCTCTCTCCCTCTCTCCCTACGCATACAGTTCTACGCCATCGTTGCGACGCGCACACAGCTCTACGTGAAGCCATCGCCACAACCTTCAACAGAAGGACTGCTGTCGCGACCTCCCAAACACAGATCTGTTACCATCATCGTCGCGGCCTCAACACACCTAAGTGACTGCTTGCTACTGCTGCAACCGGTTTTCATCAAACACAGATTTACTCAGAGGTAACCTGTAGAAACCCTAATCTTTTTTCTTAATTCGGTTTTAACTGTTCTTAATCTAATTACGTTTTAGCTAAGTTTTGAATCACCTCTCTCTAAAACAATAAACAAAAATCATTACTTACATCTCTAAAACTGTAAACTGTAGACTGTAGAACTATAAAACAGAAAAATCTCTAATTAGAGATCTAAAACTGTAATACAGAATACTCTAATTAGAGACCTAAAAATATAAAACAGAAGACACTAATTAGGGACCTAAATTTGTAAAACGAAAAACTCTTATTAGGGACCTAAATCTGTAAAACAAAAAACTCCTCATAAGTGACCTAATACTGTAAAATTGTAAAACTCTAAGTGTAAAAATCTCTAATTACAAAAAAATTTATAAACCTGCAAATACAAAAGACAATAACTACAGAAAATGTTGAAACTATGGATACCTGTAATTGGGTTGTGGGGAGTTGGGCACACGTTGTAAGAGGACGAGTAGAGTGCGTTGTTGTATGAGGATGGATTAGGGTTCAGTTTTGCAGGAGGATGGGAAAAAACAAGAGGCAAAAAGGTGGGAAAGAAAGTGTACACTATATGTGTTTGTAAGATATGGTGTAATATAGTTTCTTTAAATTCATTTGTAGTCACTAAAATCAAACTAGACATCGAGTCTTTAGAAGGGCAGACAAGGTGTGGCCACATAGGGTTTCACCTCATACTAAAGAGTAACATATGGCCCTAAGGCACCCTATGACCATAAGGCCATAGGGTGGTCTCACATCGTACTATAGGGTGACCAATGTCCCATCTGGCCATAGGGTGCCAATGTACAATCTCAAGGGTCATAGGGTTCCCTATGTTCATATTGAAGATCCTATGGCCATAGGGCCATAGGATCTCCAAAACATATATATGGCACTATGGCCATAGGATCACATGGTGCTCTATGTCCGATCTAGAGACCTTGTGGCCCAAGGGCCTTAGGGTGGCAATGTACAATCTCAAGCGCCATAGGGTTCCCTATGTTCCTTTTGGAGATAGGGTGGCACTAGGGCCATAGAATCTCCAAAAGCAACATAAAGAACCTAGGGCCATAGGATCAAAGGGTGACCTATTAGAGACCTTGTGGCCCAAGGGCCATAGTGTGGAAATGTACAATCTCAAGGGCCATAGGGTTCCCTATGTTCCTTTTGGAGATCCTATGGTCCTCGAGCCATAGGATCTCCAAAATGAACATATGGCCCTACCGACATAGGATCGCAGGGTTCCCTATGTTCCTTTTGGAGATCCTATGGTCCTCGGGCCATAGGATCTCCAAAATGAACATATGGCCCTACGGACATAGGATCACATGGTGCCCTATGTCCCATCAAGAGACACTGTGGCCCAAGGGTCATAGGATGACAATGTACAATCTCAAGGGCCATATGGTTCCCTATGTTCCTTCTGAAGATCCTATGGCCCTAGCACCATAGAATCTCCAAAAGGAACATAAGGAACCTATGGCCATAGGATCAAAAGGTGCCCTATGTTCCATCTTGAGACCTTGTGGCCCAAGGACCATAGGGTGTATTTGTACAATCTCAAGGGCCATAGGGTTCCATATGTTTTTTTTGGAGATCCTATGGCCCTATATCCATAGGATCACAGGGTGCCCTACGTCCCATCTAGAGACCTTGTGACCCAAGGGCCATAGGGTGCCAATCTACAATCTGAAGGGCCATAGGATTCCCTATGTTCCCTAGGGTCACAAGGTGCCCTACGTTCCATCTGAAGACCCTATGGCCCAAGTGCCATAGGGTGGAAATGTACAATCGCAAGGGCCATATGATTCCCTATTTTCCTTTTGGAGATCCTATGGCCCTAGAGCCTTAGGTGCATGGGGCTGCCATGGTGCCCGTTAATATGCACCATGGTGTACCCTATGTACGTAGGCCACCCTCGAGCCCTTGGATGCCCTCTGTCCCATCTAAAGACCTTGTGGTCCAAGGGCCATAGGGTGACAATCTACAATCTCAAGGGCCATAGGATTCCCTATGTTCCCTAGGGTCACAAGGTGCCCTACTTTCCATCTGAAACAATGAGGGCACCTTGTGGCCTTCGGGCCATAGGATCTCTATGTAGAGCATAGAGCAAAGAGCATAGAGAGCTTCTTACTACCATAGAGGGAACCCTATGGCCTTCAGGCCACAGGGTATCAATATAGAGATAACAGAGGTTCTTACTAGCATAGAGGGGACCCTATGGCCTTCAGCCCAC
This sequence comes from Adiantum capillus-veneris, assembly GCF_014529385.1. Lineage (NCBI taxonomy): Eukaryota > Viridiplantae > Streptophyta > Polypodiopsida > Polypodiales > Pteridaceae > Adiantum > Adiantum capillus-veneris. Next base: position 6,352,188 of record NC_140958.1, read on the forward strand.
AAGGTCTCCTCAATATAGAGAAAATAGTGTTTTTTACTTGCATAAAGAGCACCCTATGGACCTGGGTCCATACGTTGCCAAAAAACTGTCATGAATGGTTTCTTTAAAACATACAGGGCACCTTGTGTCCTTAGGGTCATAAGATGTGTAGAGCATAGAGAGGTTCTTACTAGAATACAGGGGACTCTATGGCCTGAAGGCCACAGGGTCCCAATATGGAGCATAGATTGGTTCTTACTAGCATAGAGAGACCAAATAGTGATTTATACATGGGGCCTTAAGGTGTCAAAACAATGAGGGCACCTTGGGGCCATAGGATGTCAATTTAGAGCATAGAGCATAGAGCATAGAGAGCTTCTTACTACCATAGAGGGAACCCTATGGCCTTCAAGCCATAGGGTGTCAATATAGAGAAAACAAAGGTTCTAGCATAGATGGGACCCTATGGCCTTCAGCCCACAAGGTCTCATCAATATAGAGCAATAGTGTTTTTTACTGGCATAGAGAGCACCCTATGGCCATAGGTCCATAGGTTGCCAAAAAAACCCTCATGAAGGGTTTATTTAAAACATACAAGGCACCTTGTGCCCTTAGGTTCATAAGATGTGTAGAGCATAGAGAGGTTCTTACTAGCATACATAGAACCTTATGGCCTGAACGCCATAGGGTCCCAATATAGAGCATAGATCGGTTCTTGCTAGCATAGAGAGACAAAATAGTGCTTTATACCTAGGAGCATAATGTGCCAAAACAATGAGGGTTTTTACAAAACTATGAGGGCACCTTGTGGCCTTGGGGCCATAGGATGTCAATATAGAGCATAGAGCATAGAGAGCTTCTTACTATCATACAGGGAACCCTATGGCCTTCAGGCCACAGGGTGTCAACGTAGAGAAAACAGAGGTTCTTACTAGCATAGAGGGGACCCTATGGCCTTCAGCCCACAAGGTCTCCTCAATGGCATAGAGAGAATCCTATGGCCTTGGGTCCATAGGTTGCCAAAAAAAACTCATGAAGGGTTTCTTCAAAACATATAGGATGTGTAGAACATAGAGAGTTACTTACTAGCATAGGGGGGACCCTATGGCCTTCAGGCCATAGGGTGCCAATATAGAGCATAGATCGGTTCTTACTAACATAGAGAGACCAAATAGTGCTTTATACATGTGGCCATAGGGTGCCAAAACAACATTGAGGGTTTTTTCGAAACAATGAGGGCACCTTGTGGCCTTGGGTCCATAGGATGTCAATATAGAGCATAGAGCATAGAGAGCTTCTTACTAGCATACAAGGAACCCTATGGCCTTCAGGCCACAGGGTGTCAACGTAGAGAAAACAGAGGTTCTCACTAGCATAGAGGGGAACCTATGGCCTTCAATCCACAAAGTCTCCTCAATATAGAGCAAATAGTGTTTTTACTAGCATAGAGAGCACCCGATGGCTCTGGGTCCATAGGTTGCCAAAAAACCATCATGAAGGGTTTATTCAAAACATAGAGGGCACCTTGTGCCCTTCGGGTCATAGTATGTGTAGAGCATAGAGAGGTTCTTACTAACATATAGGGGACCCTATGGCCTGAATTAGGGTGCCAATATAGAGAATAGATTGGTTCTTACTAGCACAGAGCGGACCCTATGGCCTTCAGGCCAAAGGGTGCCAATATAGAACAAAGATCAGTTCTTACTAGCATAGAGAGACCAAGTAGTGCTTTATCCATGGGGCCATAGGGTACCAAAACAATGAGGGTTGTTCAATGGCATAGAGAGCACCCTATGGCCCTGGGTCCATAGGTTGCCAAAAAACCCTCCTGAAGGGTTTCTTCAAAACATAGAGGGCAACTTGTGGCCTTGGGGTTATCGGATGTGTAGAGCATAGAGAGGTTCTTACTACCATACAGGGGACCCTATGGCCTTCAGGCCATAGGGTGCCAATATAGAGCATAGATCGGTTCTTACTAGCAAAGATCGGACCCTATGGCCTTCAGGCCAAAGGGTGCCAATATAGAACATGGAGAGGCTCTTACTAGAATATAGCGAACCATATGGCTTTCAAGTCACATGGTGCCAATATAGAGCAAATAGTGTTTTTACTAGCATATAGAACATCCTGACCTAGGGGGATTGGTTGTCAAAAATCCATCATAGAAGGGTTCCTATGGCCTTCAGCCCACAAGGTCTTCTCAATATAGAGTGAATAGTATTTTTCATTGGCATACAGAGCACCCTTGGGGCCCTTGAGGCCAACCCTATGGCCTTCAGGCCTTAGGGAGCTAATATAGAGCATGGTGCTTTATATCGGCATAGAGAGCTATGGCCCTAGGGCCATAGCAAAACAATGAGGTGTTTTTGGAAACGATGAGGGCACCTTGTGGTCTTGGGGCCATAGGAAGTCAATATAGATCATAGAGCATAGACGATAGAGCATAGAGCACAAAGAGATTCTTAGTAGCATAGAGGGAACCCTATGACCTTCAGGCCACAGGGTGCCATTATAGAGTAAACAAAGGTTCTTACTAGCATAGAGGGGACCCTATGGACTTCATCCCACAAGGTCTCCTCAATATAGAGCAAATAGTGGTTTTTACTTGCATGGAGAGCACCATATGGCCCTGGGGTCATAATTACCATAAAACCCTCATGAAGAGTTGCTTTAAAACATTGTGTCCACCTTGTGTCCTTGGGGCCATAGGATGCCAATGTAGAGCATAGAGAGGTTCTTACTAGCATGCAGGGGACGCTATGGCCTTCAGGCCACATGATGCCATATGGTGTTGGTGTAGAGGCTCTAAAGGGGTATTTAGGCCATTCAAGGGATACTTCTTTGAGGGTCCTCTAATGTCATAAGGGAACATGTGATCACACTACCATAGAGTGGCCTAGGTACACTTGTAGAACCATTTTGTTGGCACCCTTTGGACCTTGGACCACATGGTTTAACATAGAGGTGACTCTATGGCCCTAGGTCCATATGGATGTACTAATATCCATCTTGTTTAAATATATGACATTCTTTGTACAGAAAATATCTCAGAAGAGAAAGTCAAAGTCAGTTGATGCAACAGGCTCAACACCAAGTTCTTGGTATCTAGATTTTCACTTACCAAATGGTGGAAGTGATGAGAAAGTCCACTTGTTCTTTCAAGATAAAGAGCAATTTCCCTTCAAGGACTGTGGTATTGTCAAGGAGATAAAGAAAGATTGTTTAGATCTTGAAATGTCTCCATGCCTAGGAGTAAAACTACTCAATGGTGACTCCTACTTGTTGGAGCCTGTGGCCTTTGCTCAAAAATTGGTGAAGGTTGATTATGAAGGAGTGACAATGACAAAGCAGGGTGGGTGGAGCTTCAAGACGACACTCCAAGTGCAATAGCAGTTACTTCATGGGATAAATGTAAGTCTCATTATAACATTACAGATGAGATTTACAAATCTCTCTTCACGAGTTGTACGCAATGGCTAAATCTCCTACTACAGAAAGGAAAGGAGAAAGAGCCAATTCCTGAGATCACTAGGGGATATGTGCAGTGGATCATTGCACAAAAGAATGGCACTTCTAGTTTGCAATTAATTTTACCATGGACAATCAAGTGTGTTGGAAAGAATTTGGAAGGCATTGAGTTTCTCTGCAGTGAGAATAGCTCTAAAATTCGTGTTGGTGTTTGCATCATAGACACAACACACAAAAGTCTTACATCTAGTGGTTGGAGTGCTGCCCAATTTGGTAAAGTAATTGATGGATTATGTGGGGTAGCACATCAACCATCAAAGTTTTTAATTGCCGGCTTAGTGAAGTATCAGCATGCTGCTTCCCTAGAGAAGGCAATTTCTGAAAAAGCTAAATGGTATGAAATACACGTTCTACCTTTGAGCTCCTTAATGGGATCAGAGACCATCCAAACATGTGCTCTTCACGAAGTAATTTTTGGGGTTTGGGCATTTTTGAGTTAAGGAGAGCAGTACACCAACTACTCTAGTGTTAAAGAGTCATTGTTGGAGCCAATGCATACTCTCTGCATCAATGACGACGAGTATGATGCTGTGACCACGGTCAAATCCTTTTTTGTATGACGTGTAATCAAATGCATCTGTCTCAAAGAAGATGATCAAGTGATAGACATCTTCTCATTAGGCTATGGGACTAAAGAGGCACTACAACAACAGAGAAAGGTGATATCAGTTGCATGTAGTAGTGATAAAATGACGCAATTGGAATCTCTTTGCCATTACATAGTGGAAGAAAACCTTGATCTTAGAAGGTGGGTAGGTGTGGATAACACAAAGAAAGTCAATGCCAAGGATTCAGAGGAAGAAGAAATTGAAGAACCATTGGATGCAAGTGCTGAGGTCATTCTAGAAAGTCTAAAGAAACAGGTTAAGCTAGCCACCCATGATATTACATTACTGATATTTAGATTATTATTGTTGTCATTTTATTTTATTTGTCCCATCTCAAATCTGCCCATGATGTTAAAAACATTGATGTTTGGCTCGTTATTTTTCTCAATTTATTTTCTTTGAAAAAATGTGAACTTGTGAGTTTGAGTTTTTTCACAATAAATGAATTAAACTTAAGTGTATGATATTATATGGACATGTTTTGGTAAATAGAATTCTACATTTATATATGGCCATAAGATATATATTATGTAATACTTTAAAGTTAATTGATCATATGAGGTTTGGGAAGAATACACTATGACTTGAGGATCATAGAGTTCTTTGTAGACTTGAGGATCATAGAGTTCTTTGTAGACATGACACCCTATGGCCCTAGGCCCATAAAATCCCCCAAAAGAAAATGGGATACCCTACAACCTTACAGATGTAGGGTGATTACACCGAGTCTCTAAAAGGGCACATAAGCATCTGGGTTACTCTATAGCCTTAGGCCCATAGGGTGTCAACATAGAATCCCCCAAAAGCATTTGGCTACCCTACAATCTTACGGATATAGGGTGATTACATAGAGTCTTTAAAAGGGCACATAAGCATTTGGGCTAGTCTACAGCCTTAAGGCCATAGGGTGTCAACAGAGCTATCCTACAATCTTATGTATATAGAGAGATTACATAAAGTCTCTAAACGGGCACATGAGTATTTGGGCTATTCTAGAAGGAAACATAAGTTATCCAAGAGCATTTGGGATACCCTAAGGCCTTAGGGCCATAGGGTGGTGACATAGAATCTCCACAGGGGCACTTAAATTACCCCATGGATGCAAATCACCTAGCTCTTATGGACACATCTTATAAAACATCACATGACACCCTATGGCCTTTAGACCATAGGTTGGTTATTCTAGGTCACCTAAAGACTCTTTAAGTGTTTCAAGAACATTTTTCGTTAGCCTTATATCTTGTGCACATATACATTAGGGACATATATTTCTTATCTTGTGATTAAGGTTTAATATTCTATTGAGAATGAAATAAGCTAGAAAAAACTAAAAAGTATTTAGTCCTCAAAAGGTCCAAAATGAGAGTTTGAACAATTGATGTATGATCATTTTTTTTTGGGTGTAAGTTCTTCTATTGTGAATTGATGGTGTAAGCGTTTGAAATAATTATCTTTGTATTGCAACTAACTAGATTAAACATATTCGCTTTGAAATAATTATCTTTGTATTGTAACTAACTAGATTAAACATATATTCAACATTTATTGTAAATGCCAATTATTTGCTTAGATAGTAAACATCGAGTATAAATGGTTATTGAAGCATTTGTCCTTTGGATAATGTGAAGATCTAGTTCTTTGATTGTAACAAGATTTTATTCAAAGATATAAAGTGGGAGTATTTTGTTCCAAACTATGATTTTGTTTCTCTTCTAGATGATGCAAAGAATTGAAATTTATATCTTGAATTTTTTTCAATAGAGGGAAGCTAGGACTAGTAGAATTTTTTAGCTTGTCATGTAGCAATCGGAACATTGTATCAAGGTTTATTGCAAAGAAATGATTGTATAATGTATAACCATTCTTTAAGTTTGTAAATTGGAAGTACAAGGCAATGCAAGTTCCAAAACATGTGCAATGCCATAAGGAGAATCCAGCACAAATACTTTTGCCCCTCAGGATTTGTATAAGTGCATGGTGAGCAGGACCTTCCATCCACCAACAGATCAATGCATTTGTGAATTAAAGTACTTGCAAATTTGATTTAAATGTTTGAATGTTATGATGATATTTGAAGGCAAAGACCCCTTCAACTGTGTGGCAAAGCAACAAATGTATGATGTATGATAATGATTCAATTTTGTATATCGTGTTGCATATTTATCGCAGTATTAACTTACACATTTTGCTAGCATAGAGGACACCCTATAGCCCTGGGACCATAGGATGCCATCATATCCCATGTACAATTTCTCTTTTACCATAGAGGACATCTTATGGATCTAGGGTCATAAGAGGCCAACATAGTGCATAAATGTCTTCTTATAAGTATACACGTAAACATAGTGCATAGAGGGAATTTTACTAGCATAAAGACCGCCCTATGGCCTTGGGACCATAGGGTGCCAACATAGAGCATAGAGGGCTTTTTATTAGCACCTTGTTGCCCTTGGGACGCCATAGTGCCATAAAGTGGTTTTTGTATATATAGTAGAGAATTCTCACACACATGATACCTTGGTCACTATCTAGCCCTTGGACCATATGATAGTAGCATAGAGGACACCCTATAGCCCTAGGGTTTCCTTCTATCCCTAGGGCCATACACTGTCAACGTATAGTATACATGGTTTCTTCATAGAGCAAACCTTTTAGCCCTACACTATAGAGTGGAAACCTAGACCATTTAATGTATCCTACTAGCATAGAAGGCACCCTATGACCCTGAGGCCAAAGAGTACCAATTTAGGGCATAAAGGGTCTCTTCATAGGTTGAAGGCAACCTTGTGGCCCTAGGGAGCACCCTATAGCCCTAGGGCCATAGGGTGTCAACATAGTCAAATGGGGTGTAAACTTAGAGCATAGAGGGTTTCTTACTATCATGGAGGACACCCTGTGTCCTTGGTGCCATAGGGTGCAAACATATAGCATGGAGGGTTTCTTGCTAGCATAGAGAGCACCCTATGCCCTTGGGGCCATATGATTCCAACAAAGAGCATAAACAGTTTTTTGATAGCATAGAGGATAGCTTATTTCCCTCGGGCCATATGATACAAAAATAAAAGAGTCTTAAGAAGGGCACCTAGGCCACTAAATCACCATGGGGCCATAAGGTGGTCTTTGTGGGGAATGCTCCTAAAGGGTTCCTTGGCTATCCTATGGCCTTTGGGCCATATGCTACCAACATAGAGTTTAGATGGTTTCTTACTAGCATAGAGCTCACCTTGTGGCCTCGGTCTTTAGATTCTAATATAGAGTTTCAATGGTTTCATACTAGGCGTAAGGGGCACCCTATGGCCTTGGGGCCAGAGTGTCAATGTAGAGCGCAGAGGTTTCCTTTCTAGCATAGAGGGCACCATGTGGCCTAGGAGCCATTTGATGCACCCTATGGCCCGAGGGCTGTAGGTTGCCAATGTAAACAAGGTTTCTTAGTAGCATTATAAAGGGTACCTTGTGGCCCTCAAATCTCTATAGGGTGCCAACATAGAGCGTAGAGGGTTTTTCTTACTAGCATAGAGGACATCCTATGGCCTTGGGGCCATAGGGTTTCAATATTGAGCATAGAGGAATTCTTACGAGCATAGAGGCTACCTTGTGGCCCTAGGTCCATAGGGTGCAAACATAGAGAATAGAGGATTTCTTACTATCTTACAGGCTACCTTGTGGCCATAGGTCCATAGGGTGCAAACATATAGCATAGAGGATTTGTTACTAGCACAGAGGGCACCCTATGGCCCAAAGGCCATAGAGTGACAACATGTAGCATAAAGGGTTTCTTACTAGCATAAGAGGCAGACCTTGTGGCCCTCGGGTCATAGGGTGCCAACATAAAGCATATATGGTTTCTTACTAGTGCTCATAGAGGACATCTTGTGGCCCTATGACAACGCATGGCCTTAGGGCCATAGGGTGACACATAAATAAAGTACCACATGGCTTTGAAGCCATATATCTATTTATATGTTGAGACCTCCCAACAATCCTAACCCTATGGCCTTGAGGCCATAAACATACATATTTTGGATTATCTTAAAGTCATAGAGATATCTACAAAGAGAACCGTATGGCCTGAAGGCCATAAGAAACTTAGTCAAGGAAATCATCCAATGCAAGAAGATCATGGCAATAGAAAATGAGACTTCTGCTCTAGAGCTTAAAGGCATAAATGTTTCTCCAAGTATACTTGTAGGCGCCACCATCATGGACAAAGAACTAATGTAGCTAGATAAAGATTAGGAATCTCTAGACAATAAGGAGTATAAAAATAAATTCATTGTAGATGTGTTGTCAGTTAGTAAATTTTCTATTTGCGATTAGTTTTTTCTAAGAGTGTGACAAAAAAGAGTTATCAAAATGTAGATACTTTGGAATCTAAAATTAGGTGTTCTTTAAACTTGCAGTCCTTCAACAAGATATTGCGGCTGACAAAGTTTTACTCGAGATTGTTGGTATAGATGATGCTAATGCCATTGACCCTACTGAGAAAGATTCTATCAATCTCCATGTCAACCAAAGAGTTTCTGACGAAGATGAAAAGAATCTACAAGTCTTTGAAGGTCAACTGCTACAACGACTGGGGATAAATTTAAAGAGTAATCCAATGGAAGAAGACAATGAAAGTTCCAGAACATGTGCAAGGAAAGAAGAAGAATCTAACGAAAATTCTCTAGTAGCCCAAGAGTTGGGAATTGGATTGCATGACACCACAATAGAAGTAGAAGTTTTTTTTTGCTTTTTTTGTCTTAAAAGCTCTTTCAATTTCAGAGTATTAACTTACACATTTTGCCAGCATAGAGGACACCCTATGGCCCTAGGACCATAGGATGCCATCATATCCCATCTACAATTTCTCTTTTACCATAGAGGACATCTTATGGATCTAGGGTCATAAGATGCCAACATAGTGCATAAATGGCTTCTTATAAGTATACACGTAAACATAGTGCATAGAGGGAATTTTACTAGCATAAAGATCGGGACACACATGATACCTTGGTCACTATCTGGCCCTTCGACCATATGATAGTAGCATAGAGGACACCCTATAGCCCTAGGGTTTCCCTCTATCCCTAGGGCCATACACTGCCAACATATAGTATACATGGTTTCTTCATAGAGCAAACCTTTTATCCCTACGCAATAGAGTGGAAACCTAGACCATATAATGTATCCTACTGGCATAGAAGGCACCCTATGACCCTGAGGCCCAAGAGTATCAATTTAGGGCATAAAGGGTCTCTTCCTAGGTTGAAGGGCGCCTTGTGGCCCTAGGGAGCACCCTATGGCCCCAGCGCCATAGGGTGTCAACATAGTCAAATGGGGTGTAAACTTAGAGCATAGAGGGTTTCTTACTATCATGGAGGACACCCTGTGTCCTTGGTGCCATAGGGTGCAAACATATAGCATGGAGGGTTTCTTGCTATCATAGAGAGCACCCTATGGACTTGGGGCCATATGATTCCAACAAAGAGCATAAACGGTTTTTTATAGCATAGAGGATAGCTTATTTCCCTGGGGCCATATGATACAAAAATAAAAGAGTCTTAAGAAGGGTACCTAGGCCACTAAATCGCGATGGGGCCATAAGGTGGTCTTTGTGGGGAATGCTCCTAAAGGGTTCCTTGGCTATCCTATGGCCTTTGGCTACCAACATAGAGTTTGGATGGTTTCTTACTAACATAGAGCTCACCTTGTGGCCTACGGTCTTAAGATGCTAATATAGAGTTTCCATGGTTTCATACTAGGCGTAAGGGGCACCCTATGGCCTTGGGGCCATAGAGTGTCAATGTAGAGCGCAGAGGTTTCCTTTCTAGCATAGAGGGCACCATGTGGCCTAGGAGCCATTTGATGCACCCTATGGCCCGAGGGCTGTAGGTTGCCAATGTAGACCGTAGAGGTTTTCTTTCTAGCATAGAGGGAACGTTGTGGCCTAGTGGCTATTTGGTGCTCCCCTAGAGCATACAAGGTTTCTTAGTAGCATTATAAAGGGTACATTGTGGCCCTCAAGTCTCCATAGGGTGCCAACATAGAGCGTAGAGGGTTTTTCTTACTAGCATAGAGGACATCCTATGGCCTTGGGGCCATAGGGTTTCAATATTGAGCATAGAGGATTTCTTACTAGCATAGAGGCTACCTTGTGGCCCTAAGTCTATAGGGTGCAAACATATCTAAAGGGCCACCAGATTCCTTGATGATGCTAAAAAGGAGTATGCTTGAAGTGAGCACAGATGGGAGTTTATGATCTAGGACTACAGTTATTGAAGTGCTCTACTGGCATATCTTTATGGCTCTTCGATTGGAGCTACGGTGAAAAAGTTATGGCAGTTTGAAGTTTAAGTCGATTGCAGATCCGTACCGGATTGGGCAACTGAAATTGGAGGGACAGAGATGAAGTGAATGCATGGGCCTGAAGTGCTCACTTTGTGGAGCGCATCGTTCTTTTTAGATCAGAGATCGGAGTTACGGTTACCAAGATATCGCCTGATTAAATTTCACCGGGGGACCAGTTCCAGTCGCCTCGGTCGGGATGCCATCTGGGAATTTTGGGAAAACATGCCGCACTTGGCAATGCTTGAGTTAAGTTGCATGCCAGAAGGCTAATGGACTCACATGCTTTGGAAGTTAAATTTGTTAGATGCGGTGCCTGTACGGAAGCACATAAGGTTTTTGAAGAGCTTTGTGTCCGGAATATCGTCTCTTGGAATCCAATGATTGCGGGGAACGCCCAACACGCGTGCGGTAAGGAGCTCTGGGCTATTTTCATCGAGTGTGAAGGGGATGCCTTTTGGCAAAAGCAATCACTTATACTTGCATCTTGAGGGCATGTGGAACTATTCAAGACCTTGTTACGGGCATCAAAATTCACAATGAAATTGTTAGTCAAGGACTGTTGGAGGAGAATGCCGTGCTTATCAATGCTTTGATAATCATGTATGCTGAATACGCTGCCCATTAAAAGGCTACCTGGCTTCAAAGCTGCCCATTAACTTAATTAAGGGCGCCCAAAGTCCAATGACCACCCACCCATTAAAACTAAATAAGGTTTTTAGTGTGGAAACAAGGGAAAAAAGAAGGAGCCATGGTGTTGTTGTGATGCTTCGCATTCACTAGGAGGAAATCACAAAATAACAAGTTTTTTCTATGATTTGTTTTGGAAAAACATTGTCGAGTTTTGATGCGGCGATTTGTGGTGCTATAGTTGTTATGTAAGTCAAATGTGATGGACTTCAGAGAGCACCATAAGTACTTGGTAAAACTCCGTGGGCTGTTTTCATCACATACATCTACGAGACCTTGTGAAAAGCATTATTTGCAATGGACCAAGTAATAATCATCTCCATCTCCTTGAAGATAGAAGGATTTGCAAAAGGAGCTTGAGCATGAGGCTAAGTTGAAAGGAGAGAAACAACACAAAACAGTAGAGATGGTAGACATGATAGCAGAAGTGAGCATGAGATTGGACATGAGCATAGAAGTCAGAGAAGAGGTGATGATGGAGGTTGCAGTAGGCATGATTGACACGATGATAGAGATCGGGTTAGACATAATGGGCATGAGCGAAGCTATGAAGGACAAAGAGACCATGATAAAAGGGATGAATGTGGAAGGGGATGCATCAAGTGCTATTTTTTTCTTGCTAGTTCTGCTATCACTTCATGAACATTGATTGCATTGTCGAGCTTGATGACGCTGCCTAAGGGCAACTTAACGGGAATGGCCACCCATGATTTAAATAAAGCAAGCATGAAAAGCTATTTTAAAAAACAAGCAACTAAATTAAAATTGGTCAGCAGCGGATATTAAAAGGCAAGAAGTTGCGTGAAGAAGAGTGTGCTGTCAAGAGGTTGATCATGATCATCAAGGGCTAGCGCGAGGACAAGCGGCCTGGCCTGAGCACTACGAACAGAGGAAGTTGGCGAAGACTTGCAGGGAGAGAATCTTCAAGACCGAGAGCAAAGTGTTAAAGGCCGTTAAGTGTGAATGGCCGCTCAAGAAAGCAAGGTTTTGATTAATATCGAGGAGCAGCTAAATAAAGGAGACAACAACGTCAATTGAAAAAAGCAAGTGATGAAATCACAAGGCCCACCATCTAAGATACTAGAAAGGAAAGTTAAAGAGTTTAATAGGTATCTAAGTGGGATATCTTGAGCAAATAAGCAAGTGATACTCCACCCCCCATCAGTATACTATTGTTCAAAGAAAGACATAAATTAAGCCAACATGGACAAACAAACCATAAATCTTAACGAGCATCCACGCACGCATCCAAGCACAAATATCTACAATTCCAAGACATGGACACTTGCAAGTATCCTTTCCACAGAAAAACAATACAACCATATGTTTCTTCATTTTCATGCGATTTAGTGGCAAACATAAACTCACAGAACATAGTAAAAAAAAAACTTTTTGCTTAGGCTTGGAACATAGCTAAGATTTTCGAGTTATTCTTGCTAAGACTATGCCAAAAAATAGCTTATTTTAACCATTGATATATATATTTATTATAGACTGGGGTTTTCAAGCATCCTACCTATGACATTCAATTAGTTATATCCACAAGCTACTCAAGCATTTAAACCGTAAGCAAGCTTATAGGTCATGCGCCAATCTCACTAAAAATCTCTTAGGATACTCTTTTCTCCAGTGATCTCACTGGAGGCTTTAGGAAGAAGATGAGTAGGGGCTAAACACAACCTTATATGAAACTCAATCTCACATCCACGTGTTTTTACGATAAGTTCAATTCACTTGCAATTGAACCAACCATTTCATAAAGACTTGTCTTATGTTCATCAACTTTATCCAAGCTTAAGCAAAAAAATGGCAATGGGTGATGACAAACTTAAACACAGAAGGGGTCTACTAGGCATCTACAGAGTTGTTATCAATAGAAATAGGAGTGTTGTGTTGGACATGAGGAGGGGTAATATGTGTGGTGATAGATCTCCATCAATACAGGGTGCCAGAGTTAAGAAAAGATTGAAGTGGTCTATGCCTACGATGGGGGTGGTTTAGGCAAGGGTATGATATGATCATGCGTGGAGAAGCATTACTCCTGTATATGACTAAAAGCAATGTCAATTCATAATATCCACTCTAATCTCCTAAATTTTTCCACAAGGCAACGAGAATCTATTGATTGCATGTCCCTGATAACATCTCGTTCACCAAAAGCGAAAAAAGTAAATGCTAAAAGAACGAAAGTATTTCTTTCGATTTTTGATGTTTTTGAAATGTCCAACAAATAGGTTTCTTTTTCATTAGAAAATAGGGAGGCGTTGTATAGGAGTCACACATTCAGGGTGGGCAAAGAAGTGAGTTGTAGCATCGCTTTGAGCTAAACAACCTGTGGCCGCACAAAAAATGAGAGGCATTCAATGAAAGATATGCAAGATATTCACCAATAACTATCAAAGAGCGCTGTATACCTTGTCATCTTGAATACGCACCCGTATAAGATCTGCACATCTGATGGGTGCAAGATGAAATACTGACAAAGTAATAGGTACAAGGAACCATGATAACCATAGCGCTATATATACAAAACATTAACAAATTACTCAATCTTAGAGGACTTGATTGTAGGAGCTTGACACCATTTTGAGTTGAATCTGCAAACTAGTCTACAGCATGAAGGTTAGCAGGATTTAAACACTATCCAAAAAGATCAACATAATATCTACTAACCAGTAGCTCAAATCTGTACGCCAAAGACTACGCAGAGCGCAAACCTATAACACAAAGTCCTGTAATATTCAGATGAGTGCGGAGAGAGAGAGAGAGAGAGAGAGAGAGAGAGAGAGAGAGAGAGAGAGAGAGAGAGAGAGAGAGAGAGAGAGAGAGAGCTTTGCTAATTGGATAGTGTGAGCTCGCTTATGTGCACTACCCCTGGGTATTTTGCTTGTGATTTTGTCTACGAGCTATCCAACCAACAAAGGCGGGGAATAGCAGAGAGTGCCCTTCACAACTTTCTGGAGTCTTTAGAGAAAGAGAGAGAGAGAGAGAGAGAGAGAGAGAGAGAGAGAGAGAGAGAGAGAGAGAGAGAGAGAGAGAGAGAGAGAGAGAGAGAGAGAGAGAGAGAGAGAGAGATTTAAAGCCAAGTGCGGCATGTTTTCCCAAAATTCCTAGATGGCATCCCGACCGAGTCGACTGGAACTGGCCCCCGGTGAAATTTAATCAGGCGATATCTTGGAAACCGTAACTTCGATCTCTGATCTAAAAAGACCGATGCGCTCCACAAAGTCCACATGTCCCTCTATGGAATGAAGGAGGACGAAGAAGTATCCCACAGTCACACTCTTTGAAGCGTCCGGATTACATATGAATGAAACAGGAGGTGTTCTGTTCCTGTGTACTGTCTTCTATCCTATTTCTATGTGTTTGATGTTCACATAATGTAAGGCAGTTTGAGGGTAATCATTCCCGTAATGCCTATTTCTCTTGTGTGGGAAATAGCCATTACATCTGGCGACCACGATGCGTGATGGACGACCTGCGATGAATATGCATGCGCACTAGGTCGCAGGGTCCTCCTGACCCTGTGGTTCCAATTGTAGGAAGACGTCAGAGGAGAGGCGGTTCGAATGAATTTGTTTTTTCTACACCGCACGCTGAGGAATCTGTATCTCCATCACCAAGCTCGGTGCGTGGTAGGCGGTTGCGGCGAGCGAGGCGTACGCCACGCAGCCAGTCATGTCCTCCTGTCGTACGTTCACCCTCACCCACACAGGTTGCTCCACCACCGTCTCCGGTAAGCAGTCCGAGGGTGTCTCCGCCACTGTCCCCACTTCCTAGTGTTTGAATTTTTTTTTCGGAAGGAGGTACAGTTGGGCAAGGGATGATGGCACATCCTCAGATTAAGTATAGTCGGTTTTGAGGTCTTTCGAGAGAAGACCTTGATACACATTTGTGCCAATTTAATAAAGCTTATGCATTGAATCATCCTGGGGTGGTGATTCCTCTCCATGAACAATCAGTGTTCATTAGGACCAATTTGGATGAAATAAGGGCTGTTTAGGGTTTCTCTATCCTTAATCTAAGGGTAAAAGAGGAGCCACATTTACAAAAGTATGGCACTTTTGTACACGTGTCAAGATCTCCTTCACTTGCTTTTGGAATATTTTTCACTATTTTAGCCATAACTTTTGCATATGAACTCCAAATTTAGTACTCAAATGGTCCATGGGTGGCGCTTGATGAACTCTATCCAATGAGTACCCATGTTGAATAGTTTTGGTAAGATCTTCATGGTATTTTTAGGTTGCCCCTTTTTAGATCCTTAGACAACCCTTTTTTCATCCAAATTGGCCCTAAAGTGAATCTACACTCTTGGGGAAAGCTGCTAAATGGTTGTCCAAATACCCTGATGATCATTTTCATACATATGATGAAGGATCCAGTGCGTTCTTACGAAGGTTTAGAACGGAAAATACAGTCCCTCAACATTTGGAAAAGCTTCGAACGCTGCGGCAGAAGTCGTTGCCAGTGGAGGATTATGCTGCAAAATTTTGGATGCTTTTGCAGAGGGTACCTCAGGCACAAAGGCCGCCAGCAGAAGTGTTGAATGATTATTTTTTACGGGGGCTCAACAAGGATCTCAGAACTGCTATGGCAACAGTGGATAAGGTAACTACTCCACTAGATAATGTAATTGCGGCTGTAGTAGCAGGAGAAGCTTAGAGGATACAGAATCCCCAAAGACATCAAAAAAAAAGAGGGGAAGAAATCTCATCGGAAGTCGCAAGACAGCGGCAGTGATAGTTCGGAGTCGGAGTCCACAGCATCAGACTCCTCAGACTCAGGCAGCAGCGATTCGGAGAAAGAGTTGGAAGAGACACCGCGGAAAAAATCCCAGCGTCACTAGAAAGGTGTTTCATCCAGATCGTCAGAATCTGCTGCGGTGGCTAAAAGTCTGAAGTAACTATGGTGTACCCAGTGTCGGAATCCAGGCCATGCTGCTGAGGAGTGCGCAATGAATCAGAAGTGGTGTGCAATTTGCACGACCAATACTCATAATACAGTGGAATTTTATTTCAATGGTTGGGGTGGTCGGAGTCGAGACTCTTCTACATGGCAACAACCACAGAGAGGGCAGGGATAAGAGCCTCCTGTGGCGATGGCTCATGCTCATACATCAGAGACGCCTTTGCAAGGTCAAGTAGGAGGACGGGGTGAAGGGGGAGGACGAGGTCGCGGAAGAGGTGGCCGAGATCCTAATCGACCCAAGACATGCCTCTTCTGTTTGGGGGATGGGCACTGGCAAGTCGAGTGTACTGAAGCTATGGAATATGATCGGAAGAAGCAAGAATGCGCTGCAGGGAAATAGCCTAGTGTAGCTATGATTCAGATTGAAGGATTGGAGGAGTCCGATCCAGTGGTTTCATTAATCATGCGATCGGGTAAAAATGTGGTTCCAACACCCGATGTAAAGATTCCAGATTGGACGACTCAAGAAGAAGTGCGAAAAAATACTGTGACCTGGTTGCCACAGTCCACACCACCATTGAAATCATCAGGACCATCGACTGTTAGCCTGGAAATAAAGGAAGGAAAAGCTGGAAATAAGGATGAAGAGGAGGATTGGAATTCAGTTTGGAAAGAGGTCCTCACGTCGCCAATACAAGTACCTTTGGGTTCATTACTAAAATTGGTCCCGAATTTTCATAATGCATTGCTAAGACAAAAGTCCAAACAGCTGAGAGAAGTAGCCATCGGGAAAGTTGAAGGCGAGCAGGATGATTTAGCCCCGTTTGCCGCCAAAAAGGATCCTGGATACCCGCATTCTGGAGCTTTCAGTTAGATACCATGGAACATACATTGACAAGGTACTATTGGATGGAGGAGCGGGAGTAAACATTATTACTCAAGCAGCTTGTGAGCGTTTTGGACTCAGTGATTGGGAGCCTGCACCCTTTGTAGTCCGCATGGCAGATCAAAGAAGAGTGCAACCAGTGGGGTTACTTCGGGGCATTGTCTTGGATGTGGCGGGCTTATCTTTTGTTGTTTCCTTAGTAGTCTTGAATATTGAGGATCATAGTCAGGATTATCACATTATCTTGGGGAGACCTTGGTTAAGACAAGCAAGGGTAAAGCATAATTGGGAAGCAAATATTCTTGCAGTAAAAAAGAGTCGAAGAAAAGTGCGGGTGATGTTGGGAACATGTAGACAACCAGTTCAGGCAGCATGGCCTGTGATAGCAGAAACAGTAAATATGGTGGAAGGATTAGAAGAGGATGAAGAGGAGCAATTTCTGCGAGCTAACCCGGATTTGGTTTCTTTATATTTGGCGGATATTTCTCTGATTCCAAAGGGGAACTCGGTGGGGGTTTCAGGAACTTCAGCAGGGATAGGGGAGCAACAACAGGCATTGCCAAGTCCTGAATCCTTGGAGGACGTTATTCAGCAAGAACGTGCGTTTGAAGCACAAATGGAGAAAATTACAAGGGTTAAAGAAGATGAATCGGAGAAGGTCTTTCTTGGAGAGCAAGCGGAGTCGCAGCCCATATACATTAATAAGCAGCTTGAGGCAAGTTTCAGAGGCGATTTGATTAAGTTGCTGACATAATTTAAGGATGTTTTGGCAAGGGAATATGCGGACATGCAGGAATTGGACCCTAAGTTTTATTAGCATACGATAAATCTGAAACAGGATGCGGTGCCAGTGAAGCAACACTCATATAGAATGAATCTGAATGTGGCAAAGCAAGTTAAGATGGAAATTGATCGTCTTTTGGAGGTGGGTTTTATTACCCCTATTGATAATCCGGAGTGTATTTCTCCCATTGTGGTCGTACCAAAGAAAAACAAGCAAATCCGAATTTGTGTGGATTACCGAAAATTGAATGCGGCTACTACTGTTCCAGATCCTTTTCCTCTTCCATTTCTGAATTCTATTTTGGATGATGTAGCAGGACATGAGATGTATACTTTTCTGGATGGGTTTAGTGGGTATAACCAAATAAGAATGGCATTGCGGGATCAGCCAAAAACAACTTTTATTACCGCATGGGGTGTGTTTGCATGCATAATGATGTGGTTCGGATTGCGGAATGTGCCTTCAACTTTTCAAAGGGATATGTTTCAAATTTTTGGTCCTTATTTGACGGATTTTATGAGAATTTTTCTGGATGATCTCAGTGTTTTTGGAGCGCAATTAGAGCACTTGAAGCAATTACGATTATGCTTTATGAAATGCAGAGAGGTGAAATTCAGTTTGAATCCTTTAATGTGTGCATTTGCTATTCCCAGTGGGCAGGCTATTGGGGCATATAATTTCCGAGGATGGCATTTCCGTGGATCCGGATAAAATAGCCGCAATTATGGAAGCACCTCCACCGGTGAACCAGAAGCAGTGTCAAGTTTTCCTGGGTCAAGCTTGTTGGCATGGGAGGCATTTGAGGTTTGTTGCGCATTTGGCAATCCCGATTGCTACAGATTTTGAATGGACGCAGGAATGTGATCTGGCTTTTCGGAGATTAAAACTTCAGCTGTCCAAAGCTCCGATTATGCTTCCTCCGAATTGGGGTCAGGATTTTCATGTGTTTGTGGATGCTTCGGATCGAGCTGTTGGCAGTGTGTTGATGCAGGAACAAAGGCAAGGATTGTTCCGACCTGTCTATTATGCCAGCAGATGTTTATCATCCGCAGAAAGGAATTATTCAGTAACCGAAAGGGAATGTTTAGGGATGATTTATTCAGTGAAGAAGTTCTGGTATTATCTGTTGGGCCGACGTTTTTTCTTCCATGTGGATCATTCCGATCTTTTATACCTGGTACGTCAATAGAATTTGACGAGAAGATTGGCCAGATGGATGCTTTTGCTGCAAGAATTTGACTTTGAGGTTATACATTGTCCAGGAGCTCAGCATGCGGTGGCTGACTACCTATCCAGGCTAGATTCCGGTGAGCCGCCGACGGGTGTATCTGATGAATTTCTAGATGCGTCTCTGTTTCTAACAGGTGTGGTTGCAGGGGATCGGCAGTTCCACACAATAGGCAAGGGTCATCCCTAGCATTCCATGGACATGGTATGAGGAAACGTATGGCTATCAGAAGCAGGAATTTTGAGATTATTATGGGTAAGATCTATTATCGTACGATGGCAGATGTATTACTCAGATGTGTGCTACCACAAGAACAGGAAGCGGTTTTGGAGGAAGTCCATACCGGTATTGCGGGAGGCCACTTTGCAGCATTAATCACGGCTCGAAAGGTTCTCCAATCTGGATTATGGTGGCCTACATTGTTTAAGGATGTGAGAAATTATGTGCAGCAGTGTGATGTGTGTCAGCGGATGGGGCAACCTACTAAAAGATCCAGAATGCCTTTTCAATCGGTTTTGTTCTTGGAGCCTTTTCAAAAGTGGGGATTGGATTTTGTTGGACCTTTTAAACCAGTTGCAGCTCACACGGGTAATAAGTATATTTTGACCGCCATGGATTACGCTACCAAATGGGTGGAGGCATGGCCCTTGAGGGATAATACTGCAGTTTCTGGGCTGGGTGCTTATATAAGGATATTTTTTCCAGATATGGCTGCCCTATTGAGCTGGTTAGTGATCGAGGAAGTCATTTTTTGAATAAGGTGATGGAGAGAATGCTACGGTTTTATTTTGTATTGCACAAAAAATCTTCTCCATATTATCCTCAGGCGAATGGGCAAGCAGAATCAACTAATAAGCAATTGATTCAGATATTAACAAAGTTGGTGAATATGCATCGAACGGATTGGGATGTGAAACTTCCTTCCGTCTTATGGGCCTATCGGACAACTTATAAAGTGACAACAGGATTGACTCCTTTCAAGTTGGCGTTTGGCATGGAGGCAATCACCCCAGTGGAGCATGTGATTCCGAGTCTGCGGATGCTGATTGCAGATCGGCTTCTTCTAGAAGATTCTGTTATTTATCGTTTGGATGTTTTTGCAGGAACTAGACGAAGAGCGGTTGCATAGCTTTGCGGTGCTACACAATCTACAGTCCAGGCGGAAAAAATGGCTGGATCACCCAAAAGCACGACAATTTGTCCGGGGACAGTTGGTCCTTGTCTTTAATTCCCGCCTTGGGAAGATGCCTGGGAAGCTTAAATTACAGTGATCAGGACCATTCTTGATCTTTCAAGCATGCGGGGCCATCTCTTTTTATTTGGCGGATTTGCGGGGGGAGGTAATTTCTGTACCGGTCAATGGTTTCAGACTGTGTCATTATGTTTCGCCTACCCCGATTCAGTGCCCCTTTGCTGTGGTACAAGAGCCGGAAGCCGCCCTAATAATGATTGGGGATTCTTTTGCATGCAATCTTGGAAAGCGGGAAAAGGGCAATGATGGTTGCGACACCGTGGCTCGCCCTATTTTGGGAACTCATTGTGAGAGGGTTAGTGCATGCAGACGATTGCTTTTGTGCTTCTCCTGTTTTTTGTATCGTGCCTTCAAGGTGTTCTTAGCTCAATATTCTCTGCTTCTGCATCTCATCATCGCCATGACGGCTTCTCTTCTGCAATGCATTCCCTTTACTCTAGTCCAGCAGTTAGCGCTTTGCCGAGTGGATGCCTGGCTGCAAGATTTGCGGCTGCGAGTGTTTGCCAACTTGGATTGGCAAGGGATACCTGTTCATCCGCAGGCCGCAGTTTTGATTAAGCAACTTGCTGTTGGAGATATGGTGTAGCTTAATAACCAACAGATCAGCTGACAACGGAAAGAATTTCAAGGTGCTGCTGTTTGCCCAATGATGGAGTCGTGCGAGCATCTCATGTGATTCCTGTTGCCAATGTCGAGCAGGAATTTGGATTGAAAGTGAAAGGGGAATACAAGCTTTCAGGGTTAACAGATGTAGCGACAAGGGATGCTTACAAATGGTTTCTCGAGGCAATTTGACTGCAAGCCAAAACCTATACCATCTCGACCAAAGCGCGAAATGTGTTGCATTCGGCCAAATTTGGGCTAGTGGCTTGGGTAGCAGTTATCAGAGAGAGACTGTTGGCAGAATGCCAAAGAGTGGTGGCATAGCTGGGGCGAAGCACCCCAACCAACACAAAAGTCGGCTAGTTATTGACACGGATTTTTCCATTGCCAGAAGTTTTCCCTCTTGCCCTGCGTCCTCTATGCCATTTTGAAGATGACAGACTGGTGGTCCAAGGTACTGTTGCACCTCTATCGCAAACTCAGACTTTGGAAGTTCCTACTGGGATGGTAACATAGCAGAATGTTTGTACTGAGGATCTGTCGGGTCCATCGACTGTAGTGGTACCCTCTGGAGCACAAGAGATGGCCACTGCAGGACCAGCAAGCCGCTGATAGCCATTTTTCGGCTCTCTGTAATTGCCATAGTGAGTTATCTCACCCTATCAAATCTCTCAAACATTGTGGTTACCCTCACCCTTTCACTGTATATAGGTGCGTGTGAGTTAGGGGACTTTTCCCATATCTCCTTACTGAAATAAAAAACCCTCAATTAGCTAGTCATTGGGCTAATTGAGCCAAAAAAATAAAAAATATAAGTATATTATGGCCCATGCGTATGTAAATATTTCTTTTTATATAGGGCCTAAATAAAAGATTTTTTCATAATTATTTTGGTATTTATTTAAATATTTCTACCTAGGTGTGTGTTATTTATGCTTTGTACATTGCCTCACCATTACCACAATTTTTCTTACCATTTTTCATACTCTTTATTCCATATAGAAATATTTTCATGTAAGCTTCTCTTATATTTGGTGTAACTCCACCCCAACAAAAATCCAAAAAAACTAGTTTTATTTATGTGTATATTTTTTCACTATTGTGATTTTTCCCTTCCTACATCTATTTTGTTTTTTTTCTAAAAAGTTAGAACACCAAAAATATTTATCTTTTTATGGTAGCCTCATAATGAGAGAGATTTCTTTTGACCCCTTTATATTTTTCCACTCATATTATTTATATTTGACATGTACATATTTTTTAGACCCCTCAATATTTGATTTTCTTAGTTGTACTATTCACTTATATCATGATCTCAACAATATCTTCAATTATAGACCTACCAAATAAGGTCAAGGGTAGGTGGCATGCATACATGCACTATGGAGGGCTCACTCTTGGAGGTATTCAAAAGAATCATCCAAAGAAGGACCCCACAAGGACCTTGTGCAGTGGAAAAAAACGGTCGGTTTTGCTGAATTTTTAAAGTTCACTTGCTCTCCGAATTTGAAAAGGTGATACAAACAAAAGTTGTAGTTCGTGGGTTGAACTTTTGCCTCAAATTTTTTCATATTTTTTTGAGCTACGAGCTGTGAGCTATGATTTTATTAGTGGACCCCAGTTTTTCCATGCTATGCAGCCACACTCTCTCTTCCACTTTATCATTTTCCTCTTTCACACACACTTCTCCACTCATCATCCCCACCTCTCTCACCACTCCTCTCTGCACCCTTGTGCGCTCCTTGCCGCACTGTCGAAGCAAGGGACTTGCCAATACACCGTGTGCGAGCCACAAACGGCTCCAAGCACACAACAAGCCTAAACTAGCAAGCTCAAGAAAACAAAGGGTGTGTCACTCACCGCTCTACGCTCGCCTTCGTGGTGGATTCCTCGCCGCGATGAAGAAGAAGCTGCAGTCGTGCCGCGCTCAACCGCTTCACCGCCGTCGTGCCTTCGTAATGCTCGATCGCACACACACTCTCCCTCTCTCTCTCTCTCTCTCACACACACACAAGGAGGTGTAGAAGAAGAAAATGGAGATGGAGCAAGAGCACTCTTCAATTGCACAAATGAGAGAATGAGTAAAAATTAGGTTTAGTTGGCTTTTATAGGAGCTCACCCCATTCACACTTGGGCGCCCATGCTTAACCAACTAATCCCTTGAATGTCCAAGTTAAAGTGCGCCTCTCATCGACGATCACTCTACCTTTCCCTATTGGTCCGACAAGCCCGGTACCTGACTCTAAATCATACATAATACACGTCCGTCGTAGGTGATGGGTGTCCGTGTGCCGTGAGGGTTAACATGCCCCCCTTCCTGATGTAGATTCCGTCCTCGGAAGCTATTGAGTTGAAGCTGGATCGTCGAGGTGGAAGAGCATTTGAGATGAATGTCCTTAGCCTTCTTCAGTCACTGCAAAATCAAACAACATTGGCACAGTAATTGCATTCTCTTAAAAAGCATATGCAGTTTTAGATAGAAAAATTGATTGGTAAAAGAATTTCAAACAATTTGTTAGCAATGAACATTAAATTGCAATGTAATCAAATGCATAAACAGATGTAAAGGTAGAAAATTAAACAAGTCTGGGGTCACTAATTTGACGGTCGAAAAGCACTAGAGATCGAATATTAATACCATGGGTAAGCTTCTTAATTTTCTGTGGTCAATTAAGTTGTTTAATCGCGAGAGCCAAGTATTCATGTTCGAGGGCTGACTAGAGGCTATACCTAGAAAACCTTGTAGTTAAGCTACCATAAAAGGAATTTCTCATGAAATCATCGCCTGACTGATTACTTTTTCTTTGACCCCCCAAGGTCTTTTCACAGTGATTCAATTATGATGTGTGTGCTTATTTTGTATGCCTTGGGTTTTTTGCTTTTCAAGGAAAAGCGCCCACGCTGGGAACCTCTAGGGCTCTAGTACCATAGGCAATACATGTGAGTGAAGTACCAAATCAAGCTGAGATTTCTCTTCCAGCTTAAAATTTTACATTGTGGCACTTTGATTTTTTGTTTGTTCATTTTCAGCATTTTAATTTTGTAACTTTGGGGGGTCATATAACATTGTTACACTCCCCAGGCTCATCACATTAGTAAACTCCCTTTATAATACTTACGCTAAAGGTCAATAGGGTTAAGCCCACTAGAAAGCCCTAGTACATTTCATACAATGCTGCCTAAATCGGATTAAGAACCTAAGTAACCATTGTTTATTAGGAAGGCATTCCCCATGGTATTAAGAGAAGATCTCTAACACCTAACTTGGTCAAACTAGCTTAGTCGGACTGCTTGATTTTTACACCTTAAACAAGTGATTATGACAAAAGATTGCATTGAATTAAATGTTTGATACTAAGCCAATGCGCTGAATATTATGCTACCAATCACAATCAAATCAGACAAACATGGATGCAAAAAGATAAAGGCAATGCTAATGGACAAGAAACACCTGTTTGTGTCGATGGTCGCGCTTGATTTGAAGTGTGAACGAGAGAAAGGTTCCATGAAGGTCCAAATCCTATCAATAGCAACACGCTCCTGTACACACTATGAAACACAAACAATACCTCTAGGAGGCACATCAGTGGGAAAAGAGAACTTTGTTAATCACTCAACTCTAAAACAGAAACACTCCTATCGTACTAATCTTACCTACCCTCCATCACTCAAGTGATGAGGATCAAAGGTGTTTTATGGCATAGGTTTCTGTTTCACTGTACCAAATGTGACATGTGTAGGTCTGAGTCAATGTTTTGACTTTAATGTGCATACTCGTTTGCTAATTGCTCTTTATTTTTTGTTTTTTGTGAGTATAAAGCTTTATATGTACATTCCCTAAGATTGGAATTGAGAGGTCAGGGAAAAAGGTTGAGAGGGAAACAAATGAATGAGGACTGTCAGCAAACACTCCCCCCTTCCTTGGGTAGATCATACCATTTGAAATGAGCTTGTCACCCTTTGAAACCAATTGTTCCAGTTGGTAATAGGTGAGGATTTTTGCCAGTAGTTTGCTATTACCCTAGGTTCCTCGTCAAGTTGCAAGGGTGGTAAGGTACTCTCCCAGGATCGAACTTGAAGTGGTTCATTAGGTGATTCTTGAACACTGGGAGGTGTGAATTCTTTGGTAGCTTCATGGAGGTCCACTACTATAGATGGAGGCTGTGTAGAAGCTTTTACCTCTATGGATGTATTACATGATGAGCTAGAATCTTCATGGGACTCCCCCCTTCCTGAGCTAGGTGGAACAAATCGTTCTTTCTTTGGTACCCAAACTAGCTCGGGAGCGGGTGTGTAACGTTCCATGATTTTTTCCTTTCCGCAATTTTCAATTTGTTTTGGAGCCACAGGATTGGGTTTACATGGGCCAGGTGACAGGTAAGAGTACACTTTACGTTTGGGCACCCAGATTTGATCATTTCCTTCATAGTATCCTTGGGCTTCCAATAGTCGTTTAGGAATCCAACGCAGCGTTTCTTTACATTTCTTGGAGTGAGTGGTACGTTTCTTACAAGGCTTCTGTTTTTTAGCACTAGATATGGTCACTAAAGAAGCTTTAGGGACCCACTTGTATGTTTTCTTCGTTACCTTAGGAGGAGTCTTGTCAGAAGCGATATGCATTGCTTGTAGCATATTTAAGGGTATAGGCATTTCATCCCCCTCAGGTGTTACCCAGGTCGTCCCCCTATTTCCCCAAGTGTCTATGGTTGATGCTAGGTGGACCCAGTCTACATTGTCTGATTCCGTCATACCCGGTAACACATCCATGTAAGGAGAATCTTGGCCAATGTCTGTATCCTTCTTACAAGTGTAACAATATTGTAGTGGGGCCGAGTGAACTGTGGTGTCAGAGCGATGATCAATAATGGTTTTACTCCCTAAGGGGTGTACCTTACCAGTCACCAAATCCACTCTAAGGATAGAGTCTTGGAATTGCAAATAGACATGATTTTTAGACCAATCGTGAACCATTTGTGCTTCCCTCATGAATGGTCGTCCTAAAATCATTTCATATGACATAAGGTGTTTAGAGAAATCCATTACAATGAACGTATGTCGTACCTTGTGTCCTAGAACTTTGATCTTAAGATCCTTGAGCATCCCCATAGGTTTGGCTATGGTACCATTTTCCATCTTTACCACAATGTTAGTAACACTGAGGCGGGGTTTTCCCATGGATTCCCAACAATCTTTTGTAACGATGCTAACTCCCGCACCACCATCAAGAATTCCCTTTATAGTTAATCCCTTGGTAGTGATGGGTAGGGTCGCATTAGACTCGTCGCCTTCAAAATACTGCCCTAATTCGTTAATGGGTACCTCGATCACAGACTCATGTCTATCTAAGTCAAGTGATTGCACATGATTTTCCTCATCAATCATAATCGAGTCAGGCCTATTTGGTTGCGCAAACTGCGGTAATCCCGTTCGTAGCTCTCCGTTAAGGAATGCTCGAAGTGCAAGGAATAACTCAGGATCTCCATACAGCTTTGCTATGATCGTGGTTCGGACCTCAGAAGACATGAAGTCCACTAGTTTGGCAACATTCATTGGCGTTTTGCAGGGTGTAGGTCCTTGACTAGGAACTGGTGAGGATGGAATCTCATATTCCTCAATGGGATCAGGTATTCCTTCGTTAAACATCCTTTCCAACAAGAAGGGTGTATGCTCACTTTCTGATGTCCTGTCCTCACTCCCTTCTTGGATGATACTAGATATGGCTAACGGTCTATGGTTCATGTGGGGTGGATGAACTTGTGTGGGAAACACTGTGTCATGAATTTTGACCTGCATGGGTTCTGGATCTAGTTTCCTTTGAGTCTCCTCCACTAAATCTCTTAGATGTTTCACCTGCTCAATCTCGTCTACTGGGTTTGGATACGTCCCAATCTTCTTTTTACGATTTTTCCCTTTTTGCCCCTGCGGTTTATCTTGGGGGTCTTGGATTGGATTTGGAAACACTTGTGGTGTTTTCAGAGGCTCTTTATGGTTTTCTCTTATTCGGTTTTCATTTGGTTCCATGTTACGGTTTTCTTTGTCGGTCTTTCCCTTTGTGGTATTGGTTCTAGTCTCCATTGTCTCGACTGAATCTGAATCATCCTCGAGGTCATTCATATACACGGGGTCATCTCCTGTTCCTATGTTTGTTTTGGAACTTGGCTTTGAATTTTCCGTATTCTGCGACTTCTTCCTTCGTGTCTTCTTTTTCTTTGCTTGGATAACTGATGCGGTATCTCTCTCTTCGAGGATATGGCTTGGCCCTTGAAGCATGGACCGTGTAATCGCATAAGCGGGTGCGACGGGTGGTATTGGCGATGTCACACTAGCAATTTCGACCAAATTTAGGGGTGTGATTTTAGGCGCATTTGGGTTATAGGGGCATTGGGCAATCAAGTGATCTATGCCACAACGATTACATGTGAGTATTGGCATTGCAGACGTGCTCCCTTGATTCATTTGCATCTGTGCAGCATTCTTTTCAAGCCTAATAGGGCACTCCGCTACTCGATGTGGTCCACCACACTCGTATCATTGAAGAGGTGGCCTCCTAGCCTGGGTGTTGATATTTTGACCTCTGGATGCGAGAGCAGCAGCTTGATAAACCGGCTTGACTTGTCCCCAACAATCTTCCATGTAGTATATAGGACATTCTTCCAATGTATCAAGTCCGTAGGCAATACTAGTGTCTATTTCCTCCTCACAACCCTCTGCATAAGCATTAGATGGCTCGCAACCCACTTGGTTCATAGGGGCGACTCTTGGATGCGGGGGCTACGGTCCTAGCACAGGAGGTGGTAACGGTGTAGCTTGTACAACATTTTGAGATCTAAGGACCATGTGTTGCGGTAGTTGCTCAACAGGTGGAGTAGGCATCAATACAGGAGCTCGAGGTGCATCCGTCCAGGCTACAGGTGGTCTATTTGCCATCATACGGTTGATCATTAAACAATCCTTAGCTTGGTGACCATACCTACCACATGCGTTGCAAGTTCCATTAAATTTTACTCTAAACGTAGGGCACTCACTAGTACTATGTGGACCTAAGCAAATGGAACACCATTGCTGCTCCCTTCTTGGATACATGTGACTATTTTGAGGGGGTCGATTATCCTTAAGAGACTCTTGGATTGCCTTGGTGAGGTCTGTCAAGAATGTCTCAAATACCTTTGGCTCATTGGCAATGGGCTTTGCAGTCATGGGTTCATACTCAATGGCTTGTGAGCTAGTGGATCTCGTGTCAGTAGACACCCTCATGCCTGCTATCATCAAGTTGTCCTCTAATTGGATTGCATTGGCAGTGACATCTTCCCAGGTTGTGATACCTCTAATCACTAGTCCATTATAGATTCCTTCATTCCTCAACCCTCGAATGAATCGATCAAGCAGTTGGTTATTGTTGAAGCGCTCATTTACAGGGCAGCGAGAGTTTAAGTGCTTTAGACGACTAATGAAGTCCCTTACTGACTCTCCTTCCTTACGTTCGGCCTTCTGTAGCTGAGATGCTACACCCCAAAGCACACCTTCTCGTATGTACTCCTTTAGAAACAACCTTCGAAGGGTAGGGTAGATTGTTTTCTCATCCACCCTTAGGGTCCTATACCAATCTCCAGCCTTCCCACTTAATGTCAAGCTTAAGGCATTGCACTTATGTAGTTCGTTGCGTTCCCCTAAGGAATCACATACTTGTTCAAACACTTCAATGTGTTTTCTAGCATCTTCATCCCCATTGAATTTTTGCGTGAGTTTGGCAATTTGTACTGCCTTACTTCTAGGCTCTCTATCAGATGCATGACGCATATTTTCCGCGATAGATCGACCTATGGTTTGAGCAAACGCTGCCAAGTCACCTATGTGAGGAGGCAGGGCCGGTGGAGGTACTCTTGGAATCATATGTGGGAGAGGGACGGGTGCCGGTCTTGGCATATGTGTAGATGATGTAGGATATGGAACATAACCGGGCATAGGTCCACTCGGATAAGAGCTAGGGAGCGGCACTCGAGGAGCATAAGCAAGTGGTACAATTGGAGGTGTGGGGGCCATGTGTGCATAAGGGGCTAGAGGCACATATGGTCGAGGCCCCATATTAGGTACTACGACACTAGGTAGTGGCACTGCGCTAACCGTAGATGTCATCGGTACATTCTCTATCAGGCTTATCCCTTGAGTGAGCACTGTGTTTTCCTTAATAGAAGGTTGAGACAAGTTAGGGAAGCTAAAGTTTTCGCTCGGAGGCTCAGATTGCATAGAGACCCCAGGTGAAATGACGTAAGATGGGTCCATGGGGCTCATTAGAGGAGTCTCCATTTGTGATAGAGTAGGCTGTTGAGCCTTGCTCGTATCCAGAAATCTCATGGGGCCAGTTGAGAGTATATTTACCCCTCGGTTTTGCCTTTCTGATTGAATAATGCCATGGATAACATTACAGATCATTTTCTGTTGATCTTCGATGCTCGTGGCACTAGAGGTGGATTGTACAATTTCTATCCATCCTACATGGTAGGCGTGGCCAGAGTGTAGATCCGTCAACACCTCAGTGTGGAGGTCGTATGTCCAATGATCATTAATGAACAATCCTTCTAGAGTCGACGTGTTAATGGTTTCTTGTGAGGTAGAAGCAATGTTGCTCCCCGTGGTTTTACTTGTCACCAACGGTACTCTAGAGGGAACTTCTGAAGGAGGCAGCTCAACAGGGCCTTCTTGGTAAGAAGTTGGTAGGATATCCACATGGACACTCTTTGGGGGTGTGGGGTCCACGTGCGATGTGAAAGGAGATTCCACTTCCCCACCCCCTTCGCGTGCTT
The DNA here is from genome assembly GCF_014529385.1 of Adiantum capillus-veneris. Taxonomy (NCBI): domain Eukaryota; kingdom Viridiplantae; phylum Streptophyta; class Polypodiopsida; order Polypodiales; family Pteridaceae; genus Adiantum; species Adiantum capillus-veneris. The sequence goes on from NC_140958.1 coordinate 6,381,785, forward strand.
CATCTGCATCAGGTTCCGAGCGAGTAGCTCTACCTAATGTTTCCATGAAACGGCTAAACATACTAGTACTAGGCTGTGGAGCTTCGGGAGGTGCATGGCCTTCTCTCTCAGTGTTTTGGGTAGGGTATGCTTCCATGATTTCTGAGTCGGAGGAGGAATCACTAGCGGCTATTTTAGGGTCTTGGGTGGTGCTACCTTGTGTCCCCGCTGAGGGTCTAGAGCTTATCGTGGATGGGTAATGGGTGTCCGTATGAACAGAGGCACCCTCAATATGCTCGTGTTCTAGCACCCGCCCAGAGCGTAAGTGCATGTGCTTTTGATACCCTAAGGTGTCAAAAAGCTGCTCTAGGAGGCCTTGTGACTAGTTTTTAGCGTGTTTTTTGTTTGTTTTTTTGCTAGATTTTTTAGAGCGTGTCGTGGAATGGGCCGTGTGATAGCTCGAAACGAGCGTATCGGTCAGAGGGTCGTGTCGTGCTTTACAGCCCTCCGTTTGGTCACTCTATGCCCTCGGAATCCCTAAAACTGTCAATTTCCAGTAGGGAACTAGGCCCAAACTAGAAAGTCTAAGGGTGCAAGTGGGAAGAGAAAGGAGGAGAGTGGAGGACTTGTCCCACATGCTCTCATTCTCTCTTGAGGGAGTAGGGTATATATATAAGAGTGAGTCTAGTATATATCATAAGACTGAGGACTGAGGCTTGGGCTTGGGCTTGGGCTTGGGAAAATGATCCCGATCTATCTTTATACAAACCAACCCGTCCGTTTTAAGAGTCACGTTTTTTATTTTCGAAAAATTTCGCCGCCCGCAGGTATGCAAAAAATGCGGAAATTGCAGGAAATTGTAGGAAAAAACGCAGAAATTGCAGAAAATGCAGAAATTGCAGAAAATTTAAAAAAACGCAGAAAATTGCAGAAATTGAAAACGCCGAACTTGAAAATGCAGAAATTGCGGAAATTGAAAAAACGCAGACAATAGCAGAAATTGAAACTTGACAGCAATTGCAGAAAACGCAAAAAACAGAAATCTCCACACACTCCTTCCCTGCCTTTCCTATGATAGAAATTGCACCACAAGGAAGCGTAAAGTGCTAACCGAGCTTAGTGTAGGGCATATCCCCGGCAACGACGCCAAAAATGTGCGCTCCTTGCCGCACTGTCGAAGCAAGGGACTTGCCAATACACCGTGTGCGAGCCACAAACGGCTCCAAGCACACAACAAGCCTAAACTAGCAAGCTCAAGAAAACAAAGGGTGTGTCACTCACCGCTCTACGCTCGCCTTCGTGGTGGATTCCTCGCCGCGATGAAGAAGAAGCTGCAGTCGTGCCGCGCTCAACCGCTTCGCCGCCGTCGTGCCTTCGTAATGCTCGATCGCACACACACTCTCCCTCTCTCTCTCTCTCTCACACACACACACAAGGAGGTGTAGAAGAAGAAAATGGAGATGGAGCAAGAGCACTCTTCAATTGCACAAATGAGAGAATGAGTAAAAATTAGGTTTAGTTGGCTTTTATAGGAGCTCACCCCATTCACACTTGGGCGCCCATGCTTAACCAACTAATCCCTTGAATGTCCAAGTTAAAGTGCGCCTCTCATCGACGATCACTCTACCTTTCCCTATTGGTCCGACAAGCCCGGTACCTGACTCTAAATCATACATAATACACGTCCGTCGTAGGTGATGGGTGTCCGTGTGCCGTGAGGGTTAACAACCCTACTCACCTTCTCCTCAACCTTGAAGATGGCTAGAGTTATTTATGCCTCTAGCCTACTTTCTTTGATCTTGGGCTGACCTTATTCTGATGTGATAAGGCTTTAGAAGCCATCCATTTGTCCTGGTCTTGTCCACTTTACCATCAATGTCTTGAAGTCTGTAAGAGCCATTTTTTAACTTTTTGGTGACCAAGAATGGGCCTTCCCATCGAAAAAGAAACTTTCCATCCTTACGAGTGTCGAAGCGATTGTCATATCGAAGCACTAGAGATCCCTTTTTGATGTCTTTAGATGCTAGCTTTTTGTTGAACTTTTCTCTACGCTTCTCTGCTTCTTGAGAGTAGTGGTTGATGTCTTCTTCACGATCCAATTGCAGCCTCTCTAGATCCATGATCCTTTGATGTACTTTCTCCTTTTAAGAGCCTACTTGGCTACCCAATATTTGAAGACTTCTTAACTTCACTTCAATGGGCAAAAGCACCTCCTTTCCATAAACCAAATGAAAGGGTGTGTACCCTAATGCGGTTTTGAAGGAGGTTCTATAGGCCCATAGAGCTCCATTCAGGTGTTTGTCCCAATCTTGGCGCCTGGCATGTACCTGTTTGGTGAGAATTTTGCAAATGATTCCATTTACCTTTTCCACCAAGCCATTGCACCGAGGGTAGTAAGGAGTAGAGTGTTGATGCTGAATATTTATCTTCTGCATGAGTTCTCCTACCAAGTCTGCTCTAAACCCTGGTCCTCTATCAGATAGTATTTCACCCTGGTCCTCTATCAGATAGTATTTCAAGAGGGGTGCCAAACCGGCAACAGATGTGGTCAAAGATGAACTGACTCACATCCTTAGCAGTAATTCTATTGGTTGGCATAGCCTCAGCCCATCTAGTCATGTAGTCTACTCTCATAATGATGTACTCTTTACCTGACTGAGTGTGTGGTAGAGGCCCTATGGCATCAATTCCCCACTTCTCAAAGGGCCCATATACCTTTATTGGGTTCTGAGGTTCAGTTATGATCCGTCGTGGTCTTGCTTTCTCACATTCATCACATGTTTGACACCAGTATTTGACATCACGATGAAGAATTGGCCAAGTAAACCGAGCTTGTAGAACGTTTCTACTAGTGATGTCGTGTGCAAAGTGTCCTCCGCACAGATCATCGTGACACGCTTTTAAAATATCTTCAATTTCACTCTTCAAAGGCACTCTCCTAAGCACACCATCCTTACCAAGATAATACAAATTATCATTTACTATGCAATACCTGGTAGCCTTCCTAGCTAACCATCGCCTTTCCCCTGCATTCAAGTGTTTAGGAGCCTCTCCTTGCTCCAAAATGTGCATAATATCTTCTAAGTCCTACTTGCCTTGCTGAAGTGGAAGTTTGATGGCCACTGCTCCCACTATTGACTCATTTAACTTCGATGATGCTAGGTGGTCTGCATCCTTGTTTTGGTCTCTTGGCACATGATGTACTTGTGCCTCCCTAAATCTCCTCATAAGAGCTTTGGCTTCTCTCATTTTAGTAGAGAGACTGGCATTTTTGCAAGCCCATGTACCTTGCATTTTCCTTACCAAAAGCATGGAGTCACCAAAAGCATTTAATCTCTCAATTGAATTATCCAGGCACCAACAAAGGACATGAATTAGAGCTTGATATTCTTCTTCATTGTTGGAGTGGACATCTTCTAGAGTGATCCCTTCACCATGGATCCTCTCTCCCAATGGAGATAAGACCACAATGCATGCAGCTGCCTTATCCTTGGTTCTCTTGTATGCTCCATCAAAGTAGAGGCTATAAGCATTGACTAGAGCCTCTAGAGCTGGAGGTGGTGGAAGTTCCTTTCTCTTCAAATGGAAAACTTTTTCATAGCACTTGTTTGTTAAAATGTCGGCTAAGCATGCTCGAGTTGTTCTTTCAACCTATATTGTATAATCAAACTCTTGAAGTCGCACCCCCCACTTTGCTATTTTGTCAGAGATTTCCATATGTTGTAGTGCATAGGGAAACATATCCTCCACAGTGATAATTACAAACCTCTTTGGCAGCAAGTATGGCCGAAATTTGGTTACCGCAAACATGAGGGCTAACACTAGCTGTTCCATCAGGGTGTAGTCCTTCTCTGTGTTTTCCATGAGGCGGCTAGCAAAATACACAGGCCTCATAAATGATGTTTTTGGATCTTTTTGTAGGAGGGCAGCACCAATGGCTTCTTCTCCCACACTAGGGTTTACAAAGAATGTTTCTTCCCAACAAGGTTGGAGGATTACAGGGAGTGACCCTAACATTTTTTTTATCTCTCTAAAATGCCCATCACTTTCTTCACTCCAAACAAGCGTCTCTTGACGAGTCAGCTGTTGTAGAGGAAATATCACTTAGGAGAGTAAGTGTATGAATCTACTCAAATATCTTAGCTTTTGTAAGAAAGAGATTAATTGTTTGATGGAAGTTGGGGAAGGTAGATTTAGCAATGTTTCTATCTTGTCAGGATCTACCTCGATTCCATCGATGGACACTACATGCCCCAATAGTGTAACCTTGCTTTCCCCAATGTGACATTTGTCCTTGTTTAGTTGTCCACCCAGCTTAGCTAAACGAGTAAATCCCTCATCAATCTTGGCGAGATGCATACTTTTGGAGCTGTAAATACAAAATTCATCTATGAAAACCCTTATGGACTTACCAAAGTAAGGTTGGAAGACCATATTCATGAATCGTTGAAAGGTGGCTGGAGCGTTGGTGAGACCAAAAGGCATGACTCGAAATGAAAAACAGCCCCATGGTGTGATGAAAGTAGTCTTTTTATGGTCCTCCTCTGCAATGCGTATTTGAAAGTAGCCAGAGTAGCCATCACACATTGTGTATCGCTCGTGGCCTGCTACTTCATTTAGAATCTCATCTTGAAATGGGAGAGGGAAGTGGTCCCTCTTTGTTGCAGCATTTAGTGGCTTGTAATCCACGCACACTCGCCATTTACCATTCTTCTTTGGCCTCATCACTACTGGGGAGACCCATTCTGAATCTTCTACTGGGTATATGAATCCTGCTTCTAAGAGTCTCTTCACCTCAGACAATAGTACATTTTGTTGCACAACTCCTAATCTTCTTAGTTTTTGTACTACTGGCTTGTTCCCTTCTTTTAGATGGATATGATGCTTCACTGCAGTGACACCTATAATGTGAGTGTAATCAAAAATAAACAATGATGCATGCTTCTTGAGAACATTTACATAACCCTCCCTTTCTTCTTCCTTTATATCCTTGGATAACATCTTCTCTAGGCTGGCATCCCACACATTCTCCATTTGGATCCTTGGGTTGTCTTCTGATGAGGTAGTTTCCTTTATGGTGACGCCCATGACTTTGAGAGTGCTATCACTCTCTTCACTTGAACTCTCTTCCTTGTCCATGGATGAGGAGCATCCACTTAAGCTCCACTCATCAGTTGACGTCATAATAGCACTGACATAAGCATTAGTAGAAAGAGTATGTGGACCCAACCATAGCCAGTACCTCATCAAAGAAACTGAAAAAGCATGTGCATCCCTTTCTTTATCCATAGTGAATCAACATCATCACCCCCTCTGACTTCATAATTATCACGAACCTCTGAATATCCTGGATCAGTATCAGAGACATCATTACTTGAAACTCCAGTCTGACCATGAAAAATAGCTCTAATTTGTAAATTTTCATCCACCTCTGGATCAGTACAGCACTGACTACCCTCATCATCTATTAAAGAATTGTGGGTTGCTTCCTCTTGCAGCTCATGAGAAATAACACAAGGAGAAACTTCGTGGGTGGGTATCATGCACTTCAGTCATGTCAAAAATGTTAGGCACACAAGAAAAATAATATAAGCAATCTCCATAAATCTCTTCATCACGCTCTGCTTCACACACTTGTATGGTACTCAAAGATTGATTGATACCCTGTGAAGATCCTTCATGCACCCCCTCTGAATAGGTACTAACAACAGATAAGTCATGCATGATATGTTGCTTATACGTTCAATATTTAGATAAGAAAACATCAATAATTTCATCTTCTTCTCTCAAACCTGGCAAAGAAGCATCATTATTAGCATCTTCCTCTCACCTTTCTATATTCGTCGCTGACCATGTTTAATTTAGCTGCTTGTTTTTAAAAATAGCTTTTCATGCTTGATTTATTTAAATCATGGGCGGCCATTCCCATTAAGTTGCCCTTAGTCAGCATTATCAAACTCGACAATGCAATCAATGTTCTCGAAGTGATAGCAGAACTAGCAAGAATATAATAGCACTTGATGCATCCCCTTCCACATTCATCCCTTTTATCATGGTCTCTTTGTCCTTCATAGCTTCGCTCATGCCGATTATGTCTAACCTGATCTCGATCATCGTGTCAATCATGCCTACTCCAACCTCCATCATCACCTCTTCTTTGACTTCTACCCTCATGTCCATTGTCGTGCTCACTTCTGCTATCATGTCTACCATCTCTATTGCTTTGTGTTGTTTCTCTCCTTTCAACTTAGCCTCATGCTCAAGCTTCTTTTGCAAATCCTTCTATCTTCAAGGAGATGGAGATTATTATTACTTGGTCCATCGCAAATAATGCTTGTTGCAAGGTCTCGTAGATGTATGTGATGAAAACAGCCCACGGAGCTTTACCAAGCACTTATGGCGCTCTCTGAAGTCCATCACATTTGATTTACATAACAACTATAGCACCGCAAATCGCCGCATCAGAACTTGACATTCTTTTGCCAAAACAAATCCTAGAAAAAACTTGTTATTTTGTGATTACCTCCTAGTGAACACTAAGTGTCACGACATCCACCCACTCTAAACCTGCACATCCTCCGACATGTGCCAACCATCCTAAAAAACTGTAAGTATAAAACTAGCTAGCATGCAAGCAGTGTTCCACTGTAAGCATGCTGCCAATAACCATCAAAAATTTGACTTCAAGCAGTTATAAGCCTCCAGGATCGAAGGGAAAACTCAAAAATTTTCCATCAATCAAGTAGATCCATCCAATAAAGCATAAGCATGATCCATTGCAAAGTCTATAAATCTCTTGCCATAACCTGTAATCATGATGAACACCACCAAGGTCAAATGGTATATATATCAACCGCCAAAAGCCATTCTCATAAACCTGTCTTCCTCATCAAATGTCTTTAGAAGATATTGCCCAAGCACTAAAGCTTCATTAAAACCACATGAGCATATAATGTGGGTCTCTATCGACATCAAACAACGTTGGTGCAAGCTTTCTATCCTTGGATCAAGCAGCATTAACCAATGATATTGTCCATCCAAAAGAACCCAACCATATTCAACCTGCTTCTTAAGGACGTCAAAATCCCTAGGGACAAATACCATTGCAAGCACATAGCATCTATGAGCCTCACAGTAAAGTAAAACTTCCCTTGAATCATTATGCAACACACAGCTCTCGTAAACATTTGACAACTTTTTCTCAACAAGCATATAGGAACATTGCATACCTTTTACCGATAACCATAATAGCATTGACATAAGCATTAGTAGAAAGAGTATATGGACCCAACCATAGCCAGTACCTCGTCAAAGAAATTGAAAAAGCATGTGCACCCCCTGTTTTATCCATAGTGATTTAACATCATCACCCCCTCTGACTTCATAATTATCACAAACCTCTGAATATCTTGGATTAGTATCAAAACTCCAGCCTGACCATGAAAAAGAGCTGTAACTTGTAAATTTTCATCCACCTCTGGATCAGTAGAGCACTGACTACCCTCATCATCTGTTAAAGAATCGTGGGTTGCTTCCTCTTGTAGCTCATGAGAAATAACACAAGGAGAAAATTCGTGGGTATCATATACATCAGTCATGTCAGAAATGTTAGGCACACAAAGAACATCATCTAAGCAATCTCTATAAATCTCTTCATCACGCTCTGCTTCACACACTTCTATGGTACCCAAAGATTGATCAATACCCTGTGAAGATCCTTCATGCACCCCCTCTGAATAGGTACGAACAACAGAGAATTCATCCATAATATGTTGCTTATACGTATTAGATAAGAAAACATCAATAACGGCATCTTCTTCTCTCAACCCTGGCTAAGAAGCATCATTATTAGCATCTTCCTCTTGCTCTGTGATATCAACACCTGTAAACATATCATCAGCAACAATTGTAGACTCATGTATACCCTCATGCACATTCTCTATTGACTACATGATTTGCACTTCATTTGCTACAGTATAGATGATTTTATCTTTGAAATTGTCTTCACAAAACCTGTTGTTCTGCTTGGCTTCACATGCTTCCATTGTGCTGAAAAGACCATCAACACCTTGTAAAGGATCATCTTGAACTTCTTGAGAACAATCCATGCTGCAAAGATTACTAGTATGTGGAACACTAACAACCCAATTTTCTCCTTCGTCTAATTCTTCACAAGAATCAATGATAGAGGCAAGCGAGCAAGCTTTAAAAAAAATTCATCAATGTCTTTTGTCTAAAATTCATTATTTTCCTGTGCTAGATTGCTTGATTCTCTAGGACAAAATCTAGTACTTGCAAAGTTGCATCTGCTTTAGCTTTACTTCTTGCATGAATTTGCTCCCAAAATTCATCATAGCTGATTGTTTTCAATTGATCTCCATCACCTTACTAAAAGTAACCTGCTTTTGTTGATTCATCTGCTCTATTTCCATGGCTATGTGCATGTCACCCCCTTGTACAACTGTTTCTTCAAATCTAGCCCAGTTATCTGCATACATATCGATAAGCTTTTGTATCTGATCATGTAATTTTGGAGCTACTAACCGGTCAAACTCCTTGATCATATGCTTAGTTGGAATACCCATAAGCTCCATGTCTGACCTATAGCATACAAGATATCCATCACTATCATAACCATTGAATGTTTCCTCTTTCAGTATAAACCTTATCCAATGCTTCTTCCACTTTGCTTGCTTTATCTCGGCTTCATCTGATCGAGCAAATCCTTGCAATAAATCTTCTTGGTCTGAACCAAATTGCTCGTAGGTAACCTGCTGTTGCTTGCTGCTGTTGCAAGAAGGCATCAAATAGTTGCATCATCTGCTGCATCATCTCTACTTGAGATGTCGTCGGCATCCTCTCTACCAAAATTTTCCACCCTGGCTCGCTTTCATGTTGGGTTTACCAAAGATGTTGATCCGAGCCTATCACAAATATTTTGTTTACTATATTTTGTTGGTTTTCCCTGCTTCTAGAGGTTTACAATAAAAGAAAGAGTCAGAACAACCTCTTGGAAAAATTCAAAAAATGACTGGATGCGAATTTTTCCTTGACTAGTTCACAGGAGGTGAAAGGTAGAACCTAGTGGTAAAGGGAAGGGAAAATATGTAAATGTGAAAAGAAAAGATATGATGTGTTTATGGAGCCATGCACCCCTGATTCAAGGGTCATGAGGGGTTCATATCATCATGGCTTTGGAGCCATATGATGATTCAAACAGATGGGACCCAGGTAGAAGACTTGGTGAAGGAAGGAAACAGACACATGATTTTGTTGGATTTTTTAAAAATATGTCCACTCCGATCCAAGAAAAGTTGTCTTCATCAAAGTTGTAGCTTATGAGCTGGAGATTTTGACCATATTTGTTTTATAATTTTTGCAGTTACGGTCTAGGAAATATGGCAAAAATGGTGGATTCCAGTTTTTCCAACTGTGGTGGAGACCACCCCTTCTACCTTTACACACATACCCTTCCTTTTCCACATTGAGTCCTTCTCTCAAAATCATCCATTAGTCTCCTCACCCTCCCCTCCTTCCTCCTCTCTCTCAAGCTCATAAAACCATCACAAATTCCTCTTCTAATCACCTCTTAAATCATGCTTAATCTTGTTGTAATTCATAAGTTGTCATTCAACCCCTTCCTATTATTACTAGATATGCATTGATTTTATGTAGATTCTTTACATTTTAAAATAAGGAAGCTCTTGGACTCAAGCTATGGAGGAAGGAGTGAAGACAACACAAGTGATGATGGAGCCAATTAGTTGCAAATTGATCAACAAATCACTTGGAAGGAGCTTCTTCATTGGTGGAATGTCCCTAATTAAGCTTCATTTGTACAAATTGCACTTGGATCTTAACCTCACTCCTAATCACTCTCTTGGCTATATAAAGAGCCCCCCCCCCCCTTTGTAATTTCAAGTCTCCCTCAGCCTCATTGAGTCTTTGTATCACTCATCATGAGCCCATAAAGCTCATTCATTTACTCTATTCTTTGCACATTATAGAGTGCAAATTGTTTTATGCTAGTAACCTCCCCTCCTCTTACTTATGTTAATTAAGAGAGATCTTTTATGTGTGTGTGAGAGTGCTTGATGTGATTTTGGCTAAATCTTGAGTTGTTCTTTAGTAATCTACATGCTATTTGTGTTGGGAGTGCTTGAAGTTATCCATTCCTTGTACACACATTGAGGTTAATGCTTCATTCATAGTGATAGCTCTCTCTCTCTCTCTCTCTCTCTCTCTCTCTCTCTCTCTCTCTCTCTCTCTCTCTCTCTCTCTCTCTCTCTCTCTCTCTCTCTCTCTCTCTCTCTCTGTGCGTAGCGGTCCTAGTCCACGCTTCCAAGACTAGGTGGTGCCCTCATCTCATTTCCCTTGTGGCGCAATGGAGTTTTTTTTTGGTGTAGAGGCCGCCATTCCAAATTTCCTTCGTCATAAATTGATGCCCCCACGGAGTTCTCAAGCAGCGCTCTGCCAATTGTATGAAGGAAGGTCATCCAAATTCTCCAAGACTTCCACTATGGTCTTCCCAAGAAGCTCAAGAGAAAAAGCGTCTTCATTGACAAACGGCACGTATGCGGGTAAAGAGAGTTAACTACATACACCCTTCTTTGCTTCAAGGAAAATCTTGTAGTCATCAAGTCCCTAGGTCAAAGCATTGTGTTGAGTGCTTCGTGGCTAGTGTGAAGACACTTCCTTTGAAGCCTCGACTTCAGGTGGTGAAAGCACTCTCAAACTCGGGTATTAACAAGTTTTTGGAGGGGGAGCTACACATCAATGGTGTGCGGTATTGGCAAGAGGCTACATATGGTGATGCACTCCAACTACTACTAGCAAGAAGGCTCAAGGTGGTTGAGAAGGTAGCCATTGAACCCTATGAACTCTACAAAGCTGAAGATAGTCACACCAAAGCTAGGCTAATCACTGGTGAGCAAATTCTTCGCATCCTCAAATGGTGGGATCCAAGAGAGCTGAACTTCAATGAAGTGCTTCATGGAAGTTTGTAGTTAATGCATAAATGAATAATCCCATTTTCTACAACTTTCAATCAGTTCAGAATATTAGGGTGAATGTGCGCATTGATAGAAAGATTTTTTTCCAACAAAGATTGGTCTTCTATTTTGGAGCTGAGAGGTTGAGAGAGATATTGTTGTCCCCTGACCCTATAATATTTCCTATCTTGGAGTATAATTTATCTTTTGATGTTCACATCTTCATCTTGCTTTAAGCATAACCCATGAATCATAGGGATTTATATGGACCTATCCAACCTCTTGCTAGACAAACTGTGCATATAATAGCTAGCACAAAGCTTAGGTTCCAAAACATCATAAGGAACTTACTAGGCCCTCGTTGTCTACCTGAGATTAATGCATCTATCAATCCATTTATTCTACCCTTAATAAGATATGATTTGGGCCTAGACGTTTTCATCTTTGTGCTGTATTGAGAGGAAGGCAATCCATCCTATCATGGCTTTCCCTAATTTTTTTGGGCGTAGTGGGGAAAATGCTGGGGATTTTTTGGATAACTTGGAGATGGATTTTCTTGTCTCTGGGAGAGATGAGGAAGCATTGAAATTGAGAGCTTTTCCTTTGGTGCTCAAAGAAGAAGCAAGGGTATGGTTCCAGGCTCTAGATCCAACCCAAAGAGCTGAATGGGAGGGATTGAAGGCGGCTTTCCTACGAAGATTTCAACAAGCCAATTCGACAGAAGAACTATGGCAATGGCTTCTGGCCCTTCATCAAGTTGACCCTCATGGTTATGCAACCTATGAGGAAGGTTTTCTGAAACTTTGGGGGCAATGGTCAGACTCACTAAACCCTGGTGAGTGAGCTCCCAATTGCCTCCAAAAGGATCGATTTATCTCAGGTTTGTACCCCTTGCTAAGGGAGAAGGTAAAGAGAAAATTTCCAAATACTTTTGAAGATGCCTTAAGAATTGCTAGGAAAAAGAATCGAAAGATTCTCTATGAAGCCCAAGCTGGCCAGCTAGCTTTGGGAGGCAATATCACAACTATGGAAGCTTCTCACATACCTCCAAATGTGCCTAATGCACCAGGCCTCAATAGAGTTCAACAAGAAGATATGCTCCAACAAATAAACAATCTCACAAACCAGCTAGAGGGTTTGAGAGTAAATCTTGTGCAGGGTGCGGTGCAAGAAGGCCTATTGAGGGGAATGGTGGGAATCGGCCACCAATGCGACGCCAAGCAAGGGAAATGTTGTGTTACAATTGTGGGGAAAATGGCCACGGCATGTATAATTGCCCTCATCCCAGAAGATATGACTACCCTGCCAGAGGTCCTCGACAACAAGTAAGTCCTCCCCGTGCTAGAGCTCAAGCACAAGAGCAACCGCAACATCAAATTTTGCAGCCACTTGGTGCTCAAGCTCAAGCCCCTGCTACTCAACCAAATGTGAGCATCATAAGGATGGAGGAGGTCGTCAAGGGCAGAAGCAACCAGGAAGAAATAGTTAAAGGGAAGATGAAGATAGATGAAGTGGCTACAATGCCTATCAAGCGTGTGCATGTCCAAGATGAAGTAAGTAAAGAAACAAGCAAAGATGCAAGCAATGAAGCAAGTACATCTCGGGCAACTAAAGATGAAGCCAAGAAGAGAAAGACCCGTACTAGGTCTCAAATTGACATCTCTGATTTCCCTATGGGATCTCGGACACAACCTTATGACTTCACAGCTGATGTGAGTTCTCAAGGACCAAAGATTACTTGGCCACAACTACTTCATATCTCCCCAAAGCTGCGACGACAGTGGTCAAAAATGGTGAGCACGAGGGCAAAGCGAAGTAAGCTAGTAAGTGTAATCAAAGCCTATGGTCTCAAGGATATAGTTCCTTTGGTGGAGGATCAAATCAAGGGACAACGGATTCCAAAAACTTACATTGACAGTCGAGCAGAGGTTTGTGTTATGACAGAAAAGCTAATGCATCAATTGGGTTTAGAGGTAATGGAATCATCAAACTTTAGGGCAAAAATGGCCAATAATGTCTCTGTCACTCGTGTGGGTGTAGTGAAAGCTTTGAGAGTTTCTGTTTTTGGAATCACTACAGAGGTTGATGCTTATGTGATGCCAGTGAAGGGAGAAGGATACCCCCTTATTTTAGGACGACCTTGGCTCATGGGTATAGGAGCTAGGCAAGATTGGGCAACAGGAGACTTGGAGTTGAGGCCTCGTGTGGGTGGCCATAGTCGGAAGGTGGTTTATAACTTGAAGAATGGGCGACAAGAGAACCTTGAACTAGAGACGTCAACTGATGAGTGGAGCTCAAGTGGATGCTCCTCATCCATGGACAAGGAAGAGAGTTCAAGTGAAGAGAGTGATAGCACTCTCGAAGTCATGGGCGTCACCATAAAGGAAACTACCTCATCAGAAGACAACCCAAGGATCCAAATGGAGAATGTGTGGGATGCCAGCCTAGAGAAGATGTTATCCAAGGATATAAAGGAAGAAGAAAGGGAGGGTTATGTAAATGTTCTCAAGAAGCATGCATCATTGTTTATTTCTGATTACACTCACATTATAGGTGTCACTGCAGTGAAGCATCATATCCATCTAAAAGAAGGGAGCAAGCTAGTAGTACAAAAACTAAAAAGATTAGGAGTTGTGCAACAAAATGCACTATTGTCCGAGGTGAAGAGACTCTTAATAGCAGGATTCATATACCCAATAGAAGATTCAGAATGGGTCTCCCCAGTAGTGGTGAGGCCAAAGAAGAATGGTAAATGGCAAGTGTGCGTGGATTACAAGCCACTAAATGCTGCAACAAAGAGGGACCACTTCCCTCTCCCATTTCAAGATGAGATTCTAAATGAAGTAGCAGGCCACGAGCGATACACAGTGTGTGATGGCTACTCCGGCTACTTTCAAATACGCATTGCAGAGGAGGACCAGAAAAAGACTACTTTCATCACACCATGGGGCTGTTTTGCATTTCGAGTCATGCCTTTTGGTCTCACCAACGCTCCAGCCACCTTTCAACGATTCATGAATATGGTCTTCCAACCTTACTTTGGTAAGTCCATAAGGGTTTTCATAGATGAATTTTGTATTTACAGCTCCAAAAGTATGCATCTCGCCAAGATTGATGAGGGATTTACTCGTTTAGCTAAGCTGGGTGGACAACTAAACAAGGACAAATGTCACATTGGGGAAAGCAAGGTTACACTATTGGGGCATGTAGTGTCCATCGATGGAATCGAGGTAGATCCTGACAAGATAGAAACATTGCTAAATCTACCTTCCCCAACTTCCATCAAACAATTAATCTCTTTCTTACAAAAGCTAAGATATTTGAGTAGATTCATACACTTACTCTCCTAAGTGATATTTCCTCTACAACAGCTGACTCGTCAAGAGACGCTTGTTTGGAGTGAAGAAAGTGATGGGCATTTTAGAGAGATAAAAAAAATGTTAGGGTCACTCCCTGTAATCCTCCAACCTTGTTGGGAAGAAACATTCTTTGTAAACCCTAGTGTGGGAGAAGAAGCCATTGGTGCTGCCCTCCTACAAAAAGATCCAAAAACATCATTTATGAGGCCTGTGTATTTTGCTAGCCGCCTCATGGAAAACACAGAGAAGGACTACACCCTGATGGAACAGCTAGTGTTAGCCCTCATGTTTGCGGTAACCAAATTTCGGCCATACTTGCTGCCAAAGAGGTTTGTAATTATCACTGTGGAGGATATGTTTCCCTATGCACTACAACATATGGAAATCTCTGACAAAATAGCAAAGTGGGGGGTGCGACTTCAAGAGTTTGATTATACAATATAGGTTGAAAGAACAACTCGAGCATGCTTAGCCGACATTTTAACAAACAAGTGCTATGAAAAAGTTTTCCATTTGAAGAGAAAGGAACTTCCACCACCTCCAGCTCTAGAGGCTCTAGTCAATGCTTATAGCCTCTACTTTGATGGAGCATACAAGAGAACCAAGGATAAGGCAGCTGCATGCATTGTGGTCTTATCTCCATTGGGAGAGAGGATCCATGGTGAAGGGATCACTCTAGAAGATGTCCACTCCAACAATGAAGAAGAATATCAAGCTCTAATTCATGTCCTTTGTTGGTGCCTGGATAATTCAATTGAGAGATTAAATGCTTTTGGTGACTCCATGCTTTTGGTAAGGAAAATGCAAGGTACATGGGCTTGCAAAAATGCCAGTCTCTCTACTAAAATGAGAGAAGCCAAAGCTCTTATGAGGAGATTTAGGGAGGCACAAGTACATCATGTGCCAAGAGACCAAAACAAGGATGCAGACCACCTAGCATCATCGAAGTTAAATGAGTCAATAGTGGGAGCAGTGGCCATCAAACTTCCACTTCAGCAAGGCAAGTAGGACTTAGAAGATATTATGCACATTTTGGAGCAAGGAGAGGCTCCTAAACACTTGAATGCAGGGGAAAGGCGATGGTTAGCTAGGAAGGCTACCAGGTATTGCATAGTAAATGATAATTTGTATTGTCTTGGTAAGGATGGTGTGCTTAGGAGAGTGCCTTTGAAGAGTGAAATTGAAGATATTTTAAAAGCGTGTCACGATGATCTGTGCGGAGGACACTTTGCACACGACATCACTAGTAGAAACGTTCTACAAGCTCGGTTTACTTGGCCAATTCTTCATCGTGATGTCAAATACTGGTGTCAAACATGTGATGAATGTGAGAAAGCAAGACCACGACGGATCATAACTGAACCTCAAAGTAGTATATCGGCCAAAATTAGGGATCTTTACAAAAGATGTAACCGAATGCATTTCAAGTAGCATTTCTTACCAAAGTGATGTCAAAGTAGTATATCCCCCTTTTTTTTTTCAAAAATCATCAGTCTAAAAATGTCGACAGTAATTACCCATAATACCAAAAAAATATCAACTACTAGTGGGCAGGCTAAAACGTATAGCAAGATATGCTCAAAAACAGCATCCTAGCATAATGCAAAACACACAATCGGTGTACAGAGGGTGGAATACCAAACCCCCTTCATCCAATTCCAACTATGGTTTAATCAGTCAAAAAAAACCACAGCCCATGTAATCAAGGCAACACCTATTAGCCGGCTAGCCTGCACATAGATTAGTATGTATACCAAAACAACCTGTCAGTACCAGTTTATTAGAAAAAGTCATTAGCCCAAACAAGCGGTGCAGCCATTGATAAGGTAGGGAACCAAAAAATAAATAAATAAGAGGAATTAGTAAACAGTAAAGCTGTTTCAAAAAGAGGACCACAGAAATCTTATGTACTATGCAACCAAGAAACATTAACTAGTACCAATGCCAACGACATTTACCATAGCCACCATGACATGGCATGATAGGCCATATGTGATTTTCATCAAGGAGTAACATAACCCAATATTAGAGCAAGAGCCTCACGCTACTTCTCAAATGCTCCATTATGGCCATGTAATATAAGCTAGGTTCCGTCATCATGACAGTAAATAATTCGGTAGAACCAGCAGTAAGTTTTTGTGCGGAGGGTAGAGCACCACACACCCCCTCTATTTCCAAAAATATACACAGTCCCGGCACAGAGTAATAGTTTAGTTAATCAGGGAACCAAACCCACCATCCTGCAATAGAGATTAGTAAGCAAGACAAGGAAATAACCCAAATTGTACTGATTATCAGGGCAGACAACGACATCTTTAAACCAACCATATGCAATGACCACCAGCCATAGGGTGGGGAAAAACCATACGCAGTGATTTCAATGTAATATTTGGTAATCAAACACAGCTGAAAAAAAATCCCCATGCCAGTTTTTACAGAAATATCAGGAGGAGATCACTGATACAATCAACAAAACATCCTCTTCTCAAAGTTTTAACCCATGCGGAAAGAGACCTAAGTATGCAATAAGTGAAGCAAAGAATAGCAGTGACCGACCTGAGTAACTTGAGTAGATAGCTCCATACTTTGCAACAGAAACGGAGTAGTAAGTTTCAAGCAGTCACGCAGAGCACAACCAAAACTAAGTGAGGGGCAGAGATGCACTCTCACCTTTAAATAGAGCAGGTATGGAGGTTTCCATAACTCCAAATCGCACAGATATCCAGGCGCTTAGGGAGATCTCTAGTAGAGCAAATTGTAATGGCTATTCCCCGCACAGAAGCAATAGGCATTAGGGGAATGATTACCCTCAAACTGCCTTACATTATGTGAACATCAAACACATAGAAATAGGATAGAAGACAGTACACAGGAATAGAACACCTCCTGCTTCATTCATATGTAATCCGGACACACAGAGTTACAACAGAAGATGTATTGATAACATAAGGTAAGGTACATCAAAGATAGGTATGCCCCATATACAACCGCTACTCCAGCGCAGATCGGGAATGGTGCACACACTCCCCCTGTCCCATGATATCTTGTGAAGAACTGCCGCCACGGCCGTCGCATGACTCCTGATCCGCAATGTCCAGACCTCCGCAGGACCGTAGGACCGCATTGTGCGACCTATGCTGTAACACTTGGCACGCATGGTGGATTGCGCGAACCCACACTCAGCCCCTCCGGTTGGAAGGTTCCGGTTGCTGATCTTCGACCTGTTCTGGTGAAGATGAAATGTCAATGTATCCAAAGCCTTGAAAATCTGCAGTATGGGCCCGATAAACCTCATCCAATAGATGTGGATCTATCTCAGTGTGCTCCGGCCAAGGAGCCCTGGGAATAAACTGTGTCGGCAAAGAAATAGACTACGGTGCCTACGGCGGCAAAGGAGCAAGAGGCGTATGTAGAGGATAATAGCGAGAGAGGTATCTATTGAGGGCAGACCAAAATGGAGGACATGGGATAAACTGAGGGAGAAAGAGTGAGCCAAAGTCTCCACCCAGAAACACACCCTGCGCCGCTCCTTACAAAATTGACGAATAATTCTCTGCAAACGAGATACATGAGCCTGGGCCTCAGCAAAATCCTCTGTAGCTTGTGCCGAATCAACAATATCAAACCTTCTGGAACGACACTCTTACCTCTCTCACTGTTTGATGACTCAGGTTGCTGCATCACAACCTGCTGAGTTGGTGGTTGTGCTCTCACCTCAGCAGACAACCGTGTTCTCCAACTCTGTATTTGATTTTCCAAAAAGATGTGGAGGTCCTATTGCATCTCCACTGCTAAAGCATCCAAATCATTCATATTTATCATGACATCACCAGGATGCGAGGCTAAATATGAGGCAAGGCTATTCTGCGTTCTCAATTGAAGCAGTTCATCTTGAATGGAAGCCACAAACGCAGCATTAGCTCCCCTAAGAATTTGTATTTCTTAATTTTGCTGGCGAGCCGCCGCAGTCAAATCTTCATTTTGATTGGTTAAATCGGCAATGCAAGCCTGCAAAGCCGTTACCTGCGTTTCCAGCTCATTAACGCGGACCTCTGTTGCAGGAGTTGGCCAGGCCGCACGAATAGACTCCGCAAGTCTGCTCAGAAAAGTGCCGCACTCCTGGATTTGGTCAACAGGGATTGCTGCCGTCGCCTCCCATGGTAACACTGCGAGAAGAGTACCTCCCGTCAAAGTAGCCGCATTGGTGATTCTATAATTTTTTGGTTGCGAGGGAGTGTCAGCACCCGGAGAGCCAGTCCCACTCGGAGTAGAAATTGCCGCCCTTTCCTGCATTCAGCGTCTCCAGCGTGCCACCGCAGAATCCTCCGGCACAATAGATGCAGTCGCAGGAGGTGGTGTAGAAAGCAGATGTTCCTCCCGCCCATGCTTGCGGCTTGCTGGTCCTGCAGTTGCCATCTCTTGTGCTCCAGAGGGTACCACTACAGTCGATGGACGCGACAGATCCTCAGTACAAACATTCTGCTATGTTACCCTCCCAGCAGGAACTTCCAAACTCTGAGTTTGCGATAGAGGTGCAACAGTACCTTGGACCACCAGTCTGTCATCTTCAAAATGGCATAGAGGACGCAGGGCAAGAGGGAAAACTTCTGGCAATGGAAAAATCAGTGTCAATAACTAGCCGACTTTTGTGTTGGTTGGGGTGCTTCGCCCCAGCTATGCCACCACTCTTTGGCATTCTGCCAACTGTCTCTCTCTGATAACTGCTACCCAAGCCACTAGCCCAAATTTGGCCGAATGCAACACATTTCGCGCTTTGGTCGAGATGGTATAGGTTTTGGCTTGCAGTCAAATTGCCTCGAGAAACCATTTGTAAGCATCCCTTGTCGCTACATCTGTTAACCCTGAAAGCTTGTATTCCCCTTTCACTTTCAATCCAAATTCCTGCTCGACATTGGCAACAGGAATCACATGAGATGCTCGCACGACTCCATCATTGGGCAAACAGCAGCACCTTGAAATTCTTTCCGCTGTCAGCTGATCTGTTGGTTATTAAGCTACACCATATCTCCAACAGCAAGTTGCTTAATCAAAACTGCAGCCTGCGGATGAACAGGTATCCCTTGCCAATCCAAGTTGGCGAACACTCGCAGCCGCAAATCTTGCAGCCAGGCATCCACTCAGCAAAGCGCTAACTGCTAGACTAGAGTAAAGGGGATGCATTGCAGAAGAGAAGCTACCATGGCGATGATGAGATGCAGAAGCAGAGAATATTGAGCTAAGAACACCTTGAAGGCGCGATACACAAAACAGGAGAAGCACAAAAGCAATCGTCTGCATGCACTAACCCTCTCACAATGAGTTCCCAAAATAGCGCGAGCCACGGTGTCGCAACCATCATTGCCCTTTTCTCGCTTTCCAAGATTGCATGCAAAAGAATCCCCAATCATTATTAGAGCGGCTTCCGGCTCTTGTACCACAGCAAAGGGGCACTGAATCAGGGTAGGCAAAGCATAATGACGTAGTCTGAAACCATTGACCGGTACAGAAATTACCCCCCCCCGCAAATCTGCCAAATAAAAAGAGATGGCCCCGCATGCTTGAAAGATCAAGAATGGTCCTGATCATTGTAATTTAAGCTTCCCAGGCATCTTCCCAAGGCGGGAATTAAACACAAGGACCACCTGTCCCCGGACAAATTGCCGTGCTTTCGGGTGATCCAGCCATTTTTTCTGCCTGGACTGTAGATTGTGTAGCACCGCAAAGCTATGCAACCGCTCTTCGTCTAGTTCCTGCAAAAACATCCAAACGATAAATAACAGAATCTTCCAGAAGAAGCCGATCTGCAATCAACATCCGCAGACTCGGAATCACATGCTCCACTTGGGTGATTGCCTCCATGCCAAATGCCAACTTGAAAGGAGTCAATCCTGTTGTCACTTTATAAGTTGTCCGATAGGCCCATAAGACGGAAGGAAGTTTCACATCCCAATCCGTTCGATGTATATTCACCAACTTTGTTAATATCGGAATCAATTGCTTATTAGTTGATTCTGCTTGCCCATTCGCCTGAGGATAATATGGAGAAGATTTTTTGTGCAATACAAAATAAAACCGTAGCATTCTCTCCATCACCTTATTCAAAAAATGACTTCCTCGATCACTAACCAGCTCAATAGGGCAGCCATATCTGGAAAAAATAGCCTTATATAAGCACCCAGCCCAGAAACTGCAGTATTATCCCTCAAGGGCCATGCCTCCACCCATTTGGTAGTGTAATCCATGGCGGTCAAAATATACTTATTACCCGTGTGAGCTGCAACTGGTTTAAAAGGTCCAACAAAATCCAATCCCCACTTTTGAAAAGGCTCCAAGGACAAAACCGATTGAAAAGGCATTCTGGATCTTTTAGTAGGCTGCCCCATCCGCTAACACACATCACACTGCTGCACATAATTTCTCACATCCTGAAACAATGTAGGCCACCATAATCCGGATTGGAGAACCTTTCGAGCCGTGATTAATGCTGCAAAGTGGCCTCCCGCAATACCGGTATGGACTTCCTCCAAAACCGCTTCCTGTTCTTGTGGTAGCACACATCTGAGTAATACATCCACCATCGTACAATAATAGAGCTTCCCCATAATAATCTCAAAATTCCTTCTTCTGATAGCCATACGTTTCCTCATACCATGTCCATGGAATGCTAGGGATGACCCTTGCCTATTGTGTGGAACTGCCGATCCCCTGCAACCACACCTGTTAGAAATTCATCAGATACACCCGTCGGCGGCTCACCGGAATCTAGCCTGGATAGGTAGTCAGCCACCGCATGCTGAGCTCCTGGACGATGTATGACCTCAAAGTCAAATTCTTGCAGCAAAAGCACCCATCTGGCCAATCTTCTCGTCAAATTCTATTGACGTACCAGGTATAAAAGATCCGAATGATCCACATGGAAGAAAAAACGTCGGCCCAAAAGATAATACCAGAACTTCTTCACTGAATAAATCATCCCTAAACATTCCGTTTCGGTTACTGAATAATTCCTTTCTGCGGATGATAAACATCTGCTGGCATAATAGACAGGTCGGAACCATCCTTGCCTTTGTTCCTGCATCAACACACTGCCAATAGCTCGATCCAAAGCATCCACAAACACATGAAAATCCTGACCCCAATTCGGAGGAAGCATAATCGGAGCTTTGGACAGCTGAAGTTTTAATCTCCGAAAAGCCAGATCACATTCCTGGGTCCATTCAAAATCTGTAGCATGAGCTGCCTCAGTAATCGGGATTGCCAAATGCGCGACAAACCTCAAATGCCTCCCATGCCAACGAGCTTGACCCAGGAAAACCTGACACTGCTTCTGGTTCACCGGTGGAGGTGCTTCCATAATTGCGGCTATTTTATCCAGATCCACGGAAATGCCATCCTCGGAAATTATATGCCCCAATAGCCTGCCCACTGCGAACAGCAAATGCACACATTAAAGGATTCAAACTGAATTTCACCTCTCTGCATTTCATAAAGCATAATCGTAATTGCTTCAAGTGCTCTAATTGCGCTCCAAAAACACTGAGATTATCCAGAAAAATTCTCATAAAATCCGTCAAATAAGGACCAAAAATTTGAAACATATCCCTTTGAAAAGTTGAAGGCACATTCCGCAATCCGAACCACATCACTGTGCATGCAAACACACCCCATGCGGTAATAAAAGTTGTTTTTGGCTGATCCCGCAATGCCATTCTTATTTGGTTATACCCACTAAACCCATCCAGAAAAGTATACATCTCATGTCCTGCTACATCATCCAAAATAGAATTCAGAAATGGAAGAGGAAAAGGATCTGGAACAGTAGTAGCCGCATTCAATTTTCGGTAATCCACACAAATTCGGATTTGCTTGTTTTTCTTTGGTACGACCACAATGGGAGAAATACACTCCGGATTATCAATAGGGGTAATAAAACCCACCTCCAAAAGACGATCAATTTCCATCTGAACTTGCTTTGCCACATTTGGATTCATCCTATATGAGTGCTGCTTCACTGGCACCGCATCCGGCCTATTTCAGATTTATCGTATGCTAATAAAACATAGGGTCCAATTCCTGCATGTCCGCATATTCCCATGCGAAAACATCCTTAAATTCTGTCAGCAACTTAATCAAATCGCCTCTGAAACTTGCCTCAAGCTGCTTATTAATGTATATGGGCTGCGACTCCGCTTGCTCTCCAAGAAAGACCTTCTCCGATTCATCTTCTTTAACCCTTGTAATTTTCCCCATTTGTGCTTCAAACGCACGTTCTTGCTGAATAACGTCCTCCAAGGATTTAGGACTTGGCAACGCCTGTTGTCGCTCCCCTATCCCTGCTGGAGTTCCTGAAACCCCCACCGAGTTCCCCTTTGGAATCAGAGAAATATCCGCCCAATATAAAGAAACCAAATCCGGGTTAGCTTGCAGAAATTGCTCCTCTTCATCCTCTTCTAATCCTTCCACCATATTTACTGTTTCTGCTATCACAGGCCATGCTGCCTGAACTGGTTGTCTACATGTTCCCAACATCACCCGCACTTTTCTTCGACTCTTTTTTACTGTAAGAATATTTGCTTCCCAATTATGCTTTACCCTTGCTTGTTTTAACCAAGGTCTCCCCAAGATAATGTGTTAATCCTAACTATGATCCTCAATATTCAAGACTACTAAGGAAACAACAAAAGATAAGCCCGCCACATCCAAGACAATGCCCCAAAGTAACCCCACTAGTTGCACTCTTCTTTGATCTGCCATGCGGACTACAAAGGGTGCATGCTCCCAATCATTGAGTCCAAAACGCTCACAAGCTGCTTGAGTAATAATGTTTACTCCCGCTCCTCCATCCAATAGTACCTTGTCAATGTATGTTCCATGGTATCTAACTGAAAGCTCCAGAATGCGGGTATCCGGGATCCTATTTGCCAGAAAACGGGGCTAAATCATCCTGCTCGCCTTCAACTTTCCCGATGGCTACTTCTCTCAGCTGTTTGGACTTTTGTCTTAGCAATGCATTATGAAAATTCGGGACCAATTTTAGTAATGAACCCAAAGGTACTTGTATTGGCGACGTGAGGACCTCTTTCCAAACTGAATTCCAATACTCCTCTTCATCCTTATTTCCAGCTTTTCCTTCCTTTATTTCCAGGCTAACAGTCGATGGTCTTGATGATTTCAATGGTGGTGCGGACTGTGGCAACCAGATCACAGTCTTTTTTCGCACTTCTTCTTGAGTCGTCCAATCTGGAATCTTTACATCGGGTGTTGGAACCACATTTTTACCCGATCGCATGATTAATGAAACCACTGGATCGGACTCCTCCAATCCTTCAATCTGAATCATAGCTACACTAGGCTATTTCCCTACAGCGCATTCCTGCTTCTTCCGATCATATTCCCTAGCTTCAGTACACTCGGATTGCCAGTGCCCATCCCCCAAACAGAAAAGGCATGTCTTGGGTCGATTAGGATCTCAGCCACCTCTTCCGCGACCTCGTCCTCCCCCTTCACCCCGTCCTCCTACTTGACCTTGCAAAGGCGTCTCTGATGTATGAGCATGAGCCATCGCCACAGGAGGCTCTTATCCCTGCCCTGTCTGTGGTTGTTGCCATGTAGAAGAGTCTCGACTCCGACCACCCCAACCATTGAAATAACATTCCATTGTATTATGAGTATTGGTCGTGCAAATCGCACACCACTTCTGATTCATTGCGCACTCCTCAGCAGCATGGCCCAGATTCCGACACTGGGTACACCATAGTTCCTTCAAACTTTTAGCCACCGCAGCAGATTCCGACGATCCG
The DNA here is from genome assembly GCF_014529385.1 of Adiantum capillus-veneris. Classification (NCBI taxonomy): domain Eukaryota; kingdom Viridiplantae; phylum Streptophyta; class Polypodiopsida; order Polypodiales; family Pteridaceae; genus Adiantum; species Adiantum capillus-veneris. The sequence goes on from NC_140958.1 coordinate 6,405,914, forward strand.
GATGAAACACCTTTCTAGTGACGCTGGGATTTTTTCCGCGGTGTCTCTTCCGACTCTTTCCCGAATCGCTGCTGCCTGAGTCTGAGGAGTCTGATGCTGTGGACTCCGACTCCGAACTATCACTGCCGCTGTCTTGCGACTTCCGATGAGATTTCTTCCCCTCTTTTTTTTTTTATTTCTTTGGGGATTATGTATCCTCTAAAGCTTCTCCTGCTACTACAGCCGCAATTACATTATCCAGTGGAGTAGTTACCTTATCCACTGTTGCCATAGCAGTTCTGAGATCCTTGTTGAGCCCCCGTAAAAAATAATCATTCAACACTTCTGCTGGCGGCCTTTGTGCCTGAGGTACCCTCTGCAAAATCATCCGAAATTTTGCAGCATAATCCTCCACTGGCAACGACTTCTGCCGCAGCGTTCGAAGCTTTTCCAAATGTTGAGGGACCGTATTTTCCGTTCTAAACCTTCCTAAGAACGCTCTGGATACTTCATCATATGTATGAAAATGATCATCAGGGTATTTGGACAACCATTCAGCAGCTTTCCCCGAGAGTGTAGATTCACTTTAGGGCCAATTTGGATGAAAAAAGGGCTGTCTAAGGATCTAAAAAGGGGAAACCTAAAAATACCATGAAGATCTTACCAAAACTATTTAACATGGGTACTCATTGGATAGAGTTCATCAAGCGCCACCCATGGACCATTTGAGTACTAAATTTGGAGTTCATATGCAAAAGTTATGGCTAAAATAGTGAAAAATATTCCAAAAGCAAGTGAAGGAGATCTTGACACGTGTACAAAAGTGCCATACTTTTGTAAATGTGGCTCCTCTTTTACCCTTAGATCAAGGATAGAGAAACCCTAAACAGCCCTTATTTTATCCAAATTGGCCCTAATGAACACTAATTGTTCATGGAGAGGAATCACCACCCCAGAATGATTCAATCCATAAGCTTTATTAAATTGGCACAAATGTGTATCAAGGTCTTCTCTCGAAAGACCTCAAAACCGACTATACTTAATCTGAGGATGTGCCATCATCCCTTGCCCAACTGTACCTCCTTCCGAAAAAAGTTTTTGAACACTAGGAAGTGGGGACAGTGGCGGAGACACCCTCGGAATGCTTACCGTAGACGGTGGTGGAGCAACCTGTGTGGGTGAGGGTGAACGTACGACAGGAGGACATGACTGACTGTGTGGAGTACGCCTCGCTCGCCGCAACCGCCTACCATGCACCGAGCTTGGTGATGGAGATACAGATTCCTCAGCATGCGGTGTAGAAAAAACAAATTCATTTGAACCGCCTCTCCTCTGACGTCTTCCTACAATTGGAACCACAGGGTCAGGAGGACCCTGCGACCTAGTGCGCATGCATATTCATCGCAGGTCGTCCATCACGCATCGTGGTCGCCAGATGTAATGGCTATTTCCCACACAGGAGAAATAGGCATTACGGGAATGATTACCCTCAAACTGCCTTACATTATGTGAACATCAAACACATAGAAATAGGATAGAAGACAGTACACAGGAACAGAACACCTCCTGCTTCATTCATATGTAATTCGGACGCTTCAAAGAGTGTGACCGTGGGATACTTCTTCGTCCTCCTTCATTCCATAGAGGGACATGTGGACTTTGTGGAGCGCATCTGTCTTTTTAGATCAGAGATTGGAGTTACGGTTACCAAGATATCGCCTGATTAAATTTCACCGGGGGCCAGTTCCAGTCGGCTTGGTCGGGATGCCATCTAGGAATTTTGGGAAAACATGCCGCACTTGGCTTTAAATATCTCTCTCTCTCTCTCTCTCTCTCTCTCTCTCTCTCTCTCTCTCTCTCTCTCTCTCTCTCTCTCTCTCTCTCTCTCTCTCTCTCTCTCTTTCTCTAAAGACTCCAGAAAGTTGTGAAGGGCACTCTCTGCTATTCCCCGCCTTTGTTGGTTGGATAGCTCGTAGACAAAATCACAAGCAAAATACCCAGGGTAGTGCACATAAGCGAGCTCACACTATCCAATTAGCAAAGCTCTCTCTCTCTCTCTCTCTCTCTCTCTCTCTCTCTCTCTCTCTCTCTCTCTCTCTCTCTCTCTCTCTCTCTCTCTCTCTCTCTCTCTCTCCCCCTCCGCACTCATCTGAATATTACAGGACTTTGTGTTATAGGTTTGCGCTCTACGTAGTCTTTGGCGTACAGATTTGAGCTACTGGTTAGTAGATATTATGTTGATCTTTTTGGATAGTGTTTAAATCCTGCTAACCTTCATGCTGTAGACTAGTTTGCAGATTCAACTCAAAATGGTGTCCAGCTCCTACAATCAAGTCCTCTAAGATTGAGTAATTTGTTAATGTTTTGTATATATAGCGCTATGGTTCTCATGGTTCCTTGTACCTATTACTTTGTCGGTATTTCATCTTGCACCCATCAGATGTGCAGATCTTATACGGGTGCGTATTCAAGATGACAAGGTATACAACGCTCTTTGATAGTTATTGGTGAATATCTTGCATATCTTTCATTGAATGCCTCTCATTTTTTGTGCGGCCACAGGTTGTTTAGCTCAAAGCGATGCTACAACTCACTTCTTTGCCCACCCTGAATGCGTGACTCCTATACAACGCCTCCCTATTTTCTAATGAAAAAGAAACCTATTTGTTGGACATTTCAAAAACATCAAAAATCGAAAGAAATACTTTGGTTCTTTTAGCATTTACTTTTTTCGCTTTTGGTGAACGAGATGTTATCAGGGACATGCAATCAATAGATTCTCGTTGCCTTGTGGAAAAATTTAGGAGATTAGAGTGGATATTATGAATTGACATTGCTTTTAGTCATATACAGGAGTAATGCTTCTCCACACATGATCATATCATACCCTTGCCTAAACCACCCCCATCGTAGGCATAGACCACTTCAATCTTTTCTTAACTCTGGCACCCTGTATTGATGGAGATCTATGACCACACATATTACCCCTCCTCATGTCCAACACAACACTCCTATTTCTATTGATAACAACTCTGTAGATGCCTAGTAGACCCGTTCTGTGTTTAAGTTTGTCATCACCCATTGCCATTTTTTTGCTTAAGCTTGGATAAAGTTGATGAACATAAGACAAGTCTTTATGAAATGGTTGGTTCAATTGCAAGTGAATTCAACTTATCGTAAAAACATGTGGATGTGAGATTGACTTTCATATAAGGTTGTGTTTAGCCCCTACTCATCTTCTTCCTAAAGCCTCCAGTGAGATCACTGGAGAAAAGAGTATCCTAAGAGATTTTTAGTGAGATTGGCGCATGACCTATAAGCTTGCTTACGGTTTAAATGCTTGAGTAGCTTGTGGATATAACTAATTGAATGTCATAGGTAGGATGCTTGAAAACCCCAATCTATAATAAATATATATATCAATGGTTAAAATAAGCTATTTTTTGGCATAGTCTTAGCAAGAATAACTCGAAAATCTTAGCTATGTTCCAAGCCTAAGCAAAAAGTTTTTTTTTACTATGTTCTGTGAGTTTATGTTTGCCACTAAATCGCATGAAAATGAAGAAACATATGGTTGTATTGTTTTTCTGTGGAAAGGATACTTGCAAGTTTCCATGTCTTGGAATTGTAGATATTTGTGCTTGGATGCGTGCGTGGATGCTCGTTAAGATTTATGGTTTGTTTGTCCATGTTGGCTTAATTTATGTCTTTCTTTGAACAATAGTATATTGATGCGGGTGGAGTATCACTTGCTTATTTGCTCAAGATATCCCACTTAGCTACCTATTAAACTCTTTAACTTTCCTTTCTAGTATCTTAGATGGTGGGCCTTGTGATTTCATCACTTGTTTTTTCCAATTGACGTTGCTGTCTCCTTTATTTAGCTGCTCCTCGATATTAATCAAAACCTTGCTTTCTTGAGTGGCCATTCACACTTAACGGCCTTTAACACTTTGCTCTCGGTCTTGAAGATTCTCTCCTTGCAAGTCTTCGCCAACTTCCTCTGTTCGTAGTGCTCAAGCCAGGCCGCTCGTCCTCGCGCTAGCCCTTGATGATCATGATCAACCTCTTGACAGCACACTCTTCTTCACGCAACTTCTTGCCTTTTAATATCCGCCGCTGACCAATTTTAATTTAGCTGCTTGTTTTTTAAAATGGTTTTTCATGCTTGCTTTATTTAAATCATGGGTGGCCATTCCCGTTAAGTTGCCCTTAGGCAGCGTCATCAAGCTCGACAATGCAATCAATGTTCATGAAGTGATAACAGAACTAGCAAGAAAATAATAGCACTTGATCCCTTCCACATTCATCCCTTTTATCATGGTCTCTTTGTCCTTCATAGCTTCGCTCATGCCGATTATGTCTAACCCGATCTCTATTATCGTGTCAATCATTCCTACTGCAACCTCCATCATCACCTCTTCTCTGACTTCTATGCTCATGTCCATTCTCATGCTCACTTCTGCTATCATGTCTACCATCTCTACTGTTTTGTGTTGTTTCTCTCCTTTCAACTTAGCCTCATGCTCAAGCTCCTTTTGCAAATCCTTCTATCTTCAAGGAGATGGAGATGATTATTACTTGGTCCATTGCAAATAATGCTTTTCACAAGGTCTCATAGATGTATGTGATGAAAACAGCCCACGGAGTTTTACCAAGTACTTATGGTGCTCTCTGAAGTCCATCACATTTGACTTACATAACAACTATAGCACCACAAATCGCCGCATAAAAAATTGACATTCTTTTTCCAAAACAAATCATAGAAAAAACTTGTTATTTTGTGATTTCCTCCTAGTGAATGCGAAGCATCACAACAACGCCATGGCTCCTTCTTTTTTCCCTTGTTTCCACACTAAAAACCTTATTTAGTTTTAATGGGCGGGTGGTCATTGGCCTTTGGGCGCCCTTAATTAAGTTAATGGGCAGCTTTGAAGCCAGGTAGCCTTTTAATGGGCAGCGTATTCAGCATACATGATTATCAAAGCATTGATAAGCACGGCATTCTCCTCCAACAGTCCTTGACTAACAATTTCATTGTGAATTTTGATGCCCGTAACAAGGTCTTGAATAGTTCCACATGCCCTCAAGATGCAAGTATAAGTGATTGATTTTGCCAAAAGGCATCCCCTTCACACTCGATGAAAATATCCTAGAGCTTCTTACCGCACCCGTGTTGGGCGTTCCCCACAATCATTGGATTCCAAGAGACGATATTCCGGACACAAAGCTCTTCAAAAACCTTATGTGCTTCCGTACGGGCACCGCATCTAACAAATTTAACTTCCAAAGCATGTGAGTCCATTAGCCTTCTGGCATGCAACTTAACTCAAGCATTGCCAAGTGCGGCATGTTTTCCCAAAATTCCCAGATGGCATCCCGACCGAGCCGACTGAAACTGGCCCCCGGTGAAATTTAATCAGGCGATATCTTGGTAACCGTAACTCCGATCTCTGATCTAAAAAGACCGATACACTCCACAAAGTGAGCACTTCAGGCCCATGCATTCACTTCATCTCTATCCCTCCAATTGCAGTTGCCCAATCCGGTACAGATCTGCAATCGACTTAAACTTCAAACTGCCATAACTTTTTCACCGTAGCTCCAATCGAAGAGCCATAAAGATATGCCAGTAGAGCACTTCAATGACTGTAGTCCTAGATCATAAACTCCCATCTGTGCTCACTTCAAGCATACTCCTTTTTAGCATCATCAAGGAATCTGGTGGCCCTTTAAAGGCGCATCTGGCATACATTAATCGTAAACTAGCTTGTTAGCAAGCACTGAACATTGACCATTAATCAGGTAAGCTTCAATTAAGCTTGATGTGCATCTTCCTGGTATATTTCTTAGCATGGTAGTAGAGTTGCACGACAGCGCTAAGAAGGAAATGGAGTCGAGAACAACTACTCAGATAGAAGCAAAACCCATGTCAATGTGCCAAAAAATTGCAGGAACAATATTTGAATGGACGTGTTCAATTAGAAAAATTGAACATGTTCAATATTTGAATGGATATGTTCAATGAAAAAAATTGCAGAAGTAGGGCAAGGGACTGATTGCAAAAACAAAGGGTGTCATATGCACATGAGTCAAAGCTACTTTAGAGATACAATTGAAGATCATGTTTTGTTGAGTCTTAACACTAATACAACAAGTAACTTGTTGTGCATGCTACAATGATGCCGCAGCGTAGGGCACCCACAAAAAGTAGCCAAACTTTTGCACTTAGATTATAATCAGAGACATGCATAACATTATCATTGCTAGTTAGTGTATTGAAAAGGATGTGGAAGACTCAATGCATTTGCATGTACCTAGGTACATTAAAGTTATAGTTTGCAAGCCCAAAAAGAGTTGAAGGAAGTTGACTGATCGTCTAGGCTCCCTCGATGTCGATTATATTGCCAGCTCGCAAGAAAAAGCACTTGGCCTATGTGTCCCCGTAAAAAAGAACATGCCCATCAGCCTATAGATGGAAATGTATTCCAAGTGGATAATACAAGTGGAAAGTGCTACAATAGCAAATGATAGCTGGTGCACTCAACTTTTCACAAGCATTGACAGCTTTGCCATAACAGTCCCACACCAACACGGAATGGTTCCAACAATCATCTGCTGACACGTGGAAATCCAAGGGCTATTTCTTTTGTTCCATGATTGAAAGGATTGGATCTTTTTTTTTCCTATGAATAAATTGCTCTCTTTAATGTTATGAATGTTTTGATGTCATGAATGTAACAACTTGTCTTCTTTCTTCATGAATTTGTTGATAAGTAGAGTGACTGCTTGTCGGCTTGCTACCTAAAGTGCTTAAAGTGTTTGTGGGAACCTTGTCCAAAGCTTGACGTGATTTTCATGCCTAAAATGACTAAGGTACTTGAAGTGTTCAATTCAAAGATAAACTCTCAAGAGGCATAAAAGATTTCCATGCTTGATTGACTAAGTGCTTGAAGAGTTCAATTCAAACCAAATGACTTAAGAAGCCTAAAAGACATATGGAAAAATTCTCCACATGTGGCCATCATGATGTGCTTGAATCCTATTGGATACACTTTAAAGGGATCCAATGAGAATTTAGATGCATAAAAATAATTAAGTTCTTTCTCTCAAAGAGGACACATGTCCCAAATGATACAATTAAATAATAATAGAGAGAGAGAGAGAGGTGTGGACCAAGCATTAGAGGGGGGTATACTCTCCTACACACACACACACATTCTCTCATTGTGTGGATTGCAAAGTGAAAGAGCTCCATCTCCTTCTCAAAGCTTGTTGAGAAGTGGAGAGCCTACACCAACACTCTTGGCTATGGAATGCAAATCCAACTAAGAGCCATGCTTCAATGCTTAAGCTTGCCATCTTCTTCATCTTCATTACTATGCTATTATGATATGCTAAGCAAGAAGAGTGATGATAAGTGAGGAACTATTTCTTTTGTTCATGGATGATTCTTCTTCTCTTCCCTACCCTCATTCCCCGCTAGCTCTCTCCACCTTCGAAGGTGTTTGAGGCCTTGGGAGTGAGGCTTGGGATAGTTAATGCTTTTTGCAAAGTTTATGTTATGTTCGTGATGCATGAATCTTTCCATCTTCATAGCATCACCAAGGTCACAAGGAACACAAAGACTGTATTATAACAAGTCTCTCTTGATGGGAGAATCTATAACAAAAACGCCTTTTGGAGGGGGGGACTGACCCAAAGTAAATCCGATCCTCAACTATTGTCATGGTCTTTAATACTGTCTCTCTTGCAAAAGTATTCTTCATGCCAAGAGTAGCAACTAATGTTTTGAATTGCCAAAGAATACACTAAGTAAACACATAAGTATATTTAGCATGGTTGACAATAACCAAGAGAGTAGAATGAACATTGATAACCTTGATTTTGCACATGAAGGTGCTAATGATGATGCCCCCATGTTTATCAATTATCTTGTTACTAGGTTGCATCAAGCTATGGGAAACCCTACTTTGCAAACCGAATTTACTCAACAACTTCGTGCTTATGGGACTTCCCTTCCTCTCCAAGAGGAGAGAGAGGTTAGGAGGCCTCTTGATGAGACCCCCAAAAGAATACTCTCTCCCGTACGAGAGGAGGAATCCAAAGAACAAGAAAGTAATGACTCCCTAAGTTCCTCTGAAGATGTGGCTCCACAAAGACAGCGGTCTAGATGATCGCCAACTCCTCCCATGAGGAAACGGTCAACACACAGTCCTTCTCCTCGTCACTCCAAAAGGGAAGAAGAAACAAAGGAAGAAAAGGTCAAGAAATAGGTCACCCTCTTCTCCTTCTTCACCTTCCTCCTCTCTCGATAAAAGCTATGGCTATTCTCCTAGAGAATACAAGAGGGGAGGACATCGCAAATCATACCCTGCATGACGAAGATCACAAAAGCTCAATAAGTTCAAAGAGGGAGGAAAGAGTATCTCTTTTCTCACCTATGATGGCACCACCGACAAAGTATTGGCCTTCATCCAGCAATTTGATGTGGCCTTTGGAGACGAAAGCTTCACGGAGTCCTCCAAGCTACACCATGTAGCTATGCACTTCCAGACGCTTCATAGAAAAATTTTCTCAAATAGCAAGACCATTATATGACTTAACAAAGAAGAAAATTAAGTATTCATGGACTGCTAAGGAGCAAAAAGCTTTTGACAAGCTCAAAGAGAAGCTTACCTCTTACCAGTCCTTATGCTTTTTGATCTCTCAAAGCCATTCGAGGTCCAATGTGATGCTTGTGGTGATTGCCTTAGAGCAGTCTTGCTTCAAGAAGGGCATGCCATAGCATATGAGAGTGGAAGGCTCAATACGGATGAACAGGTCTTGGACATTTATGAGAAAGAGCTTTTACCTTTTCTACATGTCCTAGACACATGGAAGCACTATTTACTGGGGACTCCATTCATTTTACAAACATACCACCAAAGTCTCAAGTACTTCATGATGCAAACCAAGATTTTTGACAAACAAATGAAGTGGGAAAATTTTCTTTCATAATTTTATTTACTCATGTTGTTGGTAAGCACAATCAAGTGGCCGATGCACTTTCACAATGACCAAAAGTCAATGCGGTTTCTATAGCAACTCACAGTGATCTATCTTTTGTGATAGATGAGTATGCTACTGACCATGACTTTAAAGATGTAATGCCATCCCTTTCTTTGGGGAAGAAAGAGGAACCATTCACCTTGCAAGATGGTTATCTTCTCCATGGCAATAGGCTATGTGTTACCCACTCCCTTCGTGAGAAAGTCATGTATGGATCCCATGCTCCTCCCTATGCGGGGCATCGAGGCATTCAACCTACTCTTTGAGGAGTAGAGACGTACTTCTATTGGCCTACCATGAAAGTGGATATACAAGAGTATGTTTCAAAATGTGTGGTATTCCAAAAGACAAAGTATGATAGAGGGAAGAAACCTGGATTACTCTATCCATTGCCCATCCCTAATTCACCACAAGAGCGTATATCCATGATTTTATCTTTGGACTACCTAAGTCTATCCATGGGAATACAAGAATATGGACAATAGTCGACAGGTTTAGCAAGCAAGCACACTTTATTCCTGTGAAAAAGACTATTAAGGCACACCAAATGGCAACCATCTTCATATCTCAGATTTCAAACACCATGGATTACCAACATTCATCGTGTCAGATAGAGATCCTAGAATGAACAGTAATTTTTGGAAAGGTCTCTTTGAAAACCTAGGTACAAGATTGAATTTCTCTTCGGCCTACCACCCACAAACGGATGGCCAAAGTGAGATAGCCAATCCTACGATACTATCTACTAAAGACTTATGTTACAAAAGTAGATCAACGATCACAATGGGAGAAGTACTTACCCCTTGTAGAGAATGCATACAATAATACTATCCATACTACTACAAGAAAAGCACCTTTTGAGATCATAGAGGGAAGACCTAAAAGTCCCTTGCTACTTAAAGTACATGGGAAGATCTTTGCTTCTGTTGATGAGTATAGCCGTGACCTACAAGAATCTTTTCAAAAGGTTAAGGAGGCTGTATCCATCTCTCAACAAAGGCAAAAAGCTGTTGCTGTGCCGACAAGCACAGAAGTGCCTTAACGTTCAAAGAAAATGATTTCCCAAGGCTCGATTAAGGCAAACGATGGGAAAAAATCCTACCGGCTGAGGTTAAAGGGGTCCAAATGAGAGATGGTCTGTTAAAGAGCAATGCTACCTAATGGAGCTTAAAGACCTTAGGGTTAGCTTCATTAAAGACCTCCAAAAGTTAGTGTTAAAAAGTCCTTTGACCTTAGGCAAGCTAGGGTTGACCTTGAGGTGGGGACCCTACTTAAGCATGAGAAACTTGTCAGCTTGCTAACTAAAGTGCTTAAAGTGTTTGTGGGAACCTTGCCCAAAGCTTGAGGTGATTTTTATGCTTAAAATGTCATACAATCTAATATCTAACCAACCGAAATGATTTTCTCATATTGAATTGATCATTTAATGTGGGATAATAAACGGGAACAAGGGTTAGAATATAGACATGTGCTTCTAGACCTACCTCAACACGGGACTAAAAGGAGAGATGGTTGCATCTCAATAGGGGTCCAAAAGGAGATGGTCTATCAAAGAGTAATGTGAAATAAGTACTTCTAGACTTACCTCAACAGGGGACCAAGAGGAGAGATGGTTACATCTCAATAGGGGTCCAAAAGGAGGTAATCTATCAAAGAGCAACGTGCATCTAATGGAGCTTAAAAGACCTTAGAGTTAGCTTCATTAAAGACCTCCAATGGTTAGTGTTAAAATTCCTTTGACCTTAGGCTAGCTAGGACTGAGCTTGAGGTGGGAACCCAACCTAAGCTTGAGGTGCTTGTCATTCTTGATGACTAAGGTGCTTGGGGTGCTTGTCATGCTTGATGACTAAGCTGCTTGAGGTGCTTGTCGTGCTTAATGACTAAGGTGCTTGAGTTCCTTGTCATGCTTGATCACTAAGGTGCTTGAGGTGCTTGTCATGCTTAATGAGGAAGGTGCTTGAGAAGCCTTCATGCATGAGGGGTAAGGTGCTTGAGTCAAAACGAGATCCTACAAACTTAATGAGGAACGTGCTTGAGAAGCTTTCCCATGCATGAGGGGTAAGGTGCTTGAGTCAAAAAGAGACCCTACAAACTTAATGAGGAAGGTGCTTGAGAAGCTTCCCATGCATGAGGGGTAAGGTACTTGAGTCAAAAAGAGACCCACAAATGTTTGGCGGAAGAGGCAACAGGCGGCCGTGGCCAGAAGGACCATAATTTCCTGAGAAACCATTGTAAAACTCTTTTGTAAAGAAGCATCTCTAAGCCGGGAAATTGTCAAGGATGTATGATTATTCTTTTGGGAGTAATTGTATATTATAGAGCCAGTTTTAAGATTAGGGGCTTACGGCCGGACAAACCATTTTTGCAAAGACCTAATCTATAAAGGTCATTTTCTGTAAGTTTTGGATAATCTTTTTTGGAGGAATAAACTGAGAAGACAGCGTACGAATGAGAGCTCCTTCTTGTTCAAACTTGTAATCTTTGCCACTGCGGCTACGGTAATCCAAATTCAGTTTTGTTTCTTGCATTGTGTTCCTCTTACTCTGCTCTTTCATTCAAGTGTAAGCATTCAAGATTCGGTGAAGGTTTCAAACGCGTCCGTTTAGGCCTTAAATCGCTGTTTTGAGTGTTTATATGAGTATTTTATGTTCTTTTGACCCTAGGAGAGGCTTTAAGGACCTAAAAACGATCCTTTAGGATCATTCGTTTACTGTTTTTGCGTACTGTGGGACAAACGATCGCGATCGTTGTACCTCTCCAGAATGCTGTGACAGTGATAGGATATGTTCTTGATAGTCCCCTGTAGCTTCCCTTCAAGTTTCGTGCGATTCCGATATGATTTGCGTGGTGAACGGGCGTGATGACTGTAGAGATGTGTAGAAGGACATAGGCAGATTACTTGGCTTTAGTGCGATTGATTTGCTTGTAGAGTTAGTAGTTGCATCTCTTCGAGTTCACTTCATTAGGATTGACACCCTAGTGAGTTTCCATGCCTCATCCGAGTCGCTTCCCTTGTATCGATAATTTTATGTTGATGCTTGAGAGCTATGCTATGGACGTCCGTCGCGGCAACTCGCAAACATTGGCGCCGTTTCCGGGGAATGCACCTTAGGTGATGAGTGACCGAGTGTGCAGTTAGACTCCTTAAAAAAGATCAATCCACAAATCCATTTTACACCTCAGTTAGGCTGCTAGACAAGAGTTTAGGGCCTAGGGGAATCTAGAGCTAGTGGACCGGCCAGATCCGCTCTTAGGAGATTTAGGGAGCTGTGAGTGAACGTGTTTAAGCATTTTTGCTCTTCAATTTCTCTAATTCGATTGAGTACTGAAATCTCACCCAAAATCCGTCGTGTTTGTTGTGTTTGATTCAAATTCTTATGCTTTTTTCAGTTTTGTACTTAGGAGTAGGATAAGCAATTCACATTCCAATCAGATTGGGGAAAAAGTTAGAGTCGAAGAACCAGAAAACCATAACCTTGGCCAAAAAAGCCATAAGACTCTGAAATTGTGAAAATCTAACCAAACAGGGCTAACATTGATTCAAACAACAGAGTGGTAGCACAAAACACTAGGAAACACTTGTCAGAGGGAGCAAACAAAATTTCATCAGTTTTGGCTCTGGTACTACGATTGCGATTGGTGTACCTCAGTCTCAGAAATGAACAAGATTTGACATGTGCCTTTTTGATAAGATTCTAAACAAGTTTGTCTAAAGCAACCACACCCAAAAACATCTAAAATCAAGGGAATCATGCCACTTGGGTAAAACTAGCCTGACATACCCAAAAACTACAAAATCTTGACTTTTGGTGATCCAAATGCAAAAAGACTTGGGGCATAGCCTTGAAACATCAGTGTCTACAAGCATGCCAAATTTGGTCTGATTTGGACTCAGAAGTACGATCGCGATCGGTGTACCTAAGTGCCATATTTTGACCAGATTTCATCTGTGGAATCCCCGGGTGTCTACAAACATAAAAGTCTAAAGGACCTAGAGCCAGAAACCTCAAGATACCTATCAAACCACCTGAATACAGATCCAAGTCAAAAATTGCTAAATTGGTTTAGAAATTGACTTTCAGTTGACCAAAACACATCAAAACTGGGAAGGAACCATACAGAGGAATATCCTGTACACAGAACAACCCCTGGTATCCTTCAAATCCCAAATCAAATATCAAAATCCAGTCAAACTGATAAATATGGGAGAAACACGCACTTCCAACCAAGAAATGATAAAAACTTGACTTTTTTGAGTCCAAATACAAAAGTGTCTGGCAGGTAGTCTTAAAATAGCCTAGTGAACAAGCTGGTAAAGTTTCATCTGATTTGGACCCAGAAGTACGATCACGATCGATGTACCTCTGGCCCAGATCTAGCTCATTTTTGACCTGATCATAAACCTAGGTTACACAAGATACCAGGAGTTTTCAAAACTCAAATTGGACATATTGTCAATAATCTGCAAGCAAAATTGTGTTAAGATCATTTTGAAGTGTTGAATCTGCTAACAGTTGGAATGATATAGTGATCTCATAGCTATCCAGTGTATTCATTTGCAGAGACCGGTCAAGTAACAGCCCATGCAGTCGCCGGAATTGAAAGATTTTTCCATCTCCCAGGTAAGAGATTTGGATTCGGTCAATAAATCCCACTTTCTTCATGTTTTTGAGATCGGGAAAACAAATCAACACCAGACACCTAAATTTAGCGGATCAAAGGAGTGTCGCGTCAACAGAGGAGAGTGTAAACCAAGGGATAGTACGCCCATTGGAACCGATCCTTGAAGAAGTCATTTCCGATACTTCTTCAGAGAGATCTTCCGAGTGCTTCACAGAACACTTGGGGCAAATAACACTAAACAAGAGAGAAAACGTGGCAGCAGGACCATCAGACCCCTCGGCCATGCTAAAGCTGTTGTTCATCAAGTATCAATATGACAACAAGCAAGGTGCCAAGATATACAAAGACGGTATGGACCGCTACTGTGTGAAAATAGAAGATAGACCAAGCGAGTTCAGGGACTTAGTGCCTGTAAGCTATAGCGGAGACAGGTACCTAGATGACGAGGGTATCATGTATTTGGTAGTCCTAAATCCTAACATTGTAGACAAGTGGGGATTGATGGGCACAAAAGCCAAAATAGACGAGGAACATGAGGAAAGGGCTCCAACAATGAGCTTACCGAATGTGAAATTAAGGCGAGAAAACGAAATGATGCGAATCAACACGGATAATGTCTACCTGGGGTTATACAAGTATAATAATGGAGAGCAAGATCTCTATTATAGATGCGAGGATCCTTACATTGGGGAGATGACTGAGCGGAAAAGACTTTATGTCTTCACCTACACCGAGGGAGCGGAAATGAAAATTGCTGCATATGACAAGTATGGAAGACGATATGCAGCAATCGACAAAAAAGAATTGGAGGGTTATACGTAATTTGGGGGACCACTTCACCATTACTATGTCACTCCAAGCCCTCTTAGAACAGCACCTACAACTGTTGTGCTAGAACCGTTAACCACAGGCGGAGGGAGGACTCATGTAGCTGATTCTTTCAGTCGACCTCATTATTCGATGCCAAGCCCCATGGGAACGTTACATTCCAGGGAATCGATGGCTACGAATCGAGGTAGTACGGTTCCTATCTCTACACATATGGCTGTAGGTCCGACATTTGCAGCCATCCCATCACATTTGCCTCCTAGTAGTAGATTTGGGGCGGGTGAGCCAACGAGAGCAACCTACGACCTCCCTGATGTACGAGAATGATTAAGTCGGGACATGGGAGCAATGAGAGTGACCGCAAACCATAGACGGATCAGACCGTCCCAAGTAGCGAAGTGCATGCCAAAGAAGTATAGCGGCTCGGGGGATCCATATGCCCATGTATCGCTTTTCAAACAAGTCTTAAGAGCGGAACAGATCACTGATTTCCATACTCAATACGAGGGATTCGGGCTGACCTTGGAAGGGACGGCCTTAACATGGTTTCAACCTTTAAACCCTGAAATTTTTTCGAATATTGAACATGTATTGCGCGAGTTCGCAGAAGAATTCTCAAAACGGGGTATAAAGCATAATACTGTATCGCAGATATATGCTTTTAAACAAAGGGAGAATGAAAAAGTGAAGGAAGCGACCTTGAGATTCAAGCAATACATTGAGAGATGCCCGAGAAGAGAATTACCGCAGGACGAGAGATTGTCTGTGCTCTTCGTTGAAGGACTTAGGAATGAAACCTTGAAAAAGGACCTTCACTTGAAGGCCTGTAGCACATTTCAGCAGGTTACGAGGGAAGCATTATATCTTGTCGACAACTGCAAAGCATATGGGGAAGTGTCCGAGGATACTGATTCAATAGCCGGTGGCTCTTCATCGATTAAGAGCGAACCCTCTACCAAGAAAGATGCTCAGGCGTCCTTGATGCCGACAGCTGATCAATTGATAGAGGAGGTAACAAAGAGAATGCAACAACATGTGAGATCAAATCCGGTGATGAGACAGTCTCAGACGAGGAAGTGTGATGCATGCGGGGGGGATCCTCCGGCGCCATGGTGCACACAATAGCCTAAAGCTCCAGTTGCGAGTGGATGAGTACTGAAATGGTGTGCCATAGAGCAGAAATGGACAAATCATAGCACTGAAGAGTGTTTTTATAACAAAAATTTTGTGAGGGAAAGACCGTATGGACCTCCAGCAGGACCATCCCAACCACCTCCTCCAAGGTATCAAGTTGGACCAAATATGAATTTGGTAGCGGGAGCAGACAGACCTCAACCTGTGATGGGTCAACAACCTCCATTACCAAAGGAAAATAGAGCCATGATTAGATACTCTCAACCTTGTGAAGCATCACCAGGAACGAATAGTACACTTCAAGTGTCTTATTACGAGGAACCAAATGAGCCTTACGCAACTGAACTCGAATCACAAATATACGCAGACGAAGCATATCAACCGTGGAAAAATAGTAAGGGTATAACACCACCAACGTATATAGCACAACCTTTGAGAGATCAATATTTGGTAGACGAGAGAACGTTAATGTTCATTGCGAACCAAAATTACAACCCAAGAGGATATCCCAATAGAGCAGGACAACCTATGGGACCACCTCCTCAAAATCAACCAACAATTGGACAGTGCTATAGCTGTGGAAGTACGGATCATTGGGAGCGTAACTATCCTTTCAAGGGCGAAAGAGTGAAAATTTTTGGGTTTTGCGACGGATGTGGCGTGAATCACATATTACCAGATTGCCCGAAGAATCCGGACAACAAGGGAAAAGCGACTATGAATATTGTGGGGGTGATACCAAGCGCTAGCAGTGGATCAGAAACCGATCCCATGATCCGAATCAACGCGATAAACAGAGCCCAAACCAAGGACTTAGGAAAAAACGAAACTTTGGAGGAAAATGTCAAGTTGCCCATACCAACAGAAAATGAGAGTTTATCCGTTAGAACTCAGCGAAAATCCTGGAAGGCAAAACGAGACAGGATGAAAACGAGAAGTTTGAAAACACAAATTGCATGCAAAACGAGTTTCATGAAACAAGGGAACAACTCAAACAAGAGAGAGAGAGAGTAAGACAACTAAGGCCATCAACAAACCGAGGAAAGCGTCCTCAAGAGGATCAATCTTGGTTGACAAAGTGCTAGAGCCGTTAGATGCTCTATTACAAGCATACGAAGCAAGGCTAAAAACAAACCAAACCTTAGAACAGAGATGGTTGACTTACCCTCAACCAGAAGTGGAAACGAAGCGTTTGGAAATGTGTAAACACCTCATTGAGACAACCCAGGCGATGATGGAACCTGAGATAGCTAGAACCCCAGAACAAGAAGTATTGATTCACAAAGAGCGAGAAAAACTAAAAATCGATGAACCAAAACGATTAAACAAACCCAAGCCTGAAACAGTATTGCCACTGGATCATCGAGTTGTACCAAACACGACTGATGACGCTAAATCAATGACAATGATGCAAATTCCAGAGGTTGAAGAACAATGGCCACAACACTTATGGGAAACCATTAGAAACAGAAAGAATGGAAGCGCGACGTTACAATCTGCTCCAATTCCTGAAATTAACATGGATAACGGATTTTTTCCAGCCGATATGCAATCGTTGTATGGGTATGCAGGAACGGAAATTTCGGTGCAAAGCAAAGACCAATCCTTGAAAACCCTGCCTTCATTTATAGGTGAACATGAGGCACAATCGGAGATAAGGTTAGTTCCATCCCAGATGAGAACTATCCCAAATATGGTTGACTCAAAGAGTCTTCAAGAGATGTTGTCGACACCTATAACATGCACCATCACGCTGTCTGAACTCTTGAGAGTCAAACCACATTTGTGGGAAGACATGGCAAAACATATGGAGCACAAGGGAGTAAAGATTCCTCTTTCGACAAACCCTCCGGGAGAAGAAAACAAACGGGGAATTCAACCCAAATCCCAACCAGTGCCCATAAACAAGGTCGGAGATTACTGCAAAGGAGAGGAGGGTAACACAACATTATCTGTTGAGTATCAGGATATAACAACAATAGCTATCCTAGATAGTGGAGCTGGAGTGGCGATTGCTACAAAGAAAATCTGGGAGAAGTGGGGCCGTCCAGCTCTCAGGAAAACTAGAATGAAACTGCAACTCGCAGATGGGTATGTAGAGAGGCCGTTGGGGATCCTGGACCAAATAATTGTAACTTCGTGTGGAATTAACTATGAGCACACCTTTGCCGTGGTGGATTTCGAAAAAACGAACAACTTTGACATTATTTTGGGACGACCATTCATGCGTCAACTCAAAATGATACAGGATTGGGGTTACGATCAAATCTACCTAAAACACGAAGAACTAATAACGAAAATCAACATGAATGATCACAGGTATAGAGACGTTGTGAAAACACCAGCGCAAGAATTTAATTCTACCACTGTAAATGAAAAAGAAATACATGCGTGGATGCAAACAAAAGTGCATGTCTGGATGTGTGGAGCATCCGATTGTGGTGAGATAATACGAGAGGAATGCGTTCTGGAAAGATCCGTCGAAGACAAGGCATATTTCCCAGAACCTTTCTCGAAACATTTATTTGAGCCATTCGGGTGGACTCAAATATTGTCAACCTTAGACGTATGTGTTAACGAATGCACACCTATGAAATTTTGTGACGAAGAAGGATACGACCTAGTAACGTTGCAAATGGCTAGCGTTGTCCTTGAGTCGGGATCAGAGAACGAGGAATAGGAGGAACCTCCACGTGAGACTGGGTGTAAACGAATAACTGATGAGGTATCTGTAGTGAACGATAGGATTCAAACAGAAGAGGAATTCATGGATTCACTATGTTGTGACCTTCCATCAATGGACGACGAAAACCAACTGATAGAGGCTGATGATGAAAGATAAAGTGCATCAGAGACGAATGGAAAATACAGGATGAGAGAGGACAGGTTTTACGAGTTTCATAACCAAAAACCTAGTCGATAGGAGCGGTTTAAATCCAAGAGAGCCAGAAAATCAAGGGCTCTTGTCAATGACAGAACGGGATATCTAAAGCTTGTCAAAGCTGAGGATTGTGTCAAAGACGAGGTCACTGGCCGGTTTATCAAAACTAAACCATGGGAAAACAACAAGAAGAACAGTCACGAAAAGCAGATGACTAAGTCGCAAAAGGAAAGAAAAACAGGGTCCGGAATGACCAAAATAGAGAGGAAAACAGACTACAACAAGCTCAAGCGAACCCTTAGAGACATTGGATGACCAACTTTGAAACAAATGAGGACACGAGTTCTGACAAGATAGATGCACCATCCCATTATAAGAAATATACCATACAAGATAGGAAAATCATAGTGCAACAACCTGTGAGGGAATTGAAAGAACCGGGTACATCGTACGACGGTCCGGAAAAAGCCAAACGAATAGATCTAGCGGAGCTAGGAGAAGATCCAAAACCTGCATATATTGCCACGGATCTTACTGATGAAGAGGAAAAGCTTTTGGTAGCTACTCTTAAACAATATAGAGATGTGTTTGCATGGTCGTACAAAGATCTTAACACTAGAATGGTAACGGGACACTTTTATGTCCTTGGACACTTTTGTGTCCTGTTAAGTGAGCATTTTGCTTGAATTATTTGAACAGTATGAAAATGAATTTTTAGGTGCTATATATGCACAAAGTTGCCTTATGAGCTGAAAAAAACTTAGCATTTTTTTTATCGTATCGATCTCACCATTAACCTTACTCTTGTACAACATTTTTGAACCTAAACTGTGTGAAAAAACGGGTCCTGTTTTTGGCTTTTTTTCAATTTTTGGCAACTATACCACTCTAAACTTCATGTTTGTGAGGTTTAGATGGCTAGAGGTTAGGCCTTCATAGTTCTCAACATGTTTTGATGCTTGTAGGGAGAGCTAAGTGTTAAAATTGAAAGTTATGACCAATTTACAAGAATTGCATAATCCTGTTTTTTGGCCAAAATTAGCACTTTTATGATTTTTTTGGTGGCTTTCTTGATATCCAAATTCAATTTTGATTGTGTAAGTGTAATGTATAACATAAAGCTAATCTTCCTTGAGTTTTGGGGGACCTAATATGCTATATAGCATAGTATATGATGATGGTTGAGTTTTTTGATTGCTGAAGAATACGATACATTTTAGAGTAGCAAGTATAACTTTCTCAATATTGCTAGTTTCTTAGGCCAATTTTGTGTATTTTGTAGGTAGTAACCATATCTAATCATAGACTATAAACTTGGCTACATATTGAGTAATTTCTATGGGTTTTTAGAGGTCATAATGCTAAACCCAGTTTTTTCATGTTTGTTGTATTTAGCACTTTATCATTGCCCCCAAGGTTCCAATTGTATAAGATCCATTATCCTTTTGACATGCTCCATGGCTCCTTTTGAATCCAGAGGCCCAAAGGGAACTAAGAAAACATGTATATAGTATTTGTATTGAGCATGACTATAGAAACTTTGATGATAGGTCCGTAGAATGGCAAAATTCAACTTTTTTGTACCTATTTTTTTTGCCCAAAAAAAAATTAGTGAGGTAAAAGAAACCATATGTTTTGGTCACCAACCCATTGAAGTTAACGGGGCATTTTATCTCATGTCCTAGAAAAATCTCCACCCATATTTATATGCAATCAACCGTAAGAAATTGCTGTTTTGGGCAAAATGCACTGGTCCATCAACTTTGGACGCTTGTAGTGACCAAGGGATGAGAAAAATTACAAGTTTCTCGTTTTTTCCATATGTAGTAGTTATTGAACTATAAGCTCATGAAAGGATTTTTCAAAATGAGTGGATCTACTATGGTTTTGGAATTTTTTTCCAAAACCCTGAAAGGACACTTTTATGTCCTATTAGGTTACCATTCTAGTGTTAAGGGGGTGGATCCTAGTATCTGTCAACACACGATACCCCTTAAGAATGACGCGAAACCCAGCAGACAACGTCCCTATGCTTACGATGAAACATTTGCTAAAAAGATCAAGGAGGAGATAGATAAACTTAAGGAGGCAGAGTTTATTTACGAAATTGAGCACACCGATTGGATTTCACCAATTGTGGTGGTCCCGAAGAAAAACGGAAAGTTGAGAGTGTGTGTCAATCTCAAGACAGTAAACGCTGCTACAATTCGAGACAACTATCCCCTACCCATTACTGATCATGTAATAGAAAGGGTAGCAGGCAAAGAGGCTTACAGCTTCTTAGATGGATTTTCGGGTTACAACCAACTCACAATAAAGCCAGAGGATCAACACAAAACGGCTTTCACAACTGAATGGGGTATTTTTGCATTCCGAGTAATGGCTTTTGGCCTAACCAATGCACCAGCTACATTTCAGAGGCTAATGAGTCATGCTTTTAAAGAACATCTAAGACAATTCTTAGAAGTTTACATGGATGACTTGTGCGTTCACTCCCTTGTAAGACTGGAGCACATAGAACACTTGACCAAGGTGTTCGAAAAATGCAGGCTGTATCGGATTTGCCTGAATCCAGAAAAATGCGTCTTCATGGTAAGACAGGGAAAAATACTGGGACATATAGTGTCCAAAAACGGGATTTCGACAGACATGGAGAAGATCAACGTCATTGTTGATCTACCACGACCAGTAAGGGTGAAACAGGTACAGGCATTTATGGGTCATTGTGGGTATTATTGCAGATTTATCTACTCATACGCTATAATTGCAAAACCGCTTTACGCGCTAATAACTAAATTTGAGTGGACAGAAGAGTGCGAGGAAGCTTTTCAAACGTTGAAGCAGAGATTAATTTCCGCTCCAATATTGAAAGCTCCGGATTGGGAAAAGATCTTTCACATTCACGTGGATGCATCAGCGTATGCAATAGGATGCATACTTGCACAACCTGGAGAGAACAACATGGATTTTCCAATAAGTTACTCCAGCAGACAATTGAACAATGTAGAGAAGAATTACACGACAACTGAGAGGGATGGATTAGGTATGGTCTATGCGGTGAAAAAGTTTAGACACTACTTACTTTCCAATAAATTTGTATTCTTCATTGATCACCAAGCACTGCTGTACTTAGTAAACAAACCTTGCAGTACGGGAAGGATTTTTCGATGGTTCATCATACTGCTTGAGTTTGATTTTACATTAGTGGTCAAAAAAGGTACAACACACCAAAGAGCGGACCACTTATCTAGGATGATGCATGGAGAAAACCCTGTAGGAGTTGACGATGATCTGCCACATGCATATCTTTTCAACATAGAAATTGTTCCAAGATGGAGCGAGGACTTAATTCCTTTGCTGACTATCGGGTCTTTGAATATGACAAGACAACCATCTACCATTGCAGCATCCAGATCATTGGTAATGTTGGCGGGCAGGCTATATAAACAAGGAACGGATCGAATCCTTAGGCTTTGTGTTGAATCTGACGAACGGGAATTGTACCTAAATCAGGCTCATGTACAAACAACGGGAATTCACAATGGGCATGCACAGATGTACCAGATATTGATGAGAGCGGGTGTGTATTGGCCAAAAATGCAACATAGTGTTCATATGCATGTCAAATCTTGTGTCAAATGCACGCTTCAAAAGCCAATAGAACACGCGACTCTATTCAGATTGTCTGTAGCACCCCGATGGAGTAACTACATCGTTGAATACCTCACCACCAGGATCCTGCCTGAGGGGATGAATAGATCACGAATCAAAACAATCATGAAAAAGGCAGAAAACTATGTACTGATTGAGGACGCTCTTTACAAGAGGGGAAAGGACCATCAATTGATAATGTGTGCGACTGAAGAGGAATACATTCCTATCTTAGAGCAAGCACACAGCGGACAAGCTGGTGGACATTTCTCAGCTGACAAAACGGCCAAAGCAATTCTTATTGCGGGCATATGGTGGCCTACACTATTCATGGATTCTAAAGAGTTTGTGAAACGATGTGATGAGTGCCAGAAAACAAAAATTCCAAGAGCGCGAGACGATATGCCCTTAAGGCCAATGATGGGGGCAAGAGCGTTTGCGAAATAGGGAATAGATTTTGTAGGACCGATAACGCCTCCGGGGTATAAAACGCACGCTCAATACATTATAGTGGCAACAGATTATCTAACAAAATGGGTGGAAGCTAAAGCAACAGCCAGAAATGATGCAAAAAAGACAGCATAGTTCCTATGAATTACCAATTGAGCTCGTGAGCGATAGAGGCACTCACTTCATCAATGAAGTGATTGAATTCCTATTGGACAAATTCATGGTAATTCATAGGAAGTCCGTCCCCTATCACCCACAAGCCAACGGCCAAGCAGAAAGTACAAATAGCTTACAAAACATCCATCGGAACGACTCCATTCAACATGGTTTATGGAATGCAAGCGATTTAAACAATTAGAATGGACGGGCCATGAATTATTCAATCAGGTAGATGTCCTAGAAAAACTGGATAAAACTAGATTGAGAGCAGTTGCATCAATCTACACGCAAAAACGAAACATGAAATTATTCTTTGATCAACACGTAATCAGCAAGGAATTTGCTACTGGGGATTACGTTTTAATGTATACCCTAAAACAACATTCCCGAAAACTCAAAAAGCGAGGGAATGGACCCTACGTGATTCATGACATATCAGCTAGCGGTGCCATCAAACTTGCGACATTAGAGGGAGAGGAAATGCCTAACTGGATTAGTGGTTGCAGACTAAAGAAATACAACTTGCCACTAACCACAGAAATGCTTGCCAAAATACACGCTGCGAAGGCGCGCAAGAACAAAGCAAAAGAAACAAAAGCTCAAGCGCAGGAGGAGGCCAAAGTCAGGATTTTAAAAAGAAAACAAGCATTACAACAACAACTAATTCCTACACCAGCGGACACGACTCAAATTCCTTTATCTATCATTCAAACTGATGAGCAATGGGAAACAAGAATTGATGTTCGAATCAATGTCAAACTCCCGCATGACAGGTATCAGCGAGCATTAATTGACACAGGTGCAAGAGTGAATGTGATCAACTTCTCCACTTACAGGATGCTTACAGATGAACCACTCGTGCAATCCACATGTGATCTACGAGTGGCAAACGGTGCAAAAATGCCAACGCTGGGAATAGTAAACTTACCAATCAATCTTGATGGAAATAGTTTCCCTCGTCAATTTTTCGTAATGGAAGACGGAGAAATTAGAGAATCAATATGTTTAGGAGTTCCATGGATGAGAACGTACAATGCAGTCACTGAATGGTCAGAACATGCGTTAAGGTACACACACGACTCTAACGTGTACATGACTCCATTCACAAAAACAGATCACTCGTGGCCAAGTATCCCCATCGACAATAAGCAACCAGCTATTCAGCCAAAAAAAACCCCAAAGGTTATTCAGAAGGTCTGGATCAGGAAATCATTGCTGACCAACAAACCGAGCAAGATATGGCTACCTAAGGGCAAACTCCTGACGGAAGCAGCATCATCTCTAAAACCTTCGGAAGCTACTTCCAAGTGGAAATGGCAACCAAAAATGGATAACGCTAAAATGCCAAAGCTCGAAAGGAACACCAAAACTCAAAACACGAAGCCTGAATCTTCCAAATGGCACTGGAAACCGGTGAAAACTAGAGCAGAATCGGTAACGATGTAGCAAACCACATATAAATGGGTTCCAAAAATAGTTGTTGGCACAACACCCACAATCAAGGAAAGAGCATTTCAACTGCAAGCTCTCATGTTCCATAAACAGCTACCCTCGCCATCAAAAGCTACTGAACACTACATTCAGTTCCCACAGCATGTAGAGCATATTGTTACCCAACGCATTGTATCAAACATCAAAATAGGGCCACATGACACGGCCATGCATCGACACAGAGTTCAAAACCCATGTACATGCACCACCCTTCGTCTGAGACGACTCGGACAAGGAAGGGAGGAGTAACAGTCAGGGCCATTAAGAGGTCCAATGTGTATATAAATACATAATGTGTGTGTTTTTTTCATTATTTAGAGTTCATTTTTGAACAAATTCGATCAAAACCTAGCATGTTTAGCAGTTTCCTTTTTGTATCATCCGACTAGCATAATAATGAGTTGTAATGACAAATCCGGAGCATTGGGATGCTTCTAGAGAAAATATATGCTTAGGGGTGAGTATAATAATTTTGGCTAAATTTCGCCAGTTAATAAGTATTTTCATTTTATTGTGTTTGATTTTCGTTAATAAAACATCTAAAATTCAAAAAAAATCTCGATCACAAGTGTCGGAATCAAGTTCTGGAAGCAAACGCCGAAGTATCATGATAAAATTATCAAGCATGGAAGATATGAAGCTAATCTGAAGATGTCAAATTTCAGCCTCAATGATCATGACTACATTTCGTCAAAATCGCATCAAACGGTCATACGACGCCGGAATGATGAACGGTTCGACCCACAAGTGGTATGCAGATTAAATCAGGATCAATGGTGAGAAAAATCAACCCTGTGTTATGAAAATCTCGGGAAGATATAGATCAGGTAGGCCAAAGTCTAGCTCATTGTTCATTGTCACCTTTTGAGAGAAAGGAGAGATCTTTTTTGACCTAGAGAGAGCTGCCACGTTTCTGCCCCGTATGGATGGTTGGAGCTAGCATTTCACACCAGATTTCACAGGTATGTTCCCTATTAAGTAAAGATCAAGTCTATTATGCATGCAAGCGCGAATCCTTGCACAAACGGGCGAAAGGATCGAATCAAAGTCGGATTGGGTCAAAGAGGTCGAGGGCCCTTAGAGGCTTCCATACAGAACTTTTTTCAGCCACAGAACATATCAATGTGCTCCCCACAAGGTCAGGAACAAAGCCATGTGGTCAAAACCAAATTTGGTGATGGTACACCGATCGCAATCGGTGTACCTCCCTAATAAAAATTGGGACAGATTTTGCAAAACACCTCCCCTCAACCTCGCCTACAACCTGTTGGTGTCAAAACCAAATTTGGCCTCCATGGTACGATAGCGATCGATGCCCCCACTTGCAGGTTTTGCAGCTTTTGAGTTGGCCCATGCTTGGAACTCAGTTAAAAGTACACCCTCTTGAATTTTCAAGGAAAATGTACAAATTTTGCTCATAGAATGGGCCCAATTTGTCAAACACAACCCAAAAGGGAAAATTTGACCTACAACTATCCAAATCTGGTTAAAAATGATGATGGATGGTTTGGAAGGAACACTTGTCCGACTAAGGGTGAGGACAGTTGCAGAAAACCTCGGATGGATCTCAATATCTCCTACAAGTATAGATATGGTAATTTCAGTCACGTCTGATCACACAAAGCTAGAATTGGAGCCGAGGATCACTTAAGGATGCTGAAACATCACATGGATATCCAAGAAATGCCTGAAAAATGCACAAATCTGGAAAACCTCCTAAGACAGGGTATAAAGTGCCTGATAAGGTCAAAATCAGACAATGGAGTAGGCTGATAGTAGCAGAACATCATGGAAGCAGTGGGAGCTCAAGAACTAGCTTCAACTAACTCCAGGATCCAACCAAAATTCATCAAGAAAACCAAATGTGGTTAGACTTAGTAAAATATGGTCAAATAGTGAAAAATTGCTCTAAATTGTTCATTTTAAGTACAAACTTGAAAATAAATCATCAGTGGGCTAGGCAAGCATAGGAGATCATGACCATCTAGTTTCCCCCAAATTTGGCCTCTGTACTACGATCGCGATCGGTGTACCTCAAATCCAAAATTTGACCAAAACCTATCAGATCCCTTGTACACATCTTGTTCAAGTCACCATCCAAGTTTCAAGCCAATTGGACATCAATAACTCATAAAAAATCAGAGTCTAGTCCAAAACTCCCTTGTAACCCAGAAATAGACCTATAAACTCAAAAGTGGTCCAAAAGACACACAGAGTGGACCAAAATGACCCTCCAACTATCAGCAACCCACTCATATGATCAAATCCAAATTTGTGGCCTCTGTACTACGATCACGATCGGTGTACCTCAGATCCAGAACTGGCTCAAATTTTTATCAGTCATGGCTCTAGCCTTCCTAGTCCCACTGGTGAAATATGGACAAGAATGGATGAAATTTGTTCAAGTTATGATCAGTTTTAACTTTTAAACTGTTTTTACTAAAAAGTCTAAATGAGATTGATTGCGAAAAGCAAATCCTGACAGCTTATGATTCTCCTGACAAAGAATGCCTCGCTCAAAGAAAGACAGCAGGCAGTGGACAGCAGCACCATATGAAGTGGAGGAGCTTGCCACAAATGAGAAGGCTCACATCTCGGATGAAATACTGGCTCAAATCCCTGCCCACATCTTCATCTCGAAGTTTAAGGATGCTGATGGCGACTTGGTAAAGACAACTATCATGCCACGGGAGATATGGACTCTCCACCAAAATCCGGAAGTAATAGAGGCTGTGCAGGCGATACACTTGGAACAATTTTTTAGATTACAGCCATGGGGAACAGATTACATGAGGGCCGACGAACTCATGAGCTCAATACAATATGATGGGTAGGCAATGCTTGCAGACAAAGATGGGTCAAAGTTTAAAGTAAAGATCACGAAGGAGATCATCAATGAAGCCTTGCATTTCCTCCCAGGACAACACGATTTGTTAGCAAAAACAAAGTCACTAGACAATGAGAAGGCATTCGTCAAAGTGAAGGGGAACAAATACAAATACACTGACATGATCTATTGAGAGATGGAATTGCCGATGAGATTGATATCTCAACATTTCAGAGTTCAAAAGCCTCCTCGCTACACCGAGCCGATCCTGCACATTGCAGTGGTCATGGCTCTAGCAACAACTGAAAACAGAACCATCCGATGCAATTATGGTTCTTACATCTTGGAAATCTTGGTCGAAGCAAATTTGAAAAGCTCGGCAAAAAAAAAAAACCTACATGAGTGCAAGGCCGATGCTAACCAGAATAGCATACCAGGCTTTGGGAATGATCGAGGATTTGCCAGCAACCAGCTCACAAAAGGCCTTGATCCAGAAAGCTAAGCTGGTTGCACACTCTGTAAGGACAACACCTGGCGCTACATCATCGCGCTCATCAAAGGCCACCAATAAAAGTTCTAATGATGAAGAGAAAACGGAGACAGATGACGAAGGGAAGTCGCAAGAGTCTAAAGATAAAGTGCCTTTAGAGTTTGAGGAAAGTGAGGAGGAAGATTCAACAAAGCCGCTTGAGAGAAAACGAGGAGAGAGAAGTGCAATACCACAGTCGGACATGCAAAAAGCATATGCGGAAGCCCAGAAAAGAGTCGAAGAAAGACGCACCAAATTGCGGGCTGACAGACAGGCTCGAGCAGTGGAAACGCAACAGGCACAAAAACGAAGATTAGAAAGGGAAAGGCAAGAAAGGATAGAAAATGCAACTCGCCTACGGGCTGAGAAGCAAAGAATGGAAGCAGAACAAAAGGCTGCTGAAGTGGACATATCCTCACAGTCCACGGAACAAACGAAGGAAAAAGACGCGGCTGAAGAGCAGAATCAGGTTGAACAACTTAAGCAGATCCAGAGAGATAGGAATCTTGAAGCGCGACGCACGGTGGATCTCACCCACCAAAGAATAATCAGGATTCTAAAGAAAAGGAAAGCGGAAGCATCTGCTTCACAACAAGGCGAGGAAACTTCCAAAAGGAGACATGTGCGAGAAAAATCGAGCCCACCTCCTCCCTCGCCAAAATCACCTCCTCCCTTGCCTCGAAAATCACCTCCGCCATCACCCAAATCTCCACCTCCTCCCCCTTCTCCATCGAACAAAAAACAGCCAACTCCTCCCCCTTCAACCTCGCAAAAGGAAGCTTTACTACCTACAGAATCCATCGGATACCAAGAAGCATGCCAAGCAGTGACTGGATTTGATTACAAGCAAACACTGCGAGAGTTAGAACGGCAATTCCAGTGTCAATATGTGGTGCTGACTGAAAAAGAAAGGCAGGTACAAGAAGCCCGACAAAAGCAAGAATCAGAGCAAGAAGAGTTAGGCAGCCTAAGAACACAACTAGAACTCACAACAAAGGAAAGAGACCTTGAGCGGCAGCAGGCTCAATCTCTGATCAAAGATTTAGTGGACGTCAGGACAGACCTGACTGCCAAAGAGAAAGAGTGCCAAGAGCTGACGGCCAGAGTGCAGAAAGCGACAGAGCCGCTTGCCTACGAAAGTGCAATATTTCAAAGGCTTAGCAACTCCTACAGCACTGTCAAGGGCACTCTGACGGCTTTGATAGCTAATCAGGAACCTGCTGGAGCATTGGTCTCCACATCTGACAATGCCACAGCAGCGAACACTATAGCAGTGCTAAAAGCAGAGCTAGAGCAAGAAAGGCTTCAAAGATAGCTGCTCGTAGCAGGAATGGTGGCCCAGACAGCGGCAAACGAGTTAAAATTAAAAGAAGTGGAGCAGCAACTCGCTCAAGCCAGCGCTGAACTCCAGATTCAGAGACAGATCGATGAAACATTGCTAAAGGAAAAAGAAGATATGCTTGTCCAACAGCAGATCAAAGAAGACAAGGCACAGACTCAACCGCAACTGCTACCTTGACACCATGTGACAGACTTGCCTGGAACCTCACACCAAGGGCAACAGGAGCAAGAATTTGAAGGACCTGATCTGGACATACGAAAGGAACTTAGTGAAAGCATTCAGGACATGCCAGAGGGGCCAGCCAAGGAATATATGCTCTATGAGAAGAAGATACTGGAGTCAGCAGCCCTGGCATATTTACAACCACAAGAGCAAGTGGAAGGGTTTGGCCACGAATACCTCCTGTTTCCTCTGTTGTGCCATGAAGCGAATTTGTGGAAAGAAAAGATGCGGCCAACCTTGCCACGAAACAAAGAAGGGGGTTACGAGGGCATTGCACTCACAGTGGAAGAAGCTCAGGTGCTTGTCGATGACCACCCCAAGTGGAGGCAGAAGTGGTTGGACAAAAGACCACAGGATCTAACAAATTACCACAACGCGCCTCAACATATAAAAATAGATCCTACATTCTGCACTGTCCCTCGAGGACGCACTTGGAAAGATTTCACATCATGGAAGGGGTCAAGGCATCATAAACTAAATTACTTGGTTCTGACAGCGCAGCAACCCCCTACAGTGGTGTACATGGTTAGCACACTGAACTCAACAATGACTTTGCTACGGGATGTCCTCGATTTGGCCTGCCAGATGTTAGTAAAGATAGCCTGGATGATCGTCACCTGCATCCAGGTGTTTAAAGACACTGAAGGCGACGATCATCCGTGGAATCTATTCTTGAAAGGACACAGAGGCATCTGCTGGAATCTACAGGATTCACCGCCACGGCATATCTTGATGTCCATGTACTCCAGGCTAATGTACCTGCCATCACACTACTTGAAAACGTTTGAAGAGGCCTTCGTCACAGGATTCTTCGAAATGGATTCAAGGATTTTCCATCCCATGGTGAAGGACCTCAAGGCAAGGTACGTGGCATACCAACACACATTCTAAGAAAATCCATTCAGACAACACCAAGAAGCCCTCGAAGCCGTACTGCGAACAAGAAGCTTTTCAATGACACTCGCTTCATTAGAGCCACATCAACGGCCAAAGCACTGAACATGCACGAGGGCGTGCAAGGATAAGGAAGGGGGGAGTGTTTGGCGAAAGAGGCAACAGGCGGCCGTGGCCAGAAGGACCATAATTTCCTGAGAAACCATTGTAAAATTCTTTTGTAAAGAAGCATCTCTAAGCCGGGAAATTGTCAAGGATGTATGATTATTCTTTTGGGAGCAATTGTATATTAGAGAGCCAGTTTTAAGATTAGGGGCTTACGGCCGGACAAGCCATTTTTGCAAAGACCTAATCTATAAAGGTCATTTTCTGTAAGTTTTGGATAATCTTTTTTGGAGGAATAAACTGAGAAGACAACGTACGAATGAGAGCTCCTTCTTGTTCAAACTTGTAATCTTCGCCATTGCGGCTATGGTAATCCAAATTCAGTTTTGTTTCTTGCATTGTGTTCCTCTTACTCTGCTCTTTCATTCAAGTGTAAGCATTCAAGATTCCGTGAAGGTTTCAAATGCGTCTGTTTAGGCCTTAAATCGCTGTTTTGAGTGTTTATATGCGTATTTTATGTTGTTTTGACCCTAGGAGAGGCTTTAAGGACCTAAAAACGACCCTTTAGGATCATTCGTTTACTGTTTTTGCGTACTGTGGTACGAACGATCGCGATCGTTGTACCTCTCCAGAATGCTGTGACAGTGATAGGATATGTTCCTGATAGTCCCCTGTAGCTTCCCTTCAAGTTTCGTGCTATTCCGATATGATTTGCGTGGTGAACGGGCCTGATGACTGTAGAGCTATGTAGAAGGACATAGGCAGATTACTTGGCTTTAGTGCGATTGATTTTCTTGTAGAGTTAGTAGTTGCATCTCTTCGAGTTCACTTCATTAGGATTGACACCCTAGTGAGTTTCCATGCCTCATCCGAGTCGCTTCCCCTGTATCGATAATTTTATGTTGATGCTTGAGAGCTATGCTATGGACGTCCGTCGCGGCGACCCGCAAACAACAAACTTAATGAGGAAGGTGCTTGAGAAGCTTCCTATGCATGGGGGGTAAGGTGCTTGAGTCAAAAAGAGACCCTAAAAACTTAATGAGGAAGGTGCTTGAGAAGCTTCCTATGCATGAAAGTCCCAAAGTTAGGGGAATCGTTGACTTAACCTTCGACTCACCCAAAGGGCACCCCTTTTCTCAAAGGGCACATGGAACACGTGTCAGACTCTCCCAATGCTTAACCACATGGTGTGCTTGAATGCTATTGGTTGGGATAAAGAGGGGTCCAATGAGCTTCTAGTTCCACCCAAAAAATATCTAGATATTTTCAAGCTCTCTCTCTCTCTCTAAGGGGTAAGGAGGACACTTGTCCAAAGACTACCCATGTACTTGAATGCATGCTACATGTGATTGGCTATGGGGGAGAGGGGTCCAATGAGCTTGAAACATGTGTAAAAGCTACAACTCGCCCCAAGCAAGCAAGGGGGGTGCTGGGGGGATATACACCACACACACACACTCATTTTGTGGATTCATTCTAACTTGGTGAAAGTTGAGGAACTCCACCTCCTTCTCCAAGCTTGTGAGAAGTGAGAGCCTACACCAACACTCTTGGCTATGGAATGCAAATCCAACCAAGAGCCATGCTTCAATGCTTAAGCTTGCCATCTTCTCCATCTTCATTACTATGCTATTATGCATGCTAGCAAGAAGAGTGATGATAAGTGAAGAACTATTTCTTTCTCCTATGGAATGTTTCTTCTTCCTCTTCCCTACCCTCATTCCCCACTAGCTCTCTCCACCTTCGAAGGTGTTTGAGGCCTTGGGACCGAGGATTGGGATAGTTAATGCTTTCTACAAAGTTTATGTTATGCTTGTGATGCATGAAGCTTTCCATCTTCATTGCACCACCTAGGTCACCAGGAACACAAAGATTGTATTGTACCAAGTCTCTCTTGATGAGAGAAACTATAATACAAATGCCTATTTCGAAGGAGCTATCCATTCAATCCTTTTCATGGTCTTGTCCATCCAGACAAGCCCAAATTTGTACTTGTAAGCTTCTATTAAAGAATATCAATGTCTTTGTTTGAGTAAAGGAGACTTTAGGAATCAACTTTTGTCACAATTGAGCAAAGCAACAACTAAACATCTACATGTTTCACATGAGCCTCATAGAATGGGCCCTTCTCTTGTGTTCTAAGATGACCTTAACATGGATTAACTGTTAGTCAAGTATGGAAAAATCAATAGACAAATCATACCTCAAGAATCTTGTTGAGCTAGTCATGATGCAGTTGGGTATGCTTCAGCTCACCATGGATTGAGAACATCACTTCATCATTGCCACTGCACAAGCCATCTATGTAGTTGTAGTGGGTGCATCCACAACTTGCTACTCTCATTTCCTCGATAATTTTAGTGCCAAGCTGGCAAGGGGAAAGGGAGGGAAGCTCAAGGGTGTTGCACTATGAAGTTGAGAGGAGAGAGAATGCGCTCGTTTCCACTTTCTTTAGGCACTTGTTTTCTCTTTGCTTACAAAAGTGGAGTTGTTCCAGGCTTTAGGAGGTTCTTGGATAGCATTGTAGGCTTACAAGGTTGTATGTTGATTTTTTTGCAAAATCTAGGTGCCAAATTTTTGGCAGGCTATTTTTCAGAGAAGGTATGCCACATGGAACTGAACTATATATGTTTTGAGTATGAAGAGATTGCTTGTGTCTTGAGTATTCAATTTTCATAATAATTCTAAAATCTCATTTTTTGCCGATTAAGTGTCAGATTTGTGGTAGTGAAAGTAATGTGCATGGCATAATTTTTTTCTTACACTATTGTTGCTCTTGTATCAATTTGCTCGGATACATTTTCTTGGTCCCTTTGCAACTCCGATTGGGCCCAGAGTTGTGCTTTCTCTAATGCCTCTATTCTTTTCTTTAGCTGCAGGGAATCTTCTGCTGCCTTAGACGCTTCTTTTTTTGTATCTTCTAACTCCAGCTCGCACAAATTGTAAAGAGACCTTTGACATTGAAATTGGAGCTTGATCTGCTCTAAGTGAGCATCAATGTCAAAGTACTTGACGATTTCCACTCCTTCCTCCATTACAGCTTGTGATCGAGGCGATCTTGGCCTCTGCTGGCTTTTTTGGACCTGATCTGATTTTTCAGTCTCATCAGTTTTCTTTTCTTTTTGTTTTGGATCTTCTAGAGCCATAGAGGTTGTGGTGGGCTTTGGTTGTGTTGCCTCCATTTCTTGATCTGCATTTAGTTCTGTCCGCTCCTTGTTCTGGAAAGTCTTGTACTTTTTCTTTCTCTTTTACTGCAGTCTCTGGAGGTGTCCCAATGTCCTTGGGAGAACCAAACTCTTGACTATGCTCGTCCTGCGTGTCTTGTTGTTTCTCCCCTTGCGAGTTGTCTTCCTCTTTTTTGATTCGAATAGATTCGGAAGATGATTTGAGATCATCGACATGTGGCTTCTTTGCTTCTTCTTTTTCCCTTTGCTCCGTTTTTTGCTTGAGTTCGTTAAGGATTCATTGCCGCATGGTGCTGGAAATCTCACGTTTTTCTTCAGCTTCATGTCTTTTCTGCTGCTTGATCCTTTCCAAAGCAGCTATTTGCCTGCGTAGCAATGGAATGTTTTTTGCTTCTTCTCCTCTTTTTCATCATCAGCTTCGGTTCCTTGGGTTCATCTTTCTTCATGCTTCGGTTGGTGGAGCCTTTCCCTCAATGCTTGCGCTTCTTCCACTGTCCTCCTG
This sequence comes from Adiantum capillus-veneris, assembly GCF_014529385.1. Taxonomy (NCBI): domain Eukaryota; kingdom Viridiplantae; phylum Streptophyta; class Polypodiopsida; order Polypodiales; family Pteridaceae; genus Adiantum; species Adiantum capillus-veneris. The sequence goes on from NC_140958.1 coordinate 6,439,767, forward strand.
GCCTGAGTAATGGGAATAGCTTCTGCCATGTGCACATTTTTCTTTCTCAATCGCGTATATCCTAGAGCGTATTGGTTGTCGTGCTCCTCCTCTTAAGATTGATACTCCGAAGGAGTGTCTCCCTGTTGGGACCCAGCTTCCTGGCTACTCCAAGCATCTGACTCTGTCTTTTCACTGTCAGAATCTCTTAAGGTTGAGCTTTGCCTCATCTGCTTAACTTCTGGTTTAGGCCTGTTGGAAGGTCCTGCCACCACAGGTCTTACTGCTCTTTTAGATCTCTGGATCAGATCTATCTGTGCTTCGGCTGGTGGTAGATTATCAATCATCCCAGTGCCTGATAGGCAATACGCCTCATCATTGGTCCCGCTTCATGTAGGCCTTGCTTCTTTGGCTCCCCAGTAGATTTTCTTTGACAATGATAATTGCCAAAATCACAACTAACCACTCTTCTCTCTACCAACGCCCACTGCCATTACTACTGCCATGTGCAACAATGGTTCTATATATCTGGGTGGATTTTTCACTTTGAAGTGTTGCGATATAAGGCGCAATGGCAATTTGGTATAGTCAGCTTGTGGCCTTTTGCTTTAGGAAGGCTTTATCATTATCTATTTCCTTTGTCTTTTGCAATAGATTGTACATCCCTTGCTTCGGGTGGAGGGCTTTGATTGTTGTGATCTTTACCTTAACTATCTACTGTCCCATCCTTGTCGGTCAGAGTTGCTTCCCCATTGTACTAAATTGAACTTATGAGCTCATGAGCGCGTCTGAAGTCCATTTCCCAAGGACGTAATCATAGGAAGCTATCTAACTGTAGGCACCTACCCCCTGCTTGCACTTCTGGCTTTTGGTGCAGTGTCCACATTTCCCGTGGAAAGATAGTGGTCTTTACTATTTCTTCGTCTACAACTTGAAACCTTCCGATGAAGATGTTAGCCGGTATTGCTTTGAGTACTTGCTCCGTGATATGAGCTTTAACACCATTTTAGATGAAATGGGAAAATCCCACAACTTTGGGACTAATTTCAACGCCTATGGATTCCTATTTCCCATTAAATTTGGAAAATTTTCATTTAATTTGGAAATGTGACAAAGAGATAGATTCTCAAGAAAATGGTGTTGAGAAACACCTTTTAAAATTTTTATTTTTATGTGGGTGTTTCAAAACACTTCATAAAAGAGATAGATTCTCAAGAAAATGGTGGTGTTGAGAAACACCTTTTAAAATTTTTATTTTTATGTGGGTGTTTCAAAACACTTCATAAAAGAGATAGATTCCCAAGAAAATGGTGGTGTTGAGAAACGCCTTTTAGAATTTTTATTTTTATGTGGGTGTTTAAAAATACTTCATAAAATCATACATAAGCTGGGGAAATAAAACAATGAGCAAGATATGAAATGCTATTCAAATTCTCCTATTAAGCTAGCCTGTGCCTTCGACATTTGATGGGATCTTGATTGTTTCCGCAATTCTTCCACCCCTTGGAGTCCATGACCATACAATTGTATCAACACACTCCGGGCGCTTTGGGTCAGCAAGATTGCAGCACCAACTCTTTTTCCAACAATCCTCATACTGTTCTTGGATTGTGGGATTTTGTTTTTGATGTTTAGGTGCCCAATACTGAATCAGAAATTTCTTGTAGTTAGGAGATGATTTGTCTACATCAACGTTTGACTCTGCCACTCCTACCATATCGGATATTCAGGATCTGCGGGTCTCACAAGAACAAGATCCCCTTTTCTTACATCAATTTGAGGCCTAAAGGCCTCTTGTGGCCTTGCACTTTGAGGACCAACATAGTGATCATTCAATTCTTCATATCCTTGAAACTCATATCTGTCTTCCTATATCTCTTGCATTCGATGACTCCCTATAGTCTTTGGCCAAAATGTTGTATATTCACCAATGTGTTTATTGGTTGGTTGTTCAAGCTCATTGATTATGTTTTGCCAATAAGTGATAATAGGCTCCATGTATTTTGTGGAGTCATGGTCCTTTCCCTTTAATAGAGAACATCTTTTCCAAAATTCAAGATATGACTTAATCCCTTGAATAACAAGCGGACTATCTCTTACATAGTCTGCTATAGGTACCACATCTGGACAGCCTGTTGGTAATTTTGGTTTTCCGTGGTCATCTTTTTTCCACAACTCAATTCCCGACTCCTTTGGCATCCAATAGGGTGATTTGGGATGAATTTTGTACTGCATTACTGGGACTTCACCTTGCATATAGAAACGAAATTGAAGTGGCTTAGAGTGTCCGACTAGAGCATCTTGTCCGTCACACATGTACCCTTTCACAAAGAATTTAAAGTCGGGAACTTGTGTCATAAAAAATGGTGCTGGAGCTGAGCTTTCACATTTTTGAAAATGTTCCATCATATGTGGAAAAGTGAATGTCATTCCTCTTCGCAATCTTTTTGAGAACCTACTAAACATTGCATCTATGTCCTCATGTCTATGACCCACCATTAAGAATCCCAAATGCACGGTTTTGAAAACTCCTTTTGCTACTAACAAGGATAAGTATGCAAACAAATATCGATTTTTATTCTCTCCTGCACAATTATCTAGCTGTAGCAAAAGATTCTGAGGCAATTTTTGAAATACAGGAGTGGATATGGTATCCACAACACATCGAGAGGAAGTTGACTGTATGTGTACAATCTCTTCCTTACATCCTTGGATGGCCAACGGTGGTGTCATTGTTGATGCATTCCTCTCACGCTCTTGCTTCATTTTGTTTTGGAGGTCTAGAGCTCTCCTTGAGTTCAATGCATTGAATAACGTTACATTGCTGCGTGGCATACCATCATGGCATAAATCTCCTAGTCCATGGTTTTCTATTCTTTCCAGATTCTGTAAGCATAATGCAAGGGAACAAATTGTAGCATTGGGATCTGAAGGCCATAGACCATTAAGTGAGAAGTGACCATACATTCCATGACCATGTCCATGTGTTATCATACCTGTTAATGATACTTGCAATTGATATGCATTCGCATAATCTTTTGAGTTCACACGCAACCTAGGTATTGCTGTCTTTTTTGGATCCATTTTATCATGTATAATGCATAAATACTTATCCTTTTGCAACTGGGAGAACTTACGCCAGGTGTAGTACACATTCCTACAACTTTGTTGTTGCAACATGTGAATTCGACGTTCATCCTTCAAACGTGCAATCATCTCGTCATCCTTTGTTGACTCTAGTTGAGACTTTATCCGACTACACACAACACATTTGGAGAACTCACTTGTTTTTGACAATGTCCCATTAGCAAAATCTGTATTCCAAATCCTATTGAATGTCGTGCTACACATTGGCTTGAGACTCATACTGTCAAGTGTTTTATTGACATCATGTAAAATGTCTACTTGCTTGTACATGTTTGGTATTGCAAGCAAAGTTTCCCTAGTACCATCTTCCATGGTTCTACTCTTATGTGGCATTCTCTCCGAGTTTTCATCAACAAAAGAGCGCATCAATGCCCTTCCCATTTCTGTATGGTCTCTTCCTTTTCTCATGACACCATCATTACCATGCACTGAGCGTCTAACCCCATTCTCAAAATGTTCACGGTAACGATAAAATGAAGTTTTTGGAATGCCATGAATTTCATACCAAGCTCTACTGCAAACCTCATTGCCATTAAATGAAAACACATAGCATGTCTTTGTAGTTGTTTTGTTCTCACGCCATGCAGTCAACATTGTATCATACACATAGTTTGTTCTATTTTGCAAACTCTGTCCCTAAAATTCATTGCGCATAGCCATGACCTTATCTCGGTTGGCATATTGAAAACACCATTTGGAACAACAATCTATGGTTGAAACAAGTTGGACTGCTAGAGATGCTTGATTGGATCTCTTAGAAGCTTTCACTTACATTTTTGGCTTCTTATTTACAAAGCAATATTTCCGCTTTCTTGAAATAGGCTCTACCAAATAAGCTGATTCAATGCATGTGTCTTGTAATTCATGCATAGCATGTAGATCCTCATAGCATAACAATTCTTTTCCATCCATAGTTGTCACTCTCTTGATAGGCCAACAAACTAGATTAATTCTGCATACACTAGCTTCTGCAGAAATAGTAGCCTCATCTGCATAGGATGTTTCGATACCAATACCAATGTTATCTTCACCTAGCTCACCAAAGTTTACAGAGTCAAACGGACACACATACATGACAACCCCTTCGGCTACTACATGTGTTTTGCTTTCATCCCAAAGTTGAACCCTCTTATCCTTCCAAACCTCTCTGTAGCTCATTCCATTACATTGTGCATCCAATGCTCCTTCTGCTTTGTCAGCCTCATGCATAGAAGCCCCTTTGTACTGCATTTCATTTATATGTTGCAACAACCCACTACTCCATTTCACAATACTATGAAAAGCATCTCCCACTATCAATGCATCCATTGTTGGAAAAGGGATAAGTGCTTTCTTTTCAAAACACAAATCAACTGACACCGATACATTTCCTTCCCCAATAAGCATGTCAGAACAATATGCACTTGGATTTATTTCAAATACAGTCCCAATGGCAACCTTTTGTGTCGCTACAAACATGCACACTCTATCACCATGATTGAAATTAGCCATACCTGCAAGAAGATTTGCAAGAATAATTGTTAAACAAACCGCTTGCAGAGTATATTGATTTACGTAGCATAAAGCATAACAAGTATGTATGTGGGTGTTTCATGAGAAGCACCATGTGTCCTGAAGGTCATAGGGTTCCCTCTATGCTACTAAGAATCTCTTTGTGCTCTATGCTCTATCGTCTATGCTCTATGATCTATATTGACTTCCTATGGCCCCTAGACCACAAGGCGCCCTCATTGTTTCCAAAAAACCCTCATTGTTTTGCTATGGCCCCAGGGCCATAGCTCTCTATGCTGGTATAAAGCATATTTGCTCTATATTAGCTCCCTAAGGCTTGAAGGCCATAGGGTTGTCCTCAAGATCACCTCACGGAGTTTCATGTCAAGTATATATACATCCTATGGCACCCCATGACCCTAGGGCCATAAGATCTCCAAATGAAACATACGGCAATGTATGGCCCTTGAGCTTATACATTGCAACCCCATGACCCTAGGTCCATAGGATCGGCACATGAAACATACGACCATGTATGGCCCTTGAGCTTATACATTGCAACCCCATGACCCTAGGGCTATAGGATTTCCAAATGGAACATAGGGCAACATATGGCCCTTGAGCTTATACATTGACACCCTATGTCCCTAGGGCCACAAGACTTCAAAACATACAAAAAGACAACCTATGGCCCTAAGCCCAAGGGTGTGAGCATTGACACCCTATGGACCTAGGGCCACAAGAGTTCAAAACATACAAAAAGACAACCTACCCATAGGATCTCTATATGGGACATGTGGCACCCTATTGACCTTGAGCTTATACATTTCCACCCCATTACCCTAAGGCCATAGGATTTCCAAATGGAACATAGGCAATGTATCGCCCTTGAGCTTATATATTGCCACCCCATTACCCTAGGGCCATAGGCTTTCCGAATGGAACATAGGCAATGTATGGCCATTGAGCTTATACATTGCCACCCATGGCCCTAGGGCCATAAGATCTCCATATGGGACATGTGGCACCCTATGGCCGTTGAGCTTACATATTTCCACCCCATGACCCTAGGGCCATAGGATCTCCAACTAGAAAGTAGGGCAACGTATGGCTCTTGAGCTTATACATTGTCGTGGACCTAGGGCCATAGGATCTCCAATTGGAACATAGGGCTATGTATTGGAGCTTATCCATTGTCACCCCTAAACCCTAGGGCCATAGGATTTCCAAATGGAATATAGGGCAACTTATGGCTCTTGAGCTTATACATTGCCACCCTATGGCCCTAGGTCCACAAGCTTTCACATTGCCATCGTAGGGCCACAAGGATCTCACAAGATAGAAGAAGAAAACCCTAGGACATAGGATTTTCAAATGGAACTGAGTGCACGCTTTGATCCTTGACCTCCAACATTGCCGTCCTATGGTGTGAGCCCAGGGGTGGCTGAGGTGTCTTCATATAATTTCGGCCATTCAAGGGATATCCCATTAAAAAGTAATTAAAAAATAATTTTAAAAATTTTAAAAAAAATTATGCTACGACAAACTTTGTCATAATGGGTTTTCAAATACACTTATTGATATCGAACAAAAAAATAGCGCACAATTTTTGGGATAATTTTTTAAAAATTTAGCTATTTTTAGTGTAGTTTTTACTATGCAGATTTTGATTCTAGAGTCAAAGTTTACTTCATGGGTGTCGTTCCACTCGTACTACAAAGATATGGACATTGACAAAGCCTTGCACCAACTTTTTTTTTCCATACTCTTTTTTTTTTTTCTGAAAAGCTCTTTCAATTTCGGAGCCGACTAGCTATGTCTCATTTTCGCACAAAGCCTAGAACTCTAGTAATCTCGACTGCAAACCCGTGAGAACAGCCCCTATATTCAAAATTCGAATTTTGAATTTCTAACCTAACCTAATTAACCTTATCTCTCTCTTTCTCTCTCTACCACAATTTTTTCCGCGCTGTCGCTCTCTTTCTCTCTCTCATTTCTTGCTCGAAACCTACACAGAAACCTGCACAGAGCTTGTCTTTCTCTTTCTCTCTCTCCCTCTCTCCCTACGCATACAGTTCTACGCCATCGTTGCGATGCGCACACAGCTCTACGTGAAGCCATCGCCACAACCTTCAACAGAAGGACTGTTGTCGCGACCTCCCAAACACAGATCTGTTACCATCATCGTCGCGGCCTCAACACACCTAAGTGACTGCTTGCTACTGCTGCAACCGGTTTTCATCAAACACAGATTTACTCAGAGGTAACCTGTAGAAACCCTAATCTTTTTTCTTAATTCGGTTTTAACTGTTCTTAATCTAATTACGTTTTAGCTAAGTTGTGAATCACCTCTCTCTAAAACAATAAACAAAAATCATTACTTACATCTCTAAAACTGTAATACAGAATACTCTAATTAGAGACCTAAAAATATAAAATAGAAGACACTAATTAGGGACCTAAATTTGTAAAACGAAAAACTCTTATTAGGGATCTAAATCTGTAAAACAGAAAACTCCTCATAAGTGACCTAATACTGTAAAATTGTAAAACTCTAAGTGTAAAAATCTCTAATTACAAAAAAATTTATAAACCTGCAAATACAAAAGACAATAACTACAGAAAATGTTGAAACTATGTATACCTGTAATTGGGTTGTGGGGAGTTGGGCACACGTTGTAAGAGGACGAGTAGAGCGCGTTGTTGTATGAGGATGGATTAGGGTTCAGTTTTGCAGGAGGATGGGAAAAAACAAGAGGCAAAAAGGTGGGAAAGAAAGTGTACACTATATGTGTTTGTAAGATATGGTGTAATATAGTTTCTTTACATTCATTTGTAGTCACTAAAATCAAACTAGACATCGAATCTTTAGAAGGGCAGACAGGGTGTGTCTACATAGGGTTTCACCTCATACTAAAGAGTAACATATGGCCCTAAGGCACCCTATGACCATAAGGCCATAGGGTGGTCTCACATCATACTATAGGGTGACCAATGTCCCATATGGCCATAGGGTGCCAATGTACAATCTCAAGGGTCATAGGGTTCCCTATGTTCATATTGAAGATCCTATGGCCCATATGGCCATAGGGTGCCAATGTACAATCTCAAGGGTCATAGGGTTCCCTATGTTCATATTGAAGATCCTAAGGCACCCTATGACCATAGGGCCATAGGATCTCCAAAACATATATATGGCACTATGGCCATAGGATCACATGGTGCTCTATGTCCGATCTAGAGACCTTGTGGCCCAAGGGCCTTAGGGTGGCAATGTACAATCTCAAGGGCCATAGGGTTCCCTATGTTCCTTCTGGAGATAGGGTGGCACTAAGGCCATAGAATCTCCAAAAGCAACATAAAGAACCTAGGGCCATAGGATCAAAGGGTGACCTATTAGAGACCTTGTGGCCCAAGGGCCATAGTGTGGGAATGTACAATCTCAAGGGCCATAGGGTTCCCTATGTTCCTTTTGGAGATCCTATGGTCCTCGAGCCATAGGATCTCCAAAATGAACATATGGCCCTACCGACATAGGAATCGCAGGGTTCCCTATGTTCCTTTTGGAGATCCTATGGTCCTCGGGCCATAGGATCTCCAAAATGAACATATGGCCCTACGGACATAGGATCACAGGGTGCCCTATGTCCCATCAAGAGACACTATGGCCCAAGGGTCATAGGATGACAATGTACAATCTCAAGGGCCATATGGTTCCCTATGTTCCTTCTAAAGATCATATGGCCCTAGCACCATAGAATCTCCAAAAGTAACATAAGGAACCTATGGCCATAGGATCAAAAGGTGCCCTATGTTCCACCTTGAGACCTTGTGGCCCAAGGACCATAGGGTGTATTTGTACAATCTCAAGGGCCATAGGGTTCCATATGTTTCTTTTGGAGATCCTATGGCCCTATATCCATAGGATCACAGGGTGCCCTACGTCCCATCTAGAGACCTTGTGGCCCAAGGGCCATAGGGTGCCAATCTACAATCTGAAGGGCCATAGGATTCCCTATGTTCCCTAGGGTCACAAGGTGCCCTACGTTCCATCTGAAGACCCTATGGCCCAAGTGACATAGGGTGGCAATGTACAATCGCAAGGGCCATATGATTCCCTATTTTCCTTTTGGAGATCCTATGGCCCTAAAGCCTTAGGTGCATGGGGCTGCCATGGTGCCCGTTAATATGCACCATGGTGTACCCTATGTACGTAGGCCACCCTCGGGCCCTTGGATGCCCTCTGTCCCATCTAAAGACCTTGTGGTCCAAGGGCCATAGGGTGACAATCTACAATCTCAAGGGCCATAGGATTCCCTATGTTCCCTAGGGTCACAAGGTGCCCTCCTTTCCATCTGAAACAATGAGGGCACCTTGTGGCCTTCGGGCCATAGGATCTCTATGTAGAGCATAGAGCAAAGAGCATAGAGAGCTTCTTACTACCATAGAGGGAACCCTATGGCCTTCAGGCCACAGGGTGTCAATATAGAGATAACAGAGGTTCTTACTAGCATAGAGGGGACCCTATGGCCTTCAGCCCACAAGGTCTCCTCAATATAGAGAAAATAGTGTTTTTTACTTGCATAAAGAGCACTCTATGGACCTGGGTCCATACGTTGCCAAAAAACTGTCATGAATGGTTTCTTTAAAACATACAGGGCACCTTGTGCCCTTAGGGTCATAAGATGTGTAGAGCATAGAGAGGTTCTTACTAGAATACAGGGGACTCTATGGCCTGAAGGCCACAGGGTCCCAATATGGAGCATAGATTGGTTCTTACTAGCATAGAGAGACCAAATAGTGATTTATACATGGGGCCTTAAGGTGTCAAAACAATGAGGGTTTTTTTAAAACAATGAGGGCACCTTGTGGCCTTGGGTCCATAGGATGTCAATTTAGAGCATAGAGCATAGAGCATAGAGAGCTTCTTACTACCATAGAGGGAACCCTATGGCCTTCAAGCCATAGGGTGTCAATATAGAGAAAACAAAGGTTCTAGCATAGATGGGACCATATGGCCTTCAACCCACAAGGTCTCATCAATATAGAGCAATAGTGTTTTTTACTGGCATAGAGAGCACCCTATGGCCCTTGGTCCATAGGTTGCCAAAAAAACCCTCATGAAGGGTTTATTTAAAACATACAAGGCACCTTGTGCCCTTAGGTTCATAAGATGTGTAGAGCATAGAGAGGTTCTTACTAGCATACATAGAACCTTACGGCCTGAACGCCATAGGGTCCCAATATAGAGCATAGATCGGTTCTTGCTAGCATAGAGAGACCAAATAGTGCTTTATACCTAGGAGCATAATGTGCCAAAACAATGAGGGTTTTTACAAAACTATGAGGGCACCTTGTGGCCTTGGGGCCATAGGATGTCAATATAGAGCATAGAGCATAGAGAGCTTCTTACTATCATACAGGGAACCCTATGGCCTTCAGGCCACAGGGTGTCAACGTAGAGAAAACAGAGGTTCTTACTAGCATAGAGGGGACCCTATGGCCTTCAGCCCACAAGGTCTCCTCAATGGAATAGAGAGAATCCTATGGCCCTAGGTCCATGGGTTGCCAAAAAACACTCATGAAGGGTTTCTTCAAAACATATAGGATGTGTAGAACATAGAGAGTTACTTACTAGCATAGGGGGGACCCTATGGCCTTCAGGCCATAGGGTGCCAATATAGAGCATAGATCGGTTCTTACTAACATAGAGAGACCAAATAGTGCTTTATACATGTGGCCATAGGGTGCCAAAACAACATTGAGGGTTTTTTCGAAACAATGAGGGCACCTTGTGGCCTTGGGTCCATAGGATGTCAATATAGAGCATAGAGCATAGAGAGCTTCTTACTAGCATACAAGAAACCCTATGGCCTTCAGGCCACAGGGTGTCAACGTAGAGAAAACAGAGGTTCTCACTAGCATAGAGGGGAACCTATGGCCTTCAACCCACAAAGTCTCCTCAATATAGAGCAAATAGTGTTTTTACTAGCATAGAGAGCACCCGATGGCCCTGGGTCCATAGGTTGCTAAAAAACCATCATGAAGGGTTTCTTCAAAACATAGAGGGCACCTTGTGCCCTTGGGGTCATAGTATGTGTAGATCATAGAGAGGTTCTTACTAACATACAGGGGACCCTATGGCCTGAATTAGGGTGCCAATATAGAGAATAGATTGGTTCTTACTAGCACAGAGCGGACCCTATGGCCTTCAAGCCAAAGGGTGCCAATATAGAACAAAGATCAATTCTTACTAGCATAGAGAGACCAAATAGTGCTTTATCCATGGGGCCATAGGGTACCAAAACAATGAGGGTTGTTCAATGGCATAGAGAGCACCCTATGGCCCTGGGTCCATAGGTTGCCAAAAAACCCTCCTGAAGGGTTTCTTCAAAACATAGGGGGCAACTTGTGGCCTTGGGGTTATCGGATGTGTAGAGCATAGAGAGTTTCTTACTACCATACAGGGGACCCTATGGCCTTTCAGGCCATAGGGTGCCAATATAGAGCATAGATCGGTTCTTACTAGCAAAGATCGGACCCTATGGCCTTCAGGCCAAAGGGTGCCAATATAGAGCATGGAGAGGCTCTTACTAGAATATAGGGGACCATATGGCTTTCAAGTCACATGGTGCCAATATAGAGCAAACAATGTTTTTACTAGCATATAGAACATCCTGACCTAGGGGGATTGGTTGTCAAAAATCCATCATAGAAGGGTTCCTATGGCCTTCAGCCCACAAGGTCTTCTCAATATAGAGCGAATAGTATTTTTCATTGGCATACAGAGCACCCTTGGGGCCCTTGAGGCCAACCCTATGGCCTTCAGGCCTTAGGGAGCTAATATAGAGCATGGTGCTTTATATCGGCATAGAGAGCTATGGCCCTAGGGCCATAGCAAAACAATGAGGTTTTTTTGGAAACGATGAGGGCACCTTGTGGTCTTGGGGCCATAGGAAGTCAATATAGATCATAGAGCATAGACGATAGAGCATAGAGCACAAAGAGATTCTTAGTAGCATAGAGGGAACCCTATGACCTTCAGGCCACAGGGTGCCATTATAGAGTAAACAGAGGTTCTTACTAGCATAGAGGGGACCCTATGGACTTCATCCCACAAGGTCTCCTCAATATAGAGCAAATAGTGGTTTTTACTTGCATGGAGAGCACCATATGGCCCTGGGGTCATAGGTTACGATAAAACCCTCATGAAGCGTTTCTTTAAAACATTGTGGCCACCTTGTGGCCTTGGGGCCATAGGATGCCAATGTAGAGCATAGAGAGGTTCTTACTAGCATGCAGGGGACGCTATGGCCTTCAGGCCACATGATGCCATATGGTGTTGGTGTAGAGGCTCTAAAGGGGTATTTAGGCCATTCAAGGGATACTTCTTTGAGGGTCCTCTAATGTCATAAGGGAACATGTCATCACACTACCATAGAGTGGCCTAGGTACACTTGTAGAACCATTTTGTTGGCACCCTTTGGACCTAGGACCACATGGTTTAACATAGAGGTGACTCTATGGCCCTAGGTCCATATGGATGTAATAATATCCATCTTGTCTAAATATATGTCATTCTTTGTACAGAAAATATCTCAGAAGAGAAAGTCAAAGTCAGTTGATGCAACAGGCTCAACACCAAGTTCTTGGTATCTAGATTTTCACTTACCAAATGGTGGAAGTGATGAGAAAGTCCACTTGTTCTTTCAAGATAAAGAGCAATTTCCCTTCAAGGACTGTGGTATTGTCAAGGAGATAAAGAAAGATTGTTTAGATCTTGAAATGTCTCCATGCCTAGGAGTAAAACTACTCAATGGTGACTCCTACTTGTTGGAGCCTGTGGCCTTTGCTCAAAAATTGGTGAAGGTTGATTATGAAGGAGTGACAATGACAAAGCAGGGTGGGTGGAGCTTCAAGACGACACTCCAAGTGAGAAATTTATAGACTTATATATTGAGGGCTTTAAGAAAGTCAATCAATATTTAGGTAAATTGAGCAGCACAAAGAAGAATAAGAAGCGAAAGAATGAAGACACAGGTACAACAAATCAATCTAAGACGCTCAAGGAGAGTCAGACTCCCTCACTTGGAGAAAATAGTGGAAATGTGGCCGAAGAAAATCTTTCAGTTATACCCTTACAGACTCAAGAAGCAGGAGACTCTAGTGGACTTGCAACCCTAACATTTGGAACCCCCTCAGTGGCAGTGGTTGTGGACTTAGCATCCTTAGTTGTGTTGGACTCTATTATACAACCCAAAGAAAAAGATCTTGATAAAGAAGTTGCCAAAACTTCTAAGAGTAGGCTAGATGGATACGTCGGAAGTGACCACTATTTTAAATTTGGTGTACAATTTACCCAATTGATCCCAGTTCAGCAATGCAACCTTGCACCAGATGGCTATAGATGCAGACCATTGTCAGATGTATATGTGAAATATCTTTTGAAGCAATTTGCAGGGCACTCTAGGCCAGTCTCCAGTGCAGCAGACTTGATGCCGTATAACCCAATTACAAAAATGCCTTTACAAACAGCTGAAGTGCATGGAGAAAAGCTATCAACATACCACTACTAGATTCTAGCTGGTCAGCATTCCATCATAGCGGCTAGAGCTTTTTTACGTAACAACAACACTAAGTATGCTTTGAGAAAAGAGTTCTACAAGTTTAGACCTGCAAGGATAGTGGTAGATGCTCCGAAAGAGGTTGCTGTTTGAATTTCCAAAATGGAGAACATGGAGAGAATAACAGCAATGAAACACTAGCCTTATGTGGAGGTCTAAATCAACAAAACCCAAGGCAGGTGTTCCTGTCGGTCATCCGAGTCGAGCAGGTTGGGATGTAAGTTCCACTTCCCTATGCTTGTTTTTGTTACAAATATGTCTTGAAATAAAGTTAATTTTCTTTTCTTTATTTTGAAGGCCTTTGTAAATGTGGAGAACATCGTGTTCAACCATAAATCATTTGCAAACAAAGAAGCACACATGGTCATGTACGATGATGAAATCTATGATCAATGGATACACATCTTGGAGAAGCATCAGACATCAACTGATCGTGGGCGACAACCAAGCATAAAAACCTTTAGATACCTAGCTGGTTTAGAAGATAATGATGTCAAGCTACTACAACAAGAGCTGGCAGATGAGAAGATCTGCTTAGTGAAGCAACCACGTCAAGCGGGCATGCTTGACCTCACTGCACGTGCAACGGTCTTAAAGAAGACCAGGGTTTTTGAGCCTCAAATGTTGATGGCATTTAAAGAGATAGATCCATTAGCAATAGCAGTTACTTCATGGGATAAATGTAAGTCTCATTATAACATTATAGATGAGATTTACAAATCTCTCTTCACGAGTTGTACGCAATGGCTAAATCTCCTACTACAGAAAGGAAAGGAGAAAGAGCCAATTCCTGATATCACTAGGGGATATGTGCAATGGATCATTGCACAAAAGAATGGCACTTCTAGTTTGCAATTCATTTTACCATGGACAATCAAGTGTGTTGGAAAGAATTTGGAAGGCATTGAGTTTCTCTGCAGTGAGAATAGCTCTAAAATTCGTGTTGGTGTTTGCATCATAGACACAACACACAAAAGTCTTACATCTAGTGGTTGGAGTGCTGCCCGATTTGGTAAAGTAATTGATGGAGTATGTGGGTTAGCACATCAACCATCAAAGTTTTTAATTGCCGGCTTAGTCAAGTATCAGCATGCTGCTTCCCTAGAGAAGGCAATTTCTAAAAAAGCTAAATGGTATGAAATACACGTTCTACCTTTGAGCTCCTTAATGGGATCAGAGACCATCCAAACATGTGCTCTTCACGAAGTAATTTTTGGGGTTTGGGCATTTTTGAGTCAAGGAGAGCAGTACACCAACTACTCTAGTGTTAAAGAATCATTGTTGGAGCCAATGCATACTCTCTGCATCAATGACGACGAGTATGATGCTGTGACCACGACCAAATCCTTTTTTGTACGTCGTGTAATCAAATGCATCTGTCTCAAAGAAGATGATCAAGTGATAGACATCTTCTCATTAGGCTATGGGACTAAAGAGGCACTACAACAACAGAGAAAGGTGATATCAGTTACATGTAGTAGTGATAAAATGACGCAATTGGAATCTCTTTGCCATTCCATAGTGGAAGAAGACCTTGATCTTAGAAGGTGGTCAGGTGTGGATAACACAAAGAAAGTCAATGCCAAGGATTCAGAGGAAGAAGAAATTGAAGAACCATTGGATGCAAGTGCTGAGGTCATTCTAGAAAGTCTACAAGAAACAGGTTAAGCTAGCCACCCATGATATTACATTACTGATATTTAGATTATTATTGTTGTCATTTTATTTTATTTGTCCCATCTCAAATCTTCCCATGATGTTAAAAACATTGATGTTTGGCTCGTTATTTTTCTCAATTTATTTTCTTTGAAAAAATGTGAACTTGTGAGTTTGAGTTTTTTCACAATAAATGAATTAAACTTAAGTGTATGATATTATATGGACATGTTTTGGTAAATAGAATTCTACATTTATATATGGCCATAAGATATATATTATGTAATACTTTAAAGTTAATTGATCATATGAGGTTTGGGAAGAATACACTATGACTTGAGGATCATAGAGTTCTTTGTAGACTTGAGGATCATAGAGTTCTTTGTAGACATGACACCCTATGGCCCTAGGCCCATAGAATCCCCCAAAAGAAAATGGGATACCCTACAACCTTACAGATGTAGGGTGATTACACCGAGTCTCTAAAAGGGCACATAAGCATCTGGGTTACTCTATAGCCTTAGGCCCATAGGGTGTCAACATAGAATCCCCCAAAAGCATTTGGCTACCCTACAATCTTACGGATATAGGGTGATTACATAGAGTCTTTAAAAGGGCACATAAGCATTTGGGCTAGTCTACAGCCTTAAGGCCATAGGGTGTCAACACAGCTATCCTACAATCTTATGTATATAGAGAGATT
Organism: Adiantum capillus-veneris; assembly: GCF_014529385.1. Classification (NCBI taxonomy): domain Eukaryota; kingdom Viridiplantae; phylum Streptophyta; class Polypodiopsida; order Polypodiales; family Pteridaceae; genus Adiantum; species Adiantum capillus-veneris. The sequence continues at coordinate 6,455,367 of NC_140958.1, forward strand.
ACATAAAGTCTCTAAACGGGCACATGAGTATTTGGGCTATTCTAGAAGGAAACATAAGTTATCAAAGAGCATTTGGGATACCCTAAGGCATTAGGGACATAGAGTGGTGACATAGAATCTCCACGGGGGCACTTAAATTACCCCATGGATGCAAATCACCTAGCTCTTATGGACACATCTTATAAAACATCACATGACACCCTATGGCCTTTAGACCATAGGTTGGTTATTCTAGGTCACCTAAAGACTCTTTAAGTGTTTCAAGAACATTTTTCGTTGGCCTTATATCTTGTGCACATATACATTAGGGACATATATTTCTTATCTTGTGATTAAGATTTAATATTCTATTGAGAATGAAATAAGCTAGAAAAAACTAAAAAGTATTTAGTCCTCAAAAGGTCCAAAATGAGAGTTTGAACAATTGATGTATGATCATTTTTTTTTGGGTGTAAGTTCTTCTATTGTGAATTGATGGTGTAAGCGTTTGAAATAATTATCTTTGTATTGCAACTAACTAGATTAAACATATTCGCTTTGAAATAATTATCTTTGTATTGTAACTAACTAGATTAAACATATATTCAACATTTGTTGTAAATGCCAATTATTTGCTTAGATAGTAAACATCGAGTATAAATGGTTATTGAAGCATTTGTCCTTTGGATAATGTGAAGATCTAGTTCTTTGATTGAAACAAGATTTTATTCAAAGATATAAAGTGGGAGTATTTTGTTCCAAACTATGATTTTGTTTCTCTTCTAGATGATGCAGAGAATTGAAATTTATATCTTGAATTTTTTTCAATAGAGGGAAGCTAGGACTAGTAGAATTTTTTAGCTTGTCATGTAGCAATCGGAACATTGTATCAAGGTTTATTGCAAAGAAATGATTGTATAATCTTTAAGTTTGTAAATTGGAAGTAGAAGGCAATGCAATTTCCAAAACATATGCAATGCCATAAGGAGAATCCAGCACAAATACTTTTGCCCCTCAGGATTTGTAAATCAAAGTGCATGGTGAGTAGGACCTTCCATCCACCAACAGATCAATGCATTTGTGAATTAAAGTACTTGCAAATTTGATTTAAATGTTTGAATGTTATGATGATATTTGAAGGCAAAGACCCCTTCAATTGTGTGGCAAAGCAACAAATGTATGATGTATGATAATGATTCAATTTTGTATATCGTGTTGCATATTTATCGCAGTATTAACTTACACATTTTGCTAGCATAGAGGACACCCTATAGCCCTGGGACCATAGGATACCATCATATCCCATGTACAATTTCTCTTTTACCATAGAGGACATCTTATGGATCTAGGGTCATAAGAGACCAACATAGTGCATAAATGTCTTCTTATAAGTATACACGTAAACATAGTGCATAGAGGGAATTTTACTAGCATAAAGACCGCCCTATGTCCTTAGGACCATAGGGTGCCAGCATAGAGCATAGAGGGCTTTTTATTAGCACCTTGTTGCCCTTCGGACGCCATAGTGCCATAAAGTGGTTTTTGTATATATAGTAGAGAATTCTCACACACATGATACCTTGGTCACTATCTAGCCCTTGGACCATATGATAGTAGCATAGAGGACACCCTATAGCCCTAGGGTTTCCTTCTATCCCTAGGGCCATACACTGCCAACATATAGTATACATGGTTTCTTCATAGAGCAAACCTTTTAGCCCTACACTATAGAGTGGAAACCTAGACCATTTAATGTATCCTACTAGCATAGAAGCAACCATATGACCCTGAGGCCAAAGAGTACCAATTTAGGGAATAAAGGGTCTCTTCCTAGGTTGTGGCCCTAGGGAGAACCCTATGGCCCTAGGGCCATAGGGTGTCAACATAGTCAAATGGGGTGTAAACTTAGAGCATAGAGGGTTTCTTACTATCATGGAGGACACCCTGTGTCCTTGGTGCCATAGGGTGCAAACATATAGCATGGAGGGTTTCTTGCTAGCATAGAGAGCACCCTATGCCCTTGGGGCCATATGATTCCAACAAAGAGCATAAACAATTTTTTGATAGCATAGAGGATAGCTTATTTCCCTGGGGCCATATGATACAAAAATAAAAGAGTCTTAAGAAGGGCACCTAGGCCACTAAATCACCATGGGGCCATAAGGTGGTCTTTGTGGGGAATGCTCCTAAAGGGTTCCTTGGCTATCCTATGGCCTTTGGGCCATAGGCTACCAACATAGAGTTTAGATGGTTTCTTACTAACATAGAGCTCACCTTGTGGCCTCGGTCTTTAGATTCTAATATAGAGTTTCAATGGTTTCATACTAGGCGTAAGGGGCACCCTATGGCCTTGGGGCCATAGAGTGTCAATGTAGAGCGCAGAGGTTTCCTTTCTAGCATAGAGGGCACCATGTGGCCTAGGAGCCATTTGATGCACCCTATGGCCCGAGGGCTGTAGGTTGCCAATGTAGACCGTAGAGGTTTTCTTTCTAGCATAGAGGGAACCTTGTGGCCTAGGGGCTATTTGGTGCTCCCCTAGAGCATACAAGGTTTCTTAGTAGCATTATAAAGGGTACCTTGTGGCCCTCAAGTCTCCATAGGGTGCCAACATAGAGCGTAGAGGGTTTTTCTTACTAGCATAGAGGACATCCTATGGCCTTGGGGCCATAGGGTTTCAATATTGAGCATAGAGGATTTCTTACTAGCATAGAGGCTACCTTGTGGCCCTAGGTCTATAGGGTGCAAACATAGAGAATAGAGGATTTCTTACTATCATAGAGGGTACCTTGTGGCCCTAGGTCCATAGGGTGCAAACATAGAGCATAGAAAATTTGTTACTAGCACATAGGGCACCCTATGGCCCAAACGCCATAGAGTGATAACATGTAGCAGAAAGGGTTTCTTACTAGCATAAAAGGCAGACCTTGTGGCCCTCGGGTCATAGGGTGCCAACATAAAGCATATATGGTTTCTTACTAGTGCTCATAGAGGCCATCTTGTGGCCCTATGACAACCCATGGCCTTAGGGCCATAGGGTGACACATAAATAAAGTACCATATGGCTTTGAAGCCATATATCTATTTATATGTTGAGACCTCCCAACAATCCTAACCCTATGGCCTTGAGGCCCTAAACATACATATTTTGGATTATCTTAAAGTCATAGAGATATCTACAAAGAGAACCGTATGGCCTGAAGGCCATAAGAAACTTAGTCAAGGAAATCGTCCAATGCAAGAAGATCATGGCAATAGAAAATGAGACTTCTGCTCTAGAGCTGAAAGGCATAAATGTTTCTCCAAGTATACTTCTAGGCGTCACCATCATGGACAAAGGACTAATGTAGCTAGATAAAGATTAGGAATCTCTAGACAATAAGGAGTATAAAAATAAATTCATTGTAGATGTGTTCTCCGTTAGTAAATTTGCTATTTGCGATTAGTTTTTTCTAAGAGTGTGACAAAAAAGAGTTATCAAAATGTAGATACTTTGGAATCTAAAAATAGGTGTTCTTTAAACTTGCAATCCTTCAACAAGATATTGCGGCTGACAAAGTTTTACTCGAGATTGTTGGTATAGAGGATGCTAATGCCATTGACCCTACTGAGAAAGATTCTATCAATCTCCATGTCAACCAAAGAGTTTCTGACGAAGATGACAAGAATCTACAAGTCTTTGAAGGTCAGCTGCTACAACGACTGGAGATAAATTTAAAGAGTAATCCAATGGAAGAAGACAGTGAAAGTTCCAGAACATGTGCAAGGAAAGAAGAAGAATCTAACGAAAATATTCTAGTAGCCCAAGAGTTGGGAATTGGATTGCATGACACCACAATAGAAGTAGAAGGTTTTTTTTTCTTTTTTTTTCTGAAAAGCTCTTTCAATTTCAGAGTATTAACTTACACATTTTGCTAGCATAGAGGACACCCTATGGCCCTAGGACCATAGGATGCCATCATATCCCATGTACAATTTCTCTTTTACCATAGAGGACATCTTATGGATCTAGGGTCATAAGATGCCAACATAGTGCATAAATGGCTTCTTATAAGTATACACGTAAACATAGTGCATAGAGGGAATTTTACTAGCATAAAGATCGCCCTATCGCCTTGGGCCATAGGGTGCCAACATAGAGCATAGAGGGCTTTTTATTAGCACCTTGTTACCCTTGGGACACACATGATACCTTGGTCACTATCTGGCCCGTCGACCACATGATAGTAGCATAGAGGACACCCTATAGCCCTAGGGTTTCTTTCTATCCGTAGGGCCATACATTGCCAACATATAGTATACATGGTTTCTTCATAGAGCAAACCTTTTAGCCCTACGCAACAGAGTGGAAACCTAGACCATATAATGTATCCTACTAGCATAGAAGGCACCCTATGACCCTGAGGCCCAAGAGTATCAATTTAGGGCATAAAGGGTCTCTTCCTAGGTTGAAGGGCGCCTTGTGGCCCTAGGGAGCACCCTATGGCCCCAGGGCCATAGGGTGTCAACATAGTCAAATGGGGTGTAAACTTAGAGCATAGAGGGTTTCTTACTATCATGGAGGACACCCTGTGTCCTTGGTGCCATAGGGTGCAAACATATAGCATGGAGGGTTTCTTGCTAGCATAGAGAGCACCCTATGGACTTGGGGCCATATGATTCCAGCAAAGAGCATAAACGGTTTTTTATAGCATAGAGGATAGCTTATTTCCCTGGGGCCATATGATAAAAAAATAAAAGAGTCTTAAGAAGGGTACCTAGGTCACTAAATCGCCATGGGGCCATAAGGTGGTCTTTGTGGGGAATGCTCCTAAAGGGTTCCTTGGCTATCCTATGGCCTTTGGCTACCAACATAGAGTTTAGATGGTTTCTTACTAACATAGAGCTCACCTTGTGGCCTACGGTCTTAAGATGCTAATATAGAGTTTCGATGGTTTCAGACTAGGCGTAAGGGGCACCCTATGGCCTTGGGGCCATAGAGTGTCAATGTAGAGCGCAGAGGTTTCCTTTCTAGCATAGAGGGCACCATGTGGCCTAGGAGCCATTTGATGCACCCTATGGCCCGAGGGCTGTAGGTTGCCAATGTAGACCGTAGAGGTTTTCTTTCTAGCATAGAGGGAACCTTGTGGCCTAGGGGCTATTTGGTGCTCCCCTAGAGCATACAAGGTTTCTTAGTAGCATTATAAAGGGTACCTTGTGGCCCTCAAGTCTCCATAGGGTGCCAACATAGAGCGTAGAGGGTTTTTCTTACTAGCATAGAGGACATCCTATGGCCTTGGGGCCATAGGGTTTCAATATTGAGCATAGAGGATTTCTTACTAGCATAGAGGCTACCTTGTGGCCCTAGGTCTATAGTGTGCAAACATAGAGAATAGAGGATTTCTTACTATCATAGAGGGTACCTTGTGGCCCTAGGTCCATAGGGTGCAAACATAGAGCATAGAAGATTTGTTACTAGCACATAGGGCACCCTATGGCCCAAACGCCATAGAGTGATAACATGTAGCATAAAGGGTTTCTTACTAGCATAAAAGGCAGACCTTGTGGCCCTCGGTTCATAGGGTGCCAACATAAAGCATATATGGTTTCTTACTAGTGCTCATAGAGGACATCTTGTGGCCCTATGACAACCCATGGAGGATATCCTATGGTTTTTCTCACTACCATAGAGGATATCCTATGGCTTTGGGGGCACATGGTCTCAATATTGAGCATAGAGGATTTCTTACTAGCATAGAGGGTACCTTGTGGCCCTAGGTCCATAGGGTGCAAACACAGAGTATAGAGGATTTCTTACTAGCACAGAGGGCACCCTATGGTCTAAGGCCATATGGTGACAACATATAGAATAAAGGGTTTCTAACTAGCATACGAGGCCAACATAGAGCATAGAAGGGTTTCTTATTAGCATAAACAACATCTTGTGGCCCTAAGACAACCTACAGCCTTAGGGACATAGGGTGGCACATAAATAAAGTCCCATATGGCTTTGAAGGACTGGACCTCTTTATACGTTAGGACCAGCTAACAATCCTAACTCTATGGCCTTGAGGTCATAAAGAGACATATTAAAGTCATAGACATGTCTACAAAGAGCACCATATGGCCTTAAGGCCATAGGTGCAATAGATGGCATCTCATGGTCTTATAGCCATAGGATACTATATAGTATTGTTTTGACTTTTTAAGTGTGAAATATTAGTTTGAATGTTGTTTAAATTATCGTGTATTTAAAACTTGATAGCATGCTACAAAACCATGACCAAGTATTTTGTTATACATGGATTAAGGTCACCAAATTATGACAAGAGTGCTTAATAGTATTTGCCTTTACATATATCTTTTTTAATTGTTGTAATCAATCTATATGCTGCTTTAAAATCATATCAATTGGTTTTTTTGACACCTCATTTTTTGAGAAGCTACTTCTAGAAGCATTTGTTGAATTTTGAAAAGCACTGATGTCATACAAATCCTCTTTCCAAAAACTATATTGGAGGTTTATTCTTAAATTTTATAGTAGAGAAATTAAAATAGACTCATACAATCATGATAATTTATCTAAATTAAAGGCAACTAGAGCTTAGAAATCATTAAATAACACAATCCTAGCATACACATTTAGAATTTGGGAAACGGGATTTTCCCAAATTATCTAAAATGGTGTTAGGTGCCTAAGATACCTATAGATATGAATGTCATACGGAAGGTGGTGGACACCTTTGATGCAGGATCCACTATCACTGTCAATGAGCAAGAACTACTGCTCATTGCTGCTTTGATTGCAAATGTGCTCAAACTTTCCTATCACAATAAACCCAAGGTTTCCATAGCTGAAGAAGTCAGCACTTTAGGAGACACGAAAGCTGAAGTGCAAAAGGAAGTCTGGAGGATAGGGCATCCTGATGTGAGCCCTACCAATAGTGATGGGCACCTTTGATGCAAAGACAACCACTGTCACTATCAATGAGCAAGAGCTACAACTCACTACTGCTTTGATTGCAATTGTGTTTATACTTCCTTATCACAAGAAACCCAAGGTTTTGAAGGAGACATTAGAGCTAAAGTGCAAAATGAAGTATGGAGGAGATGGCATCCCAATGTCAGCCATACCAAATAAGGCTGCATATAAATTTGTTGATGAGGCTCTAAGCCTGAAAAAACAATCCAACATATGTGTTTGAAAAGGTCTTTAGTATATTGCTAGCCAGAGATATGGATAAGGGTCGCCCCAATGATCTGAGAACCATCCTATACTATATTGTGGTGGCACAAATAGGTAAAGGAAAGACCTAGCATCTGTTCAAGGCATGGTGCGTCTGGCAATTTCTTTACCGGAAAACCTGTGTGCCTACCCATCCTAGGGTCACAACACTGGCAGTGAAGATGAAAGGACCAAAAGTCCAGACTGAGAAATCTAAACCCGCAACAAAGAAACATCATCGTTCAACTGACCAAGAAGGCCCATTCGAACCTACATTAAAGAAACAAAAGGTTTCAACTGACCAAAAGGATGTCTGGGACATGATCAAAGGAAAATTAAAGATTACATATGGGAAACTTGAAGATAAACAGGCTGGCTGGTGAACTGATCGAGCAGGCAAGATTCCCCAACCCCTATCAAGTAATACTTTGAAAACTACTATTGAACTTTATCAAGACCTCATCAACCCGACCCAAAAAAGTCCACAAAGCTAGCAGAATGAGGTCATGGAGTAATCAACACCTATACTCTGCAAGGCACAACCAACACCATAGTGCCAGGCACACCAACCACTACCCCTGTTTTTAAACATCTGCTTGATAGGTTGCATGTTTTATAGAAACAACCATCTATGGGAAAATTATAGCTTGACACCCCAGGACAATTGGCCCTACCCTATGCTGCCCCTATCATCGGCCAAGGATGTCAAATCCTTGGCCGATGGCTGCATTTCCACTATACAAAGAGGCTGGAACACAATTGTCATTGCAATCACTCAAATGGTTGAAGTCTAAGGTAAAATGGAGTTTGCTGAGTTGGTCCATGTAAAGAAGGAGGTAGCACAGGAGATCAACAACAAAGCTCAATGGAAACAAGAGGCAATAAAGCTCCAGAATCTACTTAAGGAAAAATTGAACAATGGAGAGTAGTACATGAAGTCCATTAAAGAGCCGAAAGAGATTATGAATAATTGAAAACGATCAACTCCAATCTGGTTGATCGAAATAAGAATATGGTAAGAGATGTTTAGAACAAAACCTTTGAATATGAGTCCACTCTCAGCCAGAAGCAAACAAGTATTGATATTTTAAAATCAACCAACAATGCCATGAAGCAAGCAATCTGGATAAATATATCTATTAGTATTTGGTAGATATTAATGATTCTAAAGGGAATATAACTTTGACCTTGAAGGAATTAAGGAATCTGGTGGACGATAGGAAAAATGATTTTGCTTCAAGGTACACCAATACACTAGCCAACCAAGCACTTATCAAACACCTTCAAGTAGGCTAGGACACTGATAAATGTGTCAGACAAAGATGAAGATAAAGATGACGAGGATGAAGAAGATTGAGATGATAAGGAAGATGAAGAAGACAAAGACAATGATACTTAATAGCTATTCTAGAGTTAGAAATTTAGAGTCAAAATGCCATATGTCACATCACATCAAATGAGTAGAATCATACTTCAGAAGACTAGATTGAGAAGTTAGACAAACAACTGAACTAAAATGAAAGACTTCAAATGACATGAACTGAGGCAATTGGAAATGTAGATTCAAACTCATAGACTGGTTCAAAAGTACAATTGGTAGAACACTCAATGTTCATAAGCTCTATAAGGTATCTAGTAGCTAGAGTTCTAGTAGATACACAAGTTCCGATCCCCAAAATGGGATGATTGGGTCTTATTTATAGGTGCCCGCACCGAGGTGTGACTGGTTGCACAATCATATAGGGTAAGACAAATGTTGGTAGCTAGCAAGGTTAGCCAGTCTGGATAAGGAAAGACGATTAAGATAGAGAGTGGTTTAGAAACCTTGTCTGGCTCCTTGTCTGAACAAGTAGTTAAGGAGAGAGAAGCACTTTCAGATCTAGGCCTACTAAAATGATAATGATGCTTATTTCAAATCTGAAAAGGTTTGAGATGGCAGCTAGAAAAGTGGTCACCAAGTGGAAGATTCAAAAATTCCATGATCAAGCCGAATGTCAGCTGCTAGAACATCCCAATGTAATTCAAGTTTTGAACAAGATCCCCGAGTAAGTGATCCCAAAAGCAGTTATCAATGGGAGTCCTCAGATAAGGAAAATGACCACAATGAACATACAAAGTGTGGTGATCTAGTTGGAAATGTTACATTGTGGAAATCTCCCTGCTTACAAATGTACGAAGGTAATCAAAGATGAGATCAAGTCCACACTTGAAACACTGTAGATTACTAGGAAGATACTTAATCGCAGTGTACATATCTTACTAGAGAATAATGCATCAAGTAGGAGAGGTAGAATCACGCGGAAGACAATAAGAAAGCAAGAACAACCTCTCAAACTACTCTTCCATCTGGTCATAGTAACCCGAACAATGATGCATGCTAAAAGAGACTGTCATGCATTATATTGAAATTGTGTTGGATTCACTAGTTCTCATGTATGCCTTGTTTATGCAAGAAGATGAACTACTAAGGTTCTATCCAACCCTCTATTCTATATAAAATGAACCAGCAGATAAGATGGCTTATTTTCAGCTTGTGGACTAGCTCAATTATTGGCATTAGCATACTAATGCTTTATGGGTAGCTTGGACCACAATGCTCGATGCCACTGAAAAGAAGAACACAGTTCTTGAACTCAAAGAAGACCTTGCCAACTTGAGAGATATGATGGGCCAGTGGAGAGATCACTTGGGGTAGCTTGTAAAGTATACAAATGATCTTCTACAAGTGACTATCCAAGCATTGAAGATTCCAGAAAAAGAGTTACTCAACAGAGCTAGCAATGAGCCACAATTGAGAGAGATGGCTGAAATTCTGTTCGAGGCTAGAATCAAGGTGAATTAGCCAGATCCAGATGGATCAATGAAAATTGCCTCCATCTACCACAAAATGGGCAGAGCCAAATTGACAAAGGATAAGAAGACCATATATGGCCCTAACACAAAGAAGCACCATTAGCTTCCCTCTATGAAGAAGAAATGTCGATTTCCATAAAGGAGCAACTTGAGCAAGAAGCCATTTACATATTGATTATGAAGGATAATGCAACCGCATTAGGGAAAGAAATTGCGTGTCAATCGGACGTTCGGGCGATGGAGATTGAAGGCTTGGGCCCTATATCCCCTTGCAGTAAGGGGGACAACCCCCCCCCCCCCGTCTTTATATGACACGGGGTAATGGCCCAAAGGGGATCTAGGGCCGAGAGGTAGCTTTAATCTCACTTATCGAATCGTCCAATGAATAAGGGGCGGGTAAACTAGGGTGTGATCATCTGCCGTGCCGACATGGGCAACGACGTGCACTAGCATGATGGCCACACCCCGCGAGGCGGATGAGCTAGGGGCGCTGTTTTTGTCCTGAATTCACCCTAGTTAACACCGGACGGCAGAGATTCGGACCCCCAAACTTGGGCCCAAATGCCCCGTAGTGAGACACGACAACCCCCATTCTGCCACGTCAATCGTTCCTCGAGCTAAACGTTGGGCGCATGCATAAACACAGGAGGAAGGACTTGGCATGAGCAATGACGTCGTCTTCCCCCTCCTTCTTCAATAATGTCTGTGCAAACGGCCAAATTTGGAAGAAGGTGGGTGCTGGGGCTGGGGTCGCTGCAGTGAGTGGCGTAGTGGGCGTCCACTATTGCAATCGCAGTAATGATGGCCTCTCTGCCTCTCTTTCCGACTCGATTTCCTCCCGTACAAACGGAAACAAGCCATGGATCGAGGGCTTATTGCCCTTGGCATGCCTCGCTCCCCCCTCGTCTGCATCCTTCACAGAGCCCAGCACTGGTGTTTCTTTTCCCTCCTCCATCAGCTCAGCCGACGATAGTGCAACTCCTTATCAGCTCGCTGGAGTTGGGCTGCGGAAGAAGAACATTCTTGGCTTGAAGAACATCACTATCTACGCTTATGGTAGCTACCGTAGCCTTCTGTATGATGCTATGCTGTCTACACATCAGAATAAGGAGTTTATAAGGTGAAAACGTGTCATGTGTTTTTTGTCTTGCTTGAACAATACCCGTAATGTTGGGGTTGTATTGAGGGTATATTCTGTGCTCCTCTGTACACCAACCTACGCAATTCATCACGCCAATTGCCTTGAAAGATACAACATTTTCATGTCAAGAGATGATGTTAGCATACCAATTTTGCAAACAAACAAAGGCTTTGCCTTACCTTACAGTCGATCTCTTCGTTTGTTGCATGATTATTGTCTTTAGCTTGTTCTCAGTCACGGAAGTTGAATGAACTTAGCAGTTTGTTTGAGTTAAGAGAGGATTCCCTTCATCTAATTGGCTTTCTTTAAGTGCCATGCATGAAAACGCACTTTTTGAACTCATTGTGCAGATGCATCAATCTGAAAAGCTGCCCTTTGTTTTTCTGCAGGAGTGTACGCCAATGTGGCGAGTCTCAGAGATAGGCTTGGTTCAAAGTATACCGACCAATCAGTTACTGACTTGAAAGAAAGTAAGCCTTTTCATGATGATGTTGTGGCATCAGATTTTGACATGACCGTGAGGCTAGTAATTGTGTATGGGCGGCTTAAAATTGGCTCTGTTCGAAGTGCTTTCAAAGAGTCCATTGGCAATAGAATACAGAAATTTAGTGGCAAAGAGGATCGCCCACTTCTGGAAAGGTTATTGGCTTTCTCTGTCAGCAACACAGCAAGCTTATGTAATATCTTGCAATTCTGATACTCATTTTGCCCAAACAGTTTTACTTCCTTGTTTAAGGATGATATCAAGCTACCAAAAGGGACAACAATAGATGTGAGGCGACAACCCGGGCATATACTTACAACAACAAGTAGGTGGTTTACGTGATCATGAAATGCAATTTTTTCTTGCCAACACAATTCATGTTTCCATGTTTGTTGGTATTTAAGTCAGTGAAAATATATAACTTGTCGGAGTCCTTTGTAATTATCGCTATGTTTCTAGGTATTTAATAGGCAAAATTACCAACATACCCTTGTAATTTGTGGAAATTCCCAAAATTCAAATTTCAAAAATTTCCAATGTACCCTTGTATTATTTTGGAATGGATTTGCCTCGGTTTTTCCATAGTGTAATCTTTATGACAATGGAGTTATATCTTACAGTGTTCTAGACAAAAGTACTCACCAATGAGCTCACAAATAGAGGCATCTGTGTCTAAAAATGATGAACGATTTCATCGTATGTGTCGACAATACCATTTTTTAAAATCCTACTTCTATCATCTTTGATTGAGGGAGAATCAATCTTTCTATGAAGAGGTGCAAAAAAAATGTCATTAGAGATAATTGAGAGGTTAATGAGGGGTATCTTGGGAATTTCGGAGAAATTGAAGGGCATTTTGGGAACTTTAGGTCAAATATGAGGGGTATATCGTGAATTTGAGGGTTTTTTTTTGGGAATTTCCTCAAATTACAGGGGTAGTTTGGTAATTTTCCCTATTTACTATTGTCTCGAGAGTCAACCTACATATTTGTGATCTTCTAAAAAAGATTTAGAGTTTCGTTATGAGAAATGTTTGACAACATCAAAAGTGCCTCACAACTTTGCATGTTTATAGACGTGTGTGTGTGTGTGTGTGTGTGTGTGTGAGAGAGAGAGACCACGTAAATATGGATATCATATAATGTTCCGATGAAGATACGGATGTGATACTTTCTGCATACATGTGCACAAGTATGAATATTATATAATGTTCCGATGAAGTTATGGGTTTGATGTATGTACCTGCATACTTTCTGACGCACATACGCACCATTAATGGCATGAGTATGTACTCACAAGTCTATAATGTTCCGATGAAGTTATGGGTTTGATGTATGTACCTGCATACTTTCTGACGCACATACGCACCATTAATGGCATGAGTATGTACTCACAAGTCGATTTTCATACATAAGTATAGACAGCACATGTATGCATGTATGTCTCTATGCATTTTTTTCAAAATGCTATTTTATGCTACCTGACATGTTGCTATGCCTGGCAGTTGGCGATAAAGATCTTGGCAGTCTACAGAGTCCACTCTTATGTCGTGCCTTTTTTGATCTCTACATTGGAGATGAACCCTTCGATACAAAGGGAAAAGAAGATGTCAAATCAACGCTTGCAGCACTTGTAACTTGTAAGTAGCTAGCTTAGGGGTTGGAGGCATGAATGAGTTGTAACACTTCATGAGGGCTGTGAGTTAAAAGGCCAGAGTTGGTAGTTCATTTAAAGAAGCTCCACATGTTCATTTGTTAGTTTTACTAGCTTGGACAGTGTGGAATTAATGTTGTGCAGTAAGCAAAAGCCTGTGAGACGGTTTCAAGATCACAAGGATATGAATAAAATACCTTGAGCTAATTGTCACCAATCTTGATTAAAAAGAACAAGCAGTTCAGTTACAACGATAGCGTGACCGATGCTGCAATTTGAGGACTAGTAAGTGTCAGAGGTATGAGGGGGGCGATGTAGCATAATGACTTGTTTCTGTGTAAGTAGGAATTTATAAGCATTTTGTCTTGAAGTACCTTGTCCATCACACATGACTAACAAGAAGCTCTGCATTTTTAACAATGTCGTTTGGATACTTTGCCGTACATCTACAAGGGAAACCAAAGTGATGTGTGTGGATATACAAGGGCTAGGGGATGGTCATACAATGACCATTCCCTGTAAAACGGGTTACCAGGTGGCGCCCGGCGGACTCCGACGGAGGCCTAGAGCAGTCTAGAGAGCACATTTTACAGGAACGATCCCTCCATGACCATTCCCTTCCGTCACACTCAGGGAAAGGGGGGCCAAACAGTGCGCCCTGCACAAATTCCGAGAGCTTTCTCGCAGCGTCTGCCAAATTGTCCTACTGCTGACATGGGGAGGGTTGATTGGCCGTGAGACGACCATGGATTCTTGACGACAGCTGACATGCTATCCACTGGTTTGCTGAGCTATGAAAAACTTTCTGTGGGCTCAGGTGGCAGCAATCAGTCGGCTGCAGGGGGGCAGAACTGCACCTCAATTGATGGCACTGGTCCATGCTCTCTGACCCCCGACTTTGACAAGATAAGTGCATTGATTAACTTGTTTTGAATGAAGTGCATGACAGGTATGCGAAATTGGCAAAATGATGTGGGTTACAAATTTACATTGAGTTGTGTGCAAGCCAAGCATAATGACCTCTGGGAAAATTTGGGGAGATTGCCCAGCCTCTTTCAATAATGTGACAAGGTTTTTCCTCTCGTCCCCCCTTACTTGCTAGGATTTGGAATCCTTACTAGTACAAAAGCGGTTACAAAAATATTAGAATATCACTTGTTTTTGAACGTTTGCTAGCTTTGGAGATATCATACACCTCACATTGCTTCCTTACACTAGGGTCTTGGCTTGTGGAAAATTGCTGTCAATTCAAACATAAAGCTCCTCAAATCATGTATCTGAACGCTCTTGATCGTGAAAATCTGTTTTGCAATTTTTTATTTTCTTCATGAATAACGAAAGCATTGCATTAGTACACATTCTCTTGAGAGATGCTTTTCTTTGTTGCACTCTGCAATTGAGGACGATTGGTTTGATTTTAGAAGGAAGTTGTGACTGGCTTTAGAGTTAGGGCTTTTGCATCAAGGTCATAGACGCATCTGATCCGTGTGTTCATTTGGCCAGTCACTCTGAGACCAGAGGAGAGGGTATGGAACCATGACCAGCCTGGACATGCACGTCCTGCTAGAGGCTCACAAAGGTGCCATGCTCAGTCCTAAGATACTAAATCATGCTAGATTGTGGCAGAACATGTCTACGTAGCGCAAGTGACATCTCTCCTCTTAAAGGTGAGGCACAACTGTCGAACTTCTATTCTTGGATCCTTTCTGGACTTTTGATGCTGACTGTTTTTGATGCTTGTGTATGCATAACCAATGTAAACTCCTCCAAATGGGTGGATACTCGGGATGTAGGGACTGCTGCGATGTAAACTTCGACCAACCAAGTTACTAGGTAGCCTCACTATTGTCGCAGAATACTAGCCTTGATGCCAACTCTGCCTTGCGAGCAAGTATGACCACTCGAATAGTCTTGTCGCGAAAACATTGCGGGTGAAGCTGAAAGGTAAGGGTGTTGATCCTTTTTGGTGTTGATCCTTTCTCCAATCCCTTCCATATCCGCATACAGGGCAAGTAGATCTTGAGAGCAAGTAGATCTTGGTTCTCAAGATCTGGGTTTTCGTGTATCCGATGTCAATCTTTCTTTAAAGACACGGCAATGAAGATGGGAGCTAATAAGTCCATGATCGGGACTCAAGATCTGGGTTTTTGTGTATTCGATGTCAATCTTTCTTCAAAGACATGGCGATGAAGACGGGAGCTAAGAAGTCCACGATCAGGACTCAGATTGTGGGAGAAAAAAAAAACCGCAAGAGAGGTTCCTTGGGTTCTTAATGGTGCTTTGGTTCTTCTTGGGTTCTTTGGTTCTTGATGGTGGTTGATTCTTTCCTCGAGTTTGCGAAGCCGAAGCACACACAGAGCTCTAATACCAATGTCAGGTGCAACAGAAGTGTTTATGGATTTTAGCTCGGATCTAGTACTCTGCACAAACACAAGGGACACTTTACTTCACTTGAAAGAACTGAAAGAGAGAGAGAGAGAGAGAGAGAGAGAGAGAGAGAGAGAGAGAGAGAGAGAGAGAGAAGAAGAAGAAGAAGAAGAGAAGAAGAGAGTTTTAACGTCGTAGGAAACTATCCCAAGAGACCTTAAAGATCTAGCCGACGAGGAGTTGAACTCAAGACCTCTTATTCAAGAGGGAAATGGCATAACGAATCTGAGAGAGAGAGAGAGAGAGAGAGAGAGAGAGAGAGAGAGAGAGACGACACAGGGATGTCGGGTCCCAGAAGCCACGTCACCATTTTGTGACATTTCGAGTGGGGTCACTCAAATGTCCTAACATCATGCAGATGGTACTAAGATGTAGAAGTCACATAGAGAGACCTGATCATGGCACATAGGATTGCGGCTTTGACCAAGCGATTTGGCATGGACCACCGTCCTAGAGAGAGTGAGTCTGAGGCAGGCCAAATGAACGCATTGGACCGATGCGTCTATAACCTCGACACGAAAACCCTAACCCTAAACCCGTCACAGCAGAAATGCAGAGGTAGCTTTTGGAACCCCGTTGTACGCAAGTCCCGTTCTTGTCCGTGGCCATGGGTACTTTGCCTCTTCAACCTATCCTGATTCTCTAAGGGGAGATGAAAGAGTGTGAAGAGGCCGCCATAGACTCATGGTTGGTGAAATGGATCGCCTTCTTAGATATGTACCATTTTATTGATGCCCAACGACTTGGGAAGCTTTAATTTATGCTTAAAGGGGAAGGGTTCTTACTCTTGGTAGAGGGGTTACGATCACAACCCACGACTTGGGCAGAGTTTCAACCGATCTTTCGTGCCCCCTTCGTGCAAGTCGATAGGATCGAGTGCTTCAAGAAACTTTTCCGATGTGAGATGGGAAAGCTAACTTTGTATGCTTAGTCACATGACTTCAAGGACCTTCTCCACAAAATGAAGGCCCTTGAAGACCCAAAGGTCATTTTGCAAATGTACCTCTTCGGATTGCCGCCAGCATATCCAAATGAGTTACGCAATCGCGACTACATCTATAACTACATCTATAAGTTTGCCAAGAATTATGATAATACCTTGCCATCAGACGCGCCACTTCCACAGTGGTAAGGCGTGTCCCAAGTGAAAGAGGAAGCCGTCTACCTCCGCACTGGCAGGTACTTCGGTAAACGCCATCGACATTTCAAGTACTCTGTCTTGTTTTGATTTATGGATTGTTTCCGGTTAATGCACGTAGATGTTTGGGTTGTCGCCTTGATAAGCCCATATTTGGCCCGCATGATCTTCTCCTCATTAACGGAAAGATCAATTGCCAAGCCAGTGTCTTTACTCATAATTTTATAATTTCTCGTGTGGTACAAGCTTGAGTTTAAGCGCCGTCACCCGTTGTCAATGGATTGAGGTTGTGACCTCTAAATCCAGCACCTCCGCATTATGAGCCTTGAGCATGATGTAGGTATTATTCTAGGCATTTCATGGTTTTAGGATAAGACAACTTCTCTGTCTTATCAATTATGCATCGCATACAATTTTCTTTGAGCTTGATGGTGTATACCATGTGGTTTTTCCTCCCCGACCACCGAATGTGATGTGAATTTGCTTTAGCTAATGGATTCAATCGTCGTCTCATGATCTTGGTGTTGAGCTTGCAATCTGTTGGGTAAGAAATTCTGTTGGGAATTTTATTATCATTGTCACTCTTCTTTCAAAAAGTGATGATGTTATCGTATCAGAAACTTGTGTGTCTCTGTTTGACCATCATGTGATTGTTAAACGTTATTTGGATTCCCTTTTGGTTGAATTTGCGGACGCATTTTTGTCGGATTTTCAGATGGTCTTCCACCATCTCATGGACCCGATCTTGATCATACGATAGAGCTTTTACTTGGTAGCCATCCTGTCTCTCGACAACCTTGTAGGTTCAACCTGAAAGAGAAGGACAAGATAGCTAAGCAGCTTCAAGAATATCTTGCAAAGGGTTTTATTGAATCTAGTAAGTCTCCGTGGGGCTCTCGCCAAAAAGGAGGATGAAGGGATGCGATTCTATGTAGATTACAAAGGTCTCGATAAGGTCACCGCCAAGAATAAGTATTGTTGCATAGCCCGAAAGAGGAGGATGAGATAGCTAGGTAGGTAGCTTCAAGCCTATCTTGCGAAGGGTTTTATTGAACCTAGTAAGTCTTCGTGGGGCACTTCGGTTCTCCTCGCAAAAAGGAGGATGTAGGGATGCGCTTTTGCGTAGATTACAAAGGTCTTGATAAGGTCAGTATCAAGAATAAGTATCCGTTGCCTTGCATGGACGATCTTGTCGATCAACTCTTGGGTGCTGGTTATTTCACCAAGATCGATTTACGGTCCGGGTACCATCAGATACGGATATACCCGCGTGATGTCCCGAAAATCGTGTTTCGTCCACATACTGTGTTGCACATGCTCCACATGAACCTTCTAAAAGAACGATTGGGACATGGTGACTCAGTGATCCGTTCTGAGGAAGTCCGAAACTTGAAAAGCGCCACTTGTTATATTTCACTTGAACCCAAATCGATTCTAGATCAAAGGGTTTGTACCTTGAATAATTGATCAAGTGGAAGCTTTGTCATGAGTTTCAAACTACGTTGAAGAATTGCTTCCCTGATAACTGAGGATATTGCTAAGGACAACAATAAAAAAAATAAAGGGGGGAAGTGTTACGTCCCAAGACATCAGAATGGGTGCCTGTAGTATGTCCAACCAATGTGAACCTGGCCCTTTGGTTATTAAGTCCTATAAATAGGGCTTGGGTCTCATTTGGGTGATCACCACACTTAGACTCTAGGTTCTTGTCATCTCTACCCCCACACCCATATTGGTGTGGGTGTGCTGGTATGAAACACCGGCCCTTGTGGTAGAGGCTAGCCCGTTTGGTTGCAGGCTCCAAGGCTCGGGGGGTGAGCTCGTATTGGCTCTATGATTGGGAGGTGAGCTTGACGTCCGAACATTGTGTGTGTCTAGGTGTGAGTTTGGCTTGGGTCATGTCGTGTGCAGGATGGATCCGGCGAGGGACTAACATGCCCTTTCTTCATTATTATGGTATTCCATACCCAAAACCTTAGGGTTTTGAACCATATGTTTTCTTGCTTAGGCGATTATTTGTGGTTGGCCTTTAATATAGTTCATTGACTGTTATGCCATGAACAGGAGAATCATGGAGACACCACTAATTGGTACAGACTTTCGTCACGATTTCCATAGAGGAAAAGGGTTATAGACACACTATGGACTCTTACATTCTCTTATGTCATGCACAGTGCACTATTTACTGGTGAATACATAATGCATAGCCAACCATATGTTTAGAATCCGCAGCACAGTTTGCATTTTGAACATAGATTGATAGTCATGCATGACATTTGAAGCATCCATTACCTTGTTACATCTTTTGGTTTTGTTTTGCTCGTGCTAGAGAGCAATTGAGTTTAAAAGCTTGCATGCTGCACAGTATAGCCTCAACAAGAGAGCATTGAAGTTTTAGAAAGGACATGAATAAGAGTGTGCATGTAATTGCCTTGTGAGAACTCGTTATTTTGCAAAAGAGCGAGAGACTTGTAGAAGCTATCTTTTTATCAATCAGAAAAAGAGAAGCTTGATTATGCTGAAATTGTCTTATAAGCAATGTGGCTTGTTTTCTCGCCACAAGATATGTCGTGTCAAAACTTGTGCACAAAAAATATGACATCCTCCTTTCCTTCGATTGAGCGGATGTTGATGAGTTGATTATGAAGGACAATAGATATACTTCTGCTAATATATCTTAGAGCACTAGAATAGGCATAGTTACTTCACGGTTTTGATTGAAAAGTCACAAACAATTAGTGCAATTTTTAGCTTGGTAGATCTTGTACTCTTTTAGATTTAAAGAAAAGTGTGGAGAATAGAAGCAAACCAATACAATATATCCTTTTGGTGGTTCTTACAATCATCAAAGCTTTATTCTTTTGGTGGTTCTTATAGCCATTAAGGTTAAAACCTCTATAGTATCGTAGTCTTTGATATTAAACTTATAAACTTATTTGCAACAATTGCATCATTTATTGCTATAATGAAGTCTCCAAGAAATGGTGCTATAATAAGAAGCTTTGTCCTCTTTAAGCCTACCGACATGCATGATATTTTTCATGGGTTTCTTTTTATTATGATCAATCTTGTATAATTTTTGTTGTGAGATTTTTTAATCGTCTTTGAAGGTCAAATATGACCTATGGAACTAAAGATACATGTGATGTGGTAGTGCGGATAAGTGATGGGATTGTGGTGATGATAGTCATAATGGAGAGCAAGAGAGGAAAAGTACGTATGTGTAGGTCATGGTTGAAAATGTGATGGAAGCATAGTCGCTAAGGCATCATCTCTCTCTCTCTCTCTCTCTCTCTCTAGTTGCAATTACAATCTCTTTAGTTGCAATTACAATGGAAGGTACAAGGATCTCTCTTTTTCAAGGCCCCAACACCTAGTCTCCCATAGAAGGGAGTTAGAGTTAACCCAAATTGTTGCGATAGTGCTTGTTGCTAACAAGGGGATAAGTTCAAGCGTATAAGGGTTAGTATAGGTGTACACAATACACGACTTCTATTTATGGTTGAAAATATTTTTGTTTTGGATTCACTTACAATCAACTCACTATGTGAGCTAAAGTTCTCAAGGACAAACATAAACTTTTGTGCATCCACTAAAGTATGTGCTATAAGCACTACGACGTTCACATACAACAAAAGCATGAATACTGCATTGTAGATAGTAACCTCCTGACTGCTTTCTTGTTGTATAAATTCAAGTACTTTTGTTCTTATTGTTTAGTGCATTGCCCAAAGAGAGTTGATGACAATGGAAATCTTTGTTAACCCCAATATTGTTTGCAAAAAATTCTGAAATTCCTCTTTCCATACGTAGTTGACATATAACCTTTTCACATATGCGAGAAACTGCAAGCATAAACATACTTGGTACTTGGAATTTATCCATCCCTCTCCACAAATTGTTGCATCGAATCATGTTAAAGGTTTTCTGAAATTCCACAAATAACAATACAATCGTTTACCTTTCAACCGGCTTTCCTCCATGAGAGCATGAAGGTTGACAAGATGATCAAATGTGCTATGACGTTGACGGAAACCCACTTTTTCTTTTCCATGTTCTTTTATCAATTTTATTTCCATTATGCACCCAAAGAACTTTTCCATAAAAGATCCAATCATTATATTGCATATTAATTTATATTCTTTACATCCTCTCTTTTATGCAAAGTCTTGATCTAATTATTGCTCCAATCACAAGGAAGGCATACCATATTGAAGTACAAAGTTGAACATATCACACACTCAACAATGTGATGTCTCTCGTCCATTTTAATGATTTTTGGCTTGATACCTTGAAGATCTCCTGTTTTGCGAGTAACTGACTTTTTAAGCTTGTTGCATGCTTCTCTAATACTAAAAAAAGAGGGCATACAAGGGAGTAAACTGTAATATTATAAAACTTATTTATAATGCGTGTACATATCTGTAAAACTAAAGTTACCAAAACTCTCAACCCGCTTGTTTGTTTGGCTTCTCCAAAATCTTCCACATGCATGTGCTTTTTCTTGGTCTTAAAAGAGTTATCAATTGACTTCCCACCATCCTCTTCTTTTCAGTAAGTGCTTTGTATGTATACAAATTAATTAATAGCCATCTTCTTCCTTTATGTAGGACTTTCAAGCATCTTGATACTCTTTATCAAACCACCTTTTGCATGATCTATCTTTGTTAACACCGTTGTCATGCTTTATGGAAAAGAATTCTTTGGCACAATAAAAAATAACTTTCTTGAAGGTGTCCATTTAGTTATTATTTAAAACTTTTGCTCAACCATTTTAATATGCATTAGGGCTTGTTTGAAATCCATACAAAAAGACTTCTTTTTTTCACTTTCATTGAGATTTTTATGCTAAGTGTTTCTCCATATGTAAGTTCAATACATTAGGTCGGATGATGTGACCTTGTGATCCATTGGCTAAGCATAAAACCCCATGCGATACATGATAGCTTTAGAGAGTAGCATATAATCAATCACACTATCCCCATTGTGTTTTTTTATTGTGCTTTTTACAAGTAGATCTATCCATTCCACTTCATAAAGATATACCATTTGCAATGAACATACTTGCACTGTTGCACATATATAGAAGCGGCTTTCCATATTGATTTGACTCTTTCTCATCCATTGAATTATTATCATACATGTGAACTTCAAAAACTCCCTTGAGATTGTTAGGAAATAGGACGTAGCTAAGTAGACATTAGAGTAGTTTACTTAATGGAGAGATATAATTTTTGTATATGAGAGAGAGAGAGAGAGAGAGAGAGAGAGAGAGAGAGACGTGGTTTACCCAATGTGGGCTACATCCATGAGAAAGCATCCACTCAATGGATTTAATACTTCAAATTAGAAGTAGTTTAGAAAGGGATTATACCCTTAATGGAGCTCCCACCTTGCTTCACTCTCACCACCTCACATACACCTTGTTTCATCAACTTCACAATGCATTTTGTGTGTAGAAGAGGCCTCCTTGTATAGGCCAAAATGACCGCCATCTCTCCTAAGAGACAACCGTGTGTAGCCGCCCTTGTGTAGACAAGTCCAGGTTGGACTCTCCAATGCGTCCATGTGTGGCCACCCTTGAGAAGACAAGTCTCTTAGAAATCGGCCACTGGCCATTGACTATCGACCATCGGCTAACCAACGACCGACCACTTTCCGGTCGCCATTCAGCCATATTACTTCGGTGAGTGATTTTTCTTACGCATGATGGCTTATCTTCATAATGGGAGCCTTACAAATGTGTGTTTTTAAGAATAAAAGATACACGGGGTAAATCAGGTTCCATACTTAACAGTCTCCCACTTGGAGATTGATCTCCATACCAAACGTATGACTGCTTTGCATTCTGGCTTCTTAGCCTTGAGTGCCGATTGAAGATGAGAAAAATCTCAACTTCTCCTTGTTAACCACCTTCGTTAACATGTCTGCAGGATTTTCACTTGTGTGCACCTTTTCTAACTTTGGTTGTCCCTCTTCCAAAAGAGTACGTATTGGAAGTGATATCTCACCTTTGTCCTTGAGTGAAAGGCTCTTTGCAAGATGAATGACTCTTTGTTGTCTTGCTTGTATCCAAGCTCCTCCAAGAATCTGTAAAGCCACATAATTTCTTTGCTTGCTTCCGTTGTGAGCGGGATGAAAACACACACAGCACCTCTATAATGACCCGACACACACTCTTGGAAAGATACACACACACACTATGGGGCACCACTCGGCTTAGACAACACACCTGGCCGAGACAGGGAACACACCTCTGGAGTGAGAGGAGAGAGACTATCCACTTGCCCACTCCACACACACACACACACACACACACACACACACACACACACACCCAAAAAACTCAGCTCAAAAGAGGATAATTTCTGATGTTTAGATACAATTGAGCTTGGGCCAACACCAATGGGGCAAATAGCTCACACAATATGGGTAAAATAAGCCACATACAATCACAAACTAGAGCAGAAACTTCGCTCATAGGAGAAACTTACACAAAAAAATAGTAGGAAAAGAGTGAGGAATTTGGCAAAATGTATAGCACCATCGCGTCCGGAACGGCCCAAAACCCCAGTCTACAATGTCAAAGTGCTCAAATCCGACCTCGGATGAGCAGTTTACGGCCAAAACAAGCTCCAAAATGAGCAAAAACACACCTGCGGTTGTTCCTCCTCTCTTCTCCACGTTTTTTCTGGTCTTCTCTCTGTTTTTTCAGTTCCCACACTTAGCTTTATTAGTTGGGCACCCTTGGCCTTTTAGATGACCTCAAACGGACCCCGAACAGGCCAAAAACTGACATGGCAGTGCATAGTTGTCACCCTGCTGCATCCATGCGCACACCTGGCACTCATTTCTTTTCAATAATGCGTCTCGCAACCACGTGAAGTGGCCCCAAAAAGTGGTCCTAATGATGATCTTTTCGCATAACTCTCACAAGAAAACACCACTTTGTGTCCGTATTCATCCACGTGCAAATATTGACCCCGTTCGCCCTCCTGATGCCACTAGATGCCATCTGACGCACCTGCTTACCTCATGTCGTCGGCCCGCGGATAGCTTCCTCGAGAATTTTTACGCACTACCAGCTCCTCATTATTATAGAAAAAACACATGTGGGCCCCACATAACCACCTGGCTCTAGAAAATGGGCAATCCTTTATTCGATGCACCATGCATGTGTATGTACATATGCGCAATCCCTTGCTCCAAAAAACTCCTGACATAATTTGCCCATCCCCTAGCCTGCTAGATCATTCATGATCAGCAGCAGCAAAAAGAGAT
This sequence comes from Adiantum capillus-veneris, assembly GCF_014529385.1. Lineage (NCBI taxonomy): Eukaryota > Viridiplantae > Streptophyta > Polypodiopsida > Polypodiales > Pteridaceae > Adiantum > Adiantum capillus-veneris. The sequence continues at coordinate 6,479,524 of NC_140958.1, forward strand.
ATGAGACTCGCCGCATCATAGGTCTCCTCATCCCTCACCAACACTCCTTGATCCACATACAGCTCATCCTGCTCGACCATCATCAACCTGGCATGATACAATTTAAGATGCAATCCATTTACCCTTGACTTATGTAGAAACCCATCCAGGTTAGACAACTGATATGTACCATTCGGGAAACACTCCACTACCTTGAAAGGGCCTTCCCACTTAATTTGAAACTTCTTTTGGAAGGTGTTATCCAGCTTACTGTTGTAGCACAAAACCAAGTCATGTTTCTTGATACCCTTACTTTTGACCTTTTCATGTATCTTTGCCAAACCCTTATCTTGCATCTGCCCATAATGCTCCAATGCGCTCATCCTATCCAACTGGACCTCTTGTAACTGCAAGAGCCTCTCTTTGAATGCATCACTAGGCGGCCCAAGCAACTTCTCTAACATCTTGACCGCAGGCAACTCTACCTCCACAGGCAATAGTGCTTCCTTTCCATACACCAAATGAAATGGAGTAAACCCTGTACCTGTCTTCACCTAAGTACGGTAAGCCCATAATGCACTAGGCAATTCCAAATCCCAATTCTTTCCTTGGTGCTCTGTCACTTTAGAAAGAATTTGTACCAACTCACCATTGAATCTTTCATTTAAGCCATTACACTGCGGGTAATAAGGAGTGGTATGCTGGTGCCTAATCTTCATCTTTGTGCATAAGAAGTCTAGCAGTTTAGCTCTAAATCTTGGCCCCTTATCTGAAAGTAGCTCTAATGGCACCCCAAACTTGCAACATATTTCATCATACACAAATTTTGCCACATCCTTTGCAGTGATCTGTTTTACTCTATAGCCTCTGCCCATCTAGAGAGATAGTCCACTACCGTCAAGATATAGCTTTTGCCCCTGCTTATGATAGGTAACAGGCCTATTGCATCAATCCCCCACTTTTCAAACACATCAAACGCCATAATGGTTTTTCGTAGCTCTGGCTTCAACACTCTCTTCCCAAATGCTTGACACCTATTGCAAGACCTACACCAATGGTGAACATCCTTGTGCAAACTAGGCCATACATACCCCTCTTGCAAAATCTTATGCAAGGTGATCTTTAGAGCAAAATGGCCACCACATGCGCCTTCATGATTCTCTTCCAACACTCTGTAAAGCTCCTCCTGCCAAGGTACACGTCTCAACACGAGATCAGCCCCTTTCATGTATAAGACATCACCAATCAATTTGTACCTGTATGCTCTATGCACAAAGCCATACTTCTTAGACTTCTGAATCTCCTTTGGAATGATTCCTGTTAGCAAAAACTCTTCTTCTTGAGCCAAACTTTCCCGGCCATGATAAAGAGGTGAAGTGGTCCTCAACACAAATAGCTCCCCAATCATGCCTTGAGCTGCTTCATGTGCCTCTCCATTTAGAGCACGTTCAATGTGTCTGATGCTCCATGCTTCGAACTTTTTTAACAGGCCTTCAATTCTGAAGAACATTTCCTTCAATGAGGTGTTCTTGCTCTTCCACACACCTAACACTTGCTTCACCACTAACAAGGCATCACCTTTTATGCTCAACCTTCGAACCCCATGCTTCAAACAAATGTGTAATCCGGCTTCCAGAGTAGAATATTCAGCCTCATTGTTACTATGAGCATCCAATTCGAACCCTCTCTTGCATACTAGCTTCCCCTCTGGATCATAAAGTGCTATACCCCCTGAAGCTGCATCATGGCTCTTTCTGTATGAACCATCAAAGAACAACACGTGTGCATTGCTGATCTGTGGCACTTCTTCAACTACCTTTCTCACCACCTCTTCCTTAACAATAAGGGGATTCTCCTTGTAGGTCAACAAATCAGCTAGGGTAGCCCTTGTACTATCTTCCACTAGAAAAGAGAACTCAAACTCTTGCAGCTCAATTACCCATTTCTTCACCACATTTGACATGTTAGTACCATTAATTAACTGTGGTAAAAAGGCATAACTCGTCAAGAAAACAAAAGGCCGTGGTAGCAAGTAATGACGAAATCATCGACAAGCAAATATTACACTGGCCATCACTAGCTCTACTTCCGAGAACTTTCTCTCCGCTACCAACTTCACTCGGCTTGCACAATACACTGGCCTCATATAATGGTTGCCCTTCCCCTTTTGCAATAGCATGGCTCCAATGGCATCATCCCCTACTGAGGGATTTACATAAAAAAATTTATCCCAATCAGGAGCCTGCATGGCTGACAAACCCCCTAACACCTCTTTCATCTCTTGAAACACTTCTTCACACTTGTCATCCCATTGCAATGGATCATGCTTTGCCACTTGTTGTAATGGATAAAGAATCTGAGAAGACAATGGAATAAACCTTGCCATGTAATTCACTTTGTGTATAAAGGTTGCCAATTGCTTCGTACTCGTAGGTGATGGAAGAAGAATAATAGACAACCTTATCTGGATCAGCCTCAATGCCATTTTCTGACACCATATGGCCCAATAACTTCACCCTTAGCTATGCTAGATGACATTTCTTTGGATTTAGTTGTCCTCCACATTCATCATATCGAGCCAATACCTTCTGCAGCTTCTCATGGTGTTCAACCCTACTGCTATAAACACAGAAGTCATCCATAAAATCTTTAACACAACTACCAATGAATGGTTCCAACACCCAATTTGCTCTCTCTTGATAGAAGGAAGGTCCATTTGACAACCCAAATGGAAATACTGTGTAGCAATAGCAGCCCCATGGCGTAATAAAAGTGGTCTTTGTGCGGTCTTTAAGAGCAATCTTCAATTGAAAATAGCCTGAAAAACCATCATACACACTGTACCTCTCATAACCTGCCACTGAATCCAAGATCTGATCGATGAATGGAAGAGGATATGGGTTCTTCTTAGTGGCTGCGTTTAAGGGCTTAAAATCTACACAAATCCTCCACTTCCCATCCTTCTTTGGACTGACTACTACTGGACTCACCCATTCTGTGGTCTCCACAGGGACTATGAACCCTGCCTTCAACAACTTTTCCACCTCTTCTCTTCAAGGCTTCCATTTGCTCTTGACCCATCCTTCTTAGCCTTTGCCGCATTGGCTTAGCACCTTCTTTCAGCTCTATATGCATCTCTTCACCCTTGAACCCTCTGATCTCTTCATATGAAGTAATGAACAAATTAGGAAAACTAGCCAGCATATGCAAATATATATCCTTCTCCATAGCTGAGAGGTCTCCACTGATCATTTGTGTCATCAATTCTTGCTTCTTTGACAACTCAACCTTGGTTTGCATCAGCCCTTCAATCACTTCATAAGGCCCTTCACTTTCATCTTCAACCTCATTCGCAAATGCAACTAAACCAAACTCCTGGATTTCTTTGTCCATCAAAAGAAATGCAACATCAGCATTCTCATCACTGCTGGTAGTGCTATCACTATCCTCATCTGTCACCGTGGAAGAGTCTTCATCACTAGACTCATCCTTATCTTCATAAATCTCCTCTAATCGTTTCCTTGTGTCCATATTATAAAGCTTCTTGGTACCTGTCTTTCCATAGAGGCTAATCGTACCATGTCACCAATCTTGAACAGCTCCCACTGCACATAACCATGGTCTGCCCAGTATAATAGGATATGCTCCCAACCGTGCTGGCATCACATGAAAATCAACCACTGCCTTTGCATCATATGCCTCCACTTCTAAACTCTTTACAACACCCAAGCATTTTACTTTTTGATGGTTTGCCAATCTGATCCGAAAACCTGACACCCCTGCCACTGTGAGACCCATCTTCTCAACGCATGAGTGTGTTATGACACATATTTGGGCTCCGCCATCCACATAACCTTGTCCCAAATTTTTCCTTTTATGCCACACATCTACTATTGGACAAATGTCTGGTAGCTCATCCATTGCCAACACCTTTACTGAACCTCTCTCTGGCTCTTTCTCCATTGGGTTAACCATCCTCTTCCACTGTCGCTTTAGCTTAGGCACCATCTCTATAAGCTGCCCAAAAGTAACATCTGCCTTCCTGCTCGTCAGATCCTCCTTCAAGTCATAGCTTAATTGCCCATCCCGTAGTGGAAAATCTGAAACATGAAACTTTCGACGAGCTCTCCTTTTTCTCTTGGCCTTGACATCCTCGCCTTCATGGCTCTTTCCTTTCTTCTTACTAGGACCTGGGGCACTTCTTCCTTCCTTATCCTCTGTGGTCCTCTTCCCAATAGGCATCACTAATGTATCCTCTAGCTTTGATGCCTTCTCCAAGGTGACTACACTTAGCACTTTTGTCTTTCCCTTTTCCTCCTGGGTCAGTCCACTGGTTCCTTCGTCTCCCTTAATTTCGATGCCATAATCATTTGACCTAGTTAGCACCTGTCTTGGCAATGGATACATGTCTCCCCCCATCCTTGGTGGCTTATCACATTGTGGGCTGATGTGACCCAACTCTCCACAATTATAACATGTGGGCGTCTGCCTCCAAAACCTACCATTGCTTTGTCCAACACCATTCCTAGGCCTTTCTTCACCTCCTGGCTGATTTCCAAACCTCCCTCGACCCAGATTATTTCCCACTTGACCTAGCATGTTTAGGCTGAGATTCTTCATCAAATCTACCATTTGCCTCATGTCTTGCCTTAGCCCATCATCTTGCACTGTTGTAGTGACCACTACTGGCATAACCTGAGTAGTAACAGGAATCACTGGTTCGTGATGAACCCCTGACATGCGACCTTGTAAAGACTCTAGGCTGAAATTTAGACCTCATGGGCAAAGACTCCACCCCTAACTGGCTCATTTTCCTCAACTTCCACTCTTTGTTCCTTGATACCTCTAGTGCATCTTCATATGTCCTAGGCTTCTTTAGCTCCACTCTGTAACGTATATTCTCCCAAAGATCAGCTAAGAACCTGTCCTTCTTCATCATGTTAGGCGGGGGTACCTGTGGTGCTAAGGCCTTGCACATTCGCTCCCATGCCAATGAAAACTTACGTATGTACGCATCTACTGGCTCACCTTCCTTTTGCACCAAAGCCTGTACTTTTTGCCACACTTTGTCAGGATCTTCTATCTTCACAAACTCCACTTACAACCCATGTCTTAGATTTTCCCAACTCAACCTTACAGGTGGATTAGCCACACGCAACTCCTCTTCAAATGCTTTAGACCAAAATCGTGCATCACTCTTCAAACAAATTTGGAGAAGGCGTAACATCTGCGCAGGGTCATGAATTTAGTTGCTAATGCATGCAACCTCCATCTTTTCCAAAAATTCTTCCACATCTTCATCACTTCTTCCATGAAACTCCGGATAAGAGAAATCCATGGCTACCCAAGTTTCAATGCTTTGAGAACCCCTTTGAACACACGTGCAAGAACCCAAAGCTTTTGACTACCCAATCCCTAGAAACTTCAATGGAGCTCAACTTTAGATAAGGACAAACACATGCATATCAAATGAGTTTTCATAGTTGATCATCGGAATTACAACAGGCAAAGGACATTCCAAGATCTCTCGTAATCTTCTTGGCCCGAACATAAAGACTATGCGCTGCTGGAAAAAAATCTTCCTGGACACATGAACATTTATCTGGATTCTTTGAGTTAAATGAAATGGAGTGAATTGAGGGCCATTTTGATCATCCATTAAAGCCAACCATGAAGCTCCCAAGAAGGCACACCTGACTTAACCTCTGATTTTGCCAAAATTTCAGCAGCATAACAGCATAAATGGCTCAAAAGACCAAAAAATCAGCCATCATAACTTGGGAAAATTTTGACAGAGTTTCCCCAGAAGTAGAGCAATAAGAACACAAAATATAGACTGTATGTGTAAGCATAGACTGCCAACAATAGAACTCGAGCATCAAGTAGGAATCACTAGTACATAGCCTATGGCGAGGTCACGAAAAGGGTGCTCCAGCTACTTGTATCACCGAAAGGATCTCCACATTTGAGAATCCCCCAGCTCAATAAAAACCTCACGCTATCGACCCTCACACGAAGGCTAATGCAAATCGCGTATAGTCAAGTCTCAGAAATGACTATCTTCCAGACCAAGTCTCAGAAATGGCTGGGACTACCAAATAAAACCATATATGGCTCCACAAATGCGTACAATGGCAGTTTCCACAAGTAACGTACAATCCAGCAGACGATGCGCTCAAATAGGCGCCAAGTGATGCATACCAACAACAACTGCAAGTGACATCACTGCTAGTATATCACTGTACTCCAGCTACCTGTACCTGTGTGAATCACCTGTACCTGTACCTGTCCCTGTAACCTGTAACCCCGAATCTCGAAGCTTGAAGCTCGAAGCAGAAGGTACTCGAAGAAGATCCTCCGTGTGGGCGCCAAAAGAATGTGAGTCGGATGAAAACACACACAGCGCCTCTATAATGACCCGACACACACTCTTGGAAAGATACACACATACACTATGGGGCACCACTCGTCTTAGACAACACACCTGGCCGAGACAAGGAACACACCTCTGGAGTGAGAGGAGAGAGACTATCCACTTGCCCAATCCACACACACACACACACACACACACACACACACACTCACACCCAAAAAAATCAGATCAAAAGAGGATAATTTCTGATGTTTAGATACAATTGAGCTTGGGCCAACACCAATGGGGCAAATAGCTCACACAATATGGGTAAAATAAGCCACATACAATCACAACCTAGAGAAAAAACTTCGCTCATAGGAGAAACTTACACAGAAAAACAACAGGAAAAGAGTGAGGAATTTGGCAAAATGGACAGCACCATCGCGTCCGGAACGGCCCAAAACCCTAGTCTACAATGTCAAAGTGCTCAAATCCGACCTAGGATGAGCAGTTTACGACCAAAACAAGCTCCAAAATGAGCAAAAACACACCTGCAGCTGTTCCTCCTCTCTTCTCTACGTTTTTTCTGGTCTTCTCTCTGTTTTTTCAGTTCCCACACTTAGCTTTATTAGTTGGGCACCCTTGGCCTTTTAGATGACCTCAAACGGACCCCGAATAGGCCAAAAACTGACCTGGCAGTGCATAGTTGTCACCCTGCTGCATCCATGCGCACACCTGGCACTCATTTCTTTTCAATAATGCGTCTCGCAACCACGTGAAGTGGCCCCAAAAAGTGGTCCTAATGATGACCTTTCTGCATAACTCTCACAAGAAAACACCACTTTGTGTCCGTATTCATCTACGTGAAAATATTGACCCCGTTCGCCCTCCTGACGCCACTAGATGCCATCTGACGCACCTGCTTACCTCATGTCGTCGGCCCGCGGATAGCTTCCTCGAGAAGTTTTATGCACTACCAACTCCTCATTATTATAGAAAAAACACACTGGTACTAGTAATAGTGAAAATTGATGCACTATGTACACACTGTCCTACCTGTACACATGTGGGCCCCACATAACCACCTGGCTCTAGAAAATGGGCAATCCTTTATTCGATGCACCATGCATGTGTATGTACATATGCGCAATCCCTTGCTCCAAAAAACTCTTGACACCGTCATTGCTACATATTTTGCTTTCGTGATAGAAAGTGAGACTACTTTCTGCAGCTTTGAAGCTCAACGTACTACTGTGCCTCTAAATGTGAAGGCATAGCTAGTAGTGCTCTTTTGAGTATCTTTGTTACCTACCATATCTGCATCAACATATCCTTGCAAGAAAATACGAGTGTCTGCAAAATACAAAGCATTTGTTGTTGTCTCTTTTAGATACCTAAGTAAGCTACACATGGCTGCCTTTCATGAGAGAGGGCATCCCTTTTGGCCTATAAAAGGAGGCCTCTTCTACACACAAAAATGGATTGTGAAGCATTGTGGTGCATCGAGAAGTTGGTGTGACGTGGTGAGAGTGAAGCAAGTGGGAGCTCCAAAAGGGTATAATCCCTTTGTAATCTACTTCTTGTTTTGAAGTACTAAAGCCATTGAGTGGCTGCTTTCCCATGGACGTAGCCCACATTGGGTGAACCACGTATATCGTGTGTGCTCTCTCTACTCTATAATCTCTCATGTGTGAAAATTATCTCTCTCCATTAAGTAAACTACTCAATTATCTACTTAGCTACGTCATATTTCCTAACAACTGGTATCTGAGCAAGGTTTGCTCGTAGCTAAAGTATCTCAAGGAAAGGATTCCTTGAATTGAGTGGGAGTAATGGCAGAGAAAGGGAAGCTCAAGATCGAGAAGTTCAATGGCAAAAACTACCAACATTGGAAGATGCAGATTGAAGACTACCTCTACCATAAGGACCTTTATTTGCCACTAGGCGGTCTTGCAAAGAAGTGATAGGCTCTGATACGGAGTGTATGGAAGCATGCAAGAAAGGGAAGGAGAAGGGGAAGGGGATGAAGGAGAAGTTGCACAACACAGTTGGGTTAGTGGAGAGTGGTCAACTCTCTCACTTTCTCTCCCTATATTGAATAGGAAGAAAATAGTGTAAGAGTGGTTTCCCACGGCTACCTGACTTAAACCCCAATAACATACAAAGTTGTTGAAGGATCACCTAGGCTTCATCCTACACCCATAAATTCTATGAATTGTGTAAATCTCTCCAAGGCTAGGCTCTTCGTAAGAGCATGGCCCGAGCATGTGTGTGGTTGTCATCAGTGTGGACTTTGGCAAGCTCAATGCCAGCAGCCAATGCATCTCGTATGACATGGTATCTGACCTTTATGTGTTTTGAATTTGAGTGAAACACTGAATTCTTTGCCAAAGCAATGGCACTCTAACTCCCGTGGGATTCACTCTATATACAAAACATGACGCCACCTGCAAGTGACAACTTTGATAAAACCCCTATATACGATTCATATTGGGGAATATGACCCCCCTTTATACGCTTATACGACAATCAATGTAGAAAACTATCATACCTCTATCTAACATATAAAATTTAGGTCTCACATGATCTAATTGAGTAAAACTAGTCAAAGAGTGTAGCATAGTGACTAGCAACGTACTAAGGAACCACTTCTATTGATAACTAGATGTATCCTTAATATATCTTAGTTTGAATTTTAAACTATGCCCGTTCAGCCTGCACTCTAGCTACTCGTCCAATTTTGACCCATCTAATTACTTAAAAAACATAGTTATAAAGTTGTGCTAGGTTCTCCATGTAAATTTGTATCTATACAAACTCTTTATAGATTTCATCCCTCAAAAAATGAACTATAATCACAAAAAAAGCAATTGATGCAAATAAGTGTTAGTTCTTGCATGTATCTTTGAAGCTATTGATTCACAAAAGTGATTGATCTCATCAATTGATTTGCCTGTGATAAGCATATCACCTACATACAAGATCAAGATGATTAAAGAACCATCATTCAACCTCTTTATGTATAAGCAGTGATCCTCTTGACTTCTTATGTAACCTTGAGATTGCATGAATTTGTCAAATTTTTGATACCATTTCCTTGAACCTTGCTTGAGGCCATATAGTGCCTTTTTAAGTCTACAAACCAATTCTACCCTCGTTGGCTTTTGGGCCTCTGGTTGTTTCATGTAGACATGTTCATATAGATCCCTGTGAAGAAACGCTGTGTTCACGTCCATTTGGACAAGTTCTATGTCCTGGATAGCAACCAAGCCAAGCACATTGCAAAGTGTAGTCATCTTGACTATTGGAGAGAAAATCTCATCAAAATCCACACCTTTTTGTTGCTTGAAACCCTTGGCAACTAGACAAGCCTTGTATTTAGGCTCGGGATCTTCTGTTGTATACTTCTTCTTGTATACCCACTTGCAAGGTAAAGCATTTTTGGCTTTTGGTAATTCAACCAAATCTCATGTCTCATTAGCCACAATCAAATTGTATTTTGATTGCATAGCTTGCTCCCACTCAACACTATCGTCCATTTGTATAGCTTCTTGTAGCAGGTTGGCTCTCCACTGTCAGTGACCAAAATGTGGTCTATAACCGGCTCAAACCGCTCGGGTGCACATGATATTCTTACAAAGCATCTCAGTGCCTGAATGCTGGACTCTACTCCCTCTAGAGCAATAGTAGTATCTTGCACTTGAGGAGTAGGTGCAACACTACTGAACTGAGTTGGTTCGGAGGATACATCCTCAAAACAAATACATCTGTAATCAACTTCTTTAATGAACTTCGTGTGCAGCTTTGATTCATTGAAAATCACGTGTGAGCTACAAATGGTTTTTGTTGGATTCTGGGTGCCAAAGACGATAGCCCATCTCTCCATTTGTACCATAACCTATAAAACTGCATTTGTGTGACCTGGGATCTAGCTTGCAATGCAGTTCTTTGGGCATATGTGCATATGCCTCACTTCCAAATACACGTAAATGCTTATAGCTTTGTGTTTTCCCAGTCCATAATTCCTTTAGAATTTTGAAATTCAAAGGAGAACTAGGTGACCTGTTGATGATGTGCAATGTTGTCAAAATAGCTTTCCCCCAAAACTAGAGTAAGCTTTTCCATAGACATCATAGAGATAACTTGCTTTTGAATCGTGCGATGCATTCTTTCAGCTATCCCATTTTGTGCGGGTGTGTTTGGAGTAGTAAACTGCCGATGAATGCCTCTTTGATTACAAAAATCCTTGAGCTCGGTGGAGACGTATTCTCCATCATTGTCCGTCGAAAAGCTTTGAGCTTTTTTCCTGATTAGTTCTCAACCATGGAGACAAATTTTTGGAATGTAGAAAAGAGTTCTTCCTTTTGCTTAAGGAGATACACCCACACCTTTCTGGTAGAATCATCTACGAAGGTGAGAAAGTAGTTTGCCCCCCCTAGAGTTTTATGTGGCATTGGACCACACATATCACTGTGCACTAAGTCTAGGGGTCCGCCTAGTTTCTTGTCCAATGGTGAAGGTGTCAACCTAGTTTGTTTGCCGTATAGACAATGCTCACACAATGGAAAGTCCATGTAATCTAACACAGGTAAGTAGCCAAAACGCTGAAGTGTTTTCAATCCCATTTGGCTAATATGTCCTACCCGGCTATGCCACAAATGAGTAGATGGCAGCTTGACAACTTAGATAGAGTGTTCATTCGACACTCAAAACAAACATAGAGTACATGGATTTGTTTTTACGACCTTTCATCATGATAAGGTTGTTCTTGCGGATCATCCAAGAACGATTACCAAAAATTGTAGTGTAGCCAAGATCATCCAATTGCCCTATAGAAAGAAAGCTCTTGGTAAGCTTGGGCACATGTCTGACATTCTACAACACAAAAGTAGTGCAATTATGCATCTCAAGTTTCACATCACTAATGCCAATAATGAAAGCTTGTAGGAATCACCAAGTTTGACTATGCCATGCATGGATGCATAAGAGGAAAACCACTCTCTATGCGGTGTGACATGAAAACTTGCACCAGAATCAAGAATCCAATTCTGTGCATAACCCTCATCCTGTGCAACCAAAGCATCGGGAGTGAGATCTAAAGTGAAAATGAGAAGAGTCTGAGGGATATTCTGTCACCTCTGCATGAATATTGTTGGCATAATGATCATCACTGGAGGAGGAGCATCTTCTAGAGCAATGGTAGGTATGGGAGACTCAACCACATTGAGCTCCTTAATCTTTACTGTACTTTTGCCTTTGCCAAAATTATCCTTTTGCATGTGTTTTTGATCTCTTAGGAAAGTGCAACAATCCTTTTTGTAATGGCCCTTCTTGTGGCTATAGTAACACTCGACATTTTTGGCACTGCAGTCTCTACTTGATTTCCTTTGTCTGCTAGGACTACGAGGATTTTGATATCTACTTTTGATTTTTTATTTTTTCCTATCACGACCTCTTGACTTCGTTGAACTGCCAGCCATATATGCATCCCATGACTAGCACCATCGAGAGATTTACGTCAAATTTCTTCAGTGAGCAACGCATTTGTGACAACATTGAACACTAACTTGCCATTCAGAGCTGAATTGCTAATGGCTGTGCAAAAGATGTCCCTTGAACTGGGTAGAGAGCATAGCAAGAATATAGCCTTGAGTTCGTCGTCAAACTCCTTAAAGCCCTGAGATGTCAACTGACTGAACAAGGAGTTGAACTCATTTAAGTGACCAGAAACCGTGCTACCTTCTTTCACGTTGAGCATCATAAGTTTTTTCATGAGAAAAACTTTGTTGTATACACTTTTTCTCCCTCATTCTGAACATAGGCTATCCCAAAGTTCCTTGGTTGTTGTCTTCCCTATGATAGTGAAGAACACTGACTGGCTATATGTAGATGTATCGTAGCCATGGCTCTCGCATACAAAATTTCCCACTAAGCTTGCATATAGTCATCATCCTTTGCACACTCTTTCAACTGTTTTGATAGGCCTTTGTTTGTCAAAACATCTTTCATGTGCTCTTTCCACATAGTGAAGTTGTTGCCATTGAACTTGCGAATGAAATACTCCTCCTTTTCTAAAGAAGAAGCCATCACTGACAAGAGGGTTTGAGAGGTGCCAAACTATGGCATGAAGTTGTAGAAATTTGGGCAGAGTAACCTTTGTATTGAGAGTAAAATATAAACCAAAATAGGCTCAAAAGTGCCAACAATGAAAGTCACAACTCGCGGGAAGAAAATCCGGCAGAGTCTCCTTTGTATGAGGAGTCAAAACTCAACTCAAAATATGCATAAATGTGCCAAGTGCACTAACTGGGAATCTACCGTGCACAAAACCACTGCTTTGTGATCACCAACTCGGCGTCAAAAGCACAAAAATCCGTCCAGATACATATCCTATGGCGAGGGTACCATAAAGGGGAACTCCAACTACATGTATCACCGAAAGTGTCTCAAGATTCGAGCACACCGTAGCTCAAAGAAAACCTCATGCTATTGACCCTCCAAAGGCTAATGCAGACACAAATGGGACTAGCCACAATATCAAAAAGGGATCTTCTGGTACGAGTGATTTTAAAAAACGATAAGAGAAAATTGCCAAAATAGCCAAAAAATGGCTCCACACGTAGTAGAGTGGCAGTGTCCTCAACTCAACATACATGAGTAAAACGTGCTCAAACATGCACGAAGAACTACTGCATGCCATTAGGCAAAATTTGGACTCACAAAGGGGCCCTTTAAGGAGTTTGACTTTACCTCTCTCTACCAAAACGAGCGCATGGATAAATTTTTGCAAACAAACTCCAAAGTTGGCGGAGGTTTGACAGTTAGAATGTCCTCTTCAAGCTCTATCTACTGATATATAGCACGCCATGAGATTCCTCATATTTTAGAAGATTCTTTTTTCTAGGTGAATCAAAAAAAGAATCTTCTAAAATATGAGGAAACTCATGGCGTGCTATATATCAATAGATAGAGCATGAAGAGGACATTCTAACTATCAAACCTCCGCCAACTTTGGAGTTTGTTTGCAAAAATTTATCCATGCGCTCGTTTTGGTAGAGAGAGGTAAAGTCAAACTCCTTAAAGGGCCCCTTTGTGAGTCCAAATTTTGCCTAATGGCAGTAAGACTGATCCCTGCGGGGATATTTGCTCTCAATAGAGCTGAGTAGCACTAGGTGTGCTCACAGCAAAATGCATCTGTCAACGCATACGTCTACAGAGAATCTACTATCAAAATGACTGCCAAATCTCGTATGAAAGTGCTATGTATGGTAATCTAGAGAAATTGTGTATGAATAGGCTGAAAAACCCCGTGTAACCTGTAACCTACGTGTTGGTGTCGCTATTTGTTGATTTTTGCAGCCGAGCAAAAATGCGCTAGTTGAATAGCGTGTTGTAGCCAAAAACCGTGCCTTACAATGCGATTGGCGCACTCAGTGCCGATGCCGAGTGTCACTCCTCTACGGTAGAGGTACCTCACCCATGCATGGGCAAGCACAACTGTCGATCGTGGGAAAAAGTCATCCGCGTGAAACTGGTGTCATGTCGGATATCTAGGAATCCGTTGTAATGAGAAGAATATCAAGCCGGTGCGCTAGAAACAGTGTCAAAAAATCGATGTGCCAATGCGGAGAAATAAATTTCTGATGTCAGTGTCGTCTCCCGCCGTTGGACGGGAGTGGCTAGCCAAATAGCCATAGACGATGCTCTAAGCTGCCATCAATGCTCTCTCTCTCTCTCTCTCTCTCTCTCTCTCTCTCTCTCTCTCTCTCTCTCTTTGTCTCTCAAGTTGAGAGATTCAGGGTGTGAGAATCATGAGTCGGGGTAGCTCGAGCTCCTTGGCTGTGAGTCAAGGGGAGGCGGTCAAGGATCTTTGGCAAGAACAGACCCTTGCACACAAACAAATTTTGTAACGTCTTGAAAATTTTAAAAAAATCAATTCATTGGCGAGTTTGGCTTTTTTTTTTCTACTCGGTACAGGCCAATTGTCGGCGTTGACGATGTGTGTGGGAGGCACAGGACGAGGTGTGTGTGTGTGTGTGTGTGTGTGTGTGTGTGTGTCCGACATAGCCACATAACCAACTGATCCCCTTCTTTCTGAGTGTTGCCTTGTGTGGCGAGGAATCCCCCCCCGTTCTGCTCGCTTTCTGCAGTTCACGGCCCTGCTCCTACTGACTTTGCTGGCAAGCAATTCCCATTGATCTTGTCGACTCAATGCGTCAAGCCTGCTGCAGATGCCCAATTCTCCAATGCTTTCTAAGCTCTACAATAAGCTGCTCATTTTTGACTTAATGTATCTTCTCGATTTGGTGCACACGCGGCTAGCCGGGGAGGGGAAGATGACAACCTGGGATCTAATACGGCACGTATGGAAGCATGTAAGAGAGGGAAGGACAAGGGGGAAGGGGATGAAGGAAGCTGCACATCACATTTGGGTTAGTGCAGAGGAAAGTGAGAGATTGGTCAACTCTCCCACTTTCTCTTCCTAATTGAATAGGAAAAAAATAGTGTAAGGGTGGTTTCTCACGGCCACCTGGCCTACACCCCAACAAGAAGCCCACAACAATGGCAGATGAAGCATGGATTGTCCTTGACCGAAAGGCATTAGGAACAATCTGGCTAAGCTTGGTGTTGAGGCGGTCTGGGGCGGGCAACAAACAAGGTGACCTCTAAACACCCCTCAAGGCTTCCATGCTGCTCAATTGGTGCTGGAGCAACCACAAACAAGAGAAACCACAACAAACCCACAACCAACAACAAGTGAAGGGCACCACCTAGTTAGAGAGCAAAATAGGACACCGAAGAGGAGAATCCCTGAGCAATACAAGGAAGAAGAAAGGGTATACTAACACTAATGTCAATGCTACATATACACACACCAAACACCTAGAGAGAGAGAGATTTGTGCAAGAATTAAGATTCACTTTAAATGATTGACACGGGTGTACAAACAGCTTGGAGGAGAGTCAAGAGACACAATAAGCTTGATGATGTTGCGATCTACACATTATCTTAGGTTTATGGGAACCCTCTCACCATACAACCCTCTTATAATGTTTTTCCAAGCAACAAAAAACAAACACAAGAGCTCTTGAGTCACCTACAAGCAAATACTACAAAATAATCTGAAAATGAAAACGTGTCACCTTAAACCAAACAAGATGAGGTTGCCAAGCATGAATTGGAGAGACTCAAGAGAGTTTTGAAATTGATTCAATTGATGCACAAGAGTAGGTAAAACTTTGATTGGAAGTTATGAATCACTCACTCCCTTGCAATGCTACAACTAGCTCAAAGAAGCTTTCCGATACACTACAAGTAATGGTGTATAGAGAGCTAACTCTCTCTCTCTCTCTCTCTCTCTCTCTCTACAACTAAGATGGCGAATGGTACACTCAAAGTAGTGAGCAATAGTGTAGATATTATGCCATTTACAAATGGAAAAGGGCTCTATTTATAGGTGAGGAGAGCTTTTATTAGGATACATAGAAAACCATTTCTATGAAATTTTCTATATGTTCTTATGAGAGTGGCTCTCTTGTCTCTTGACATATGGATGTGAGATCAAGAGGAAAGAATCATTGAGGTGAAATAGAGAAGATTCTAGAGAGGTGAGTGATTTTTGTGTGAGGCTACCTACTCCAAGGTAGAGTAGAGTGGGTGCAATTTACAAAAAAGGTTAACAATTAATGTCAGTAATCACTAGAAAAAGTTAGTAATATAGTTACAATGGGTAGAATGACTTGAATGATGAGAAATAAGGGTTGAATGAGATGGGTGTACCCTTGAGATGGTGAATCCTTGTTGAGGAATCTTGGACTCACCCTTGTGTAGATTGTCAAAAGTGATCGCTATTCTCCTTCTTCTTCTTTTCAGGCCGCCATTATAGTCGAATCACCACAAAGAGAATGAGGGTTTTGTTGATAAAAAATACCCATTTTGCAGAGATTAATTATAGTTAGGTTGCTGATTTTTTATGCATTCTTGAAAGGGTAGAATAAAAATAAAATATGAGAGTAATAGAGAGAGATATAGAGATGGTGGATGTAGGTAGAGCTTCAAAAGAGAGCTACGGGTGTGAGAGGGGAGGCTAATGGTGAAGAGGGTGAGAGAAAACCTTAGAAGTTCCAGGTTTGAGTAAGGAATAGAGAGAAATGAGTGTGTGTGTGTCTGAAAGTAGGAAAGGAGTTGAGAGAAGACTATGGGTTACTTTGTGAGAAAAGTGGGTAGACTGGGGTCAAAAAAAAAAATCCTATCTCACCGGTGGTAGCTCAAAAATTTATCAAAAGCTGTGAGGTGATTATTTAGATCTTGATCCACATTTGGTCTTTTAGTCACCGCTTCAAATTGGGAGTGGAGATAGATATAAAAAATACTACCAAAATGCCTATTTTTCTTGACAAAAAAGTCTTTAATGACCCCCCTTTTGTTAAATATTCATAAGGTCCCAAAGGTGAGCCCCTCCTTTCATGAGAGCATGACCTAAACAATTTCTAGAAGTTTAAAAACATGCATGGTTGTGGATTATGCACAAATATAATATATGGATATGATGAGAAAAAACAGATTAATGTATAATTAATTCATGGAATTTAGAATAGTGTTAGCTGTATGTACAAAAAATAAATATGTACAAATATAGAGAATCAAATGAGAAAACTCCTCATATGTTTTTATTGATGTATATTTATTTACAAGAGATAAAGAAAAATACATGTAAAAAATAGGAATTTAGTGAAAGGCAATGATTGATGGTGAGAGGTATTTTTTTGAGGTTTTTTCTTGGAGTGGATTCACACAAAAAATAAGACAAGCTTGCATGAAACAATTTTTTATAGAATACATGGTAAGAAAGATCAGGATAATGTTGAGTAAATGTACATAACATATTTAGGTAAATAATACACACCTATATAGAAATATTTAAATAAGTACCAAAATAATTATAATAAAAAATCCCTATATTTAGGCCCTATATATAATGAAATACACACAAATGGGTCAAAATTGTTTTTTTTTTTTGGTTCAACTAGCCCAACTACTAGCTAGCTGAGGGTTTTAAGGAGATATGGGGAAAGTCCCTAACTCACACACGCCTATATACAGTGAAAGGGTGAGGATAACCACAATGTTTGAGTGATTTTGATAGGGTGAGGTAGTTCACTATAGAAATTATGGAGAGCCAGAAAACGGCTATCATTAGCCCTCACCCAAGATGATGGATGGTACATGTAACATCATGAGGTATCTTTTCCAAAGAGAGTGGCTCTGAGTCCTCTGTGATTCTTGGTAGCTTGACAAGATTTTCATTGTGTAGCTCCTTGTCACTTTGGCTTGAGTTACACACATGCATCATGCAAAAATACTTACATGAGATAGTCGCTCTTTGACAGTTCTTCGGTAGATCCTTTGGTAGAAGGCGACTCAAATAGGGCTTTAGGCGATACTCATTTACCTTCCTGGAGTGCTCTTTACCATTTAAGTCCATGAGATGGTAATAACTTGAATTGAAAGCCTTTTTGACAATGTATGGTCCCTACCATCTAGTCTCAAACTTGGCATCAAAATGATTATCAAGTGGATTGTCATACCTTAGCACAAGATCTCCTTCCTTGATGCCTTTGTCCTTTAGTTGCTTGTCGAGCTTTTTTTTTGCTCGTATATCTTTCATCTTATAGCACTCATAAGCCGCTTCTCTCTTCCACTCAAGTTCGACTAAGGTAAGAAGCTGATCTATCCATCTTTCTTGATCATCTTGTGACCCTTTGCCATGAAGCGCATCGTTGGAATATCGAGCTCTATAGGCTGCAAGGCCTCTTGACCATAGACCAAGTGAAATGGTGTGAACTCTGTGGCCTTCTTATGTGTGGTTCCATACGCCCACAAGGCACCATCCAAGAAGTCATCCCATAACCTTGTTTTGTTTTGCACCATCTTTCTAATGATGCCTGCAATGACACCATTAGCCTTCTCCACCAAACCATTTGACTGTGGATAGTTGGGTGTGCTATGATGATGTAGAATGTGAAGCTTTTCACAAACTTTTGTGAGTAAACCCTTCCTAAACCCTGGACCATTATCAGAAACAATCTTCAAAGGTGTGCCAAATCTACAACAAATATTAGTGTAGACAAACTCGCTCACTGTTTTCCCATTTACCCTTGCTACACTTTGAGTCTCTCCCACCTAGTCATGTAATCTACAACCACTAAAACGTAGAGTTTACCATTTTTTGTTCTAGGTAGAGGACCCATATAATCGATGCCCCACTTTTCAAAGGGTCCCTTTGCAAGCACTATTTGCCTCAGACCATGCACCAACCTTCTATTTCCATTTACTTGACACTTGTGACAGCTTTTACACCAATGTTGGACATCCACATGGAGGCTTGGCAAAACATACCTTGCAAGCAAAATATTCTTCACGATTAACTTTTGGGCAGAATGATCACCACATGCCTCTTCATGCAGACCTTTAAAAAATGGCTGGAATTTCCTCGATAGTTGGTACTCTTTTGCACACTTGACCCTTCCCTCTTTGATAGAGGGAGCCTTCTAGGAAGAGATAAAAACTTTCCTTCTTCATCAGTCTCCTCTTTTGAGCTTTTGCAAATTCTTGCGGAAACTCGCTCTCCAAAATGTAGCCAATAATGGGATCCAATGACTCCAATCCTTGGTACCTTGGTAGCTTGATGGGAGCCGCCACCATGATGACTTGCACTTCTTTCTTGACACATGCAACTACTTGTTGTGCAAGTAAATCAGCATCCTCATTGTTTTTCCTAGGAATATGATATAATTGCACCTACTCAAATTGATTGAATAACCTACGGATGGCATGAACTTTGGCCCTTAGCCTTTCATTTTTGCATGTCCAAATTCCTAAAATCTGCTTCACAATGACAAGTGCATCTCCCTTTACCATGAGATGTCGTATACCTTGGCTGATGCACATCTTCAAACCATGAAGTAGTATGTCAAACTCTGCTTCATTGTTGCTAGTTGAACCTGGTAGATTGACAATCTCTTTCATGACCACCTCTCCACTTGGGTTGAGCAACATTATCCCTCCCCCTGCTTTTCTTGTGGCTCGTTGAAAAGCTCCATCAAAGAACAAGGTAAAAGCATTAGGAATACTTTTTGGTGGTGGCCATGGTAGGGTCTCTACTTCAGACAACTTAATCTCATTCTCATGTACCCTATAAGTGAGAATCCCTGCCAATTGTGCATTTACACTATCTTCTACCTTGAAAGAGTATTGGAACACTTGCAACTCCATAATCCACTTTGAGATCCTAGTACTAAGATTAATTTGAGATGACGCCCAAGGGAACAAATTTTTGCAGTGAGAATTACAAAAGGTTTTGGTAGCAAGTAGGATCTAAACTTTCTCACCGCAAACATGAGCGAAAACATCATGAGTTCTGCCTCTATGTAGCCTCTCTCTAAAGCATTCATGACCCTACTAGCAAAGTAGATGGGTGCATCCTGATATAGTGGGGATCTTGTTGTGTAAAACTGCACCAATTGTTTCCTTCCCAACACTAGATCTAACAAAGAATGTGTACACCCAACAAGGAGACATGAATGTTGGTAGCTTTGAAAAAATGACTCTAATGTTACAAAAGTACTCTTCAAGCTCATCAGACCATGCAAATTCTACTTGTTATGTCAACTTTTGCAAAGAGTGAAGTAACTTTGAGTCTAAGTGAATGAAGCGTGACTTTTGAATGAATGAGATGACCTCATTAAGACTCTTAGGTGGTGGTAACTCAATAAGAGCCTTTGCCTCTGAAGGATCCACCTCGATACCTTTGTAAGAAACTTTGTGACCAATCAAGATCACTTCATCTTCACCTATGTGGCACTTGTCGCGGTTGAGTTGACCTCCCATGTCATAGAGCTTCTTCAATCCTTGTTCTACCCTCTGTAGATGCAACGATTTTGAGCTATAAATGCAAAAATCATCAATGAACACTCTAATTGACTTTCCAAAGAATGCTTGAAACACCATGTTCATGAAGTGTTGGAAGGTTGCAGTAGCATTTGTTAGGCTAAATGGCATGACTTTGAAAGCATAAATACCCCAAGGAGTGATGAAGGTTGTTTTCAACTGATCCTCTAATGCAACATCTATTTGAAAGTAATATGAGTAGCCATCACACACAATATACTTCTCATGACTGGCTACCTCATTTAGTATCTCATCGTGAAATGGGAGGGGAAAGTGATCTCTTTTTGTCGCCTCATTGAGTGGACGGTAATCCACACACACCCTACACTTTCCATTTTTTTTGGGAGTGACCATAACTGGGGACACCGAATTTGAATTCTCCACTGGATAAATGAAACTTGCTGCTAAAATCTTTCTTACCTCCTTGAGTAAAGCCTGCTCCTTGATGACTCCTAGCCTTCGTTAGATTTTGAGCCTTAGGTGTGACCTCTGGCTTTAACTCAATCTTGTGCTGAACAACATCTACTCCACGCATGTCAGTGTAGTCTTTAGCAAAAAGCTTAGGAAAGTTCCTTAGCACACATTTGAACTCCCCTCTTTCTTCCTTTGTAAGTGTGGTTGATAGCATACCTTCTATTATCCCTTTGTCTTCCATACCTTAGTTCTCTTGAGGACCTATCTCCTCTAAGCCTGGGCAAGAGGTCTCTTGGTTGTTTGGCTTAAACCTTACCCCCATGAATTCGATGGAAGACTCCTCTTCAGTAATGTTGCCACTAGTTTATTCTTCTAAAGTGCTATCGGTCAAGTCTTCCTCCGTCTCACTTTGAGATGATTCTTCATGGAGATTCTCTTGCCGTTGCTCCTTCATGTCAAAGACAACCTTCTTATGACTGTCATTCTTGCAAATTAACTTTCCATTCTCCCAATCCTGCAAAGCTCGCATTTTCATTAGCCATGGTCTTCCTAGGATAAATGGGTAGACATAACATAGAAATCCACTGCCTTCTTAATGCCAAAGGCTTCCACAAAAACATTTTTACAAATCCCTACGCATCTAGCCTTGCTATTGTTTGCCATTTTTACTTTGATTTTAGGTGTCTCATGGATATGCATAGGATAGTCTTTGCATGAGTCCCTCTGTCATGATGAAAATTTGTGCACCCCCATCCACTAGACCTTTCCTAACTAACCTTTCTTTGATGTAACAGTTTAGGACTGGTGTAATGTCCTCATTCATTTCAACTTGTGCAATTTTTACAACATGCACACTCTCTTTTACCTTTCTCCTAGTGGTAATTTCCTTTGTTAAATCCCTTCTAACTTGTGTACATAATGCAAGAAACTGAGGCCATGAGATATCAGGGCCCTTACCTCTCATGTCTTCCAACAAGTTGTATGGAGCCATACCATGTCCAAGAGGAAAGTCTTGGAGGTTGATACGACATCGAGTCCTCTTGGTTTCCTTGGTCTCCTTCGCCTTCTTTTCTTGTCCATGGTCTCTTGCTACTATGCTCACAACCCTGCCAGCATCATGGCCAAGACCCTTTTACCTGCATGAGTTCTTGCCTTCTTCAATGTGAATTCTTCTATGACAAGAAACTCTCTCTCCCCCCCTCTCACTCTCTCTTGCTCTATTTTATACACACGCTTCCACACATCAAGAATGGTGTTTGGCTTCTTATCAGACAATATTGACTCCCCCTCTCCTCTCTCTCTCTCTCTCTCTCTCTCTCTCTCTCTCTCACACACACACACACACACACACACACACACACACACACACACACACACACACACACACACACACACACACACACACACACACACACACACACACACACACACACACACACACACACACACATTCTACTAAATGTGTGCTAACAAGAAAGTGGCAGACCGATACAGATTCCTAGAACGCCCCCAGAGCATGAGTTTATAATTTCACATGGTGATTGGAAAAACCCTTAGATAAGTAGGCGATTGGAAACCCTTGGATGCATGATAAACTAACTGAGGCTTCCAACCCATCATTGCCCTTGTGTGTGGTGGCTTACAAAGTTTGGTGGCCCTATAATTTATTGATATTCATGTCAACATTAGAGGCCTGTAAGATTTTGGAGCAGGGTGTGTTAACCATGTATAGACACCCTATCACCTTTGACGGCGGATGCCTTATCACTTTATTTGAGTCATGGGCTGGGCTTGTCGATCTTATAGGTGCGTACGTGGTCATCAATAAAGAGGCGCACCACTTATCTAAGTTTTATATTATTTTTGCTATGACCAACCATTGTGCGCACACATGTGTGAATGGGTCAGATTCATATAAAAGGTTCAATTTGACCTAAAATTCTCATTCTGGAGGTGCATGGTAAAGAAGTGCTCTTGCTCTACCTCTACCTTCTTCTCCATTGTGTGCTCATGAGTGTGTGTGTGTGTGTATGCTTGAGAGAGAGAGAGAGAGAGAGAGAGAGAGAGAGAGAGAGAGAGAGAGAGAGGTGGCATCAGAGGTTGAGCGCAGCGACGGTGGCTATCTCTTCTTCGCGACACGGAATCCTTCACGACCTCAAGCATCGAGCGGTGAGTGACACACCATTGCCCCCCTTTGAGCTTACTAGGATAGTCTAGCTGTGTACTTGCAGCCAGTCGTGGCTCGCACATAGTGTTTGGCAAGTCCCCAACCTCCAACACGTGGGGTAGAAGCGCACATTTTTTGCGCCATTTCCGGGTATTGCCTTGTACCAAGCTCAAGGAGCACTCGGTATTGCTTCATGAAGCCATTCACTTCTGTCCTTTTTGATTTTGTTGAGTTTGGATTAGATGTGTAAGTGTTGCAATGTACAGGTTTTAACAGGTTTTATTAGACTTGTTAAGCTCTATAATGTGCAGGTTTTAGTAGGTTTTGTGAGTTCTGTTAAGCTCTGTAATGTGCAGATATTAGCATGTCTATCAGTGTTAGTAGCTCTGTAATATGTAAGTTTTTTGCAGTAGAGAGCGTTATGTAGTGTTAGTGTTGTTAGTGTGCAGTGTGCTGTAGCTGCAAGGCACAATAGTGTGCATTAGACAGGCTCTGTGCGTGTGAGCTTGGCGCCCATGGATCACAACCTTATTCATAGAATTTTTTTTTTGAAAAATTATTTTCTTTAAAAAAATAAAAATAAAAAAAATGTAAAAAAAAAGGCTAAAAAATTTGAGATCAAAAAGAAATTTTAAAAACAAAAGGAAAAAGGAAAAAATCTTAAATTAAAAGGAAGGAATCGGGATCATTCCCCAAGCCTAGGCCCATGCCTCACTCCTCAGTTTTATAACGCTACTATATATAGATATAGACTACCTCCTCAAGAGGACGGGAGTGCATGTGGGACAAGCCCTCATTCCCTTTACACTTACACCTTTGGACTTACTAATTTTAATCTTCTTCTCAATTAGAAAGACACCGTTTTTAGGATTTCGAGAGCTTTAAGTAACCGTATCGGGGGGTGTAAAGCATGACACGTCCTTCTACAAGACGCTCATTTTGAGCTATCACATGCCATATTCCATGGCTTGGTTAGAAAAAAGGACCAAAAAACAAAAAAGTGAGAGATATTTTGGGTTGCAAAACACCCAAAAAACTAGGTGAGCGGCTTTCACGGGCACTGACCAACACTTCTAGGGTGGCCACATGTACCTACACTTTGGGTGTTTTTTGGGTTGCAAAACACCCAAAAAACTAGGTGAGCGGCTTGCACGAGCACTTACCAACACTTCTAGGATGGCCACATGTACCTACGCTTTGATCGTGTGCTAGAGGTGGATCATATAGAGAGTGTGTTTGTTTACGTGGGCACCCATTATTCCTCCACATTAGGCTCTAGGCCCTCAGTGGGAACCCAACATAGTACCACTCAGGACCCACATATTTCATCTAGTGACTCTTCCTTTGACTATGATGTCATGGAAGGTTACCCGACGCCCAATCCCGATAGTTCAAGCCAAGACTTGCATTCCATGGGCCCACGGTCCTGGCCAAGCGTGCTTAGCCGCTTGAAGGAGACTTTTAGTAGAGCCACTCGCTCCAAACATGGAGCTAGCGATGTAAATAAAGGGGGTGGGGAAGTAAATTCACCATCCATGACCAACGTAGACCCCATGCTCATGGAGAGTGTGCATGTGAATACTCCATTCATTGCACTCCCTGACGGTAGAAGCCTTGCCGAAGTGCAAGAGGTTGAGCGATATATCCTTGCAGCTAGGAAAAAGGAAATTGAAAGCTTACGCAAGGTAAGCAAAGGAGAGAGCTAAAGGCAAAGGTCCCAATGTCAATATCCTTGCTAATCGATCAATCAAATGCTCTTTGATTAGAAACCACTAAGGGTTAAACCATAGAGAGCCACATTGCATTTAGTTCAATGGACACCCCTAGCACTTCAATCCTAGATAGAGCATTTCTAAATGAAAATTGGGAGTATGAACTACAAACGGAGACTTAAACCAACCTATACACAGGTCACACCTATCATGTGGATTGGGTAGATGTCCTACAATCCACATCGGTTGCTACTAAAGTAGAGGAGCAACAACAAAGAGTTTGTGATGTCATTGGTAGGGTTATTGAGCTAAAGAGGTAGAACAAAGGGATCCACATGCCTTCAATGGGTCTCGAGAGATTCGTAGATACAGGGAACGCTAAGCAGCCAACTTGATCACAAATGAAAACTCCCTCGGTAAGCTTGATGGATCCTCCATATGTTGTTTTGCTAGGGGTCTCAGTACAATCTGAACCCACAAATGATAGCTTTATCTTTCCAAGTTTAGCTCATCTTTCTCTTGATGACACCACGGTTATCATGCCTACCCCAGTGATGGGCATGACAAAAAACACTCCATGGACCTCATTTATTAGTAAAGCACTGTTACATGGCGGCCCAATGCCTACAATAGTACCTACAAGTGTGTATCAATCATATGCACCTATGGGCCCTTGTGCTCATGTAACTCCTACCCCTCCCATTATTTCAACAACTTATGCTCCATGACCACAACATCCAAGCCCTTATTTCAATGGGACCATACCAGCTAGCATTAGCATGTCACATCCCACATCTGTAATGCCTAGGGCCACACATATGAACTCTAGGCCACCACATGGTGCAACATCATACCCAGCTTGGAACTCGCAGATCACCCCGTGGCGGTCACTTTTTAGAATGTGTATGCTATCACGTGAGTTAACCGGAGAGGATTATTAAAAGATCAAAATGTATCAAAATGTATACATATAGAGGGGGGTGGGGTTTTTTAAAATAGGCACGTACTGTAAATATTGTATGTATATTGAGGTATTATTAATAACCTCTGGAACGCACGTGATATAGGAAGCTTTTGATAAGTGACCGCCCCGGGTAGATCACCCATATGCCTAGCTGGATGCCAACCCCCATTACACATGCAGTCCCAAAAGCGCCTATCCCCACTATACCTACTCACTTGGGTGACTTGGCAACATTTTCTCAAGCTATCAATTGATCTATTGCTGAAAATCTGCGTAACACACTGATAGAGAGCGTAGAAGTAAGGCTGTACAAATAGCCAAGATCACACAAAAATTTAGTGGAGACTGGTATGTGAGAAAGAATATCAAAGTATTTGAACAAATATGTGATTCACTAGGAGAACACAATGAGCTGAATAAGAGTAATGCTTTTAGCCCGACCTTGAGTGGGAAGGATGGGGATTGGTATAGGACCCTAAGGGTGGAAGAGAAAATGATTTACCCTACTCTTAGGAGACTGTTCTTGAAAGAGTACATACGAGAGGGAGCTTTGGGGTGTAGCCTCTCTGCTACAAAAAGCCCAACAAGAGGACGGGGAGTCCATGAGAGACTTTAGTAGTCACTTGAAGAATTTGAATTCTTGTTGTAATTCAAATGAGCGCTTCAATAATAACCAATTTCTTAATAGATTCATTAGGGGACTAGGATGTGATGATATCTACAATGACCTAGTCAATAGAGGTATCGCCACTCGGGAAGAATTCACCACCAATATGATCCAATTGGAAGACAACTTAATGATTCAAGGGGAAAGAGTGTCTATTGAGCCTAAATCTACTAGCTCGCAAGCATCGGGGCATGAGCCAATGACCATAAAGCCTATTGCTAAAGAGCCAAAGATATCCGAGATGACTTTAGCAGATCTCACCAAGGCCATTCAAGAAAGTCTTAGAGACAATCTTGCTCCACAAAACAATCATATGTATCCAAGAAGGGAGCAACAATGGTGCTCAATTTTCTTTGGTCCACATAGTACCAGTGAATGCCCTATGTTTAGAGTAAAATTTAATGGGAATCGCAATGAATGTGGGAGGTATGGTCATCAAGCCAAGGATTGCACAGTATTTAAAGGCGCGATGGCCAATAGACCAACTTTAGCATGGACAGCCACACCTTGAGTGCCTGCATTGATGCGTGCCCCACCTCTTGAACAACCATCACAGCACATGGTCCCTAGGTCCCAGAATGTTATTCAAAAAACACCATTACCACCTCTAGTGCTAGGACCGCACCCCCACATCTGAGAATCACTTATGTGCATCAAGTGGGTTGTGAGTCATCTATTGCTTGTGTGGATTGCGAGGATGAGATATAACCTAATATTGCCTATGGGATTGATGCACTTGAAGAAGGTCCACGATACTACATGGAGGACTATTGGGGACAAGTCAAACCTATCTATCAAGTAGCTTCTCTTGCAAAAAGAGGCCAAAATATCAATCTCATTGCCAAGAGACCACCTCTTCAATGCTACTAGTGTGGGGTCCACATCATATAGCCGCGTGTCCTATTAGGCTACAAAGAATGCCACATCCATTGATCTTAATTGAGGTCACCAAGGAGCCATCATAAAGCACACATGTGGTACCAGTAAATGTACTCACATGATCGGTCCTCCAAAAACAAAATTATATTCTCAAAGAAAGAGACACAACATCAATTGCTCAATCTCAGAAGAAGAAGAAAACATGAAGGAAGAGATCGCAAAAAGCAGTGAAGTCAGACCCCAATTCAAAGACCAACATAGGGACTGGTGACAACCCCGTGTATATGAAGGACACTAAAGAGGATTTTGATTTGAATGAGACCATGGAGACTAAAGCGGTCACTAGGAAAGAAACAAACAAGGAAGATCATCATGAGCGACAATGGCTAGGACCCAAGGAACCCAAGAAGAAGATAGGAACTTACCCAAACTCTATAGAGGAGATCAAGCGAGTCAAGCAATTAATAGTTTGGTAGAAGATACCTAGAGGGATCTAGAGCCAACACCTAGGTAGATCCAGATTATAGACACAATGTTCCTTATGCAAAAACAACCTCACAAAGACCATAGACCGCTAGCCATACCTAGTGTCATCCCAGAAGAAAGTGACTTTAAGTTATTGGGAAGTGGGCGTACTCCCTTCTTGTTGGAGAGAGTGTTTACAGAGGGATTACCTGACAGTATTGAAGAAATGGAGATCCCATCTTCCCCATGTCAAGGGACTAAAGCCCAAAAAATTCCATTAAATATTTCCAAATTGATGGATTTCATGGCTTCAAAAGTCAGAACCACCATCATGTCTAAACTATATAGAGACCCCGAGCTATTCTTAGCTCTTCAAGATTTCTTGAATGGAGAACTGAAAGTCGGGCTACCACAATTTGTACAGATGGATCCATCTAGGGGGGTGCCAATAGACGAGGAACACTTAGATCCACAACCCAACCTAGATGAGAACTCTATGGTTGAAATACCTGTTAACAAGTTGGGACAATACTTTGAAGGTGATGAATCCAATGGGACCATACCAATCACGACCAAGGATTAACTATAAAGGGAATCCTTGATGGTGGCACTAGGGTTAGCATTGTAACTAAAAATTTATGGGAATCTATGGGAAGAACTCACCTTGGGACTATAAACATAGTGGTAAAGATGGCCAATGGGACTATTGTTAAACCTATTAGGATGCTAGAAGATCTTAGGTCAAGGTCCTTGGACACAAAATAAGGCAAACCTTCATTGTTATGGATTTTTTCAAGCACACTATGTCATCTGAGATGATCTTAGGATGTCCTTTCATGAGGGAAGCAAAAATGGTGCATGACTGGTCTAAAAACCATGTCTACTTGGAATTCCAAGACTCTGTCATTTGAGTGGATCTTGTAACTGGTCGAGCACATCCTCTAGGAAACAAATTTATAATTGATCATAGATGTGACACCACAATTTACTTGGCCCCATTGCAGTATTGTTACACTTGTAAAAAGGACACTAATGTTGGTGAACATTCCCCTTATATGGATGTTCTACCTAGGATGATTGAGTCTGACAGTGTGGATTGGGTCCACCTAGCAGCAACCATAGACACTTGGGAAAATAGGGTGACGACCTCAGTAACACCTGAGGGGGATGAAATGCCACAACTCGTACCTTTAAATATGATAGGAGCAATGCATATAGCTTCTGATGACCTACTAGATAAAGGCTTGACTAAATTTGGAACAAGTAGCGTTTGAAAATACTATAGCCCACACGATTTGGATTCGGAATCATCAATTGAATTTGACTCTAAGGACAAAGAATTTGAGTGAAATCTTTGTGCAAATGTGGGAACAAACCATTCAAGGCCCAGTGCCCTAATTGACAATCTATTCGGGAGAGGAGAAGACACGAGTAGCGATTCATATAGTGACTCTTCACTAGAAATTGGCCATAATAAAAAATAGACAAGAGGAGTAAGCATTATAAGAGGTGATGATATTGAGCCAATATACGTGCTAGGATAAATGAAAAGAAATCTACCACATAATGGCTCAGTTATATGGGGGCATGTGATACCCATTGACATCGCACAACTAGAAGCTACATAGAAGCCAAAGCTGAGTCGTACTTTAAGGAGACAACAAAATCGAGGGCTAGCTCAACAACAAAAGGACGTGAAAGAGAAATCATAGTCCACAGAACAACAAGACCCCACAAATTTACATCATGCACCTAAGCATTTCAAATCCTACACCACGAAGGAGCATAAGGTTGTGTATACAAAGGCCTAGAGAACACCTATCGATGGATGTAATGGAGTCTATGATGGTCGAGTGATAGTTAAGGAAATAGAGTTAGCAGACCCAGGTGAGAAGTCCAAACGTGTTTTCATTGCCCAAGATCTGACAGAGACAAAGGAACATGTGCTTAAGGAGCTTCTCAAGGAATTCAAGGATATAATTTCTTGGACATATCATGATATGAAGGGTGTTCCACCTTCCATGGTGCAACACACAATTCCCATGAATATCATGGATAAATCAGTCCAACAATGACCCTACCCAATGAATCCTAAGTATGCAAATATTGTTCAAGAAGAGATTAAAAAGCTTGTCAAATGCGGATTCATATATCCTATTGAGCACTCAAAATGGGTGTCTCCAATAGTTATTGTGCCAAAAAAGAATGGGAAACTCAGAGTGTGCGTGGATCTCAAGAAGGTCAATGTCGCCACTAGGAGAGACCATCATCCCTTGCTATATTGAAAACATGTGCTTGAAAGAGTTGCAGAGAAGGAAGCTTATAGTTTTTTAGATGGGTACTCTGGCTACAATGAAATCACAATTTCACAAGAGGACCAAGTTAAAATTGCTTTTATAACCAAATTTGGAGTGTTTGCATTTTGTGTTATGGCTTTTGGCTTAACCAATGCCCCTGATACCTTCCAAAGATTGATAACATTGCTTTTAGGGAATATTTGAGGGAGTTTTGTGAAGATTTCTTAGATGACCTTTGTGTTTATTGTTCTTGGAAAGAACATCTATCATGTTTACAAAAAGTGTTTGGAAAGTGCAAATTTTGTCGCATCTCATTAAACCCCTTCAAATGCCAATTTTGGCTTAAATATGGAGTCACTTTAGGTTATATAGTGTCCAAGAATGGGATTTTCACTTATGAGAGGAAAATCAAAGCCATTTCCAATTTGCCACCACCTACAAACTATAAAAGAGTTCAAAGGTTCATGGGCCATGTTGGTTATTACCGGCGGTTTATTTTAAACTTTGCCGAGATAGCTCGCCCATTGTACAAGCTTCTTATTGACCTCCACTAGACCGCGGAGTGTGACCATGCTTATGAGTTATTAAAAAAGGCCTTGACAAGTGCTCCCATCCTACCTGAGTGCCCAATTGGAATGTAATTTTCCATGTTCATATTGATGCATCAAACTTTTCTATTGGGTGTGTTCTAGCTCAACCAAAAGAACATAAATCGTACTACCCCATTAGCTTTGCAAGTCATCAATTAAAAGATGCTGAGAGGAACTACACCACTAGAAAGTGAGAAGTTTTAGCTATAATTTATGCAGTAAACAAATATTGCTACTACCTTCTTGCCAACAAGTTTGTTTTCTATGTGGATCATCAAGCGTTGTATCTAGTAAATAAATCGTGTTCTAGGAGAAGAATTACACAATGGTTATAAATTATTCTTGAATTTGATTTTACCGTTGTGGTGAGACCCAATAAAAGACATGTCATGGTGGATCATTCGTCTCGCATACCCAAAGGTGAAGCCCCTACTGGGATCGATGATGAATTTCCCGATACTTCCCTATTCCTAGTCAAGACCATGGCTGAATGGAGTGAGAAAATTGTAAAATTTTTTGTTAATGGTTTTCCACCCAAAGAGCTTCATAAGGATATAGCTGAAAAATTATTAAAGGAATGTGAACCTTGTTCTCTAATTGCAAGAACTCTCTACAATCTAGGGAAGGACAATACTCTTAGACGTTGTGCTCGTGAGGATGAGTATTTATAGATACTGTAAGAAGCCCACATGGGTATAGTCAAAAGACATTTTTAAAGGGGAACTAACTGCTAGAAAGATGTTGCAATCAGGCTATTGGTGACCTATCTTATTCAAGGATGCATCACTTTTTGCAAAAGGGTGTGATGAATGCTAACGTTACAAGATCACAAAAGAAAAGATAAGATGCCCTTACATCCTATTTAAGTGACTCAACCATTTGAAAAATGAGGTTTAGACTTTGTAGGCCCAATAGTCCGACAACTCGTAACACTCAATGACGATATACTGTTGCCACTAACTATGTGACAAAGTGTGCGGAGCCCAAGGCGACATGCAAGGCTGATACAAGGTCAACTACTAAGTTTCTCTTTGAGAACATTATTACATGATTTGGTTGTCCCGTTGAGATTGTGAGTGACAATGGTACTCATTTTATAAATGGAGTGATAAAGGAACTCATGACAAACTTCATGATAGCCCACCATAGGTCTACACCTTATTATCCACAAGCAAATGGCCAAGCTGAGAGTACTAACAAGATTTTAATTTCTATCTTGACCAAAACAGTGGAATCTCATCGCACACATTGGGATTTGAAGCTGGCATTAGCTCTATGGGCTTATCGCACTAATTATAAAGTGGCTGGGTGAAAGCATGTATAGGTGGTCCAAAAAGAGCTGTCTTGGACACTCCTTTTTAAAGTAGTTTTGGGGAACTTTTGAGTCTGCATTCAATTTTTGGGGGAGGAAACTCAATGATGAGTAATGAAGATGGGGGGAATTTTTTGAAAAAGAGGAGTATGCATTTTTTATCGCCCCCTGTAGTTCTTAGACGTGTTGGACGTACGAGCACCCCCTGTGTCTCCTTCTCTGCGTGGGCACAAAGCATACAGGTTTAGGATATTCTTTGTGCATGGTTTTTGCATAGAGCAAAGTGCCGTTCTCTCCTTATTTGTGCGGTGTTTTTGCATCACATTCCCTTTCTTTCCTCTGCGCGTGGTTCTCTACTGTGTGTGCTTAGTTCTCCATCTCTCTCTCTCTAAGGATGGAGCCTTCTCGCCAGTTAGGTGTGTGTGAGTGTCTGTGACATGTTTGGTCTTGTTGATGCCTGGGCTCTTCATGATGTATGTTCATGCATTGAACTCCTTTTATTTAGGTTTTCTTGATCGGCTCCGTGCCCACGAGTACATAGTCGAGCAGAGTTTCTCGAGCTGTTCACATAGGTTGCTTATGCGATTACTGGGTGGCAAAGAAAAGGGAACAAAGAGAGAGGTGAAGGCAACAAACTTTTTGTGCTGACAAGCAAAAGGATGTCTAGCTCGATGAGAAGCAGAAAAGGAAGATTCTTCGTGCCATATCAAGGCGTTGGGAAGAGCAGACGCAAGGATTGACAACCAAACTCCAAGGAGAGATTTATGAACAATTACTCCAGCAACCAGTTACTCCAGCAACCAGTATTTTGCAACCTGCAGAACTCGGCACATTCTATACAGAGAGCAGTTCTTTCCAACATTCACAACAACTTGTCAGAAGTCAAGGTCCCGCACTCAGCCACGGAAATTCTTTTCAAGAGGGCAACATTGATGGCATGCATCAATTCGAGGAACGACGTAGATGCACGTCCTTTACGGATAGAGCACTTGCAAAGTCGTTGGGCATATACAAAAGAAACATTGGTTTTGAAAATGCAAGACTCCATTTAGAGGATGAGAATAGTCCTTTTTCAGTCTTAGCATGTCAACGACAAGCTCATCGTCCTACAAACATCACACAGGACATTAAGGAGGTTTTGTTTGGTTTCTGGATAGTAGAGACCCGAGTCTCTCCGAACAAGAAGGACATAGGCCAAAGGCGTATCGGCAGAAAGGCTGTTCTTATGCATCCATTGCATTTTCTGGATCAACCTCAGGTATTATCAACCACTTCCAAGTAGTATATTGACCAATCTTCACCACTGTCAATCTGTCACAACCACAATCAAAGTGTAAAAAATCACTGTCAAGTCGTATAGTGACCACTATTCACCACTTTCAAGCTGTCAGAACCATTGTCAAACTGTAAAAAACCTCTAAAAACTGAGGAAACAATCAAAAAGTGGTTGAATCCTCCTTCAAGTACTTTGCAAAGCAGTTAAATTATTGGTAGTGATTTAAAGTACCTAAAATACTGCTTTCAACCACCTAAGTGTGGAAGCTTGTACTTTGCAAAGTGTTAAAATACTTTGTCACCACTTTAAAGTATTTAAAAAACCACTTGCAATCCGCCAAGTGCTTAGGTGAGCACCTATGTAAGTGCTTGGAAGTTTTCAAACCACCTGAAGGTGATAGAAAGTGAAAAACAAACCACTTAATGACCACTTTCAATCTTTTTTCGTGGTTTTAAGTGCTTCAGGAGGTTTGAAATCTGCTAAGTGCTTGGGTGAGAACCTTGAAGATTTCAAACCACTTGAAGATGATTGAAGGTGGTTTGATGACCCTTTTCAATCACATTTAGGTGGTTTGAAGTGCCTCATGTAGTTTAAAATCTGCCAAGTGCTCAAGTGAAAACCTATGTAAGTACTTGGAAGATTTCAAACCACCTGAAGGTGATTGAAAGTAGTCATCAAACCACTTGAAAGTGGTTTGATAAACTATTTCAATCACCATTAGGTGGTTTTAAGTGCTTCAAGTGGTTTCAAATAGTTCAAAGCCACTTTGGAACATGCAAAACCACTTCTAAGTGGTTAATGTTCCTCTTGAGTGCTTTTAAAACCCGAGATTTGGGTGTTATCCAACTGACGGTGATTGAAAGTGGTAAACATGCTACAAATGGAGGCGCAATGGCCCTGAAAAATACCAAAAATAACACACTGCAAACCATAAAACCGATACCTGACGAATTGCACAACGCATAATCCAAGATGTATGCGAACATAGAGAGACATAGAGCGGGAGAGAGCGAGAGAGCACATACATGCACACCTCTTAGAGCGGAGTGCTACGCCAGCACGGCATGAGAGAAGAGAGGAGAGGAGAGAAGAATAGACATGAGCGCTGGGTGCAATCTCCCCCCGTGTTAGAGTGACCATTTCCCTCTTGCACGTATAGATTTCTTGAATGGTCAAATTGAGTACAAACTGGCCGACCGGTCATAAATGGCCAAAGCTCATAAAAGAGGACTTGAATAATAAAATGTACAATATATATATTTCCATTCGCATATGCCTAGCTCGGTCCAATATTTCCCACCTGTCAGCTGCAAAAATAGTAAAATATCAATTCCATAACATACCTCTCCGTTGGAAAGCAACTATCCTCAGTTGTGAAGATAAAAATTTGCAAACAATACTTGTCAAAAACAATGATTATAGATCTGTGTCAAAAAATAGCATATAGTAGGAATAGTGAAACTGAACAACATTACATATGCATGCCGTCATCCACATACTACCTATTCTAGTGTCCCATACCACTAGAATAAGCAGTATATGTCATACCCTGACGAATCAGGATATCATTGGTCACACTCATCATTCAATAATCAATTCTCATCAATCTCAAGTCCAATTCCATTTTCACGATAGAAAAGCATCATATACCAATTCCAAATCCAAACATCTGCCAACATGTACCCATTTCAAATCCAAATTCTCATCACTATCATTATATACCCGGGCTAACAAAATCATACCAGCTATAGTGATGGCCAGCCACTGCAGCATGATTTTATGATTGGTGTTGCTAAATCGGAAAATCTATACCAATAAGACGTGTTGCCTAAGTTGGCGAATCTGCACTAATGCTGCCTAAATCGATGAATCTGCATTTGGTATTGTTAAAAATTGTGAATCTACAGTTTGTTGGTTGTGCTACCTAAATCAGCAAATTTGCAATAGGATGAGCATTTACACACTTCCTAAATCGGAGAATCTATGTGCACATGACCACTGGACCAGACAAGACATAAAAGAGGAAAATATTCTGTTGGACACCACGTTGGAGTATATCAAATCACTTATAAACTGTTTGTTCCCATAGGCCTGCCGAGGATGGGTCATATAACATTTCATTTTGTTTCTTGTTCTCTCTTCACCCCCCTCCCCCATTCTTTCTCGCTCTAGGTGACTCTTGTACGGGGGGAGATTGCACCCAGTGTCGTCTTATTCTTCCCCTCTCCTCTTCTCTCTCATTGTGCTAGACATAGCACTCCGCTCTAGGACCGAATGGAAATATATATATTGTACATTTTATTATTCAAGTGCTCTTTTATGAGATATTGGACATTTATGACTGGCCGGTCAGTTTGTATCGCCTTATTCGTCCCCTCTCCTCTCTTCTCTTATTATACATTTTATTATTCAAGTGCTCTTTTATGAACTATTGGAAATATATATATTGTACATTTTATTATTCAAGTGCTCTTTTATGAGCTATTGGACATTTATGACTGGCCGGCCAATTTGTATCGCCTTATTGGTCCCCTCTCCTCTCTTCTCTCTTGCCGTGCTAGGCATAGCACTCCGCTCTAGGAGCTGCACCTGTGCATGTTCCCTTCCTCTCTCACGCTCGTTGTCTCTCTCTGTTTTCATACACCGTTGATTATGTGCTATGAGAGGCGTCAGGTATGTATATCATCCACTACAATTTCTGTAGTGTGCATTACTACCATAGCAAGCAAGCCTTGTACCATGAAGAAGTCAGAGGGCTGTCACCTTAGCAAACTACTATTGCTTTCGACTACAAGGTGTCAAGAGTATGATCATATACCGGAGAAAGGGAAGAGATGCTAGCCTTTGATGTCATTGCCTTTTGATGTAAGAAGGTAACTAGAACTAAATCGAGTGTGGAAAGTAGATATGAGAGGTGCACTGTAAGGGACGCCATTGCAGGGAGAGACCAAAACCGGTACAATCCTTGAAGATCTAAACCAATGATTGGGTACAAAAATAATCTGAAAGGTGGACATAGGGACTTTTCGAGTCCAGAAAGAGGTGGGCTCGCATGCCCATCACTGTACTCCTCTGGACCTTATTGATCATCACCCTCCTCTAATCATCCTCTCCATCAATTGCAATTTTTATTTTTTTATTTTATTGCTCCCACTCGGTGTACTCCCTTGCATCCAATACAAAAAAATCGCTTCTTGAACTTGAGAGGCCCAGGTCGATTGAAGATGCCGTTTGAGAGGCAAGCATCTACGTCGAGCTCCTGCAATGTCTACCGTTGTAGGTAGTCATACTAATACAACACACAAAAGAGGAAGACTTTTCATTGAAAGTCTACAAGTGCATGCAATTTGCACTCCCAAGCCTCAGTCCCAAGGCCTCAAACACCTTCGAAGGTGGAGACAACTAGCGGGGAATGAGGGTAGGGAAGAAGAAGAAGAATCATTCGTAGGAGAAAGAAATAGTTCCTCACTTATCATCACTCTTCTTGGTTAGCATAGCATAATATCATAATAATGAAGATGAAGAAGATGGCAAGCTTAAGCATTGAAGCATGGCTCTTGGTTGGATTTGCATTCCATAGCCAAGAGTGTTGGTGTAGGCTCTCCACTTCTCAACAAGCTTGAAGAAGGAGATGGAGCTCTTGCACTTTCCACTCCACACAATGAGATAATGTGTATGTGTGTGTGGGAGAGTATACCCCCTCTCTTGCTTGGTCCACCTCTCTATCTCTCTCTCTCTCTCTCTCTTTGTATTTTTTAATTATATCATTTGGACATGTGTCCTCTTTTTCCTCTTTGAGAGAAAGAACTTAATTATCTATCTTTATGTATCTAAATTCTCACTGAACCCCTTTAAAGCCTATCCAATAGGATTCAAGCTCATCATAAGGGCCCAAATGGGGGAAATCTTAACATGTATCTTTTATGCTTCTTAAGCCATTTTCTTTGAATTGAACACTTCAAGGACCTTAGTCATTTAAGCATAAAAATAACCTCAAGCTTTGGGCAAGGTTCCCACAAACACTTTAAGCACTTTAGTTAGCAAGCTGACGAGCACATCATGCTTAGGGACGCTAACCCTAAGGTCTTTTAAGCTCCATTAGATGCACGTTGATCTTTGATAGACTACCTCCTTTTGGACCCTTATTGAGATGTAACCATCTCTCATCTTGGTCCCTTGATGAGCTAAATCCAGAAGCACTTATTGCACATTGGTCTTTCGTAGACCATCTGCTTTTGGACCCCTATTGAGATGCTACCATTTCTCCTTTTGGTCCCCTATTGAGATAGGTATAGAAGCACATATCTATATCCTAACTCTTGTTCCCATTTTATAATCCCATATTAAATGATCACTTTAATATGATAAAATCATTTGGTAAATTTAGATATCATATTTTATGACATAGATCATCACTTTAATTCTTGTATAATCTCTAAGAAGCTTGCTACATCAAGGTCTCCCTCAAACACACAACAATTCCTTGCCTACCATATATGGTGGAAGAATAAGTACCTGATAGTTTGAGTGGAGATAAGAAGAGTAGGGATTCCCATCTTCTTGCC
Source organism: Adiantum capillus-veneris (assembly GCF_014529385.1). Taxonomy (NCBI): domain Eukaryota; kingdom Viridiplantae; phylum Streptophyta; class Polypodiopsida; order Polypodiales; family Pteridaceae; genus Adiantum; species Adiantum capillus-veneris. Next base: position 6,517,116 of record NC_140958.1, read on the forward strand.
ACCAAGGAATAGATTAGTATTAAAGAACTTGATCTACCATGTCCTTTGGATCCACTTGCTTATTTTTCCTGCCAGACCCAATTCCTCTTTTGTGGATCTTTATGCTCGTCGCGATAGATCACCCCACATCACCTTCACAAAAATATCTCCATAAACTGCGGCCACTTTGGCTTTTAGATGTTCTCCATGATTTCCTCCCACCGTTCTTCTAGCCATTATATCTTCCATATTCTGTTGAGTGGGATAGACCACTTATTCTTGTGCATTAATGCATGATAGATGCCTTTAGAATGGGGTTTCCAAAAAGACTACTTTCAAGCCATCTCTAGGCGTTCCACTCAAACCCGGATTCACAGATTGGCATTACAACCTTGTCCAACTCTTTTAACACTCAGTTGACTAACAATATCTCATAGTCATTAAGTTGATATTAGGTTTCCATCAAATCAATGGTTTTCTAGCTCTTATTGTTACCGTCCCAGAAGTGAGAACAAGCGGATTCAGACCCTTATTATTCACGTTCCTGGCAGTTTCTATCCAATAGGGGCTTTGTGGTGGTTCTAAAACTTTAGCATCCAAAGGGGACTAGTGCAAGATGGAGTTCTTGAAGTACCTGGTTCCTTCCCCCCTCTCCAATACCTCACTTTCTCTTTTGCACTTCCTCACCAGTTTCCCTAAGATACCACCTAGACTTAGGCTAGACCACGTCGAGCTAAAAGTTTGTTATGAAATTGTACCCCTTTCCACTTCCCACCTTTCAAACCAAATTTAGCTGCATCTAACATATCCTTGGTCATGATAGCCCAAGCTTGGTCCTGTTTAGCCAAGGCGATCATAGGTTTGGCACACAAGGCCTTAGCATGGGCAACTGAATTAAGAATTCCGAGACCTCCTTGATCCACTAGTCAAGCGATTGAATCCCATTTGGCCCACTGCCATGGTCTAGAGGTTTTTTTGCTAATTTTCCATAAAAATATTTTTACTCATTTTAGGAAGTTTTTCCACTGATACTTAGCCATCTTAAGAAGTAGGCTAGTGTGTTATGGAATTGATATTTTACTATTTATTGTAGCTGATAGGTGGAAAAGGCTTGACCGAACTACGATATTGCAAAAGGAAATTATATTTTATGTATATTTGATTATTCAAGTGCTCTTTATGAGCTTTGTCCATTTATGCCATGCCGGCCAGTTTGTACTCCCTTTGACCATTCAAGAAATCTATAAATCAAATACGTGCAAGAGGGAACTAGTCACTCTTGCACGGGGGGAGACTGCACCCAATGTTTGTGTTGCTCTTCTCTCCTCTCCTCTCTCCTCTCACATCGTGCTGGCGTAGCACTCCAATCTAGGATGTGCGTCCGCATGTGCGCTTTCTCTCTCTTTTGCTCTCCATCTCTCTTTGTTCGTGTATCACGTGATTATGTGCTTATGGAATTGCGAGGTATGTCGATTAGTCTATTTTATGGCTTGCTGTATGTTATTGTTGGTATTTGCAAGGCCTTTTGTGCTCCCGTTTGTAGCAGTGGTACACCGGCACGGTGTGAGACAAGAGAGGAGAGGAGAGGAGAGAAGAATAGACATGAGCACTAAGTGCAATCTCCCCCCGTGCAAGAGTGACCATTTCCCTCTTGCACGTATTTCATTTATAGATTTCTTGAATGGTCAAGTTGAGTACAAATTGACCGACCGGTATAAATGGTCAAAGCTCATAAAAGAGCACTTGAATAATAAAATGTACAATATATATATATTTCCATTTGCATAGGCCTAGCTCGGTCTAGTATTCTCCACATGTCACAGCTGCAAAAATAGTAAAATATCAATTCCATAACAAAACAAACCGCTTGAAAGTGGTCAAATAACCACTTTCAATCACCTATAGGTGGTTTAAAGAGCTTGAGTGAGAACCTACGTAAGCACTTGGAAGATTTCAAACCACCCAAAGGTGTTTGAAAGTGGTAAACAAACCACTTGAAAGTGGTTTGATGATATTTTTCAACCACCTTCAGGTGGTTTAGAGTTCTTCAGGTGGTTTCAAGACGTTTAAAGCCCCTTTCAAACATGCAACACAACTTCGTAGTGGTAAATGTTCCTCTTATGTTCTTTTACAAACACAAAGTGGGTGTTATAACTTGTAGGTGGTGGTACCAAACATTTTGGTTATTTGTTGTCACATTATCTCTTTGTTGCCTTCTTTTTTGTGCAGGTGGAATTTTACAGGTGGTTTCAGGAAATGCATCCGACGGTGCACATTTTTGTTGAGATACTTTGAGAATTTGAAGCCCTTTTTTGTTCGAAAATTGCAGGACTGCAATACCTACTGTTTGTGAATATCATGTGCAAGCTGTCTACTTGAAAGATTCTTTCAACCAAATGCGTCAAGGTAGGTTTGGAGTACATGGAGAATCTTGTCGCTGTGCTTGTGATTTTTGTGACCATGCAGTCAGTGTGGCAGTAAATGTGTGGCTGCAAAGTCAACATTTGAGAGCCTCACAACACTATGGGAGTCCTTTTTGTGTCCTAAAATAGAAAATTCCATGTTTCATTTCCACATATTCTTGATGGGAAAATGCGATCAGTGCGGTGCCAAACAACTCAAATGTTGTCCTCTTAAAGTACACAACGAAAACTTTCAGGTGGCTGCAAAGGTTTTTGTTGGTGTGGAGACACAATCTATACATGAAGATGGCCAACACCACAAAAGGAAAGATCTTGTTATTCAGCAGATTGGGTGCTCCACTTTCATCTCATTCATGAAAGACAAGCACACCAAGTTTATCAAACATAACTACATCTACAAATGGTAGGCCAACCAATTCAAAGAGTGTCTACAGAGTTTTCCAAGTGATGTCATTGTCTCTTTCGTGGACTTTGCAAAAAATTACAGTTTTAAAATTCAAATTGAGAAGAGGCTATACACCATGACTCAGAAGGATGCATGGCACAATTAGATAAAGAAGAACTCCTTTTATTTTAGGGACACTTTTACGATAAAGTTGAGGGACACTCCGATCGATATGTATTATTAGATGATAGGCCTCCTGCTTCCATGTACTCGCACCTAGTTCAATGTCTTAAGTTCCCCTTGTATCCTGAGAGAAATGAGTCTAATGTCTACACTTTGAGTGATACCGTGTATGAGCACATCTACAATAGCATGCCCTCTAATAGCAAGCTAATTTAAAACACATTGACCTCATAAAGTATAATTGTGTACCTCTTTCTTGTATCTATTCCTCAAAAACTTATGTTCCTTATCCAAAAGCTGAAGCGTTTCTGACACTTTCTTATTCTTTTGAGTACATGTATCTTACAACTTGCCATCCACTTGCACGTGCTTTAAACTACCTTCAACCAGATTTAAACTACCTTCATAGACCACCTGCAAGTGCTATCTAAACCACTAGTAAGTGGTTCTAAACCACTATCAAGTGCTATCTTAACCACTAGAAAGTGCTATCTAAACCACAGGCAAGTGCTATCTTTACCACTACCAAGTGGTTCCTAACCACTATAAAGTGGTTCAAAACCACCTACAAGTGCTATCTAAACCACTAGCAAGCGGTTCTAAACCACTATCAAGTGCTATCTTAACCATTAGTAAGTGCTATCTTTACCACTGGAAAGTGGTTCCTAATGGCAAGTGGTTCAAAACCACTTGCAAGTGCTATCTAAACCACTAGCAAGTGCTATCTTAACCACTCGAAGTGGTTTTCAACCACTGGCAAGTGGTTCAAAACCATTGGAAAGAGCTATCATAACCACTAGCAAAAGGTTCAGAACTACTGCAAGAGGTCCAAAAGTCCTTTTCACGTGGTTCATAACCACTTTCAGGTGGTTCTTTACCGCTTGCTTGTGGCTACCAGTTTACATAATGCAAATAGTTGTCAACCACTTGCATGTGGTCCACAGTTCCCAAGTGGTATAGATTCCACTTCTACCTAATGGGGAGGAGCTGGGAGCACAATGGAAGAAGAATATGCAAGCACACACTCACGCACACACCACCATAGCCACACACAGGTTGAAGGGGGAGAGCCAACGTACTGTATGCCCCCTTTCTTTCTTCTCTTATCTTATGCACTAAGGCACAATACACATTGTACTTAGTGTTAGTGGCTCACACAAGTGTATAGCTGTACACTTAGTGTTAGTGGCAGTTAGTGATGGGCAGTCGGCCACATGGCCATTAAAACTTAACATTCTGCCACTTGATGGACAATGTGGGAGACTATAAAAATGGAAGATCACCACTCTTCACCCAATGCCCATCAACTCACGACAGTGTTGAAACTGATGGATGGAGAGACTCTTAATGAATGCATCCGCTGTGTTCTATAACGTAGGAATCTTCACTAAATCAAGGCTCTTGTTTGCCAAGCATTCACGACGACTGAAGTGATAGCGCACATCAATGTGTTTCGTTCTAGAATGAAACACTGGATTGTCAGCCAAGGTAATAGCACTTTGACTGTCATAATGAAGAATTGGTGTATACTGCTCCAATCCAAGATCTTTCACTAGGCGAGCAAGCCAAATAGCTTCTTTGCATGCTTCACTCAATGTAACATACTCTGCCTCTGTGGTAGAAATGGATGTACAATCTTGAAGAACAGATATCCAAGAAATAGCATAACCAGCAAATGTGTAAATCCAACCTGTTGTTGATTTACGACTGTCAACACAGCCTGCATAGTCACTGTCTACAAATCCCTGAATGGATGACTCTCCACGACCATAGCATAACTGTCTATCTGGAGTGCCACTCAAGTATCTGAGAATCGACTTGACAGCATCCCAATGCTTTTTACCAGGGTTAGACATAAATCTGCTGACAACTCCCACTGCATGTGCAATGTTAGATCTTATAGCCACCATGGCATACATGAGACTACCACAAACTGAAGCATAAGGAATTTTAGCCATCGCAGCTTTTTCCTCAACAGATTTGGGACAATCGTTCTTGCTAAGTTTCAAATATGCAGGCAATGGAGTACTCAAGGCCTTCCCCTTCTGCATGTTGAAACGATCAAGAACCTTGTGCACATACTCTTTTTGAGAAAGGTACAACAACCTCTTCTTACGATCACGAGTAATGAGCATACCCAAAATGTGATTGGCTTCACCCAAATCTTTCATGTCGAATTGACTTTTCAGCTTGGTTTTCAAGTCAGCAATGTCCTTCTTAGAATGACCAGCAATAAGCATGTCATCTACATAAAGGATAAAAATAATAAGCTGTCCATTTGGTTGTCTTTTCATGTAAAGACGTGGATCCTCATTACTGCGCTTATAGCCTAGGGAGCGCATAAATGCATCAAAATTTTGATACCATTGTCTGGACGATTGCTTCAAGCCATAGAGACTTTTTAGAAGCTTACAGACCAAATGTTCCTTGCCCTTGAGCACAAAACCTTCAGGTTACTGCATATAAATCTCTTCCTCAAGATCACCATGTAAGAAAGCTGTAATGACATCCATTTGATCAAGCTCCATATCTTCAATGGCAACCAAAGCAAGAAACATTCTTAGTGTCGTCATCTTGACCACTAGAGAAAAGATTTCCTAGAAATCTACACCATGTTCTTGCTTGAAACCTTTGGCCACTAAACGAGATTTGTAATTCTCAACATTGAATGCAATCTTCTTCTTGTAAACCCATTTACAAGGCCAAGCTTTCCTACCTTTTAGCAATGGAACAAGTTACCATGTTTTTTTCTTTGCAATACTGGATAGCTCCCTCTTCATAGCATGTTCCCACTGAAACTTATCATTGGCTAGTATAGCATCTTTGTAACAAGAAGGCTCACCACTATCTGTCAGCAACACAAATTCCACGCTTGGAACAAACCGTTCTGGTGGATGTGAGACTCTTTGAGATCTCCTTGGATGATCAGAGCTTGTACTAGCCTATGTAGTAATTGGCTCTGGAGCTATCTGTGCAGGAGGTGATACATCGAAAAACATCACTTTTCGGAATTCAACCTCTTTCGTTGGTTGCCTATGCATCTTGGTCTCATTGAAGACAACATCACTGCTACGGATTATTGATCGACTTTTCGGATCCCATAAACGATAGCCAAATTGACCATCTACACCATAGCCAATAAAGATGCATTTCCTGGACTTAGGGTCAAGTTTAGCATGCAACTCCTTGGGTACATGTGCATAAGCTTCGCAGCCAAATGTACGGAGTTTTTCATAAGACAGCTTATGTCCTGACCATAACTCCAAAGGTACACGAAACTGTAATGAAGCATGTGGTGATCTATTGATCAAATACACAACATTGTATAATTCTTCAGCCCAAAACGCTTGTGGTAAATTAGCCGGTGGATAGCATAGACATAATCCTCTCTTGGATGGTCCTATTCATTCGTTCGGCAACACCATTTTGTGCAGGGGTATAAGGAGCTGTAAACTCGTGCTTAATTCCCCTACTTGAACAGAAGTTGCGAACTCTTTGGAGACATATTCTCCACCATTGTCTGAGCGTAAAGCTTTCAAATTATGTTCAGACTGAGTTTCCACACTAGATAAGAACTTTTTGAAACAAGAAAAAGTCTCATCTTTAGACTTTATGGCATAAACCCAAACATGTCGTGTTGCATCTTCAATGAATGTAACATAATAAGACGCACCACCATGGGATTTAGAAGGCATAGGCCCACATAAATCACTATGCACAAGCTCTAAGGGCTTTCTTTCTTTGTCAAAAGGCTGTGTAGGATGTGCTCGTGTTTGCTTACCATATTGACAATGTTCACAAAAGGGAAAATAAAAAAATGATAAAGACGGTAAGTAGCCCAAATGAGAAAGAGTTTCCATTCCCTTCTTTGACATATGACCTAACCGCTTATGCCACAAAGCAACAGTTGGCAGCTCGGTTACAGAAAGAACATTGTTCTTGTCAGATACATAAAGAGGATAAAGTGTACCAACTTTAGAACCATGGGCTAAAATAAGATGACCTTTCGCAATATGCCAAGACTGCTGATGAAAAGTGACTTTGTAACCCCAGTCATCAAGACGTCCAATCGAAATCAAATTTCGTGTCAAAGCTGGAACATGACGTACATTATGTATGGTAAACCTCACCCCATTTGCCATAACCATAGCAATATCACCTATGCCCACAATGTCACAAGAGTAGCTGTCACCTAGCGTAATAGTGCCAATGGTTTCCTCATATGTAGGAAACCAATGCCTATGAGGTGTGACATGCAACGAAGCGCCCGAATCAAGAATCCATGTATGGGACACTTCACCACTAACAAGTAGCTCTGCTGGCATAGAACTCTGCAAAGATAGAGTTTCTTGTGCATCATAAAATACATCATTATTTTCAGTCAGCAACATATTGATGTCTTGTGCATCACAATCATCTTGCACTATGTTTCTTCAATCTTAACCGAACTCTTTGGTTTCTCCTCTTTATCATCATTGTCTTTGGCTTTGCCTTTACCTTTGTCACGCTTCCAAGCATAACAATCCTTCTTTATGTGACCAAACTTATCACAATAATGGCATTGAACATTGCGACGACCAGGAGACTTTGATCTACCCTTTGAAGAATCTCTATTTCCCTCTTTCTTGGATTCACGATTCCAAGAACGACACCTTTACGCTGTTTTCCATCCTTTTGCACATAATGAGCTTCGCCATGATGCGAGCTATCCATAGCCTTCGGACACATTTCCTCTGACAAAAGAGAACTAGTGACATCAATGTACACTAGCGTACCATTAGGAGCAGAGTTACTGACATCTGTGCAAAAGATATCCCATGAGGGTGGCAAGAAACAAAGTAAGAAGATTGCTTTCATCTCGTCATCAATATTGACCCGTTGTGCACGAATCTAGGAAAATAGAGAATCAAAGTCGTTAATATGACTAGAAACACTGACTGACTCCTTCATGCGAAGGTTAAATAGTTTTTGCATCATGAAAACCTTATTACTTGCCGTATCCTTCTCATAAATGTTACATAACTTTTTCCATAAAGCATAGGTAGATTCACATTCTAGCACTAAAAAGTACAATGACTCAGCAAGGTGTAATCTAATAGTAGATCTGCATAGCTCATCAAGCTCCTCTTACTGAAACTGAGTCAAATTCATCTCTTCAGTCCGTGTCGCATAAATAATAGGCAATTTCTGTTTCTTTTGGACAAGCACATCTTGCATCTGATTCTTCCAAAGCTGAAAATTAGTGCCATCAAACTTCTTTATGTCATAAATGTCACGGTCTTTGCTAGTAGACATGGTGAAAAAACTACCAAAAGATTCTGGGAAAATTTCGGCAGAGTCTCCTTTGTATTTGGGACTATGTCAACCAAAATACGAGACAAAATGACCAAGTATGTCACTCACAAAGCATAGAAGAGAGCAATGCCTCTCAAAAGCACACTGTATACAAACAAACTGAGGTGCATAAACAGTCAAACTGACCATAGACCGCCAACTCGGCGTCAAAAGCACCTATACCACTCTATACATATCCTATGGCGAGACTTCGTAAGGAATGCTCCAGCTACCTGTATCACCAAAGGTATCTCCACATTTGAGAGTACCCCAGCTCAATGAAAACCTCACTCTATCGACCCTCAACAACGTAGGTTATGCAGCAAAAAACGTATAGCTAAGTCTCAGAAATGGCTATCTTCCGGACCAAGTCTCAGAAATGGCTGGGACTGCCTACTAGCCAAAAGATGTCTCCACAAAAGCGTACAATGGTAGTATCCACAAAGATGTTCAAGTCTGTCAAGACGCTCAAACAGGCGTCAAAAGCATGTGCCGGCAACTAAACATCCCTACGGGGAGTCAATTTGCTCTCAAAAGAGCTCAAACACTGTCAAAAGTGTCAACATATGCATGTACGCATAAACAGCTGCTCCCACTGGAACCATAATATCACAAGCACTGAAACCTGTAGCATGTACCTGTACCTGTACCTATACCTGTACCTATAGTCGAAGAAGACAATGCTGTCAAGCTCCCACTCTATGTGTGTGTATGAGGCCACTCCGAAAGAGACTACACACTCATGAATGAGCCATGGGCTCTCGTAGATGGAAGAGACTGCAACAATGGTACCTAACTGGCTATGGAAGCACTGCAGCACAAATTACCACAAGAGGGCTGAAAATTTCAGCTCCTGAACCGTAGCTCGAATGGGGTTTCTGATGGCTCGAATGGCTCCAAAAGGAGGGTAAAACCCAAGGACACATGCTAGAAACGCTCTCGGGGAGCTGAACTTGCCAATGGCGAAATTGGAATCTTGTTTGCACTCTTGAAACCGCTCTGATACCAGATGATGGGGAATAAAACCGTTATGATACCAGATGATCGAAAACAATTTCGGGAATGAAACCACTCTGATACCAGATGATGGGGAGGAGTTGGGAGCACAACGGAAGAAGAATACGCACGCACACACTCACGCACACACCACCATAGCCACACACAGGTTGAAGGGGGAGAGCCAACGTACTGTATGCCCCCTTTCTTTCTTCTCTTATCTTATGCACTAAGGAACAATACACATTGTACTTAGTGTTAGTGGCTCACACAAGTGTATAGCTGTACACTTAGGGTTAGCGGTAGTTAGTGATGGGCGGTCGGCCATGTGGCCATTAAACCTAACACTACCCACTAACCGCTCATATTTATCTTCTACAAAAGCCCTAAGAAAAACTGATAAAACAATTTAAAATCAACTTATAATAAGGCATCTTACAAGGCACACAACAAAATGGTCGATTGAATAGCAAATCATGTTTCTACATTAGAAAGTGATATTGAATTCCGCAATACAATGTCAGTTTTTTTCCCATTTTACAAAAAGAAGTCCTCATCATGAGTTACACTATCAAACTCATCATGGGTATCTACATAAATGATCACAGGTACACAACTCTTAAGATTTCTGTTGAGACCGGAGAGTCAGAAGGTGGCCTTTTATAATGTGTTTGTGGAGGTAGCACTTTGCCTTTGTCACTTGATAATTTTTTCCCTCACAGATTCAACTTTTCGAAGAGTCTGCCACCCTCTTCTTCTAGCATCCAGTTTACAAGCAGTGATCAACTCCAATCGATTATCTATTTTCTTCCACTCATAGAAAAATGGCAAAACTTCATGATGCATAAACCTCTCCCATTGGTCTTTTGTCTGGTCCTCTAGAGAAGGCAAGATAACATAGGAGTCTTCATCGTTCAAGTAGCACCTGGGATATTTGTCATCTAGCAGGAGGGTGTTATCTTTGTTGAATTATGGAAACTCATTCCAAAAAGTGCCCAAGACTAGAAAGAGCATCTTCTCCCCTTGATCGTCAAGCCATGAGCTTCTACTGCATGCCTCCTTCACAATCCACCCATTCAAGCACCTGCGGGCCTGAGGCAAGCACACATCTAACCTCTTTTCCAGGTCTTGGTAAGGGCTTGTGTTCTAGACGTACACTTCAACAATCTGGCTAGCCCGAAGAACAAACCACTCTGCAAAATGGAGCACATAGTGGTTCAGATTGTTGTCCTACTTCACCTTCCAAAAGTGTAGCATGTTGTTAAGGCGGTTACGCCGCTAGCGGAAGCTAAATAGCGAGAACTCAACCAACAACAGAATTTGTCAGACGAGGACGGAGCTTGACCCGCAGGCGCATGGAAACAACTAGGTGGGTGTCAAATCACCTACTCGACCTTCTAATGACAATCACTACTAAGGAAATCAAATCTAAGTTCTAAAATACGCAAGTGACTGAAATCCTTACTACGAACGAATGCTATACGAAACAGGATCTAGAATCATTGAATCGATCTCAAACTCAAGGGGAAGTCTATGCACTAGGTAAGAACAACACCCTAAAGACTTGAACTGCAAAATCAACCTATAACCACTTCGTGCGGTAAACGCGTATGAAGACAGGCCGAAAAATACAGGTGATCTAAACTTGACCCTGATGGTACCAATGTGTAGCTCTACTCGTTGTGGTTCTATAGATATGCTACACACTCCATTCCGACACACGAGTTGGAAGAAAACTCACACCGAAGCTCGTAGGAACTTACCACACATAGAAGCCGATAGCACGCACTCTTGGTATCTGTGCGTAGCTCTCGCCGTTGCTAACACAATGGCGGTGTCGCTTCTCCAATGGCGGCTTCGTAGCTCGCGCAACAAGTAGATAAGACTCTCTCTCTCTCTCTCTCTCTCTCTCTCACTCTCTCTCAGACACAGTCACGGCGCTCAAAAACTCACTTTGATTAAAAACTGAATCTCCCTAGGTTACAAAAACTTTGGCTTATATACCTCAGCCTTGGAGGTGAGAACATCTCTAACTAATTACATCAGCAAGTGAAATTACTTCGGGATTACAAGCTGGAAACTCAATTGAGTCCCGTTACTTAATGAATGGCTCAAATCAAAATTAATGTCGGAAAGGCATTTATTACAATCAATGGTTACAAAATGATGAGTGTGAGCAAAAATGTGGGTGTGATCCTCTGCTGGCTCAACACTCCCCCCCTCCGCGTTCATGTCGTCCCTGACATGACTTTTATGCTTGGTCAATAAAGTCCTGTCGTCTTGAGCATCTGCAAATGTGATTCGTATCGTAGGTTGCCGATGGTCAAGGTTGGGCCGAATATTTTGCTTTCGTGGGTGAAAAAGCCGGTGTAGAAAGCTTCTTCGAATGTTTGCATCTGGAAGCTAGGAAAAAACATAATCCTCTGGTATAGGAGGTGCAACACTTTTGGAGAAGGCTGCAATGAAAGATCATACATCATATCAGTCACTGTGTCGGCCGTCGATAGTAGACTCGAGGTCGTGGCTTTATCTGGCGCGAACACTTCAATGCAAGCTAAGAGAATCCTGCAAATTTTCTTGAGCATCTGACACGAAAGGTCAGGAGAGCCAGTAAATAGCTTGATGGTGCCCGTTAGGGTTTTCACCATGTAGGCTTTACCTATTCTCTCTCCTGCCTTTGGTCCTGGCATCCTGGGGTAATTAAGCCAATTGGGCTTCTTTTCTGCAATCCTGCCATGCTCTTTCCAGCTTTTGACTCTTGGCACCGGGCAGAAGGTTGCATCCTCCCGAATCTCCTTTGGTGCCTCTACCAAGTAGATGAGGTAGGCTGGGTATTTGTTCAGCCAACCTTTCCTCCATCTAGGCTGCGAATCTACAATCTTCTTTGATTGTTCCTCTTTTGTGATGTCGCCTTCGTAAAGAGCGACATACTGCTCCTCCTCTATTCTCTTTTTCGTTTTTATCACTTCAAACTTCATCAAAGGGAAAGGCAGGCTGGGTTGCATCCACTCTTCATGGAGCACTTTTGTGTCTAGTCCCTGAAGTCTAATGGAGATTAGGAGTCTCCTCTCCCATTCCATTTCCGCCTTGGCACTCTCCTCTGTTGACTTTTCTATTTGGTCATGGAGCCTTTGTTCTTCTTCTTCAGAGATTCCTGAAGTTGAGGCCACCTCTTGAACTGGGGCTGGATCTTCAATTGTGGTTGCCTCTCCAGTTTCTGGTAGCTCTATGGCTGCTCCACCTGATTCTTCTTGTGGTGTCTCTGTCTCTCTTCTTTGTTGCTCTTGTAGATCTTGGAGCTGTTTGCGGAGGGTCTCATTCTCTGTTCTTAGTGTTTGATTTTCTAAAGTGAGCCTCTCCTCTGCTGCCAATGATCCCTCCGCAATGTGCAACCTTTGCACTTGCTCTAATCTTAGCTCTCTTTGTAAGCTTCGGACCTGGTCTTCCAGAGCTGGTACGAGAGTTCCTTCTTGTTCGGTTCCTGCTCTGCTAGCTCTAGGGGTAGTCCTGAGTCTAGTGATTGTTCTTTCTTGGAGCTTGACTCTTTCCCTTAGCTCAATGAGCTCATCTTTAGCAGCCTCCAAGTCGTCTTCCATCCGCTCCCTTGCTTCCTGTGCACTTGTTACTTCTCTTGAAGCCTCGGTTAGCTGGAGTATCAAGCCGTCTCTCTCGTTTTCCGCATCGTAAAGTGATGCTTTATGACTTCCAGATTCAGTCATAGCATTCTCTAATTTCCTCTGCAACTCGGCTTCCCTTTGTTTGGCTGTCTCAATCTCCACTTCCTTTGCCTTGGATCTTTCTTTGATCTTGCTGAGCAGTTCATGCACCATGTGCATGTCTTTTTCATCTTCATCTGTCAACTCTAAATCTTTTTCTGCCACCACCTCCATTGGCTTTGGCTCTTCTAGTACGTTCTGTTCGTCCAGTTTCTCTTCATTTTCTTTTGTACTCCTTGTTTTTTCCTCCGTCCCTCTCCGATCATCTTGTTTTTGTAGGGTGATCCCATAGACCGCCTCAAGGGCCTCTTCTTCAGTGCACCCTATCGCTACCAGATCCTCATAATCGTTTTTCTTTTGCTGAATTGGATCTATCTCCTTTTCCTTGGTCCCGGCCTCCGGCTTTTCCATACCAGCCGTGTCCATCTCTACTGTGGTCTCTTCCACAATGATTTCCGTCTTCTTCAGGCTTGGTACATCAGTAAAGGAAGGCTGATTGTCCTCGGTCATCTTGGCTTTCCCTTTGTTTGCTTGCCCGTCTTTCTCTTGAGGTTCAGTAGACTCATCTACTTTCTTCTTCCCCTTGTCGTCCTTTTTCAGCTCAGCTTTTAAAAGCTGTGCTTCCTCTTCAGTGTATGGCTCGACAGGTTGTTGCTCCAGTATAGCCTCTGACTCCTGATAAGCTCTAATATATTGATCAACATGTGGCCTGGCTGAGCTAGTTCCGACTTTAGTGGGGTCTGGAACCCACTTTTCTTCAAAGTCCCCCTTTAGAGCTCTTTCCGCTCTAAACTGCTCCACCAGTCTTTCCATTCTTGCCGCTTTCTGACTTTTGGTTTGCTTGGGAGCAACCTTCTTCTTTGCTTTCTTCATAAGCGGCTCATCCACATCCTCTACAGGTTCTGAAACTATTTCTAGTTTCCTGCATGCTCTTGTGGACACCCTCTTGGATACTTCAGGCTGTTCTTCCTCCTCATCGGCTTCTCTAAGCCACTCATTCTGGGAGGGAACCTTTGGCCATTGATCTCTGGCTCCAATAGCTTCATAAGCTATTCTTGTCAGAACTTCAGCTCCTCCTATATACTTTGGCTTCTCGTTGTGCATGGCAATTACTTGCTCGTGGATGTGTTGGGCGTAATTCACCTCTTTTGGCATATTGCTCTTCAATGCCCATGTGATGGTAGTTGCAATGGCATGGGGTGGTGTCGTATACTTTTGCGGTCTCTTACTGCAAATATGGAGAAACTGGTTGTACAGTCGGCAAAGGGTTGCCACTCTTTGGTCCGCCATATCTCCATAGGTTGCATTCTGTTTCTTGGATCCATAGACCTCTATGGACTCCCTTCTTTCCCTGACAGAGCTCCCTTTGTTGTGCAGCTTCAATGCATCTGCAATGAGCTGTGGAGTGATCTGTACCTCTAATTTCTCTCCATCTATTGCTGTCAATGTGGCTTTCCCATCCTTCTGAATGGAGGTTGCCAACTCATACACTCTTCTTGTATCTACACCTGATGGTCTCGAGGTGAAGAATCTGTGCAAGTCTGCCCTTTCCAGGTACCTGCTGATGTTCTCTAACCTGCTATAATCCACCAATTCTTGTGGGATCATCGATATATCCACCGCTTGCCCTTGAGGATCTCTGAAAGTCCCCTGGTAGATCTTTATTCCCTCTTGTTCCAGTACTGCTTCCTCCACCCAAGTTTTGGTTGGCTTGAGGGTTTCTGCTGGAATGTCAAAGGGTTCCGCTTCTGCAAGAGCATCTTTGATTGTCGGTCTTTTTCTCTTCGTTGCCGATAACTTGGCGGAATCCATAGATCCTGTAACTCCAATTTCAGAAGTTAGCGTCTTTTTAGTACTGAAAGCCGAAATGAAGCTTTTAACTATTCAAATGACTTGAAAATTGAAACATGAGCTATTCAGGGCCTAAGGATGCAGGGTAGGTGAAAAAATATGCAAACTGGGCTCAAAATTATGTTGGAGACATCATACGCGTATGATGTCTTTTGTGTCAAAATGACTTCATATTGGTTGTGCTTGTAGCTAATAGTGTATACATGAGTATCATATGCTTGGATTTGAGTTTGGATCCCATTTGGTCAAGTTTTGGCCAGTTTAGTCCAGTTTAGGCTCTTGGCAAAATTTTGAAAGGGAATTGGATTTTATGATCCAAATTGGATAAAACTTGGTGGTTCACCTTCAAATGGCATGTAGATCACTTCTGTTTGGTGGTTGAAGCCCTGAGGTGCCAAAATCACATAGTGAGACATCATACGCGTATGATGTCTTTTAGTGTATTTTTGGACCAAATTTCTCTATAAGCTTGGATTTGGCTTTAGATAGGCTTATTCAGTGGATTTATGAAGTTTCGATAGATTTTGGGCTAAAAATGGCTCTGGAGACATCATACGCGTATGATGTCTTTTTCATCAATTTTGCATGGGATTGGTTCTGTGGACTCCCCATGTACTAGTGAAGGACTATATCTATTCAAATCTTGGTTTGGACTTGAGTATGTTGGATTTGGGCTAAAATAGGCTTTGGATGAAGGATTTTCCCTTAATTGGGCTAATGGGGTGATCCACTTGACCAAATGGTTCCAAATTTCATATGTAGCATGTATTAGATATATATAATGGATGTATGATGACAAATGAGCAGTTTTGGCTCTGTAAGTGCAAATAGACATTATACGCGTATGATGTCTTTTGTGTCAAAATGGTGCTTTTTGGTTCCAGATAGCTTGTAGATGTGTTAATCAACAATCCTACAAAGTTTCAATGAGTTTGGAGTTATTTTGACAAAATTAGGACCAAAAATCAATTTTATGGCCTACTTTGCTTCTTTTTGGTTTTCCTTGGGTTTTCTAACTCCAATTCTCATGATACTTGGTTCATAGGATGTGATTAACATGTGGAATGAGGCTATGCACTCAAATATTGAAATGGATGTGAAAATCATGCTGTGAGACATCATACGCGTATGATGTCTTTTCTTGAAATGTTGGTCTTTTTGTGCAAAGAATGCTTTGTGCTAGTGCCCTAAGCCCTGCTAACTAGTTTTCAACTCAAAAAGTCATTAGTTTAGCTAAAAAGCCCCCTTATAGGCATTTCAGTCTCCGAAGTCGTCTTTTTGCCTTGGAGTTGAATTTCTTCAACTTTTCTTCTCGAGAGTTGCATTTCCAGCTCATTGGATATGTTGTAAAGCCATCTATTTGGTTGAACTTGACTTTGGCTTCCCGTTCTCCATCTTTCTCCTTTTGGTTGCCCGAAAGCGTCTTTTTCACCATCGGTAAGTGAATCAGCTTTCTTTTGGGTTTTGCTTGCAAACATAAGTCATCCATGTATATTTGAAGCTGCTTGTGAAGTTTCATTTCATTCGGTCGTCAATTTTAGCCGTTATGCCAAAATGACGCTTTGTGTGTCCGCAGCCGAATCGGTTCTTCCGACCTACTTTTGGTGATCCAAACCTGGAGATACTCCATGGTTGCATTGTCTTTGATGTGGTTGAACTTCCTGAGAAGTTTTGTGCCGTTTCGACAACTTTTTCCTGTTTGCCTCTTGCAGGCTCTGTTGACCTAGGGTTTTTCAAGTCGTTCTTTCTCGAGCTTTGAGTGTTAGAAACCTATCTTCTATGCTAGGGTAACCCACCTATAAGTTCTTGCAAGGTTTGGTTAGGCGGTTGTGCCACTACCTAGCATTCTTCCCCATTTCCCGTCTGCTCTTGTTTCTTGGTTTTGGTCAGTTTTCGCGACAAAAGTTAACGATAAGCATCAAAAGCTTATGGCAACGAGTCTACCTCTCATGTCTGGTGTCCTCTGAGCTCTCGTAGCAGTCGTAGAAGACCGTAGAAGGTTGGATGCTCCTGTGTGCTCTTTGCTCTCTCCAAGAAGGTAATAGTGGAAATGAGCTTGAAAGTGAAGTGAAAAATACTTAACTTCGGACTTCCCGGATCACTTGTTACCAAATTTGACATGTGCTCCTATCTCGTCGTGAAATGCACTTTAGGATTTGAAATTTCTCAATTTGGACTCCGTTTGACCTGTTTCTGAGAAATCTGTCCACTTTGCCAAAATTCTGTCATTTCGGGCTTTCCGCAACTTTTTCAGAATTGTACCCAATTTTTACCATGGGTTGCCCTTGTCATTAGGACCATCACCGTCTATTCTTTTCTTTTTTACAATCTCATTTAACCTACTTTTTTATTTTTCTTTTACTTTTATCAAAAAAATCATAAAAAATAAAGGAAAATAGCAAATTGAAGCCAAAAAATTCCAAACATACACAATAAATAGTTGGTAACTCTGTGTATATGAATATGCAATTATTTGTGATTTCTGGACTTGGATTACCACTTTTTTCCACTTTTTAGCTCCAAACACACTCTTATTTAGTGATATTTACACGTCTAGAGACCCAAATTCATCATTTGATCTCTTCTTGTTGCAAAACAAGGTATATAAGGGCATAAATATTATCAATATCCGCAATCAAACATAAAAATTGCAAAATCATGTAAGACACTGCCCTTGTAATATAATTTTTGTTTTTCTTTGTTTTTGGCGCTTGTAGCTGCTTTGTAACTCCTGTATACCTGTATACCTCCCCCCCTCCTAGTCTGAGTCCTCCCGAACGACTATGAAGTGTCTGTGGGCGAAGCATTGTAGTTGTTTTGGTCATAAGTTCCCAATGCAATTGTAGAGCGATGATACAACAGTCTTTCCAATAAAGCTGCTCTTTGTTTGATTGAAGGATTGTTGGTCGGGTTTTGGATTGGTTTTGGCACTTCGGTAGTAGAATCAGTAGATGGATTCTTCTTCACTTTTTTGTTCTTTTTTACAATCCAAATCTGCTTCCGCTTCACTTGTGCTTGCCACAAACTCTTTGCGACCCAAACCTGCTTTGTTCTTTGTGTTGATTTCCTCGACTTGAAATACCTAGGAGTTTGCGTTGATTGTACTGAAGGGAGTTCCTGTTTACAAATCTTTGGGATCCAAATTTGTTTGCTATAGCTTTGTGCCGTCATGAACTTCTTTGGAATCCAGATCTGTTTCATTGTCCTTGATTGTCTGGAATCACTCTGTTGTCTAGTATTGAAGACTCTGTTTTCCACCTTTGTGTTCTCTGGCACAACCTTTTTTGGTCTCCATACCAACTTTGACTCCGTTTTTTCCCAAGGTTGAGCTGTTATATTATTGCTTGTCTTCCTTATCCACTGTTGAGAATTCCTTGTCGAAGAGCAATCCGGTTGTATAGAAACTTTTGGTTGCCATTGCTTCTTCTTTTTCTCTGGTTGTTGTTTACCTTTGTTCTTGGATTCTTCCTTTGGAGTTGTCTCTGATCCTTTGGTGAACTTAACTGATTGACTTTCATCTTCGTATTTGATAAGCACTGATTTAGAACTCCAGTCAATCATTGCATTGTATTGCTTCTGCCATGGTTGTCCTAGCAATAATGGATGTTGTGTAGCTTGGTCTTCAACCACGTAAAACATATGAGGATACACATAACGGTTAATCTGTATATGTAAAACTGTGCATCCGACAGTTTTGATTGAATGCTCAGAGTAACTCTTTAACTCTTGCTTGGCAGTTTGTAGTTTAGTGTCATTTGTCAATTGTCTATATAAACTGAGTGAAAGTAGGTTAGTTTGAGCTCCTGAATCCAATAGTGCTCTGGCTTTGATTTGGTTGGTTCCTACTTTGCATTCAATGATGGGTTCTTCTTTGTCATTATCCATTTCTATTATACTGACTGCGTTTATTCGTATTGCTCTTTCATTGCGCTGTTTCTGACGCAGTAGTTTTCTTTTCTCCATTCTTTCCTTCGCCTCGGCTTGCGCTTCCTCCAAAATCATTTTCTTTTTCTGGACACGCAGCTTTTCTTGATGTATTTTGAGGAGCATGTCTTGGGTTAGCGGCAAAAGATACTTTTTCACTCTGCATCCACTAATCCAATTGGGCATTTCTTCCCCGTCTAATGTAGCAAGCTTGACAGCTCCACTTGGTGATAGATCTTTAATCACCAGAGGTCCCATCCCTCGCTTTTTAAGCTTCTTAGCATGTTGTTTCAGAGTGTAAACTAGGACATAGTCCCCAAACTTAAACTCTTTAGTCCGCACATGCTTATCAAAAAATTCCTTTTGTCGCCTTTTTTGAGCGTAGATAGAAGCTATTGCTTTTAGGCGAAGCTCATCTAGCTTTTCCAGGTCATCTATTCTATCAGAAAGCTCGTGTCCTGTCCACTCTAGATCCTTAGCCACCCTTAAGGTTGAAATCAAGAATTCTATTGGCAAGATAGCATTTAGCCCAAAAACCATGTTATATGGGGTCGTTCCTATTGATGTTTTATATGCTACCCTATATGCCCATAATGTTGAATGCAACTTCTGGTCCCAGTCAGTTCTCGACTCAGATACAATCTTCGTGAGGACCGTACATATGGTTTTGTTTGTTGCTTCAGCTTGTCCGTTTGCTTGTGGATGATACGGGGCTGATTTCCTATGGATTACCATGAATTCATCTAGAAGGATCTCTATCACTTCATTTATAAAATGTGTGCCTCGATCACTCACAATTTCTATTGGCAATCCATATCGTACAAAGACATATTCATATAGAAATTGTGCCGTGGTCCTGGCATCTGCTTTTTGAGTTGCCTTTGCTTCGACCCACTTTGTTAGATAGTCTGTAGCCACAACGATGTATTGTGCATGAGTCTTATATGCAGGAGGTGAAATGGGTCCGACATAATCAATCCCCCATTTTGCAAAAGCTCTTGTCCCCATCATTGGTCTAAGCGGCATATCATCTCTTTTAAGTGGTACTTTGGTCCGCTGACAGTCATCGCACCGTTTAACGTATTCCTCAGCGTCCATATGTAATGTTGGCCACCATATTCCTGCGGCTAAGACAAGTTTTGCTGTCTTATCACCTGAGAAATGGCCTCCACCTACTCCTCCATGAGCTTGCTCTAGGATTATCACATACTCAGACTCTGATGCGCAAATCCTAAGCTGGTTGTCTTTACCTCTCTTATAGAGTTGATCTCCTATTAAAGCGTAATCTCTAGCTTCTGTCTCTACTGATTTTTGACGAGCTTTTGACGTTCCTTCTGGGAAAGTTCTATTTGTGAGATATTCAACAATATACTGACTCCATTCTGGAGCGATCGTTATCTGATATAATGTCGAATACTCTGCTGGAGGTTTTGATGAACATACAATACATACAGTGACATATTCATGTACGCTTTCTTTCATTCCTGGCCAATAGACTCCCAATTGTAACAAATTCCTATATGTGTTCCTTCTTGAACAATGAAATGCACATTCCTGAACATGTGCTTCGCGCAGATACATATTATATTCCTCAGGATTGATGCATAGTCGTAAAACATGATCATTTCCCAATTGATACAACCTTCCTGCAACCAATTGAAGATCCTTGGATTGCTGAATAGCAATATGTTTCTGGTTGTATTCTCTTCTATCAAACTCTCCTCCATAGGTTAATAAGCTAACGACATTTTGAGACCACTTCGGTATCATTTCTATGTTGAACAAGTACGCGTCTGGCATGTCGTCATCTACTCCTATAGGGTCTTCTCCATTCGTCAATCGCGAAATATGATCAACTCTAAGATGTGTTTTTCCTTTCTTTACTACTACCGTGAAGTCGAATTCCAGTAAGATAATGAACCATCTCACTATTCTCCCGGTATTGCATGGTTTATTCACTAGGTAGAGCAAGGCTTGGTGATCCGTAAAAAACACAAACTTGTTGGCTAGAAGATAATGCCGAAATTTCTTCACAGCATATATCATTCCTAATCCTTCTCGCTCTGTTGTGGTATAATTCTTCTCTGCATTGTTGAGCTGTCGACTGGCGTAACAGATAGGAAATTCCATGTTTCCTTCTTCTGGCTGAGCCAGAATGCATCCTATTGCATATGCCGAAGCATCTATATGCACATGGAATATCTTCTCCCAATCTGGTGATTTCAAGACTGGAGCAGTAATGAGTGCCTCTTTCAATTTCTTGAACGATTCCTCACACTCCTCTGTCCATTCAAAGTTCACTATTAGCCTGTAAAGTGGTTGGCCTATTATAGCGTACATGTAAATGCATTGTCTATAATATCCGCAATGTCCCATAAAGCTCTGTACTTGTTTCGCATTGGTTGGTCTAGGCATATCCACTATAACTTTTATCTTCTCTAAATCCGTGGATATTCCGTTTTGTGAGACAATATGTCCCAGAATTCTGCCCTGTCGGACCATAAACACACATTTCTCAGGATTGAGACAAATGCGATATGTCCTACATTTCTCAAATACTTTTCTTAGGTGTTCTAGATGCTCATCTCTCAGTAGAGAATGTACACATAAGTCATCCATGTATATTTCTAGAAACAACCTTAAGTATTCCTTGAAAGCATGCGTCATCAGCCTCTGGAAGGTTGCGGGAGCATTGGTTAGACCAAAAGGCATAACCCTATAAGCATAGATTCCCCACTCAGTTGCAAAAGCTGTTTTATGTTGATCTTCCAGTGCTATGGCTAGCTGGTTATATCCTGAAAATCCATCAAGAAAGGAGTAGGCTGTTTTCCCTGATACACGCTCTAGAACATGATCAGTTATCGGCAGGGGATAATTGTCCCTGATTGTTGCAACATTCACTTTCTTTAAGTTGACACACACTCGGAGTTTTCCGTTCTTCTTGGGTACTACCACAATTGGAGATACCCAATCGGTGTGTTCAATCTCGTATATGAATTCAGCTTCCATTAGCTTATATATCTCTTCTTTGATTCGCTTAGCAAATGTATCATTATATGTGTATGGTCTCTGTCTGCTAGGCTTTGCGTCTTGTTTCAGTGGGATTGTGTGTTGGCATATCGATGGGTCAACTCCCTTTAAGTCCTTATAAGACCATGCAAACACATCCCTGTACTCTCTGAGAAGACTCAAAAGTCTCTCTTCCTCGCCTGGAGACAAATCTGTGGCTATGTACACCGGTCTAGGTGTCTCACCTGGAGCTGCTAAATCAACTTTTTTTGCATCCTCCGGTCCGTCATAAGATTCGTTCTCCCTTCTCTCTCGAATAGGTTGGGTTAATACCACCTTCCTATCCTCTATTGTGAATTTCCTATAGTGAGAGGGAACATCCATGTTTTCCTTGATTTTGGCGTTTTCGTCCTCTCCACTCTCAATTTCTGTCGTCCAAACTTCTTTCAAAGTTTTCTTGAGCTTTCTGTACTTGTTTCTACGTTCCAACTTGGACTCCGTGTGTTCTTTGTTGCGCTTGTTCTTTTATGATTTTTCAGTTTCAGTTTTCTTTTCATTCCTTTGAACTTGATTTCTTGAGCCTCTTTTGTCTTTTCGTAAGCTCTTTTGATCATTGCCTCTCATTCTTTCAGAAATCTTATCCTTAACACAATCTTCCGCCTTTACTAGCATTAGGAATTGATTTTTTCCTCTTATTCTAGGCATCGGATTGGTTCTAACCCCCTTTGTTTTTTTCTTTGCTCTATAGCGTTTCTGGCGTTGTTTAGTTCGTTTCGGAAAATCATAAAATCGGACATCCGTTATAGTTTCTTCGTTTCCGCTTGAATTGTCTGTTGACTCGTTGTCTGCTTCATTTCCCCACTCTGGATGATCGGGAATGTCGTGAAACACCTCTTCTTCATCTTCCTTTTCCAGTGTATCGTCCTTTTCAGTTTCTTTTTCGAGTACAGTTCTCAACATGAAGTACGGAACCACGTCGTACCCGTCCTTGTCGCAAAATTTCGTTGTGGGACCATTCGGAATTGCACAAACATCTAGGGTTGCTAGAATGTGTGTCCATTCTAATGGTTCAAGCATGTCCTCTGGAAAGGGTTCTCCTATATAAGTTTCGTCTTCGATACCCCTTTCTAAAACACATTCTTCTCGTTTCAGACTTCCACATCTCGAAGCTCCACACATCCATAACTCCTTGGGTTTACCTAACCAAGTTGGAAATTCGGATCCCGCCAAAGTAGCTGAATCAAACTCCTCCACCGGTGTTCGGTTCACATCTTTGTAGCTATGGTCTTTCAGGTTCACATGTGTAGTGGTTTCCATATTTCTCAGGTATATGTGATCGTAGCCCCAATCCTGGACCATTTTCAACTGTCTCATGAATGGTCTTCCCAGTATGATATCATAGTTATTCTCCTTGCCAAAATCGACAATAGCAAAAGTATGTTCGTATTCAATTCCGCAAGAAGTCACTACGAATTTCTCTAATATCCCCATAGGTTTCTCCATGTGTCCATCTGCTAATTGGAGTTTCAACCTAGTCTTCCTTATTGCTGGTTTCCCCCATTTTTTCCAGATTTCTTTTGTAGCAATGGCTACCCCAGCTCCGCTGTCTAGTATTGCCATCGTGTTTACTCCTTGGAATTCAACCGGTAAGGTTGTATTCCCCTCTTCACCTTCGCAATACTCTCCAACCTTGTTTAAGGGTACAGGCTTAGCGTTCTTTTGTGGTTTACTCAGCTCTTGTATACCCTCTTGCAGTCTCGATGTTGGGTCTTTTATCCCAAATTTCTCCAAGCATTTTCCTACAGTGGTCCACATATGTGGTCTTAGCCTCAATAGCTCAGCTAGAGTGATAGTGCATGTCACTGGTGTTGACAAGATCTCTATCAATCCTTGCGAGTCCATGATTTTTTCTGATGAGATTCTTCGTGAGGGAAGTGCTCTAATCTCGGATTTTGCTTCATACTCTCCTAAGTATGAAGGTAAGGTATTCAGTGAGTGAGGTTTGCTCTCCATTGTTCTAACAGAGCCCCCATCTCCCCAGTAAGATTGCAGATCCAAGTCCACTTGAGATCCTGCCTCAAATTCCACTATGGGAGGATTCATGATGTCCTTTTCCCAATTTGTCTGATTAGCTTGGCAACTTAGCTCGTTTGCAAAGTTTGCCTCTCTCACTTGTTTCCAAAATTCATTGTAATCCTCATCTCTTCCGTAAGACCTATGTATGACTGGATGAAAACTCTCTATCTCTTGATCGGTTGTGTTCAATACTATGCGGTCATCCTTGTGTGTATTTTCAGGCTTTTGTGCACTGGGAGTCTTTTCAGCTACCCGTGAAATGATAGTCTCTTGCTAAATTGGGTTTTCCGTTCCACAATTCATTGTTTCTCTTGGTGGTTCTAATAAGGCTTGTGCAGTTTCGATCATTCTCTGGCACATTTCAAGTCTCTGCTTTTCCAATTCCGCGTTTGGGTATGTCATCCACCTTTGTTCTTGTGTTTGGTTGTTCTTTAACCTAGCTTCGTAAGCTCTCATCAGTGCGTCCAATGGTTCGTGTACTTTGTCGACTAGCACTGATCCCCCTGAGCTTAAGCTCGTTGTTTCTTTGATACTCTTTTGTTTCGTTCTTTCCAGGCTCATCTCTCGTTTCCCGTTTTGACTCTCAAGTTTTTCTAATCTATCTTTCGTTCGCTTTAGGTCCTCAACTAGAATAGCGTCTTCACGTTCTTTTCTCAACTTCATGCGTGCTTTTCTAGCTTTCCATGTGTTTCTCTGACTCCGCGGTCCTTGACTAACCACTTCAGTCGCTAACTTTCCCTTCTCAGGTTCTCTAGTGGTTTTCTTAGCTTGAGCTCTAGTAACAACTTGCGTTGGTATCAGAGTTTCATTTTCGGACCCACTGCTGGTAGGAATAGTTTCTAGCATATTCAATGTCGTCTTTTGCACTTTGTTTGGATTCTTTGAACAATCCTCAATGAAGTGAGTAACCCCACACTCAGTGCAATAAGCGTTAATTCTAATGATTTCCGTATGTGGACCAACATTCATCAGATGGTCACCTCCACACTTGTAACAGGGTCCTAGTGCTGGTCTTGGTCCCACTTGATTCGTCCTTTGTGGATAGGATGGTCTTTGTCCTGTTAACCCTCCATGAGCTATGAACATCAATGTTCTTGCGTCCAAATTGTATCTCTCTTCATCAGAAGCACTTGTAACTGTTGGTGTTCCAACATTCCCAATCATGCCCCATGGTTCTGGTTGTTTGGGTTCTTCTGGTGGGTAATACACAATTGGAGACATGTGTGCACCAGATTCTTCATAATAGGCTTGAACAGGCACTAAGGCTTGTTCTTCCTGATTCTCTAAGGTTGGTGCATATCTAATGCCCACTGATCTTGCTCCTGGTAAAGGTGGTTGTTGTCCCAATACCGGTTGCGGTCTTTCTATCCCCATAGGTCCTGGTACATTTCCCGTTGGGTATCGAGGTACTGGATGTACCTGAGGTGGTGCTAATTGAGCAGGAGGTGCATACTGACGCTCCCTTACATACCCTTTGTTGTAATAGCACTCCTCTGTTGGATGGTTTGTCCATTTTTGTTCAATAGCACACCATTTTAGTGTTTTTGGCAATGGTTTTTGGTATGGTGCCATTCTTTTTAGAGCCTCTTCTATTGATAGCCGTTTTTCGTCTCTTTGTAATTGTCACAGTGAGTTACCTCACCCTACCAAAATCACCCAAACACTGTGGCTATCCCTACCATTTCACTATATATAGGCGTATGTGAGTTAGGGAACTTTCCCCATATTTTCTTTAAAACCCTCAGCTAGCTAGTCACTGGGCTAGTTGAGCCAAAAAAATAAATAAAAATAAAAATTATAAGTATATTATGGCCCATTTGTGTGTAAATATTTTATTGTATATAGAGTCTAAATAAAAGGATTTTTTTCATAATTATTTTGGTATTTATTTAAATATTTTTACCTAGGTGTGTGTTATTTATGCTTTGTACATTGCCTCACCATTACCACAATTTTTCTTACCATTTTTCATACTCTTTATTCCATATAGAAATATTTTCATGTAAGCTTCTCTTATTTTTGGTGTAACTCCATCCCAACAAAAATCCAAAAAAACTAGTTTTATTTATGTGTATATTTTTTCACTATTGTGATTTTTCCCTGACTACTACTTGTACAAGCAAGAGTTCCTACGTCTTTGGGCTCTATGGATACGAAATGTTGCTAACCTTGGTGATGGTGCAGAATTTCTAAAGAAGGAGAGGTTCATAGCCGGACTCTTTCCTGACCTTAAGGTAAAAGTTGAGGCGGGTGCACCTGCTACCTTTGATGCAGCTGAAACTAGGGCTGCTGAGAAATATAGGAAACTCAAGTGCTTAAGGGGAGAGGTTCCAATAGAAGGTCTTAGACCCAAAGGTAAGTCACAAGCATCAACATCGAGGGAGCTTCCTGAGGTAATTGAGAAGTTAAACGAATCTTTAAGCAGCCTGTCAATTCACCTTGCACAAGCTGTAGGTCCAAAGGGACAAGCAAAGAAGTCTGAAGAGCGAGATCCACGACCTAGGAGAGTCTTGCAATGTTGGAATTGCGGAGAGTCTGGACATGGGATGTATAATTGTCCTTGGCCCCGTGGAGAGCCAGGGAGACCTAACATGAATTACCCAGTGATGAATGCAGGAGAAGGAGCTGGTCAACAACCAAGGCTTCTACAAAGGCCAAATGGACCAAGACCACCTCCACAAGGGGTAGAAGGAGTTCCACCTTTGCCAGATCCAAATGTGCATGTGGTAGAGGTGACAAACTCAAATGAGGTTGACATGGAAGCCAATGGCATTAAGCGTGGCCGAAGAAAAGGTAAAGAGAAAGAGGGTGTCCCATCACAGAGTGACCATGGACAAGGCAAGAAGGCAAAGGAGACCAAGGAAGCTAAGAGGACTCGACGTTGTATCAATCTCCAAGACTTCCCTCTTGGACATGGTATGGCTCCATACAACCTGTTGGAAGACATGCGAGGTAAGGGTCCTGATATCTCATGGCCTCAGTTTCTTGCATTATGCCCACAAGTTAGGAGGGATTTAACAAAGGCAGTTAGCACTAGGAGAAAGGTAAAAGAGAGTTTTCCTGTTGTAAAAATTGCACATGCTGAAATGAACAAGGATATTACACCTGTGCTAGATTGTTACATAAAAGGAAGATTGGTTAGGAAAGGTCTAGTGGATGGGGGTGCACAAATTTGCATCATGACAGAAGGGATCATGCAAAGACTACGCATGCACATCCATGAGACACTTGAAATCAAAGTGAAAATGGCAAACAATAGCAAGGCTAGGTGCGTAGGCATTTGTAAAAATGTTTTTGTGGAGGCCTTTGGCATTAAGAAGGCAGTGGATTTCTATGTCATGTCTACCAAGGGAAATGGTTACCCATTTATCCTAGGAAGACCATGGCTAATGAAAATGCGAGCTTTGCAGGATTGGGAGAGTGGAAAGCTAATTTGCAGGAATGACAATCACAAGAAGGTTGTCTTTGACATGAAGGAGCAACGCCAAGAGGAGCTCCATGAAGAATCATCTCGAAGTGAGACGGAAGAAGATTGGACTGAAAACACTTCAGAAGAAGAAAGTAGCGGCAGCATTACTGAAGAGGAGTCCTCCATTGAAGTCATGGGGGTAAGGTTTAAGCCAAACAACCAGGAGACCTCTTCTCGAGGTTTGGAAGAGGTAGGTTCCCAAGAGAACCAAAAGGTGGAAGATGAAGGAATGTTAGAAGGTATGTTGTCTACAACACTTACAAAGGATGAAAGAGAGGAGTTCAAATGTGTGCTAAGGAAATTTCCGAGGCTTTTTGCTAAAGACTACACCGATGTGCGTGGAGTAGATGTTGTTCAACACAAGATTGAGTTGAAGCCAGAGGCCACACCTAAGGCTCAAAAGCTACGAAGGCTAGGAGTCATTAAGGAGCAGGCTCTACTCAAGGAGGTAAGAAAGCTTCTAGCAGCAGGTTTTATTTATCCAGTGGAGAATTCAGAGTGGGTCTCTCCCGTTGTTGTCACTCCTAAGAAAAACGGCAAGTGGAGGGTGTGTGTGGATTATCGTACACTTAATGAGGCAAAAGACCATATTAGGTAAAGTGGGAAAATCCCAATTCCCAGGTTGGACAACTTTCAATATATCATGTATAAAATATAGAGATTTTGTCAAAAATTTGAGTTTTCTTAAGGTCTCATTCCACTTTATGCACATACAATACACAATGAAAACAACTAAAATATCATGGTTTCAATCAATTGGATTATTAGGAGAGGAGTATATTGCATCCATTATCGTTGTCTATGTTCTACTGTCCTACCTACAACTTATCTCAACATGGAGAGCTTGGTTTCTAGGTCCACCACTTGTCCAAGTTAATGTAAAAGTGACTCAAGGTTCACAACTTGTGAAAGCAAGGATCCATTGAGGAATACAATCCACTTGGCTATTTTTCCTTAATTTATTGCATGTGACATTTAAGCAAGGTCCACTTCTAATCTATAACTTCTTAATTTGAGGCATGGGGCATACATAAAATATGTAGCATATGCTCTATTGCCTCATAGGAAGGTTGGTTTCAAGGTGCACTTATCCATGCTAGCCTATCTTGGAGAAATGATGGAGCTTGCTTCTCTCCTTGTTTCAATGGAGACTAGCTTGGACAAGTGGTGGACCTTTGCTTCTCTCTATGTTTCAATAGAGTTAGCTTGGACAAGTGGTGATCTTGGAACAAAACCCCCATGTAAAACATATCATGGGTATTCCAAGTGATTAGAAAGATTACCATTTAAGATATAACCTTATAGGTTGGACAACTAGATCTTGGCTTGGAGAAATGGTGGACCTTTGATTCTCTCCATGTTTCAATGGAGTCTATCTTGGAGAAATGGTGGAGCTTGCTTCTGTCCATGTTTCAATGGAGCCTAGCTTGAATAGTTGGTGGACCTTTGCTTCTCTCTATGTTTCAATAGAGTTAGCTTAGACACGTGGTGGATCTTCAAAATAAACCAACTACTATCAATGTTGCCTAGCTTGGACAAGTGGTGGAGTGTTTCTCTACTCCATGTTTCAATGGATCTTAGCTTGGACAAGTGTTGGACCTTAAAACAAAAACCCCATGTACAACATAGAATGGATTTTCTAGATTTCAATGGAGTCTAGATTTAACAAATGGTGGAGCTTGTCTTCATCCATGTTTCAATGAAACTAGCTTGGACAAGTGGTGGACCTTGTAACAAACCCTCCCATGTACAACATATCATTGGTTTTCTAAGTGATGGGAAGGAATACCATTCAAGATATAAACTTATAGCTTGGATAAGTAGTTGACTTTAAAACCAAATTCATCATAATACAATGAAATACAGGTCAGACAATTCCTAAATCTTGAGACCAAACCTCCCATGCTATTAGAGATAATATATTGGATAAGTGGTGGACCTTCTATTATTTTCCCATGCCTAGTTTAGACAACCGGTACACTTCGTAGCTATAAAGGTTGGACGAGTTGTGGAGCCTTGTTTCTATCCATGTTTTAATGGATCCTAGCTTGGACAAGTGGTGGACCTTGGAAAAAAGCTTCCATGTACAACATATATGAGGTTTTCCATGTTTTAATGGAACCTATCTTGGACAAATGGTGAAGCTTTCTTCTCTCCATGTTGATTTTGGAACTACCTTAGACAAGTGGTGGAGCTTTTCTTTTCTACTCTTCATAATACAATGAAGTATATGTTGGTTACATGGTGAATCTTAAGGCCAAACCTCCCATTTTACTAGAGATGATAGGTTGGACAAGTGGATCAACCTTCTATCATTTCTCCATGACTATATTGGACAATTAGTAGACATGACATCTCTCTATGTTGTCTAGGGATGAGCTTGGACAAGTGATGGACCCTGCTTCTCTCTTCCCTTGGTTTACTAGTTTGAAGACTCAGTATATATACTTTCTTAGATATAGCTTGAACAAGTGGTGGACCTTGCATCCACAATCTTAATTCAGTACAAAAAAGTATATGAAAAAATAACATAGGAATCTTGGTTTGAAGGTCAAGCAATTAGGTTCCAAATGCACATAATAATATATTTTCCACCCATATTAAAAGAAAGTTAAATATGTTATTACCAAATTGACAAAGGTAACGTCCAAGAATTATATCTTTCCATCTTGTCAGATCTAAATCTTCATCAAGGCGACATGCATGTATACATCAACTTTCAAGCCATTCAAGAATACATGCACTTAGATTCCATAGTTTTGTTTTCAAAGTCTTTTAGGTTCTAAAACTCTTTCACATAAAGTATGTAATGACAAAATTCTTGAAGCAAACATTTGTGCCCAAGAAAAAGATCCCTCTCACATATTTAAAGTCCATGAATTCTCTGATCCACACTTACAAGTTTTATTTTGACATCAAACATCAATTCTTTCATAGTTCCAAATAAATGCAACCTCGATATGAATTGACAAAAAATGAATTTCTTTTACTATATGACCCAACATAGGCCCCAATCAAATAAAAAATGAGTCCCCAAAAATTTGGGTGCACTCTAGCAATACATCAGAGTCCCCTTACAATAGGATGCACTCCAATAGTACATTGAAGTCCCCTTAGAGTAGGGTGCACTCCATTCAAGTGTTCATAAAATTGACACACCTTTTAAAAAAAAAAAAAAGACTATATCAAATTATACAAATGTTGAAAGATACACACTAGAATAAAAAAAGCATCTTATAGCCATATTTATTCAATGCTTTCGTGTTGACAAGTACACACCAAGGACATAATTTATCTCAGAATCACTATACTGATTTACAATTGTGTTGTATGTATAGACTCTCTTATCTCTTGCATACAACCATCCTACCAACCATGGAATTATGGTTCTCTGCAAGAAGTTTTGAAGTTGCTCGGAAGTTTGCCTCCACATCTTTGGAAATATAAGATATGTCCCTGGCATGTTCCACATCACCCTATATGGAGTGTCATCAAAAATTAAGGTATTGTTTGCATCCAAATCCTCAAATATCTTCCAAATATCACTCAGATTTTTGTGATAAACCCTTGTAAATCCTAACATGATATTTGGATTTTGGCAATTTTTGTTACTCATAAACACCTTGAACTTGGTATACTGCTCAGGAAAACACTTTTGTGTGATGCGTTGCACCCTTGTTAAGTTATAGCAACTCCATATCCATAGCTCAAAGTATTCAGCACAAAAATCCAAAAAACTTTGTGCGTCTGGTCGCACCACATGATAAACTTCATCTTTGTCCTCCACAAGTCGCATGTGTTGAGCCCAAGATGGCATAGAATCTCCATGTTTCATTTCAACTGTCTTGAGAAGTAACCCCTCTAGATCCAAGATAAGTACTCTTTTGATGTCCTTGAAAGCAAGTGGTAGGTGATAAGGAGGTGATTCATTCCTTGGACAAGGTCTTGGAGGAGGTTGGATGGGTAATTCAATAGTTTTCTTCAATTTATGCCAGCATATAGCCAATCCATTTTTCTGTAATGGTTCTGAAATTAAAGAACAAGAACACTTAATGCAAACACAACAATAGACATGAGTTTTACATTGTCTACCCTAAGGTTTTATTAGATACCAAAATCCATCTATGATCTACTCATTAATAGAAAGAAAGTCAAATTAAAATCCTGACTCTTTTTTATGCTACACTCTCTCTTAGTCTCAATACCATGGAGTTCAACTAGACTTAAGTCAACTAATAACTACTACTTAAAGGTATTCTTGAAGTGTATAAGGCTTAACCAATGCTCTAGTGTAGAATGGGTATTTAGGTCTCAAGGTCTACTACTTATCCAAGCAAAGATCCATTTAGATATGGAAACCCAATTTTTCTTAATATAATGATATAGAGTGGACAAGTGGTGAATCCTGAGACCAAGCCACTCATGCTACTAGGGATAATAGGTTGGACAAGTGGTGGACCTTGAATGTAAACCCCCCATGTACAAAGTATCAGGGGTTTTGGGTATTTCAATGGACTCTAGCATCTTGGAAACATGGTGGAGCTTACTTCTCTCCATGTTTCAATGGAGTCTATCTTGGATAAATGGTGGAGCATCATTCTCTCCATGTTTCAATGGAGCCTACCTTGGACAAGTGGTGCACGTTTGTTTCTCTCTATGTTTGAACAGATTTAGCTTGGACAAGTGGTGGACCTTGGAACAAAATCCCCATGTAAAACATATCATGGACATTACAAGTGGTGAGAAAAAATACCATTCAATATAACCTTATAGGTTGGAAAAGTGGTGGACCTTAACACCCAATTATTATTAATATAATGACATAGAGTGGACAAGTGGTGAATCTTGCGACCAAACCTACTAGGAAAAGTACGTTGGACAAGTGGTGGACCTTGAATGCAAACCCCCCATGTACAAAATATTACTCATGCTACTAGGAATAATTTGGTATTAAGGTCCATGTTTCAATGGAGCCTAGCTTGGAAAAGTGGTGGACCTTTGTTTCTCTCTATGTTTCAATAGAATTTGCTTGGACAAGTGGTGAACCTTGGAACAAAACCCCCATGTAAAGCATGTCATGGGCATTACAAGTGGTGAAAAAAATACCATTCAAGGTATAACCTTATAGGCTGGACAAGTGGTGGACCTTAGCACCCAATTCCTCTTATTATAATGACATATAGTGGAAAAGTGGTGAATTGTGAGACCAAACCTACTAGGGATAATAGGTTGGAGAAATGGTTGACCTTGAATGTAAATCACCCATGTACAAAATATCATGGGTTTTGCGTATTTCAATGGAGCCTAGCATCTTGGAGACATGGTGGAACTTACTTCTCTCCATGTTTTAATGGAGCCTATCTAGGAGAATGGTGGAGGTTCCTTCTCTCCATGTTTCAATGGAGCCTAGCTTGGACAAGTCGTGGACCTTTGTTTCTCTCTATGTTTGAATATGGTTAGCTTGGACAAGTGGTGGATCTTGGAATGAAACTCCCATGTAAAACATATCATGGGCATTTCAAGTGGCGAGAAAGGATACCATTTAAGATATAACCTTATAGGTTGGACAAGTGGTGGACCTTAACACAATAGAATGACATAGAGTGTACAAGTGGTGAATCTTGAAACCAAACCACTCATGCTACTAGGGATAATAGGTTAAACAAGTGGTGGGCCTTGAAATAAAACCCCCTAGAGTGTTTCAATGGATCCTAGCTTGGAAACATGGTAAAGCTTGCTTCTCTCCATGTTTCAATGCAGCCTATCTTGGATAAATGGTGCAGCATCATTCTCTCTATGTTTCAATGGAGCCTAGCTTGGACAAGTGGTGGACCTTTGTTTCTCTCTATGTTTGAATAGAGTTATCTTGGAAAAGTGGTGGACCTTGGAACAAAAACCCCATGTAAAACATATCATGGGAATTACAAGTGGTGAGAAAAAATACCATTCAATATATAACCTTATAGGTTGGACAAGTGGTGGACCTTAACACCCAATTATTCTTAATATAATGACATAGAGTGGATAAGTGGTGAAATTGGGACCAAACCTACTAGGAAAATAGGTTGGACAAGTGGTGGACCTTGAATGTAAACGCCTCATGTACAAAATATCACTCATGCTACTAGAAATAATTTGGTATTAAGGTCCATGTTTCAATGCAGCCTAGCTTGGAAAAGTGGTGGACCTTTGTTTCTCTCTATGTTTCAATAGATTTATCTTGGACAAGTGGTGTACCTTGGAACAAAACCCCCATGTAAATCATGTCATGGGCATTACAAGTGGTGAGAAAAAATACCATTCAAGCTATAACATTATAGGTTGGACAAGTGGTGGACCTTAACACCTAATTCCTCTTAATATAGTGACATAGAGTGGACAAGTGGTGAATCATGAGACCAAACCTACTAGGGATAATAGGTTGGACAAGTGGTGAACCTTGAATGTAAACCCCCCATGTACAAAAAATTATGGGTATTGGGTATTTCAATGGAGCCTAGCAACTTGGAGGCATGGTGGAGCTTATTTCTCTCCATGTTTCAATGGAGCCTATCTAGGAGAAACAGTGGAGGTTCCTTCTCTCCATGTTTCAATGAGCCTAGCTTGGACAAGTGGTGGACCTTTCTTTCTCTATATGTTTTAATAGAGTTAGCTTGGACAAGTGGTGGACCTTGGAATGAAACCCCCATGTAAAACATATCATGGGCATTTCAAGTGGTGAGAAAGGATACAAGTGGTGAATCTTGAGACCAAACCACTCTTGCTACTAGGGATAATAGGTTGGACAAGTGGTGGACCTTGAATGTAAACCCCTCATGTACAAAATTATGGGTTTAGGGTATTTCAATGGAGCCTAGCTTGGAGACATGGTGGAGATTACTTCTCTCAATGTTTCAATGGAACCTATCTTGGAGAAATGGTGGATCATCCTTCTCTCCATGTTTCAATGGAGCCTATCTTGGACAAGTGGTGGACCTTTGCTTCTCTCTATGTTTTAATGGAGTTAGCTTGGACAAGTGGTGGGTCTTGGAACAAAACCCCTTTGTAAAACATAGCATGGACATTACAAGTGATGAGGAAAAATATCATTCAAGATATAACCTTATAGGTTGGAAAAGTGGTGATGGA
This sequence comes from Adiantum capillus-veneris, assembly GCF_014529385.1. Classification (NCBI taxonomy): domain Eukaryota; kingdom Viridiplantae; phylum Streptophyta; class Polypodiopsida; order Polypodiales; family Pteridaceae; genus Adiantum; species Adiantum capillus-veneris. The sequence goes on from NC_140958.1 coordinate 6,551,589, forward strand.
CCTTGACAAGTGGTGAAGGATACCATTTAAGATATACCCTTATAGGTTGGACAAGTGGTGGACCTTAACACCCAGTTATTCTTAATATAATGAAATAGAGTGGATAAGTGGTGAATCTTAAGACCAAATCACTCATGCTACTAGGTATAATACGTTAGAGAAGTGGTAGACCTTGAATGTAAACACCCCATGTACAAAATATCATGGTTTTAGGGTGTTTCAATGGAGCCTAGAATCTCGGAGACATGGTAGATCTTGATTCTTTCCATGTTTGAATGGCACCTATCTTGGAAAAATGATGGAGGTTACTTCTCTCCATACTTCAATGGAGCCTAGCTTTGACAAGTGGTGAACCTTTGCTTCTCTCTATGTTTGAATAGAGTTAGGTTGGACAAGTGGTGGACCTTTGCTTCTCTCTATATTTGAATAGAGTTAGCTTGGACAAGTGGTGGACCTTGGAATGAAACCCCCGTGTAAAACATATCATGGGCATTTCAAGTGGTGAGAAAGGATACCATTTAAGATATAACCTTATAGGTTGGACAAGTGGTGGACCTTAATACATAGTTCTTCTTAATATAATGACATAGAGTGTACAAGTGGTGTATCTTGAGACCAAACCACTCGTGCTACTAGGGATCGTAGCTTGGACAAGTGGTGGACCTTGGAAAAAAGTCCCCCTATACAACATAGATGAGTTTTTTCATGTTTTAATGGAAGAGAGATTCGACAAATGGTGGAGCTTGCTTATCTCCATGTGGATTTTAGAACTAGCTTGGACAAGTGGTGGAGCTTTGCTTTTTTACTCTTCATAATACAATGATGTATAGGTTGGTTACATGGTGAATCTTAAGGCCAAACCTCCCATCTTACTAGAGATGATAGGTTGGACAAGTGGTCAACCTTCTATCATTTCTCCATGCCTATAATTAGACAATTAGTAGAACTAGCATCTTTCTATGTTGTCTAGAGCTGAGCTTGGACAAGTAGTGGACCTTGCTACTCTCTTCCCTTGGATTATTAGTTTGAAGACTCATTATATATACTTGCTTAGATCTATATAATTACTCATTAGTTAGGTTACAAGTGGGTATGTAATTTGTTAGCCTCAAGGGACTTTGAATATTGAATAGTAAGAAAGTCAAGTGCTGGTTTGAAGATCTTTTGCTTATCTAAACTAGACTCTAACTCAATAATAAGTTTCATAAGTTCCACGAATTGTCCTATCTAGGATCCAAAAGAGTCTTAATTGGTTTGTGCTAGATTCTAACTTCCTTGATGGGGTAGAATCCTAGAAAAACGAGGCACTATAAGTTTTACCTTAGCTCAAATGGATTTTTCACTTAAACTCGACTGCAATTTGTCTATCTAGTCTTTGTCTCGATGGAGTTTAACACTAGATACATAGTAGTGATATTTAAGCTTCATGTCTCTTCACTTGATCGAGATATGAGACCATACTTTCAAGGTCACCACTTGTCTTACCTAAAAACCAATGTGAGACATGGGAGCAAGAAAGCCATCCGATATTGTTTTAAGGACTATTACATAGGCAATCAATAACTTAAGTAAAGCAAAAAGACTTGGATCTTTCACAATTAATAACTTAAGTAAAGCCAAAAAGACTTGGATCTTTGACAGTTTTTTTCAAACTAAAAAAGCACAATCTCATGCTAACAAAACTATAAATCACAATTGAAAGGTTTGAACAAGAAAAAGATCAACAGTCTTAATAAGAAGGATACTTTTCATTTCATTTGATGATTACAAACTAAAATAAAGTCTCTCAAGAAATTGATAAACAAAAAATGTAGGTGACTGCTTCATTATTTTGAGCAAAAATATCAAAATCTCTATTGATTGAGCTCCATCTAGTAGTATCCTTTGTAAGATCCTGCAAGAAGGAATAAAAAGAAAGATTTGTTAGATACCATGCACATGAGTGTTCAAGCATGTGTATCAAGAATATATGACATGTCACTAGTACCTTAGGGTTGCTTTCTATCCAGCCTTAGAAGATTGTTCTCAGCTTTCACCTTATTTATATAAGCCTTTGCTGTGGTTTCCTTCAAAACTCCTTTTGTGTTACAACCCAATTGCCTAGCTAAAGTGGTCAATTGTGACGCCTTCATGCTTTCAATGGGTGTACGCTCCTTTGCCAAGATCTCTTGTATTTGGGCTCTTCTCATTTCATTGCGGTGGCTTGTGTCACTTGCATCTTCAATGATAGTTTCATCTCTGTCACCTTTTGCAGGTGGTATTCTTCTTGTAAAGAACACCTTAGCTGACCAAACATCATTTTTCTGCTTCCAATACTCCATGATTTGTTTGTATTCACTATCATTTGTCACTACAGGTTGTCCATAACGATTAGAAGCAATTAAATCACGCACATCCCTTCTCTCATCAAGCTGAATCAAGTATGGCAGTAGCTCCTCCAAGAGCATATTGTCAACCATCTTCTCAGCATCAAATTGTGGTGGAAAAATGCAATTGTTTGCTGGTGAAATACATCCCTTGTAAGGAGAGTCATCAATAAGCACTGTTCTTTGTGGATCACATTCAAACCCCATGGCAATTTTGGCTAGAGGCTTGAACATTGCCTCAACGTTTGGATTGTCGGGTCTAAACAATTTTTGAGTTTGAGCGGTGTAGCAAACATCTTGCGACCAAATTGCAAAGAAAGGCAATGTATCCTCAGCTAAGTTTTTTAGTGCTGCAAGGATTTGATACACATTATTCCTAGTAGCTGTCGACCAAATTGCAACATTAAACCTTTGTAAAATAGTCTTCAAGAATTGGATGCAACCTGGCCTGAGTATAATATATCTTTTTGAATCCATTTGCACTGAGTTGTGGTGTGAGGATGGTTGAGGGGAACGTTTCAACAATAGACCATTTAAATCCAATATAATTGTAAGCATGGATTTCTCAACATCTACGCTACATGACGTAGTACCAATTGGCAATAGCTCGTGAGTGGACTTTTCAGTCTCTTTTGATGTATGTTGCATTTTTGAAGCATCGATTTCTTGGTTCTCATTATTGGAAGCTTGCTCAAGTTGCACAACACTAGACTCTAGTATAGAAATATCATCCATCTTGGGCACTTTAGAAACCATAGAATCTATGGATTCTATCGTTGTTGACTGAACCATAGGAGCATTATCCATCCCAGTTTGTGAATCTAAGAAAACACACACACAAATGGTATCTCAAAACCACTAGAATTTTATTCACCATATTTATATGTAGAAATCCTAGTAAGAAATTTATTTAAGGTAAAGTCGTTGTTAGAATCCTTGCAACCATTTTCAGCATTCGTACACCAAACACCACTTGTCTAAAATACAATCTACTAACTCAACATTTTCCATCCTACACTTTATTAAGGATGAGTACTTAAAGTGAAAACTAAAAGCCACCCTTGTTGAGGAAACATGGATACAAGGTCCACCAGATGTCCAACCTAGACTACAAGAAAATAATTAGAGATTTGGCTTAGATTTGGATTCAAAGGCCACCACTTATTCAAGTAAGATAACTCCACTTGTTTAAGACAGTAATGTTTGAAGCCCCACCACTTGTCCAACCTAGACATTGATTAAATTTTGGTAAGATTTATCACAAATCTAGAGTAGAATCAAGATTCTATGGCCAAGGTAGTCAAATATGTTAGACAACACACAAAGCATAAGAGCACTCTAGATTCTCGTTGAGCATAAACTAAACAATAATCAAATGTTATATTTACTTGAGATTTCATCCATGAAAAATGAAAATGATGCATGTACTTGAGATTTCCATCCATGTACAATACTTTACAATGTCAAGTAAAGTTATAGTCAGCAAACAACTCTTCTCCTGCTTCAACTTGACAAATAGTCTCAATGCATACATGGCCATATTCTTCTGACTTGATGTGTGAAGAGGTGCATTTATGCCAAGGTGGCAAATTTGGATCAAATGTATAGCGTACGTTGGGACAGACATTTGTACTGTGAGAACTATTTATATAGCCCGACACGTTTCCTTCTTCTACACAACCAATAATGTATGATTGATCTTCCTCTTCTTCTATGTTTGGATCCTCTAGAAGAGAATATTTATAAGCTCTTGGAAATATTTTGCATATCTTTTTCCAGTCTTGAAATCTATACTTATGCCCTCCATAGTTTAGAATAGTCAAACCACTTTCCAGGGTAGTATGCACAAATAGCCCATAACCAGCTCCTTCAATACATGAAAGTCGCACTTCAAAATCCACACCATTAATATGGAAAATTACATCTTTGGGAATAGGAAAAGTTGGTGTCCCAAAAGGATCTTCATGCCAATCATAGTGTGAAATACATCTAGTTTTTATATCACTTAACTCCTTTGTGTCTGCAAAAAGAAGAAAATATTATGCATAAAATAATGACAATATCAAAGAAAGATATCATTATTTTATAGTCCAATAGGTCCATTGTATGGAAGACTTAGAGTGCCTCTTACATGGTGCCTCCAAGGTTTCCAAAAAATAAAATCATTGGAAAAAAAAGGCCACTGTGTCTCCAATCTATTGCCCATTTGAAGCATAGAGAGAACCAAGGTGCACCACTTGTCCAAGCTAGACATGGAGCATTGACACAAGATCCAACACTTATCCAAGAACCCTATAGTATATGTGGTAACATGGGATGCATTGATGCAACAAAAGTAGTCTAGCCTCCTCATCCATCTCTTTTTTCTTGTAGCCTAGAGGGATTAGTTTCAAGGTCTATCACTAGTCAAAAACTACACATAGAACATTGATACAAGGTTCCACCACATGTGAAACCTATCATCTCTAGTAGCATGGATGGTTTGATATCAAGGTTCATCGCGTGTCCTACCTATACTCTATTGTAGCATATAGATTCTGGTTTGGTGGTACTACACTTGTCCAAACTTGGCTTGTTGTTGATATCTAGAGGTAATCAAGGATCCTCCACTTGTCCAAGTTAGGCATATAAAACAATTGCAAGGTCCACCATGTGTACAACATATGATTGATTATAGCATGCATGGTCTTATTTCATGGGCAACCATCTTCTCTCCAACATGTGTCCAACCTTGGCTCCATTGAAGCATGGAGAGAAGCAAGGTCCACCACTTATCAAAGCTATTATTTTCTCCCAGTGCTTTCAAAACCCATAATACGTTGTACATGGGGGGGGGGGGGGGATTCTTGTTTCAAGGTCCACCACTTGGCTAAGATTTGGATCCATTGAAACATAAGAGAAGCAAGCTCTACCATTTGTCCAAGCTAGGAGCCATTGAAACATGAAAACCCATAATATGTTGTATACGGGGGGTGTTTTTCAAGGTCTACCACTTGTCTAAGCTATGGTCCATTGGAACATGGAGAGAAGCAAAGCTCCACCACTTTTCTAAGCTAGGATCCATTGAAACATGGAGAGAAGCAAGCTCCATTGTTTGTCTAAGCTAGGCTCCATTGGAACATGGAGAAAACAAGCTCCACCACTTGCCTATTATTGCATAGAGATTCTGGTTGAAGGTCCACCACTTGTCCAACCTTGCCTTCATGTATGGAGATAATCAAGAGTGCAATGCTTCTCTAAGCTAGGGACATAAAAGAGTTTCAAGGTCCACTACATATACGATCTATGATGGGTTGTAGCATGGGAGGTTCATTTTAAGGTTGACCACTTCTCCAGCTCCGCTTGTCCAACCTCAGATCCATTGAAGAATGGAGAATAAAGGTGTACCAACTCTCCAAAATAGGCAAGACAATCTCTATAAAACCCATGAATTGTTAATATATGCTATGCTGTGGAGTTTTGTTTGAAGTTCCACTCCTTATCCAAGCTACAATCCATTGAAGCATGGAACTAAGTAAGATATATCTCTAGTCCAAGATAGGATCCATTGAAACATAGAGAGAATCAAGGTCCACCACTTGTCCAAGCTATGCATGGGTAATTGATATAAGGACCACTACGTTTTCACCTATACTATGCTCTATCATGGATGGTTTCATATCCCACCAATTTTCCAACCTATTTAGTAGGTTGTATTATGGGGGTTTGGTTTAAGGTACTTCACTTGTCTAAGGTGGGTTCCATTGAACCATGGAGAGAAAACTTGTCTTACAACTTGTCCGAAATATGCTCCTTTAAAACATAAAAACAAGGTCCACCACTTGTCCAAGCTAAAGTTTCTCTCCATTGAAGCATGAGAGAAACAAGGTCTACCACCTGTCCAAATATGCTCCATTGAAACATAAAAGCAAGGTCCACCACTTGTCCAAGCTATTATAACAAATGGGTGTTGGTTACAAGGTGTACCACACTTGTCTAAACTAGTCTTCATGCAAGGTCTACCACATGTCCAAGCTATATGAGCTTGTTTTGAAGGTCTACACACCTCTTGAAATTAGGATCCATGTAAGGTCCACCTTTTGTCAAGCTATGCATTTAATGAGTACTAAAACTAAGTAAATTGCAGTACTTAAATACCTTTCCAAGCTCATTAAGATTTTGGTCTCTAAGGCCGGCCACCACCACATGTCTAATCTATGCTCTAATTGATTACTTATGCTAGTTCTCAAAGTCCAAACATAAGCTCCCTTCTAGCAAGGTTAGTTTAAATTTAGGCTCCAGCACCTGTCTAAGCTAGGTTCAATTTATGAAGCATCACCATTTAACCATGCTACGATCTAATGTATCATATCAAGGGGGTATTGATAAAAGGTCCAAAACTTATTGAGTTCAAGCTCTTAAGTAATTAAGTCTTTGTGAGTATTAAATGTTATAGTTTTAGTCTACAGATCCACCATTCAAAAACTCAAGTAATTTACTATTTACATTCAACCTTGAATGCTTGAGATAAAAAATACAAACTCAATCAATACTATATAAAGCAAAATCTAACATTAAGAGTATCAAATCAGTAACAGAAACACTAACATGCACAAGAAACTCAAAACATACGTGTCTCCATTTCCAAAAGTCCTCCATTGACAGAGGATGGTGTTGTTGTTGTTCTTCTTCTCTTTGTGGAGAGCACTCCTCTGTAACAGGCACAATGTCGCCTGATTGCGAAGTGGATTGTTGAAGTCCAGCCCATTTTTCTATATCTTCATGAGACTTAACAAAGTCTAGCAGCATGGTCTCCACGCTTTTTGCCTCCTCCACACTATCAATTAAGCAGATAACTTCTTTTTTCTGTTGTATTCCTTCTTGTGCAACCAAGGAGCCATCACCAAAAACATCAACAAGCTTGCGGTCTTCAAAAATATGTACGAATGTAGTGCTTGACAAAGCTCTTTTTTTGGCCTCCAAATATTGCAAATCTGACATATCGTTATCTGCTACTTGAAGAAGAGAACAATCAATTGGCATGGGATGTTCTCTGATCTTCTTCTCAGGTCTTCAAATGCATTGCCTTGTCCCAAGAAGGCAATAACTGTTAGGAATTGAATTGCTCCTTTGCAAGGAGCTGATGGAAAGTGATGATGCAATGCACCACAACAATGGTAGCTCAGATTATCTCCCATGGCGTGAAAGGCACATTGCAATTTTGTGAAGTTAGTGAAATCCACAAATGCAAGAAAGACAAATCCAGGATCTGTTGACCCTCCAGCAATAGCCAAGATCCCATCCAAAGCATTGTTAAATGTCTCCTCACTCCCTTCAAATTGCCTCCAACGTTTTTTGTCATATCTAAAACACATAAGCCAATAGGCACTTTATTATTGAAGTGGCGCATCAAGTAGAGATTGCCTTCCATTTGTAGGCTCACCACATAGATTGACCATGGCAAATCTCTAGGCTCAGTTTTTTTCTCTTTTGAAGGTGAATTGCCCATTGCATGTATTTTATTGCTCCATCTGGAAAAGCCATTTTCTTTGTTCCACGCGTCAAACTAGATCTGATCCATTCCTCGCATAGCATTAAAATTGTTTTATAAACAACATCATTGATGTTATACATTTTGACCACCTCCTCCCAGTCTTTACATGGTGAAGACTCATTCAAATTGTTGAAGCCTTCAAGAAGTGCATCTTGAATCAATTTGTCTTGCTTCAACTGCTTGATTCGATCATACATGTCAGTTGCATCACCATCCTTTGCACTCTTTGACAGTAAAATCTTCTCATCTCTAATCTCTTCTTGAATAGTCTTTACCTCTGATTCCTCAAGGCCACAAAGGTATCTAAATACAGTTGTTGGGGGTTTCTTATTCTCCTCTTCTAGATTTTCAATGATTTCTATCCAGCAATCATAAAACTAAATCAGAGTACGTGACCATGTGTGCCTGTTTAGCAATCCAACTTGCTGCTGCACTCATTCTTGCCAATCGAAGAAAAGCCTAAAAAGAAATAGAGAAATAATTAAACTATTGAGCAAGATTTGTTAATTAAACACTATCAAAAAGACAAAGAAAATAACTTACATCCCATCCGGCACGAGATGCATGTCCCTCTGCAATTCCACTTGCTGCCTTTGGTGGTCGTCTGAGAAGATCCATTGACTCCGTAAATGTCTCAATATTTGGCTGTAAGGTTGCTTGACATACAATGCCTGAGCCTCCTCATTTGCATGGCTATAGCAGTTGCAAATGCTGATATTCACAATTCAGTGCTATCAATCATGAATGAAGCTAAGCCACAACAATGCTGAGCCTAAATTTATATACAACGAAATACACTAATTAGTCTTTCAAAGATCTCTTTGTTGTTTTGTTCATTGTGAAGCAAAACTTTTGCAGCATAGATTGAATGCTGCCCATCAAGAATCCATAATGATAATCTTTAATTTTTTGCTCCTCTACCTCTTCTACTGCCAAAGGAGTCCCCTTCTTTGATTTTGCATTTCGAACAGGCATCAAATATGCACATGCTGCAGGCTTGGTCGTACTCCGTGAAAATCCAAATAACACACTTTCAGCGTGTTTTTTATCCATAATACGTGCATTATAGTGATCAGGAGCAAGCCAACAATTTTGAATAGGGATATCAAATTCCCTATATTGGAAAGGAAAATAATTTATGTACTTATTCATTCCACCTGTATCTTTTTCTTGTCCTTCATGGCCCTCAGCTTCTAAAACATTTGGATCCACAATTCTCATCTTTGACATTGAACCCTCTGTTGATGAGGATGCCAAAGATGCCTTGTCTACATCCAAAATGGAACTAGTTCGCTTAGCTTCTACTTTCTGCACTTTTGCTTGCTTCTTTGTGGATGGTGGTCGTGAAGCTTTCACCTTTTTTCGTTGTAGTGTGGCAATGATGGAGCTTTGAAGTTGATCTGCTGTGATATTTGGATTTGATTCTGCAAACTTCCATCTCGAGAAAACATTGTCTTTCTTTGTTTCTAGACATGCGCTCCAATGCATATGCTCCTGGAGATAGTTGAAATTCTAGATTCATTGGAACTAGAATGTCAATGCATTCCACCTCTGGATGACTATCAACTACAGAGACAGATGCTTCCACAACTTGTCCAACATCTTCAAACAAGCTGTCATTCTCCTTTTTGGCAATAAATAGATGCACCTTATGAAATTGTGCACCCTCTATACCATGTATGTCCAAATACCATTTCCTAAGATCATTGCAAGTATAGTCAACTGAGACAGCAACCTTGCAACCTGTTTTTTTGGAGCCATCTTTCCTGAAACAAAAAAAACCAAATGTTATTTTAACATATACTTTTTTGTAATGGATTAAGTTTGTGTGAATACAAGTTCCACCACTTGTTCAAGCTAGATCTAAGCAAGTATACATAGTGATCATTTAAGCTAGTAAACTAAGGGAAGGGAGAAGTAAGGTCCACCACTTGTCCAAGCTCAGCTCTAGACAACATGGAGAGATTCGAGGTCTACTAATTGTCTAATATAGGCTAACTATATTGAAACATAGAGAGAAGCAAAGGTCCACCACTTGTCCAATCTAGGGTCCATTGAAACATGGAGAGAAGGATGCTCCACCATTTGTCCAAAATAGGCTCCATTGAAACATGAAGAGAAGCAAGATGCACCATGTCTTTGAGATGCTAGGCTCCATTGAAATACCTTAAACCCATGATATTTTGTATATGTGGGGTTTAAATTCAAGGTCCACCACTTGTCCAACCTATTATCCCTAGTAGCATGAGTGGTTTGGTCTCAAGATTCACCACTTTTCCACTCTATGTCATTATATTAAGAAGATCTGGGTGTTAAGGTCCACCACTTGTCCAACCTATAAGGCAATATCTTAAATGGTATTATTTACCACCACTTGGAATGCACATGATGGGTTTTACATAGGGGTATGGTTCCAAGGTCCACCACTTGTCCAAGCTAACTCTATTGAAACATAGAGAGAATCAAAGGTCCACCACTTGTCCAAGCTAGGCTCCATTGAAACATGGAGAGAAGGATGCTCCACCATTTGTCCAAGCCAGGTTTGATTGAAACATGAAGAGAAGCAAGCTGCACCATGTCTCCAAAATGCTAGGCTCCATTGAAATATCTTAAACCATGATATTTCGTACATGGGGGGTTTACATTCAAGGTCCACCACTTGTCCAACCTATTATCACTAGTAGCATGAGTGGTTTGATGTCAAGATTCACCACTTTTCACTCTATGTCATTATATTAATAAGATCTGGGTGTTAAGGTCCACCACTTGTCCAACCTATAAGGCTATATCTTAAAGGGTATTCTTTCTCACCACTTGGAATGACCATGATAGGTTTTACATGGGGGTTTGGTTCCAAGTTCCACCACTTGTCCAAGCTAACTCTATTGAAACATAGAGAGAAGCAAAGGTCCACCACTTGTCTAAGCTAGGGTCCATTGAAACATGGAGAGAAGGATGCTCCACCATTTTCCAAGATAGGCTCCATTGAAACATGAAGAGAAGCAAGCTGCACCATGTCTCCAAGATGCTAAGATCCATTGAAATACCTTAAACCCACGATATTTTGTACATGGGGAGTTTACATTCAAGGTCCACCACTTTTCCAACCTATTATCTCTAGTTGCATGAGTGGTTTGGTCTCAAGATTCACCACTTTTCCACTCTATGTCATTACGTTAAGAAGATCTGGGTGTAAGGTCGACCACTTGTCCAACCTATAAGGGTATATCTTAAAGGGTATTCTTTCTCACCACTTGAAATGTCCATGATATGTTTTACATGGGGGTTTGGCTCCAAGGTCCACCACTTGTCCAAGCTAACTCTATTGAAACATAGAGAGAAACAAAGGTCCACCACTTGTCCAAGATAGGCTCCATTGAAACATGGAGAGAAGGATCCTCTACCATTTGTCGAAGCTAACTCTATTGAAACATGGGGGGTTTACATTCAAGGTCCACCACTTGTCCAACTATTAACGCTAGTAGCATGAGTGGTTTGGTCTCAAGATTCACCACTTTTTCACTCTATGTCATTATATTAAGAATATTTGGGTGTTAAGGTCCACCACTTGTCCAACCTATAAGGCTATATCTTAAGGGTTGTTCTTTCTCACCACTTGGAGTGACCAGCATAGGTTTTACATGGGGGTTTTGTTTCAAGGTCCACCACTTGTCCAAGCTAACTCTATTGAAACATAGAGAGAATCAAAGGTCCACCACTTGTCCAAGCTAGGGTCCATTGAAACATGGAGAGAAGGATGCTCCACCATTTGTCCAAGATACGCTCCATTGAAACATGAAGAGAAGCAAGCTACACCATGTCTCCAAGATGCTAGGCTCCATTGAAATACCTCAAACCCATGATATTTTGAACATGGGGGGTTTACATTCAAGGTCCACCACTTGTCCAACCTATTATTCTTAGTAGCATGAGTGGTTTGGTCTCAAGATTTACCACTTTTCCACTCTATGTCGTTATATTATGAAGATCTAGGTTTTAAGGTCGACCACTTGTCCAACCTATAAGGCTAGATCTTAAAGGGTATTATTTTTCTCACACTTGGAAATGACCATGATATGTTTTACATGGGGGTTTGGTTTCAAGGTCCACCACTTGTCCAAGCTAACTCTATGGAAACATAGAGAGAAGCAAAGGTCCACCACTTGTCCAAGCTAGGCTCCACTGAGACATTTAGAGAAGGATGATCCCCCATTGGTGGAAGATAGGCTTCATTGAAACATGAAAAGAAGCAAGTTGCACCATGTCTCCAAGATTCTAGGATCCATTGAAATACCTTAAACCCACGATATTGTGGGGTTTAACGTCAAGGCCAGTCACTTTTCCAAGCTATTATCCCTAGTAGCATGAGTGGTTTGGTCTCAAGATTCACCACTTTTCCACTCTATGTCATTATATAAAAAATATCTAGGTGTTAAGGTCGACCACTTGTCCAACCTATAAGGGTATATCATAAAGGGTATTCTTTCTCACCACTTGAAATGTCCATGATATGTTTTACATAGGGGTTTGGTTCCAAGGTCCACCCCTTATCCAAGCTAACTTTATTCTTCTCATAGAGAGAAGCAAAAGGTCCACCACTTGTCCAAGTTAGGCTCCATTGAAACATGGAGAGAAGGATGCTCCACCATTTGTCGAAGCTAACTCTATTGAAACATGGAAGGTTTACATTCAAGGTCCACCAGTTGTCCAACCTATTAACGCTAGTAGCATGAGGGGTTTGGTCTCAAGATTCACCACTTTTTCACTCTGTATCATTATATTAAGAATATTTGGGTATTAAGGTCCACCACTTGTCCAACCTATAAGACTATATCTTAATGGTTATTCTTTCTGACCACTTGGAGTGACCATGAAAGGTTTTACATGGGGGTTTGGTTCCAAGGTCCACCACTTGTCCAAGCTAACTCTATTGAAACATAGAGAGAAGCAAAGGTCCACCACTTGTCTAAGCTAGGGTCTATTGAAACGGAGAGAAGGATGCTCCACTATTTGTCCAGGATAGACTCCATTGAAACATGAAAGAGAAGCAAGCTGCACCATATCTCCAAGATGCTAGCCTCCATCGAAATACCTTAAACCACGTTTTTGTACATGGGGAGTTTACATTCAAGATCAACAATTTGTCCAACCTATTATCGCTAGTAGCATGAGTGGTTTGCTCTCAAGATTCACCACTTTTCACTCTCTGTCATTATATTAAGAATATTTGGGTGTTAAGGTCCACCACTTGTCCAACCTATAAGACTATATGTTAATGGTTATTCTTTCTCACCTTGAAAGACTAATCTTAATGGTTATCCCTAGCTATTATTGCTAGTAGCCTGAGTGGTTTGGTCTCAAGATTCACCACTTTTATTAAGAATATGTGGGTGTTAAGGTCCACCACTTGTCCCACCTATAAGGCTACATCTTAAAGGTTATTCTTTCTTACTACTTGGAGTGACCATGATAGGTTTTACATGGGGGTTTGGTTCCAAGGTCCACCACTTGTCCAAGCTAACTCTATTGAAACATAGAGAGAAGCAAAGGTCCACCCCTTGTCTAAGCTAGGGTCCATTGAAACATGGAGAGAAGGATGCTCCACCATTTGTCCAAGGTAGGCTCCATTGAAACATGAGGAGATCAAGGTGCACCATGTCTCCAAGATGCTAGGCTCCATCGAAAAACATTAAACCCACGATATGTCGTAGATGAGGGGTTTACATTCAAGGTCCAACACTTGTCCAAGCTATTATTGGTAGTAGCCTGAGTGGTTTGGTCTCAAGATTCACCACTTTTCCACTCTATGTAATTATATTAAAAATATGCGCGTGTTAAGGTCCACCACTTGTCCAACCTATAAGGCTACATCTTAAAGGTTATTCTTTATTACCACTTGGAGTGACCATGATAGGTTTTACATGGGGGTTTGGTTCCAAGGTCCACCAATTGTCCAAGCTAACTCTATTGAAACACAGAGAGAAACAAAGGTCCACCACTTGTCCAAGCTAGGGTCCATTGAACCATGGAGAGAAGGATGCTCCACCATTTGTCCAAGATAGGCTCCATTGAAACATGACGAGAAGCAAGCTGCACCATGTCTCCAAGATGCTAGGCTCCATCGAAATACATTAAACCCACGATATTTCGTAGATGAGGGGTTTACATTCAAGGTCCACCACTTGTCCAAGCTATTATTGCTAGTAGCCTGAGTGGTTTGGTCTCAAGATTCACCACTTTTATTAAGAATATGTGGGTGTTAAGGTCCACCACTTGTCCAACCTATAAGGCTACATCTTAAAGGTTATTCTTTCTTACTACTTGGAGTGACCATGATAGGTTTTACATGGGGGTTTGGTTCCAAGGTCCACCACTTGTCCAAGCTAACTCTATTGAAACATAGAGAGAAGAAAAGGTCCAACCCTTGTCTAAGCTAGGGTCCATTGAAACATGGAGAGAAGGATGCTCCACCATTTGTCCAAGGTAGGCTCCATTGAAACATGAGGAGAAGCAAGGTGCACCATGTCTCCAAGATGCTAGGCTCCATCCAAAAACATTAAACCCACGATATGTCGTAGATGAGGGGTGTACATTCAAGGTCCACCACTTGTCCAAGCTATTATTTCTAGTAGCCTGAGTGGTTTGGTCTGAAGATTCACCACTTTTCCACTCTATGTCATTATATTAAGAATATGCGCGTGTTAAGGTCCACCACTTGTCCAACCTATAAGGCTACATCTTAAAGGTTATTCTTTATTACCACTTGGAGTGACCATGATAGGTTTTACATGGGGGTTTGGTTCCAAGGTCCACCACTTGTCCAAGCTAACTCTATTGAAACATAGAGAGAAACAAAGGTCCACCACTTGTCCAAGCTAGGGTCCATTGAAACATGGAGAGAAGGATGCTCCACCATTTGTCCAAGATAGGCTCCATTGAAACATGACCAGAAGCAAGCTGCACCATGTCTCCAAGATGCTAGGCTCCATCGAAATACATTAAACCCACGATATTTCGTAGATGAGGGGTTTACATTCAAGGTCCACCACTTGTCCAAGCTATTATTGCTAGTAGCCTGAGTGGTTTGGTCTCAAGATTCACCACGTTTATTAAGAATATGTGGGTGTTAAGGTCCACCACTTGTCCAACCTATAAGGCTACATCTTAAAGGTTATTCTTTCTTACTACTTGGAGTGACCATGATAGGTTTTACATGGGGGTTTGGTTCCAAGGTCCACCACTTGTCCAAGCTAACTCTATTGAAACATAGAGAGAAGCAAAGGTCCACCCCTTGTCTAAGCTAGGGTCCATTGAAACATGGAGAGAAGGATGCTCCACCATTTGTCCAAGGTAGGCTCCATTGAAACATGAGGAGAAGCAAGGTGCACCATGTCTCCAAGATGCTAGGCTCCATCGAAAAACATTAAACCTACGATATGTCGTAGATGAGGGGTGTACATTCAAGGTCCACCACTTGTCCAAGCTATTATTGCTAGTAGCCTGAGTGGTTTGGTCTCAAGATTCACCACTTTTCCACTCTATGTCATTATATTAAGAATATGCCCGTGTTAAGGTCCACCACTTGTCCAACCTATAAGGCTACATCTTAAAGGTTATTCTTTATTACCACTTGGAGTGACCATGATAGGTTTTACATGGGGGTTTGGTTCCAAGGTCCACCACTTGTCCAAGCTAACTCTATTGAAACATAGAGAGAAGCAAAGGTCCACCCCTTGTCTAAGCTAGGGTCCATTGAAACATGGAGAGAAGGATGCTCCACCATTTGTCCAAGGTAGGCTCCATTGAAACATGAGGAGAAGCATGGTGCACCATGTCTCCAAGATGCTAGGCTCCATCGAAAAACATTAAACCCACGATATGTCGTAGATGAGGGGTGTACATTCAAGGTCCACCACTTGTCCAAGCTATTATTTCTAGTAGCCTGAGTGGTTTGGTCTGAAGATTCACCACTTTTCCACTCTATGTCATTATATTAAGAATATGCGCGTGTTAAGGTCCACCACTTGTCCAACCTATAAGGCTACATCTTAAAGGTTATTCTTTATTACCACTTGGAGTGACCATGATAGGTTTTACATGGGGGTTTGGTTCCAAGGTCCACCACTTGTCCAAGCTAACTCTATTGAAACATAGAGAGAAACAAAGGTCCACCACTTGTCCAAGCTAGGGTCCATTGAAACATGGAGAGAAGGATGCTCCACCATTTGTCCAAGATAGGCTCCATTGAAACATGACCAGAAGCAAGCTGCACCATGTCTCCAAGATGCTAGGCTCCATCGAAATACATTAAACCCACGATATTTTGTAGATGAGGGGTTTACATTCAAGGTCCACCACTTGTCCAAGCTATTATTGCTAGTAGCCTGAGTGGTTTGGTCTCAAGATTCACCACGTTTATTAAGAATATGTGGGTGTTAAGGTCCACCACTTGTCCAACCTATAAGGCTACATCTTAAAGGTTATTCTTTCTGACGACTTGGAGTGACCATGATAGGTTTTACATGGGGGTTTGGTTCCAAGGTCCACCACTTGTCCAAGCTAACTCTATTGAAACATAGAGAGAAGCAAAGGTCCACCCCTTGTCTAAGCTAGGGTCCATTGAAACATGGAGAGAAGAATGCTCCACCATTTGTCCAAGGTAGGCTCCATTGAAACATGAGGAGAATCAAGGTGCACCATGTCTCCAAGATGCTAGGCTCCATCCAAAAACATTAAACCCACGATATGTCGTAGATGAGGGGTTTACATTCAAGGTCCACACTTGTCCAAGCTATTATTGGTAGTAGCCTGAGTGGTTTGGTCTCAAGATTCACCACTTTTCCACTCTATGTCATTATATTAAGAATATGCGCGTGTTAAGGTCCACCACTTGTCCAACCTATAAGGCTACATCTTAAAGGTTATTCTTTATTACCACTTGGAGTGACCATGATAGGTTTTACATGGGGGTTTGGTTCCAAGGTCCACCACTTGTCCAAGCTAACTCTATTGAAACACAGAGAGAAACAAAGGTCCACCACTTGTCCAAGCTAGGGTCCATTGAAACATGGAGAGAAGGATGCTCCACCATTTGTCCAAGATAGGCTCCATTGAAACATGACGAGAAGCAAGCTGCACCATGTCTCCAAGATGCTAGGCTCCATCGAAATACATTAAACCCACGATATTTCGTAGATGAGGGGTTTACATTCAAGGTCCACCACTTGTCCAAGCTATTATTGCTAGTAGCCTGAGTGGTTTGGTCTCAAGATTCACCACTTTTATTAAGAATATGTGGGTGTTAAGGTCCACCACTTGTCCAACCTATAAGGCTACATCTTAAAGGTTATTCTTTCTTACTACTTGGAGTGACCATGATAGGTTTTACATGGGGGTTTGGTTCCAAGGTCCACCACTTGTCCAAGCTAACTCTAATGAAACATAGAGAGAAGCAAAGGTCCACCCCTTGTCTAAGCTAGGGTCCATTGAAACATGGAGAGAAGGATGCTCCACCATTTGTCCAAGGTAGGCTCCATTGAAACATGAGGAGAAGCACAGTGCACCATGTCTCCAAGATGCTAGGCTCCATTGAAAAACATTAAACCCACGATATGTCGTAGATGAGGGGTTTACATTCAAGGTCCACCACTTGTCCAAGCGATTATTGCTAGTAGCCTGAGTGGTTTGGTCTCAAGATTCACCATTTTTCCACTCTATGTCATTATATTAAGAATATGCGCGTGTTAAGGTCCACCACTTGTCCAACCTATAAGGCTACATCTTAAAGGTTATTCTTTATTACCACTTGGAGTGACCATGATAGGTTTTACATGGGGCTTTGGTTCCAAGGTCCACCACTTGTCCAAGCTAACTCTATTGAATCATAGAGAGAAGCAAAGGTCCACCACTTGTCTAAGCTAGGCTCCATTGAAACATGGAGAGAAGGATGCTCCACCATTTGTCGAAGCTAACTCTATTGTAACATGGGGGGTTTACGTTCAAGGTCCACCACTTGTCCAAACTATTAGTGCTAGTAGCATGAGTGGTTTTGTCTCAAGATTCACCACTTTTTCACTCTATGTCATTATATTAAGAATATTAGGGTGTTAAGGTCCACCACTTGTCCAACCTATAAGGCTATATCTTAAAGGTTATTCTTTCTCACCACTTGGAGTGACCATGATAGGTTTTAAATGGGGGTTTGGTTCCAAGGTCCACCACTTGTCCAAGCTTACTCTATTGAATAATAGAGAGAAGTAAAGGTCCACCACTTGTCCAAGCTAGGGTCCATTGAAACATGGAGAGAAGGATGCTCCACCATTTGTCCAAGATAGGCTCCATTGAAACATGAAGAGAAGCAAGATGCACGATGTCTTCAAGATGCTAGGCTCCATCGAAATACCTTAAACCCACGATATTTCGTAGATGGGGGGTTTACTTTCAAGGTCCACCACTTGTCCAAGCTATTATCGCTAGTAGCATGGTTTGGTCTCAAGATTCACCAGTTTTCCACTCTATGTCATTATATGAAGAATATCTGGGTGTTAAGGTCCACCACTTGTCCAACCTATAAGGCTATATTCTAAATGATATTTTTTTTGACCACTTGGAATGTGCATGATATGTTTTACATGGGGTTTTGTTCCAAGGTCCACCACTTGTCCAAGCTAGATCTATTACATATATATTATACATACAATATTCAACTAGATTCCCTACCTATCATGTCCAGTAGCATGGATGCTCTAGCTTGAAGGTCCACCACTTGTCCAACCTATACTCTCTTATGTAAGGGAGATCTCGCTATAAATTCAAAACCTTCCCGCCTAAATTTAAAATATCCCTCCCAAATCTTAAATATCCCGCCTAAATTTAAAACTATCCCGCCCAAATTTTAAAATTCAAACTTTTTTATAAAAATTTAAATTTTACTACTTAAATTTAAAATATTCCACGCGAAATTGATTTTAAATTCAAGTTTACCACAAAAAGATATCATTATACCACCTAAATTCAAATATGCAAACCTCAAATCATTATATTGTACATAAATTCAAACAAATTCAAATTAACAAGCCTAAACTGATATTAGTTTGCATAGATATGAATTTATCACACCTAAATTATGTCACCATGTTAGAGAGAGTGGTTAGAGAATTTGAACAAGGTCCACCACTTGTCCAACCTAGATACAAGAAGGATTGAGTGTACAAGGTATTGTTTGGAGGTCCTTATAGTCCATTGGTCTCAAGGTCCACCACTTGTGGTAAGGGTCACCAAAAAGTGTATATATTCATCCAAAGAAATACACGTATTTTTGGTCTACATGTCCTAGTTTAAACCATTTATGTCCATTAGGTGTATCACTAAACAACACTACTATTTTTGAGAAACAGAAGTTACAATCATATCTACAAATGGATTAGAGGAAAATCAGCTCAGCATACATCCAGAACTCGCTACAAGAATCGACTTTAACAGATCACGCAAGTAAGTCTTCCATTCAATTTTACTAGTATTACAATGTGTTAGTTATTTGTGATATTTATGTATGTATATATACTATGTGTGCATATCGTAATTAAGTGTAATTGTGTATCTGCATTATGTATGAGTATTACAATGAAATAACACAAATATACATACATACACATAGATAACACAGACGCACACATACATGAGCATGTATTTTCAAGAGAGAGATAGCAAGATACAGAGATAGATAGAGAGAGAGAGAGAGAGAGAGAGAGAGAGATAAATACCTGTTTTTTAGAGAGAGGAGAGAGAAAGATAACAGATTTCACTGTGTTTATGTATGTGGAAGAGAGGAAGACGATGTATGGGAATATGTGCACGTATTTTCAAGAGAGAGACAACAAGATAACAGATTTCATTGTGGTTATGTATGTGGAAGTGAGGAAGACGATGTGTGGGAATATGTGCATGTATTTTCAAGAGAGAGACAGCAAGATAACAGATTTCACTGTGGTTATGTATGTGGAAGAGAGGAAGACGATGTGTGGGAATATGTGTATGTGTGCGGGGATACTTTTAAACTATGTATCTCTGTCTTTTGACGAGAGAGTGTGTGTGCAAGAAGAGTTACAGAGAACCATCTTCTCTATATGGAGAAAGACAGAGAGTGAGAGAGAGATAAATACCTGTTTTTTCTCTATTCGTGAGGTGTGCAATGTCTCCTGAGAAGACTGCCCGATCCTGCCCTTCTGGAAAGCGTTGTGTATGCTGCTGTTTCTTTATCTTGTGCGCGAACTTTCAATCCTGTGCACTCCACCTGTGTGTTGTGTACGATGCCGAGCTTGCTCCTCTACGCGCGCGTATACTCCAACTGTGTGCGATCCGTGTGCGCTTTCTGTGTTTGCTGCTCGCCTGCTTTCTCTGTGTGCGTTTCTCGTGCGCTCTCTGTGTGCCTAATCTTGATAGGGTTTATTAGAATGCCACGTATGCTACAAGTCCATGTTTTATCATAGGATTAAAAAAAACAAAAGCAATATAAAAAATTAACCAATTCACACGGCCAAAATTAAAGAAATCATGGTTGAAAATATGAAAAACATGCGTAACTCTATACTAGGAATTCACTTAAAAAAAAAAAATCTTTGGGCGCTGCCGCCCCTTGACCCCGCCCGGGGCGCTGCCCCAGGACCCCGCCCAGAACAATATCCCAAAATCAACCTCCCAAGCCCCGTCATCGAGAGCGCTATATTCCACATCCCCATCAAGAGCGCTACCCCCAAACCTCACGTGGAAGCGCTGCCTTGTCACCCCATTGTGGCATTGCCCTAAGACCCCGCATCTGGAGTGCTAAATGGGAACATTCTTCATTAGTGAAATTTTGAACATCAATTATATTAGCATATACTTAAATATAATACAAATATTAACATATTAGCTATACTACTAATTTACTATAGCAGTTCTAGATTATGTCCCATACTATATTTAAGGTGCCAAAGGTTTGGCCTTATGGTCCTAGATTTAGCCAAGTGGTCAACACATATAGGACCAAGTGCACACTGTGCCACAAAACTTGGCCACCACTTCACTTGCCAAATTTTAGGCCACATGGTCAATCCTAACTTTCCAATGTTCTTATTATGTCACCTTTTGCCTCGTGGAAAACCTAGGCTTGTTTTCACATACTCAGGCACTTCAAGCCACAATAAATTGTCATTACTCTTCGACAACCCTTTTGTTCAAGTCTTTGAAAAAACATTGTTTAAGGCCACCCTAAACCATTTTCATTTAGGGGTGTCAAACTAGCTTTTTGGCAATTCGAGAAGAAAATGGTCAAAGTTTTATACTTAGTTTTAACCACTTGACCAATTCAAATATTGGAAAGCAAGGTCTTGTAATACTTTTCTTTGGACATCACACATTAAAACTAGGTCCCTCACTTGTCCAAGCTATGCTCTAATACAATAAAGGGCTTTTGGTTTCAAGATGCACCACTTTCCCAACCTTGATTCCATTAAAGAAGCTAGCTCTACTTAGACATTTAATAGCAAGGTCTTGCAGCAGTTCAGATTGAACTTTTTCCATGGCAGCTAGGTCCACCACTTATCTAAGCTATGCTCTAATAGAGTAAGGGGGTTTTGGTTTCAAGATCCACCACTTGTCCAAACTTGATTTGGGAAGCAAGGTCCTATAATAGTTTGCTTTGGACATTCACCATTACAACTAAGTCCACCACTTCTCCAAGCTATGTTCTAATACACTAAGAAGGTTTTGGTTTCAAGGAGAACCACTTGTACGACTCTGTTTTTGGAAGTAAGGTCTTTACATAGTTCACCTTGGACCTTGGACATTGGATACTACAACTAAGCCCACCACTTGTCCAAGATATCCTCTATATATAGCCAAAGGGTTTGGGTTTCAAGATTCACCACTTTTCCAACCTTTCTTCCATTAAAGAAAGGAGGGGCTTTATAACTAGGTCCACCACTTGTCCAAGCTATGCTCTGATATAGAAAGGGGATTTTGGTTTCAAGGTCCACCACATGTTCAACCTTGCAAGACTCAAGGGATACTTGGACATTGGAAAGCATAGTCCTATAGTAGTTGATAGGTGGCAGTGGGTATTACAACTAGGTCCAACCTATGCTCTCATATAGCAAAGAGGCTTTGCTTTCAAGGTCCACCACTTGTCCAACCTTGCTTCCATTAAAGAAATGAGGGGCTACGTAAACATTGGCAAGCAAGGTAGCAAGGTCCTAAGGTGTTTCACCTTGGATATTGGGAATTATAACTAGGTCCACCACTTGTCCAAGCTATGCTCTGATAAAGAAAGGGGATTTTCGTTTCAAGGTCCACCATGTGTTCAACCTTTCTAATATAGAAAGGGGATTTTCGTTTCAAGGTCCACCACGTGTTCAACCTTGAAAGACTCAAGGGATACTTGGACATTGGAAAGCATAGTCCTATAGTAGTTGATAGGTGGCAGTGGGTATTAAAACTAGGTCCAACCTATGCTCTTATATAGCAAAGAGGCTTTGGTTTCAAGGTCCACCACTTGTCCAACCTTACTTCCATTAAAGAAATGAGGGGCTACGTAAACATTGGAAAGCAAGGTAGCAAAGTCCTAAGGTATTTCACCTTGGATATTGGGCATTATAACTAGGTCCACCACTTGTCCAAGCTATGCTCTGATATAGAAAGGGGATTTTTGTTTCAAGGTCCACCACGTGTTCAAACTTGAAAGACTCAAGGGATACTTGGACATTGGAAAGCATAGTCCTATAGTAGTTGATAGGTGGCAGTGGGTATTACAACTAGGTCCACCACTTGTCCAACCTATGCTCTCATATAGCAAAGAGGCTTTGGTTTCAAGGTCCACCACTTGTCCAACCTTGCTTCCATTAATATAGCAAGGAGGATTTGGTCTCAAGGTTCACCACTTGTCCAACCTATGCAAACCTTTTTCATGTTGTAGCATGATTTTTGGTTTGAAGAGTATTTTTCTATAACTATGGATTTAACAATGTAATCTTTTTACTTACAGGATGGACTTCGAATCTGGGGAGAAAGTACATATGATACTTGACAATGAAATCGTTGGTATTGGTTGTGTGTGTAGAACAGATCCAGATTCCACTTGTGGTGGTACAAAGATAGGGCTGGGAAATGTCTCCATACTAGTGGAGGAATGCTTGAAGGATGTGGTCCTACCTTTTCCTACAATGGATACTTCATCTCTCCAAGGCTCATTATGGAGTGCTGTTCGATGGTCAAATCTTCTTTTGCAATCTTTTGTATTAAATGGGAACTTAATTGATCCACACGAAAGCTACAATGGTGATGAATAACATGATCATTCTGATCCTCTAGTTACAGATGCAATACCTATGACAAGCCCAGAATTTGAAGCAATGATTCGAGAGTCTTGGAGAAATCAGAGGGTCCTTTTAAAAGATGACACAATGATGCAAACCATGAATGAAGGGACCATCTTATATGTATTTCCACATGATTATGTCAACTTTCAGGAACTTGGTCCTGATTGTGTGGGTGTGGGTATTGAAAGAGAAAATGCAAGCATTGATGATGTGGTTGAAGTGGGTAGCATCACTTTGCTAAAGTGGCCCATCAAGCAGACAACAATGTTGAATGGGAGCCCATTACAACGCTTTGTTCCTGTTGATGGCATGCATGCTACATATGAGGATGTATCCAACGATGGCAATGTTGGAAAAAAACTTGATGGGAGTAATGTTGTCCAGTTGTCAAGGAAGAGACGATACACTTTCATGAACAGGACTCAAAAATCAAAAGCAGCACCAGCTTCGACTTTTTACCTTTCAAACAAATCAATTCAAAGGGTATCATGCATTGATTGTTGTGCACAAAAATGCTGCCAATTTGCAGATCGTGATATGGTGACAAGGTTACGACAACAATTTTGGGGAGAGTCTCAAAAATCACGCACTAATTATGTTTATGATGTTCTTTCTATATGTTATCAGAAAGATGAGAAGTCACGATACCAATTCAGGCTAAATGGCTCTATTGTTTGTTGTAGAGCATGGTATGAGCTACATGGAATACCAAAGACATCATTTTATCGATACAAGGAGAACTTTGAAAATGGTGTGCACCAATATGTACATGGGAACACATGTACATTGAGAAGGGGACTTCAACATACTAGTTTAGCAAGAGCACTACTAAATGAGTTTGTGGAAAACAACTCTAAGAAGATTCCACATAGAAGTAGAACACTTCTAGATGGCTCAAGAGAGACTCAATTGGTGATTCCATCAACATACAAACAAGTGGATATTTTATGTGAAATCAACACGACACTTGACCAAATGGGCTATGAGAAGAAGCTATCCCAATCTTCTTTTGGTAGAATTTGGAACAAAGAGTACCCACATGTCACTTTAACAAAGACGAGTGAGTTCTCTAAGTGCAATATTTGTAGCTCAATCAAGGCAAGGTTAGAAGCTAAACCTTCTCTTGAAGAGAGAGCTCTTCTCTTGAGGGAGAGAGAAGTTCACATGGCACAAAAAAAGAGTTGCAGAAGCCTATATTATGCATGGCGCACGTATTCAGAAACTCAACCACAAAAATATGTATGCATAATCCATGATAAGATGGATCAAAAGAAGACTGCCATTCCTAGATTACGCATTGTTCCCAAGGGTGTGGATTCAGGATATAATCTGCAGGTGGCATTGATTGGCATGATCACTCATGGACATGGAGAAGGTCATTACGGACACTTTGTCTTGAATGGTTTGTGGCCAGCTGATCCAAATCTTACAATTGGCTCAATTGCTAATTGTTTACATAACCTCGAGAGGATAGATAAGCATCCTCTTGGTGATCTAGTAACAAATGGACTTCCAAGGAGCAATATTTCACTACTACATGCTTTGAACTCAAGGGATGCTTTGGACTACCATAACTTGAGTGATGGAAAAGAGCCCATTGTGCAGTCGTCAGAAATTGCAGAAGAGGAATTGGGGTCAACATTTCGCAGATTGCCAGAGAACTTGTTGCTACAATTGGATAATTGTGCAGGGGAAAACAAAAATCGATACTTATTTGCCTATTTGTCAATGCTTGTTGCAAGGGGTGTTTTCAAAACCATCCAGCTGGGATTTTTAATGGTTGGGCATACACATGAGGACATAGATGCCATGTTTAGTAGGTTTTCAGAGAAGTTGAGAGTTACACAAACCTATACTTTGCCACATTTGATGGATACATTACGAAACAGCTCATCTTCATCTCCAGCTCCATTTTTTCTCACAAAGATCCCCGATTTCAAGCAATATTGTGATGGCTATCTTTGTGATGGACAAGACATACTTGTTGGACATTCCAAACCGCTTCAGTTCAGGTTCTTTATGCAGGATGAGACACCAATGATGCAATATAAGGCACATGTAGGTGTATCAAGTTGGAGTGAAAGTATTCGCCTTTGGAAAACAGACAAAGAAGGCAAGCCAATGTTACCACATGGAGATCCACCTCTAGTACAAATGGCGGAGTATGTCAAGGCCCACGAAGAAGTCATTTTGGGGCTAAAGAACTATATAAAATTTTGGAAAAATTTAGGGAATGGTTCAAGTATTCCGCGATATTATAGACCCGTGATAGATTATTGGAGTAAGGTAATTGAAGAGATTGGAAAAGCAATCATATCAGAGGGAGTCTTGTATGAAATGTTTTGGCCAAAAACTCAAGAATATTCTCACCTACAAAGCACTACAATGAATTTGCAACAAGGAGCAGAAAGATTCCTAGGCCTTGAAGAGTTGAACGATCATTTTTGTGGGCCTCAACGAGATAGGCCAAGGGAAGAGTTTGACCCTATGTCTGATGTGCACCAAGGTGACTTTCTTATGCTTGTTCCGAGTGACACAGAAATCTATCCAGTGTGGCTTGCAATGGCTTTATCTGACATTGATAATGAGCCTACATCACCAAACTACAGAAAACTCTTGATTCAATATTGGGCACCTTGCGCGAGAAAAAGTGGGATGACAGATACTCAAGCTTACAGTAATTGTTGGAAGGGTTATTGGGCTGTCAACTATAAGGACCCACAAGTGTGGGAAACTATAGATGCAATTGTTTGGTCCTGGAGACCCAACAAAGAAGGACCATTTTCTAGAATAAAGATTCCAGAAAGACATGCTCTAAAAGCCAAAGAAGGCCTCACTCGTGCACATCAGCCACACTTGGATCAAAGTTCAGATATGGTATCAAATGTGGAGTAGAATTATGTGGAGCTTCTATTGTGACTATACTAGTCAATTTGTAAACAAAATCTTTTTTGTATCTTCCTTTGTTTTATGTAATTTATAGTTATTATTCAAATCCATGTGTTGTACATCCTCTTGACTTTTGGTGTTTATCAACACCACAATCCTATGAGATTTTCACTTTATTTACTAGCCACACACCTCAAATTTTCCCACTTTAAGTGAAAAATTCCCAAATTACATGAATTCGGTCGATTTGGAGATTCCCATAATGTGAGATTTTTACCAAAATACCTAATATGGTCTTGCAACAAAAAGAGATCACTTTCCCCTCCCATTTCAGGATGAGATACTAAATGAAGTAGCTGGTCATGAGAAGTACACTGTGTGTGATGGCTACTCGGGTTACTTTCAAATAGGTATCGCATTGGAGGATCAATTGAAAACAACCTTTATCACTCCTTGGGGTTGTTATGCTTTTAGAGTCATGCCATTTGGCCTGACAAATGCTCCTGCAACTTTCCAACGCTTCATGAACATGGTGTTTCAAGCATTCTTTGGAAAGTCCATTAGGGTTTTTATTGATGATTTTTGCATTTATAGCTCAAAATCATTGCATCTACAAAGGGTAGAAGAAGGTTTAAAGAAGCTCTATGACATGGGAGGTCAACTCAACCCCGACAAGTGTCACATAGCTGAGGATGAAGTGATCTTGCTTGGTCACAAGGTTTCCTATAAAGGCATTGAGGTGGATCCTTCAAAGGCAAAGGCTCTTATTGAGCTCCCCTCACCCAAGAATCTCAAAGAGGTCATATCTTTCATTCAGAAGGTGAAGTATATGTCACGCTTCATTCACTTAGCCTCGGAGTTGCTTCATCCTTTGCAAAAGTTGACACAACAAGTAGAATTTGCATGGTCTGATGAGCTTGAAGAGTATTTTTGTAACATTAAAGTCATTTTGTCAGAGCTACCAACACTCATGCCTCCTTGTTGGGAGTACACATTCTTTGTTAGCTCTAGTGTTGGGAAGGAAACAATTGGTGCAATTTTATTACAACAAGATCCCCACAGTACCAGGATGCGACCCATCTACTTTTCTAGTAGGGTCATGAATGCTTTGGAGAGAGGCTACACGGAGGCAGAACTCATGATGCTTTCTCTCATGTTTGCGGTGAGAAAGTTTAGATCCTACCTGCTACCAAAACCTTTTGTAATTATCACTGCAGAGAATTTGTTCCCTTGGGTGTCATCTCAAATGAATCTTAGTACTAGGATCTCAAAGTGGATTATGGAGTTGCAAGAGTTCCAATACTCTTTCAAGGTAGAAGATAGTGTGCGTGCACAATTGGCAGGGATTCTCACTTATAGGGTACATGAGAAGGAAATTAAGGTGCCTCAAGTAAAGACCCTACCATTGCCACCACCAAAAAGTATTCCTAATGCTTTTACCTTGTTCTTTGATGGAGCTTTTCGTCGAGCCACAGGGAAAGCAGGGGGAGGGCTAGTATTGCTCAACCCAAGTGGAGAGGTGGTCATGAAAGAGAAGGTCAATCTACCAGGTTCAACCAGCAACAATGAAGCAGAATATGACACACTACTTCATGGTTTAAAAATATGCATTGGCCATGGTATACAACGCCTCATGGTAAAGGGAGATGCACTTCTCATTGTTAAACAGATTTTAGGCATTTGGGCATGCAAGAATGAAAGCTTACGGACAAAAGTTCATGCCATTCGTAGATTGTTTAATCAATTTGAAGAAGTGCAACTATATCATATTCCTAGGAAACAAAATGAAGATGCCGATTTACTTGCACAGCAAGTAGTTACATGCGTTGAGAAAGAAGTACAGGTCATCATGGTGGCAGCAACTGTCAAGCAACCGAGATACCAGGGATTGGAGTCATTGACTCCCATTATTAGCTACATTTTGGAGGGCGAGTTTCCACAAGACTTTACGAAGGCTCAGAAGAGGAGACTCATGAAGAAGGCAAGCGCATATCTCTTCCTAGAAGGCTCCCTCTATCAAAGAGGGAAGGATCAAGTGTGCAAAAGAGTACCAACTATCGCGGAGATTCCAGCCATTCTAAAAGGTTTGCATGAAGAGGCATGTGGTGGTCATTTTTCCCAAGAATCAACTGTGAAGAAGATTTTGCTTGTGGGGTATGTTTGGCCAAGCTTGCATGTGGATGTTCAACATTGGTGTAAAAGCTGTCACAATTGTCAGATAAATGGAAATAGAAAATTGGTGCATGGCCCGAGGCAAATAGTGCTTGCAAATGGACCCTTTGAAAAGTGGGGCATTGATGCTATGGGTCCTCTGCCTATGACAAAAAATGGTAAACTCTACATTCTAGTGGCTGTAGACTATATGACTAGGTGGGTGGAAGCTCAAAGTGTGGCAAGAGTGAATGAGAGGACAATTAGCAAGTTTGTGTACAATCACATTTGTTGCAGATTTGGCACACCTTTGGAGATTGTTTCTGATAATGGTCCAGGGTTTAGGAAGGGCTTGCTCACAGAAGTTTGTGAAGAACTTCACATTCTACATCGTCATAGCACACCATACTACCCACAGTCAAATGGTTTGGTGGAGAAGGCTAATGGTGTCATTGCAGGAATCATTAGAAAGATGGTGCAAAACAAGACAAAATTATGGGATGACTTCTTGGATGGTGCCTTGTGGGCATATCGAACCACATATAGGGAAGCCATGGAGTTCACACCATTTCACTTGGTCTATGGTCAAGAGGCTTTGCAGCCTATCGAGCTCAACATTCCAACAATGCGACTTCATGGCAAAGGAGCAAAAGATGATCAAGAGGTATGGATGGATCGACTACTTACCTTAGCTGAGCTTGAGTGGAAAAGAGAAGCAGCATACGAGTGCTATAAGAGGAAAGCCACACAGACAAAGGAGAAGCTTGACAAGAAACTGAAGGACAAAGGCATCAATGAAGGAGATCTTGTGCTAAGGTATGACAATCGACTCGATAATCGTTTTGATGCCAAATTTGAAACAAGATGGCAAGGGCCATACATAGTCAAGAAGGCTTTCAATTCAAGTTACTATCAGCTTATGGACTTGAATGGTAAAGAGAACTCCAGGAAAGTAAACGGGTATCGCTTGAAGCACTATTTGAGTCGCATTCTACCAAAGGATCTACCAAAGATCTGTCAAAAGGCCACTGTCTCATGTAAGTATTGTTACATGAAGCATGAGTGTAACTCTAGCCAAAATTCTGAGGGGCCAAACAATAAAGATCTCGTCAAGGACTCTAAAGCACTCTCTTTGGAAAAGATGCTCTATGATGGTACATGAATATACCATCATCCAGAGGGAGGGCTAATGATAGCCGTTTTTCGGCTCTTTGTAATTGTCACAGTGAGTTACCTCACCCTACCAAAATCACCCAAACACTGTGGCTATCCCTACCATTTCACTATATATAGGCGTATGTGAGTTAGGGAACTTTCCCCATATTTTCTTTAAAACCCTCAGCTAGCTAGTCACTGGGCTAGTTGAGCCAAAAAAATAAAAAAAATAAAAATTATAAGTATATTATGGCCCATTTGTGTGTAAATATTTCATTGTATATAGGGCCTAAATAAAAGGATTTTTTTCATAATTATTTTGGTATTTATTTAAATATTTCTACCTAGGTGTGTGTTATTTATGCTTTGTACATTGCCTCACCATTACCACAATTTTTCTTATCATTTTTCATACTCTTTATTCCATATAGAAATATTTTCATGTAAGCTTCTCTTATTTTTGGTGTAACTCCATCCCAACAAAAATCCAAAAAAACTAGTTTTATTTATGTGTATATTTTTTCACTATTGTGATTTTTCCCTTCCTACATCTATTTTGTTTTTTTTTAGAACACCAAAAATATTTATCTTTTTATGGTAGCCTCATAATGAGAGAGATTTCTTTTGACCCCTTTATATTTTTTCCACTTATATTATTTATATTTGACATGTACATATTTTTTAGACCCCTCAATATTTGATTTTCTTAGTTGTACTATTCACTTATATCATAATCTCAACAATATCTTCAATTATAGACCTACCAAATAAGGTCAAGGGTAGGTGGCATGCATACATGCACTATGGAGGGCTCACTCTTGGAGGTATTCAAAAGAATCATCCAAAGAAGGACCCCACAAGGACCTTGTGCAGTGGAAAAAAACGGTCGGTTTTGCTGAATTTTTAAAGTTCACTTGCTCTCCGAGTTTGAAAAGGTGATACAAACAAAAGTTGTAGCTCGTGGGCTGAACTTTTGCCTCAAATATTTTCATATGTTTTTGAGCTACGAGCTGTGAGCTATGATTTTATTAGTGGACCCCAGTTTTCCCATGCTATGCAGCCACACTCTCTCTTCCACTTTATCATTTTTCTCTTTCACACACACTTCTCCACTCATCATCCCCACCTCTCTCACCACTCCTCTCTGCACCCTACTCACCTTCTCCTCAACCTTGAAGAATAAGAGAAACCATGGTGAACTCATACCTCTCACACACAATTCCATTCCAAAATTGACCACCTAGTCTCATTTTCCTCCTCCAATTTACCCATATCTATCAAAAAAACCACAAAATTCAGCCTCTTCTCTTAAAAGACAGCATCATGGTGGTTGATTACTCAGCTTCAATTACCTTGTCTCTCAAGGAAGGTCAAGAGTGGAGAAAAAATGTACCGTCAAAGCTAGTGGACCGTCAACAAGCATCAAAATTGGCCCTACTCAAGACACTTGGAGTATCAACCTTGAAAGAAATCCGCCTTTTCTTACCTCTTAAGAGTTTTTCTTCCTTATTTGTATCCTACATGGATACTCCCATTGTAAATATTCAATTCCATTTGTAAATTAATACTAACTCTACTAACACTAACCCACTATGAAAAGTCCTATCACCTCCATTTCTCTCCTCTCTCTTTCCCCACCAACTTCTTGATAATTCCAAGCAAAAGAAATTAGATAAATTGCTGAAAATCTAACCCAACCATGGTTAGAGGAGTAACCCTAGCCTTCAAAATTGCTATAAAAGGAGGGTGTAGCTAGCACAAAAAGGGGGGAGCCATAAGCAAGAGCACTATGCTATAGCTTGAGAAGCCAAGCTCAACCTCTCTAGAAGGAGCTCTTGAGTGGAAGCTCATTGTCTTATGCATGTGCATGTGTTGTAATAGGGGATTAGCAAGGGAACTCTATGCCATTGTAAGAGAGAGAGTGATCATTCAATTGAGAGTAGGAAAGCTATCATTTCTCCTACTAGTGTAAGCCCAACATTTGTTGAATCAAGGAGGGTGGATTTGGACTAAGCTTGGATACTTTGTCTCCCTTCCAACGTGAAGTAATGGACAACAATGATGCGTAAGTGTCTTGGTGTTTATTGCTAAGTTCTTGATAGCTTGTCTCTGGTGTTGTCATCAATCTAGCCATAAATCCCACATACTGTAAGAGGGCGACAGGGTGGAGAGGACTCCCCTGGCTTTAAGACAGTGATTGGGGTGGTTTTTTTTGTGATGTGTTGTGGTGAAATTTACGCAAGCTATGTTGAACAAATACTAATCTCACTTTGATTTGTCATGACAGATTTGTAAGAAGGTATTAATGCAACAAGCACCCCCTCCCCCTTTCTCTCTCTTTCTTAAATATATAGTTGTGTTTGCTTGATCATTGCCGATACGTTTCAAAGCAGCCCGAGCACTATCTCTCTCCCTCTCTCTCTCTCTCTCTCTCTCTCTCTCTCTCTCTCTCTCTCTCTCTCTCTCTCTCTCTCTCTCTCTCTCTCTCTCTCGTGTTTTAGTGTGTGAGAGTGTTCCATTGGTGTTAGGGTTAGTGTAAATTCCTTGCTTGTTTGTGGGTTTCTCTAACGATTCTCCTCTTTTGCGTCCTAGTTTGCTCTTAAACTAGGTGGTGCCCCTTGTGTAGTTGGGATTTGGCTGGGGGTTTGTTGTTTTGGTTTGTGTTGTGTTGTGCCCCAGTCCCATTGAGCAGCACGGGAGCCTTGAAGGGTGTCTAGAGGTTGCTCTTCTTGTTGCCCGCCCCGGACCGCCTCACTATCATTTGCTCTACATTTGGCATGGTTGTTGTTTGAACATTCTTTTTAGTGGTAGTCTCGCTCGCTACGGAGGAGGAGCTACTGGATGCAAAATCTGTATCCGCTGACACCGCTCCATAAACCGTACAGTTATCCACTAAGTACAATGCCTCTCTCGTTACTTGCTCGAAACTTGTACAAGCTTTCAAGTGCAAGTCCTTCTTGAGAGTGTCGTTTCTCAGTCCCTCAATAAAGAGAACAGATAGTCTGTCATCTTGTGGTCGTTCACGTACTGGACATCTCTCAATGTATTGTTTGAAGCGAAGTAAAGCCTCCTTCACTTTTTCGTGTTCTCTCTGTTTAAAAGCATATATTTGTGAGACCGTATTGTGCTTAATCCCTCATTTTGAGAATTCCTCAGTAAACTCTCTTAGCAAATGGTCAATGTCCTGGAATCCCCCTATGTTCAATGGTTGAAACCATGTCAATGCCGTACCTTCTAGAGTAAGACCAAATCCCTCGTATTGTGTATGGAAATCTGTTATCTGCTCAGCTCTTAAGACTTTCTTAAAGAGTGACACATGTGCATACGGATCTCCTGAACCACCATACTTCTTTGGCATACACTTCGCTACTTGAGATGGTCTCATACGTCTATGGTCTGCTACCAATCTCATTGCTCCTGTGTCTCGGCTAAAGCTTTCTCTAGCATCATGGACTTCATGGGTTACCCTTGTCGGTTCCCCTGCCCTGAATCTAGTACTAGGAGGTAAATGTGATGGTTCCGCTTCGAACCTTGGACCTGGAGTGGTATATGTGGGGATTGGAACTGCACTACCTCGATTCGTATCCATTGACTCTCTAGAATGTAATGATCCCATTGGTCCGGGCTTCGAGTACTGAGGTTGGCTGAAAGAGTCAGCAACCTGAGTTCTTTGTCCTCCTGTCGTCGTTGGGTTTTGCCCTCCATTTGTTGGTGCTGGTCTTTGTGAGCTAGAAGTAACATAATACTGATGTAGTGGTACCCCAAAGTATGTATATCCTTCTAATTCTTTCTTGCCCATTGTTGAGTATTGCCTCCCATACTTGTCGTAAGCAGCAATTTTCACTTCCGATCCCTCTGTGTAGGTAAAGACATAAAGTCTTTTTTGGTCTGTCAACTCTCCGGTGTAGGGTTCTTCACATCTATAATAGAGATCTTGCTCCCCATTATTATATTTTTATAGCCCCACATAGATGTTATCAGTGTTGATCCTTGTAGTTTCATTCTCTCTTCTTAACCTCGCATCAAGGAAGTTCATTATTGGTGCTTTCTCCTCGAGTTCTTCATCTACTTTGGCTTTGGTGCCCATCAATCCCCACTTGTCCACAATGTTAGGGTTTAGGACTACCAAGTACATGGTACCCTCGTCATCTAGATATCTATCTCCGCTATAGCTCACAGGCACTAAGTCCTTGAACTCACTAGGTCTCTCCTCTATCTTTACACAATAGCCGTCCATTCCATCCTTGTAGATCCTGGCACCTTGCTCATTGTCGTACTGATATTTTATGAACAATAGCTTCATTGTGGCGGAAGGGTTTGATGATCCTGCTGCCATATTTTCTCTGTTGTTCAGGTTCAAGTGTTCCAAGTGTTCGGTGAAAATCTCGTAAGATCTCTCCGAAGAAGTATCAGAAACACTTCCTTCAAAGATCGGCTCTAATGGTTGCACCCAACTTTGGTTTACACTTCCCTCAGTTGATATGACACTTGCTGGCTCCCATTGTTTTGGTTGGTTATTCTGGAGGTTCCTGCCGGATCTCAAATTCATCAATTCCCCTAAAGGACTTTAACTTTTCTGTCTCGGCAATTTGTTTTCCCAAGTTTTTGTGGTCAGAATTGATCCAAACTGATTGATACTTGGTCAATTGTTTAATCTTGTCAGTTGGATAACTTCTGTTTCATCACGTGAGAATTTTGTTGCAGTTATGCTGAAAAAGACATTATACACGTATGATGTCTTTTTTCACAGATTTGGACTATTTGGTTATGCTCACTCTCAATAGCCCCCTTATGCTCTGTCCACTCACAAAATTCAGTTTGAACTTTGTTTGAGTAAGTTATGGCTAATTTAGGCTTTTCTTGGCAATTTTCCGCTTTTGACTTGTTTTGGGTCAATTATGATCCAAATGGGATGAAACTTGAAATATAACCTCTAGACAGCTACTACAATGGATCTGTGTTGGCAAAGTATCAAAATATGTCCAAAATTAGGTCAAAGACATCCTACGCGTATGATGTCTTTTTCATCAATTTGGGTCAAGACTTGATATTTATGCTTTCTACCTTGTTTGTAACAATCTTGTCAGGTCAGATATCAAAAATAAGTAGTGGATGTGCTAAAAGACATTATACGCGTATGATGTCTTTTTTCACAGATTTTGACTATTCTTGGTTTTAAGCCTTCTCCAATGTTTACAATTGAGTTTCAAGTATTTTTGTCAGGTTTGAATGAAAAAACAAGATCTGAATCCAAAATTTCCTATTCTTTGCGTTTCTTGGACTCCGACTTGTCTTTTTGGGTTTCTTTGAGTGTTAATGCTCTTGTTTTAAGTTGAAATTAGGGTATAACTCCCCTTTTGAACACTCTGGTAAAGTCAAAATTTCTGTTTTGGTCTCTGTTTGGTCATTTAGACATCATACGCGTATGATGTCTAAAGTTGCAGATCTCTAGTTTTTTGGCACAGAATCCTTCATAAAGCTTTCTCAGGTGCTCAACAGCTCTCAGATACACAGAAAATTTCTCTGACTTTTGTTTGTTTCAAGTTTCACTACTAACTCGACGGTTTAGAGATCTAACATGCAATCAACCATATCAAGCAAATACTCCAATGATTACTAGCTCCAAATCAGGATCAAATGAAGTCCTACCTAAGCTATTCCTAATCATAAAAATGGATTTGGTAATTGTGATTTTAAAGAGATCCACTGCCACCCACGGACTAGCAAATTCTTCTTCTATCAACAACTACTCAACACCAACACAACAACAACAAATCTAAGCTAAACTAAAAATACTGTCAACACGGAAGACCCAGGAATACCCCACTTCTTAGTATCTCTCGAGATCTTCGGAGTCCACCACTCCTAGATCTTTTCGAACTAAAGTATACAAAGTAGTTTATATGACTCACCTTGTAGGATTAGTCTAAGGTCACCTACTTAGGGCTCTCGTCCCCGGCAGCGGCGCCAAATGTTAAGGCGGTTACGCCGCTAGCGGAAGCTAAATAGCGAGAACTCAACCAACAACAGAATTTGTCAGACGAGGACGGAGCTTGACCCGCAGGCACATGGAAACAACTAGGTGGGTGTCAAATCACCTACTTGACCTTCTAATGACAATCACTACTAAGGAAATCAAATCTAAGTTCTAAAATACGCAAGTGACTGAAATCCTTACTACGAACGAATGCTATACGAAACAGGATCTAGAATCATTGAATCGATCTCAAACTCAAGGGGAAGTCTATGCACTAGGTAAGAACAACACCCTAAAGACTTGAACTGCAAAATCAACCTATAACCACTCCGTGCGGTAAACGCGTATGAAGACAGGCCGAAAAATATAGGTGATCGAAACTTGACCCCGATGGTACCAATGTGTAGCTCTACTCATTGTGGTTCTATAGATATGCTACACACTCCATTCCGACACACGAGTTGGAAGAAAACTCACACCGAAGCTCGTAGGAACTTACCACACATAGAAGCCGATAGCGCGCACTCTTGGTATCTGTGCGTAGCTCTCGCCGTTGCTAACACAATGGCGGTGTCGCTTCTCCAATGGCGGCTCCGTAGCTCGCGCAGCAAGTAGATAAGACTCTCTCTCTCTCTCTCTCACTCTCTCTCAGACACAGTCACGGCGCTCAAAAACTCACTTTGATTAAAAACTGAATCTCCCTAGGTTACAAAAACTTTGGCTTATATACCTCAGCCTTGGAGGTGAGAACATCTCTAACTAATTACATCAGCAAGTGAAATTACTTCGGGATTACAAGCTGGAAACTCAATTGAGTCCCATTACTTAATGAATGGCTCAAATCAAAATTAATGTCGGAAAGACATTTATTACAATCAATGGTTACAAAATGATGAGTGTGAGCAAAAATGTGGGTGTGATCCTCTGCTGGCTCAACACATGTCCACGTTAGGCGAGCATGGTCCCTCTCTCTTGTCGTGAGTGACAATAAGAAGATCATTAATATTAATGATCAAGGCAGGCCTATTATCCTCCGAAAGGTGAGGGACACAAAACTGAGTTACTAGGGGTGTCTCCCGATCAAAGTGCCCCAGGTCTTCTTGAGAACAATGATGGTGCCCAACATTACCAATCACTTGTATTTTTACTACAGTGCCCGAAAAACCACACCCATTAAATTATAGTGAAGATTGACACCATGAGACAAAAAACTTACCTTATATTCAAAATCAGTAAATAGCACAAAAAGCACATGGAACTTCAAGTTTACGATGTGTGCGGGTTTTGGGTGGGTCTTGATTAGTACTTTTCTTTGGATCTGGATGATGCACTCCTTCCTCTTGTTGTTGCTTGCATTTCTTCCTCAGGGTATCTGCAATTACTAGTAATGTCTCCACATCCTATGCATCCTCCACTTTATCCTCTGGGATCACAATAAGGTTTAGGGGGAAAAAACCTATATCTGCTCGAAAAAAAATGAAACACTACATATATGAACTTCATTACCAATGTAGTGTTTCATTTTTTTGTCAGCATTGGTTTCTGTGAATAAAAAAATCATGTTAAGAGACTTATCTCATGACAAGTGGATTGAAGCTGAGTATAGTGAACCCACCCTCCGGCTCTGTGTACTCAATTCTGAGTGCCGAGCACTTGGCAATTTCTATAATCTTTACTGTGCACAATGGGTGAGTGCACTCTGCCATAGTGCCACATAGAACTGCAAAGCAAAATGGGTGATATTTGTGTTGACATTCTAGCGAGAAGAACCCTGCCATGTGGTTAGCTGAGAGGGGTTTCCCACATGCAACCCAGTCACCCCCAATACACACAAACGGTTTCAAAACAGAGGCTTTAGTTGGCAGTGAGGGGACAATGATGCCTCTACCCTTTTCCCGGATATATATTTGATGGCTGTATCCATAAATGCTCTTCGAGACACCAAGGCTTCATGCCATATTCCTTTCCTGCCAACCATAGCATAAACAACAACGGAGAGTAAGATCATTTCATGCTTGAATGGACTTAAGTGCAGAAGCTTGAATGCTTCTATTCAACTAAAGCAAATAAACAAATACTTGACAAATCTTATCAAAACGCTTTCTAGCCATTTCTTAGAGCTTTCTAACAACTTGTTTAGCACTTTTTAACCACCTATTGAGAACCATTTAGCACTTCATAGCACTTTCTAACCACTTGCTCACCACTTTCTAAGCACCTAGCTACCACTTCAAAATCACTTTCAAAGCACCTTCATAGCACTTTCAAAGCACCTGGTTACCACTTTCTTGGTACCAAAAAGCATTTCAAATCACTTCTTGACCACTTATTGATCAACAGTACTTCAAAGAACTTTCGTCAGAGCACTTTCAAAGCACTTGGTTACCACTTTCTTAGCTAAAAATCATTTCAAATCACTTTCTGACCACCTATTGATCAACAGTAAGCACTTCAAAGCACTTTCTTACCACCTAGACACCACTTTTACTCCTTGTGAGCAGTTAAAGTGATTTAGATTGCAGATTGGTTACTTGAAAGAACTTTGAAGTACTTTCTAAGCACCATTCAGTATTGTGGAGCACTTTCTAACCACCTGGCTACCACTTTCTTTGCACCATAAAGCAAAACTTATCACTTGGTCAAAACTTCATAACCACCTAGAAAGTAGTATAGAGCTATATCAAAGCAGTTCAAAGTACTTTGAAGGACCCTTTCACCACTCTGAAACACTTTCTTACCACCTATCAAGAATTTTCAATCATATTGTAGACACCATTGAGCACTTCAAAGCACTTTTAGGTGCTTTTAAGGCATTTATTAGCACTTTCTAGGCACTTGTGAGCACTATGAACCCTTGTCTAACCACTTGGCCAGCAATTCCTACTTCAAGTAAGCAGTTTAGACCTATCTCAACGCACTTCATAACATGAAGCATATCTAGTCTTAACTCCAACTACTTGGTCAACACATTCTCCTTATCTATTGAGCAATTTGAATTTATCACAAAGCACTTCTAGGCACTTTTAGCAGCAAGCTGACCTGCAAGGAGTCCAAATCTTTTTTAAGCCGCCCTGAATCAGTATTGACACCTGCCTTGGACAGCATCTTAGTGATAGCTGTGACCTCTACCTCTTTGTGGTCTTTCTCCCGTGGATCTGAATCAGGGGGAGGTCTTGAGCACCTCTAGCTCCTTGTTTAGTTAGTCGAATTCCCTATAGAAGTCACTGAAAGCACAAAAATCCCCTTCATTTCTAAGCCACAGGTCCCTCTTTTCCTGTAGCTGCACTTTCACCTCGCCCAATAGACTTTTTTGCTCATTCTCCTGTAATTCCCTCTGCCATGCTAAGCATCAGCTGAATATACATTGGCGTCTCCACTACCTGAAATGGCTGCAGCTTGCTTGTCGACATTGTCAATATTGATGACAAGGCATTGTCACATATAGATGCTTCTATTTGAATGACACTTGTCAAGCCATAATTGGTGCAGAACTTGTTGATCTTCCGCTCCAAACCCCCTTTTTGCATCTTGTAGTTTTCGAGGACACTGCCACCAAACCTTGCCCATGCAATTCGATGTCCAGTCGGATCACTCGCTGCTGCTAGACACCTCTCATACACAAAACCTCATGTAAATTTTGCTAGAAGCTCACCATTGGATGGGGTTGCTTGATATACATTCTGGTACAAAAGCTGGAACTCGTCAACGAACTCATCCCTCGCATGGTTGAGAAATATCTTTGTGCTTTTCTTGTGCAGACACTTGAAGACACTTAGCCACTCCTCATCGGGGATATCTTTATCTTTGAGCTCTTTAGGCAGTTTCCCCTCTAGGCTGAGCCCGTACTCCTCATGTAGTTTTTTAGCCGAGAAGCAAAATCTTGATAGCCGCGGGTACTCCATTGCTGTAAGCACTAGAAATAGAGCTTGTTGAAAGCCCAGCTTTGCAAACACTGAAGAAATGGAAAAAAAAAATGCAAAACATACACATGCATACCTTTTGATGACTTCTTTGACAGCTTTGAGTTGGATGCAACGCATTCTAGAGTGCCAGGTAGAGCCTTTACCTCCACTTTTGATGGACTGCTTCGCGTCGCAAGCTCATTGGTTGGAGGGGTTTGCTTTTGAAGTTCAGGTTCAAATATTGTGCCCTTCCTAGTCTTGTGCCTTGGTAAATCGCGTGCTTGTGACTTCATCTTGTAGCCAACAGCTTGACTGTACAATAAAGAGGATGAGCTTATGAGCATGCAAAGAAAGAGTAATGCCTACAGCTCCAAGTGCTACAGTATGATACATGCAAAACTTGACTTTGGTAAAGCAGACAGGCAAAATGTGACATGGAAACGGTTTATGAGCACGGCTGGCGACCTCTGTTTGCAAAAAGGATGCATGTCTTATGAGCACGAGGAGAAAGACTAATGCATGCATACCTGTAGCTCCAAGTGCTACAGTATTCATGATGCATGCAAAGCTTCACTTCAAAAGAAACAGAAAAACAACACATGCAGACATGGAAATCTCAGTAGTTCAAAACGGCAGTAGGTTAACCTTCTCAGTCCGCCAGAGCAGATACGAGAGTGAATGAGATGTATGCAAACCTCAATAGA
This sequence comes from Adiantum capillus-veneris, assembly GCF_014529385.1. Classification (NCBI taxonomy): domain Eukaryota; kingdom Viridiplantae; phylum Streptophyta; class Polypodiopsida; order Polypodiales; family Pteridaceae; genus Adiantum; species Adiantum capillus-veneris. The sequence goes on from NC_140958.1 coordinate 6,591,619, forward strand.
AGGGTTTACCTTCTTAGTTCGGCAGAACAGAGGCGAGAGTGAATGAGACGTTGAAGCTCAGGGAGATCACCTGGTATGCGGGAAAAAGTTGACGTCGACGTCGTCCTATGACAAGTCACATCATGCATACCTTGAAATGATGACTGAGATGCCCCTCCCTACAATCAATGGCCCCTTCCAACTACTAAGTCCATTAACATTTTAAAATTACCCTTTTCTTTTTTGAATTTATCACAAATTCCTTTCCAAAGTAGTCTCTTGGTGGTACCCCAAAAAGTGAAATAGTGGTACCACCAATACATGCTTAAACCCCGCTATTAATTGTACACCATTCAAGATGCTATATGGCCAAGAAGCAGTTATGCCATGGGGTTGTAATTCCTAGTCTGCGGGTAGCTTCACAGGAAGGTTGAGATGGCAACCTTTTATTTGAGCGTTTATATATCCTTGAGAGGTTAGATGAAGAAAGACAATTGACTATGCAAAATGCCCTTGTGGAGAAAGAAATGATTTGACCATCATTTAAAGAACAAGGATATCAAGGTTGGGGATAAAGTTCTTATGTATGGAGTGCGTAAAGAGAAGAAAAAGTTAAAATATGCGGGAAAAGGACCATATAGAGTATGCAAAATCACCCCACATGGTATCATTTGTGCGAAAACTCTTGATGGAGATGAAACCATTGGATTCCTCAATGGGAGTAAATTTTAAAGATACTATGATCCATTAAGCCAAGAGGAGCTACATGTGTGACATCCATCAAAAAATGGCAGCCAAGGCACAAGCAGAATTGAAAAAGGTACAAGCTCAAGATGAGGCTAAGGAATGATAGGAACGTATTAGATGCCAACGAGAGGCCACCTTGGAGTTACACATGCATTTCAAGTTGAAACAGAGAATGATTGGTTGAACTTTGACACACCTGTATGATACCCTATTGAGTCAAATAGCACCTATGGGAAAGTGCTATATAACGTCTTATTGGACTCAGGTGCTAAATATAATATGCTATCATATGGAGTGTGGTGTCAGTTAGGAAAGCCATCTCTATTTGAGAGTACCATCCAAGTAGAGGGTATCAACAAGAAAAAAACTATTGTTTCTGGAACCTGACACACTTCTGTCAGTTATGACAATGGGGTCGTAGCTCAAGACATTTTGGTCATGCCTGCTGGAACTATGGAAGGCAATATAAACCTAGGATGCAAGTGGATGTTAGCGACCAAATGCACTATTGATTGGGGGGCTGGGAGTATCACAACACAGAAACCAACTCTTAGCTCTGTCACTCACGTGATAGTCTCTGAGATATCACCTTCTGAGGAAATAAAATCCAAAAAATTGCATGTCCAAGAGGTTGAACCATCTGTACCTATATTGTGTGGCTATGGAGTCCTTGAGATTCTCCTTGCTCATGTGACTTGATTAACACTAATCAATGCTTGATTCTTTTTCACTATGCCTCTCTCTTACTTCTTGTGATTGCTAATGATGCTTTGATTAGCTAGATCATAACTAAATAGTGGTTAATCCCTCTCGAATCTTGTGTGATTGCCCTCTTTTGCTTGTGTGTGCATGTAGTTTTGATTGGAGTGTGGTGCTCAATAGATCTATGTGTGTGTGCTTGTGATTAGCGTGCTGCATGATAGGATTAGTGTTGTGTGCATCTTGCAATCATTAGTGTGTGTGATTGGGTTGATTGGAGGTGAAGGGAAGTGGATGTGGAGATTTCCAATTATTGTGGCTTAGCTCCTCCATAGGCCGAGAAGCTTACCTTATAGAGTCACCATTCGTGTTGCCATGATTAGCTCACTAATCGTGTGAGTGTTTCCATGGCCTAGACGGGTAGCTCATCTCTCCGGATTGATAATTTTGTTGGTCATTGGAGCTATGCTACGATGGTACCCCCAACATTGTGGTGCAAAATATTGGGCATTGATTAGTGTTGATTAAGTCACATGAGCAAGAAGAAGATCAAGGACTCCATAACCACACACCTCAAGAGCTCTCACCAAAGAGTGGTCTCAACAAATGAGCTTGAGAACCCTAATTTCTTTTACACACTGCATTATATACCTAGGGTAAAATATGCAATGTCCGAGCACCCAAGGCATTTAGGGCTTCACCACTTACTGCATCTGCAACCTAGGCACACTAACTGACCTGTTCTTTATAGCATGGAGCTCCCATGGAGCCCGTTTCACATTAAAAATATTACAATGGCTTGAAATAAATCGAGAATTTACAATACATGGCCATTTTGGAAAATGTGAAAAATATGTAACTCCAATCTTTACTGCTGCTTCATGTTAATCTTCAATGTGCATCCATAAGGCTCTGGCCTTTAGCATCGACGTCGACTTAATAAACATTCCACCCTTTCAATTTTAGTGCCCGTCATCGGTCACTATTGAAAAGTGTCCATGGAGGTTGTGGAAGGTTTTTGATTGGTTGTTGATGGGCTGATTGTCTTCATTTGTCATTGAATTTGTTGACGAGGTTCAATTTGCTGCTACAGCATCTTGATTGATTTGAATATGTCTGATGTGAGAGATGATGTTGCATTTGTCCATTGTAATAACATGATGATGAGGCTGCTGCTTATTTACAAAAAGTATGTACAAGTAAAATATAATGATGAGGTTCTAAATTAGGGTCTAATACCTAGATGACCAAAGGGAAAAAACCTAGTGGGAAAGAAAGTGCCTTTGGGATACACGCATTAATAGAGTACTTATTAGCATGGGAAATATCAATAAATTACTCAAGGGATTATTTGCTGATAGATATGGAAGTAAAAAGACAGCAAATATGAGAGGGTAGAATGACAGAACATTGGTTTGCCTGATGTAGTCCACTCAAGGTGCATAGGTGGAAGCAAAAAAATGTGTCTAATGCATATGTCCAATGGTGGGACATCCTATAGATGCATACACAAAAATGCATGGGAAACAATATGTTGTGCAAGAAATATTTTGAGGGGTTCTTTAGAAAGATGGTGTAGCTATAAAAGCATATGACATGGATTTGCAAGCTAGCACCACTTTAAGAATGATTTTCGTTGTCAAGGATATGTGATCTTATCTTATTGTGCATTGTGCATGAGTTTTGGAATCTACGACACTCCACCATGATTAAGTTAATAAACTTTGACTCTTATGCTCATCTCATCTAGCATGAGTGACACGACTTAGATATGCTCAACTCTTCCAGCTTGAGCGTAAGCCTAATAACTATGACTCTTAGCATAGAGTTTATCACGAGTTAAATCTCTTGGACTAATGCTTTGATCATTTTATGGCTCAATAGCCCGACTCTAACTATGCCAACGAGTGTTTTTTGCACCCTAGCAACTTGAATTTTTACATTCTTGTGCTTACTACAAACACTTCTTCAGGTAAACGTAAGCTTGAATCCTCAAAAAGAGAATTAGTGAAGGACCAAGTTGGAATTGAAGGTTGCCAAATCTGTTTTATCATCTTTGAACCTGCATTTGCATTGGTTGGGTTGTCCTTATTTGACTGTAAAGATTCCATTATCTGTTTGATTCTCCAATTGGGCATGTTGTAAGAAGTCTTTGATGTTTTTGTAGGCCTTTGTTGGCTGTCGGCATCTGGATTTTGACTAGGAGCATTGGCAGATCTAGGAATCCAAATCTCTTGAGGACCTTTGTAACTCCTTTGTTGATTTTGCTTAGCTCGAGGTCTTGTTGAGTTCTTGAGATCTTCATGGAGGTGTGGTCTAGTTGCAGTTGGCTTGTGTTTGACTGGTAGCCAAATCTTTGTATAACCTGTGTAGAATCCTTGTTCAAGAGGAAGATTCTTTGAGATCCATCTTTGTTCTATATCCTCTTGAGAGTTTTGGTAGACTTTAGCATCTTTTGACGTTGTTCTGTTGGATACCTGCTTCTTAGGTATCATGAGATATAGTCAAGGTATCATGACCTTGTGGGCCTTCTTTCTTGGGAGGGACTTGATTTCACTTCATATTCTCTAATGTGCAGTTTTGGTACCCATACCTGTTTGTTACCTCCATAGTACTCCTGTTCTTTTAAGGTCCATTGTGATGCTATCCATCCCATGTGTTTGTTTTCTTGTGTTGATTTCCTGTCCTTAATCCAAACCGGATCATTGAATTGGACTAAAATGCTTGCAACAAGCACGTGTTGTTTTTCCTTTGCTTTCTCGATTACTTTGACTGATATACCTTTGATTTATTGGGTGGCTCCTTAGAGGTTTCAGCTGGGTCAGCAATTGACTTGAATTTTTGAACTCCTGACTTGCTTGAAGAAGCTGATCCATGAGGGTTCTTTGATGTAGAGGCATATGCTGTCACACCTTTTGTGCTAATCGGTGGAAGGTCCACTTTGGCTTTACCTTTGTCTGCAAGATTTGTCTTTGATTCTTATGAGTTCTGCAACTCCGAATCTAGCATTAACGGTACCTGTAAATGTTGATGGCTACCTCTTGGAAAAGAAAGTATTAGCATTGTATCTTCTTTGTAGGCCTTGTATTGATCTAACCACTGATGTCCAAGGATGATATCTGTATGCATGTCTTTTGAAGACTTTACCTGAAACTTTACCTGCTCTTCATGATTTTGGATGCTAAGGGTAGCAACCATTTATTTTTGACTTGTAGCCTTACCCATGATCTCTCTATTATCTGGTTTGCCCTGAGTAATCGCTAGAATGCTCTTGATGTTGTCTACAACCATATTGCACTTTGCTTCTTTATTCAATAGAGCATTGCATCTGATGCTTGCTCCTTTTGTACTATTGAGAACTATAGCTATTCCCATTGGAGGTGTTATTGAAGATTTTTGTCTTGCTTTTGTCACAGTCTCATCTTGATCTAGCCGTGTCTTTATGGAAGGTGGCTTGAGACTCTGTTTTTCAATCTGAATTACATTGGTTGATTTAGCTGGCATGAGTGATTGATCTCTGGACTTCTTATTGCTTCCTAGTTGTGTGCAACCTCATTCTTCTTTACTTCTGGCTTTGGTGGCATTCTCTGCTCAACAGCTTTTGTGGTTGCTCTTTGTTCTGTTTGATCTGTACTTGCTACTGCCTAAATTTCTTTAAGATCTTTTGAAGTTCTACTTGATGGAGATGAATCATCTTCAATAAGATCTGCTTTGATATCAATGTCCATTCTACCCATGCTTGAGGACTTTGTGTTGTCATTGCAGGTGACTAGTCTTGGTCTTCCTTCTTTGTTGCATGTGATGACTTTGTCATGTTTGAACATTGTACCTCTAACATCTTTTGGGCCATTTTCATTCCAAATATGATATTATCTTGTACATCTTTTACTGTTACCACATGAAATTGAGCTATGATGTTCTGTAAACTTACTTCAATGGTGGTGGAGATGATTCCTCAGCATTCTGTTCATTTGTTTCCTAATATAATAACAAATTTAGGAGCATCTTCCAACTGTGTTTGGCCACATATTTTCCAAGTGCAAAAGGACATGAGGTTCTTGTCTAACTGAAAATCTAGCTTTACTTCACTTGAGAGTAATTCTTCATTCTCACCAACAATGCTACACTTGATCGTCTTTGGATTTCGTTTTGTATTGATTAATTGATCTGTTGTGGTAGTGTCCTTTGGTTGATCTTTATCTGCATTTTCTTGGCTTTGACCACCTGCTTCAATCGATATTGACTCCATTGGCTGTAATACTGTACCTTTTGATTACAACTGTTGAGCATTGTCTACCTGCATCTGAGTAACCTTTGATCTTGGAAGATCCATTGTACGTTCTGGTAGAATTTGTTTCTTGGGAGGAGACTTTGGTGGTGACCTTTGTGTATCCTTTTGGATTTTAACTTTCATTGATTTTGACTTTTTTGTCACTTGTTCTGGTAGCTTGAGGCTTTGCATCATCTTCAGATAGTTTTTGACTTCAATCGGGCCATCCATATGGGTTTATACAAGCTCATGAACTTGCTAATATTCATTGCCATATGCATCTCAATATGCATATGTGATCTTGGTCACATGTAACTATTTGAATACTATTGGAATTGTCGGCTTTTGACTATTACATGTGGAGATCAATTGAAACTTGTGCGAGTCTAATAAACTTCATATAAGAATTTATCTGTAGACTCTGATGGAATTTGGGTCAATTGGAAACTTCCAACAACCATATGATCTTTCAATGGTTTTTGCTTTGAAGGGGTCTGTTGGCTAGATGCTCTAAGGATTCTAACTGACATTGTGGTTCCTGGTACAAGAGCTAAGCTTGATGGATTTGCAGCATGCCCCTTCCTAGGGTGATCACTATAGCCTACTCTATTATGAGAGTTCAAAATTGTTTGGCTCTGGTTTAGTCTCACCTTTTGGGACTGTGAAGACACATTTTGGGTAGCATTGTTGATGTTTGGCATCTGTAAATTTTTTGCATAGTTTCTTATGTATCTCTATGAAACATGACAAATTCTTCCCCAAGTCAAGTTATAGATAGCATTATCTTTGCCCTAATATTGTCTATCACATGGGTCTCCTAGGATACGAGCTTCTGTGGTTTCAGGACCCAAGGCATCATACATCTGCTAGACTCTTGTCTATATTTATGACTATTTTGGTCAAAATATATACTCGTTAGTCACAACATTGAAGCTTGATTTTTGATGGAGGAGAGTTTGACTCTAAAAGAACAGATTTTTGGGTTCACTCGGGCAATATCCTTCGGCTCTAGAGAATATGGGCTATAGTAGTTTCTATCCTCTGAAATGAACCATCCTGTCTGATCTATCGCTGGACGCACTTCTATGAGCTGGGATGTGGGCCGTTTAAACACTGGTTGATCCTTTTTGTACAGTTTTCCTTTTTGGTCTACATAGTGTGCATATGAATTATGTGTGCCATACAAAGCTAGCATCATTCGCTTTGATATGTCCCTTAGACACGTGAATGATTGCACACTTGTGGCAGTTGATGCAGAATCATTTGCAAACCTAACAATATTTTCAACATTCAGTGATATCTGGACACCTTGACCAAATTCATACAAGAATTTTTTGTTCAAAGAATCAATTTTAAGATTTTCAGGTGCCTGTGCATCTTTCTGCTAATTTTGAACTTGCACTGCTTTTAATGGTATTTCTAACGATAACGCAAAATCATATGATTTCATTAAAAGTGACAAGTTAGATGCACTTACATCGAGATTTGCATTTCCAATTTGCTTTATACCTTGCTTGGCAGTTGATGTGTCCCTGTTGTCTAGATTTCTTGGACAATATTCAAAAAAATGTCCACCTTTTTGTCTACAATCTAAGAAATACACCATGACTGGTGGTATCTCATTTGGTTCTTTCATGTCAAGCTCTACCTAAGAAGTTTTTGTTTTTGTGCTTACCAAGTTGTCGGCATCTTCTTTCAAAACACTAAGCATCAAGCTATAGACTACTCCATCTTGACCTTTGTATCATCTTTGGCTTGCTTCTCCAATTAGACTGGCTTCTATTGGTTGATCTGTTGGATGTTCAATTTTTGGTTCTTGACTATAGATCTGACCACTGCAATCCATGTACAATGAACTTGATTGCATATGCACCAAATGTACATTTTGCTCGCTTGTGCATATTTTTGGATAAACGCTTGGGTTGACTTTCTGAACTTCTATCTGCACTTTATCTGTGAGCTTCAAGTATTTGGCTCCATTGAAGTCTCTGAACATCTAGGAGTTTTTAGATATGGCTTTACTCGGATCAATAGTATCTTGGCTCTTGTGTTGCTTTTGCTGGTCATAGGATACCTATGGCCTTACGAATCTGCATATAAAAATTTATCTCCATTGTAGCCATATAGTTGTAGAAGCCGCTCTTTTGCACTTGTGCCAATGTTGCCACTACTACTACTAGCTTGCTCTGCTGTACTTGAATTCTCAATTTGATTTGAGTCCATGCTAGCTTGATCTGTAAAAACTGTCTCCTAGCAGATTTTGACGTTGCTTAGCAAAATTTCTCTTGCTTGGGTTTGATAAGACTACTTTAGCCAAAGCACTTTTGGCAATTGATTGCTTTTAGACTCACAAGAGTTGATTAACTCTAGCTCGAAAGTGTCAAAATTGATTGTAGCTTTTGAAATGATGAAAATTTGGGCCTTGAAAAGCCTAACCCACAATCCAATGTGATTTGTGTCCCTGTTCGTCCGATCAGAAGCTCAATTTGCAATTCAATTACTTGCACTTGCCCGTTTCTAATGTGCACGATCACTTCTAGCTTCTTGATTGAATTGTGGCAACACCTTTCAGAATTGGGCTAGAACTATGATGATCCCGGCTCGAATGATTACCAATTGTTTGTTGATGATTCCCTCTATTTCTAGGTCCAAATTTGAAACTCTCACTAGCACTTCCTAATTTTCACCCAAAATCTACTATTTTCAGCCCGAAGTCGCAATTTTCACGCATGAACAATGTCCTAGTGGCCAAATTTTACGCAAAAATCTAATTTCGAGTTCAGTTTCATGTGAATGTATCCTAGCCGGTCAACTCTCTACATGCTTCGATTTCTTAGCTACACTCGGTTCGTTTTCGCTTGATTTTGGCAAATTTTAAAAAAAATTATGCCCCTCACGGCTTTGAGTTGGTCTCTTTTCTCGTTTTTTTTCAGCCGTTTTTCTACTGATCTGGTTCACTTCTTCTCGGCTTTCTCTGGCTGCTTTACTCGACTTGCTCGATTTGCAGTGTGTAACTCTCCTGGCTTTGCTTTTTGCTTTTTAAAAAAATATTTTTATGAATATTTACAATTTTTTGGTGAATTGTTTTCATTTTTTTCTAAATTTTTTGAGTCTTATTTGATCAATTTATGCTTTTTTCTGGATCTTTTTGTGAGATTTTTAAATTTTTTTAATGAATTTTTGATGAGTTCTCTATTTTTGTGATTCTTAAAACATTTCTTCTTTTTATTTTGTGAACTTTTGTGTGACTTGCTATATTTTTTATGAATTTTAAGACCCTTTTTTTAATTTTTTAATTGATCTTTTGGATTCTTCTTTTTTTAATAAATTTATTTATCTAAATTGACTAAAAAAAAGGGAAAATCTACCTTTCACTTACTTGCTATGGCGGGGAACTTGCAGGCAACGTCCGAGCAGCAGGGTGTGCTTGGCGTGCAGGACAGAGAGAGGAGGAGAGTGTGTGGTTGACGTGGCAGCCTGTCAGCTGCTACTGACAGAGGCAGAGGGACGCGCAGTGGTCGGAGAGAGTGGAAAAAGTTAGAGAGAGAGAGTAAGACTGTATGTGGTGGCCTTGATGACGTGTGACAGTCGGCAGAGAGAGAGGGTAAATGATAGCAACGGAGAGTGAGAGCGAGTGTGTGTGTGTGTAGGTAATAGGGAGAGAGAGAGAGAGAGAGAGAGAGAGAGAGAGAGAGAGAGAGAGAGAGAGAGAGAGAGAGAGAGAGAGAGAGAGAGAGAGAGAGAGAGAGAGAGAGAGAGAGAGATAGATAGATAGATAGATAGATAATTCTATTATCGTCCTGGGAGGTCAAATATGACCTATGGGACCAAATGAACATGTCACGTGGTGTGAGTGGAGTTCATAAGTGACTCTCGATGCTCAAAAATGGCTTAAATGAGCGTCGCAATAGAGAGTCCACATCGTGGTTGGGAGAGGAAGGTATGTAGGGAGAGATCATGGCTGAATATATGGGGAAAAGAGGACCTAATGTGGTCAAAAGCTGAGCACTCAAGTAGTGTGTGGTACTCACTCTCTCGCACTTGACGAGGGCATAAGGTGCAAAGTCGATGACACTCCTCGCCAGTGCCCCAACGTCCTGTCTCGCAGCGTAGAGAATGGGAGCTAAGACGAATGGAGGCAATGGTGCGGATCGCACTCAACGGGATGGGCTCAAGGATGTAGGAATGGGTTCGGTTACCTCGTTCCGAGAAGAAGAGAGATTTGTAGTTTGGGGCAACATGTGTGGTGTAATGGCTGAAGCGAGAACCTCCGGATTTCTCCCAAGCCGTGATACATTGGCGTTGTAAGAAGGCCTCATTAACTTGGGAGTCGATCGACACATCCTTGACCAAGTGACATGCATCCCATCTTCCAAACCATTTCTTGATATCAAGCATCCACCCCGAACTTAGTATTTTGTTCTTGCATGTCTTTTGAACCATTTGAATTGCTTCATATGCGATTCTAGGAAGTCGATGCAAAGGGCTACGTTGTGTCTTACGCATGTACTCCACAACCCTTTGCATGCCCAAGACCTCAATGGGAAGCAATCCGGACTCAAGAAGTAAGAGCATGTAGGGTGTTTGTGTCTTGACTTGGAGAAAGTTGGTGAGAAAACGCTTTTGGACATTCTCAAACTCTTTCCAAGTAGACTTCCCGATGCTTCCACCCCACACCTCCACTCCATAAAGAAGCACCGGTGTCACCAATGTGTCAAAGAGGTACTTTTTGAGAGCCCAACACTTGATCTCTCCTGCATTGCACATGTTCTCAAATGCATAATAGGCTTCCAAGCGACGCATTGCACAATTCTTCCATTTATGATTGGATGGAACCTCAAGGCCAAGGTACTTGAAGTGATCTACCACTTCAAGTTTCTCATTGTTATATACAATGCATGGATTTTCATCATTGAGGGTCTTTACAAGCATAACCTTGGTTTTGGATCCATTCACGATCAGTCCGCTATGTAGGCAAAAGCGTTCCAAGACACTCATAAGCTTTTGTGCATCTTCTAAGGTATGTGCTGAGGCGGTCCGGGGCGGGCAACAAGAAGAGCAACCTCTAGACACCCTTCAAGGCTCCCGTGCTGCTCAATGGGGCTGGGGCACAACACAACACAAACCAAAACAACAAACCCACAGCCAAATCCCAACTACACAAGGGGCACCACCTAGTTTAAGAGCGAACTAGGACGCAAAAGAGGAGAATCGTTAGAGCAACCCACAAACAAGCAAGGAATTTACACTAACCCTAGCACCAATGGAACACTCTCACACACTAAAACACGAGAGAAAGAGAGAGAGAGAGAGAGAGAGAGAGAGAGAGAGAGAGAGAGAGAGAGAGAGAGAGAGAGAGAGAGAGAGAGAGAGAGATAGTGCTCGGCTGCTTTGAAACGTATCGGCAATGATCAAGCAAACACAACTATATATTTAAGAAAGAGAGAGAAAGGGGGAGGGGGTGCTTGTTGCATTAATACCTTCTTACAAATCTGTCATGACAAATCAAAGTGAGATTAGTATTTGTTCAACATAGCTTGCGTAAATTTCACCACAACACATCACAAGAAAAGCCACCCCAATCACTGTCTTAAGGCCAGGGGAGTCCTCTCCACCCTGTCGCCTTCTTACAGTATGTGGGATTTATGGCTAGATTGATGACAACACCATGAGACAAGCTATCAAGAACTTAACAAAAAAACACCAAGATACTTACGCATCATTGTTGTCCATTACTTCACGTTAGAAAGGAGACAAAGTATCCAAGCTTAGTCCAAATCCACCCTCCTTGATTCAGCAAATGTTGGGCTTACACTAGTAGGAGAAATGATAGGTTTCCTACTCTCAATTGAATGATCACACTCTCTCTTACAATGGCATAGATTTCCCTTGCTAATCCCCTATTACAACACATGCACATGCATAAGACAATGAGCTTCCACTCAAGAGCTCCTTCTAGAGAGGTTGAGCTTGGCTTCTCAAGCTATAGCATAGTGCTCTTGCTTATGGCTCTCCCCTTTTGTGCTAGCTACACCCTCCTTTTATAGCAATTTTGAAGGCTAGGGTTACTCCTCTAACCATGCTTGGGTTAGATTTTCAGCAATTTATCTAATTTCTTTTGCTTGGAATTATCAAGAAGTTGGTGGGGAAAGAGAGAGGAGAGAAATGGAGGTGATAGGACTTTTCATAGTGGGTTAGTGTTAGTATAGATGGTATTAATTTACAAATGGAATTGGATATTTACAATGGGAGTATCCATGTAGGATACAAATAAGGAAGAAAAACTCTTAAGAGGTAAGAAAAGGTGGATTTCTTACAAGGTTGATGCTCCAAGTGTCTTGAGTAGGGCCAATTTTGACGCTTGTTGACGGTCCACTAGCTTTGACGATACATTTTTTCTCCACTCTTGACCTTCCTTGAGAGACAAGGTAATTCAAGCTAAGTAATCAACCACCATGATGCTGTCTTTTAAGAGAAGAGGCTGAATTTTGTGGTTTTTTTGATAGATATGGGTAAATTGAAGGAGAAAAAATGAGACTAGGTGGTCAATTTTGGAATGGAATTGTGTGTGGGAGGTATGAGTTCACCATGGTTTCTCTTATTCTTCAAGGTTGAGGAGAAGGTGAGTAGGGTGTAGAGAGGAGTGGTGAGAGAGGTGGGGATGATGAGTGGAGAAGTGTGTGTGAAAGAGGAAAATGATAAAGTGGAAGAGAGAGTGTGGCTGCATAGCATGGGAAAACTGGGGTCCACTAATAAAATCATAGCTCACAGCTCGTAGCTCAAAAAAATATGAAAAAATTTGAGGGAAAATTTCAACCCACGAGCTACAACTTTTGTTTGTATCACCTTTTCAAATTCGGAGAGCAAGTGAACTTTAAAAATTCAGCAAAACCGACCGTTTTTTTCCACTGCACAAGGTCCTTGTGGGGTCCTTCTTTGGATGATTCTTTTGAATACCTCCAAGAGTGAGCCCTCCATAGTGCATGTATGCATGCCACCTACCCTTGACCTTATTTGGTAGGTCTATAATTGAAGATATTGTTGAGATTATGATATAAGTGAATAATACAACTAAGAAAATCAAATATTGAGGGGTCTAAAAAATATGTACATGTCAAATATAAATAATATAAGTGGAAAAAATATAAAGGGGTCAAAAGAAATCTCTCTCATTATGAGGCTACCATAAAAAGATAAATATTTTTGGTGTTCTAATTTTTTAGAAAAAAAAACAAAATAGATGTAGGAAGGGAAAAATTACAATAGTGAAAAAATATACACATAAATAAAACTAGTTTTTTTGGATTTTTGTTGGGGTGGATTTACACCAAATATAAGAGAAGCTTACATGAAAATATTTCTATATGGAATAAAGAGTATGAAAAATGGTAAGAGAAAATTGTGGTAATGGTGAGGCAATGTACAGAGCATAAATAACACACACCTAGGTAGAAATATTTAAATAAATACCAAAATAATTATGAAAAAATCTTTTATTTATGCCCTATATACAAAGAAATATTTACATACGCATGGGCCATAATATAATTATTATTATTATTATTTTTTTTTTTTTGGCTCAACTAGCCCAATGACTAGCTAATTGAGGGTTTTCTAAGAAGATATGGGAAAAGTCCTGTGACTCACACACGCCTATGTACAGTGAAATGGTAGGGATAGCCACAGTGTTTGGGTGATTTTGGTAGGGTGAGATAACTCACTGTGGCAATTACAAAGAGCCGAAAAACAGCTATCATTAGCCCTCCCCCTGGATGATGGTATATTCATGTACCATCATAGAGCATCTTTTCCAAAGAGAGTGCTTCAGAGTCCTTGACGAGATTTTTATTGTTTGGCCCCTGAGAATTTTGGCTAGAGTTACACTCATGCTTCATGTAACAATACTTACATGAGACAGTGGCCTTTTGACAGATCTTTGGTAGATCCTTTGGTAGAAGGCGACTCAAATAGGGCTTCAAGCGATACCCGTTTACTTTCCTGGAGTGCTCTTTACCATTCAAGTCCATAAGCTGATAGTAACTTGAATTGAAAGCCTTCTTGACTATGCATGGCCCTTGCCATCTTGTTTCAAATTTGGCATCAAAACGATTATCGAGTCGATTGTCATACCTTAGCACAAGATCTCCTTCATTGATGCCTTTGTCCTTCAGTTTCTTGTCAAGCTTCTCCTTTGTCTGTGTGGCTTTCCTCTTATAGCACTCGTATGCTGCTTCTCTTTTCCACTCAAGCTCAGCTAAGGTAAGAAGTCGATCCATCCATGCTTCTTGATCATCTTGTGCTGATTTTCCATGAAGTCGCATTGTTGGAATGTTTAGCTCAATTGGCTGTAAGGCCTCTTGACCATAGACCAAGTGAAATGGTGTGAACTCCGTGGCTTCCCTATATGTGGTTCGATATGCCCACAAGGCACCATCCAAGAAGTCATCCCATAATTTTGTTTTGTTTTGCACCATCTTTCTAATGATTCTTGCAATGACACCATTAGCCTTCTCCACCAAACCATTTGACTGTGGGTAGTATGGTGTGCTATGAAGATGTAGAATGTGAAGCTCTTCACAAACTTCTGTGAGCAATCCCTTTCTAAACCCTGGACCATTATCAGAAACAATCTCCAAAGGTGTGCCAAATCTACAACAAATGTGAGTGTAGACGAATTTGCTCATTGTCCTCTCATTTACCTTTGCCACACTTTGTACTTCCACCCACCTAGTCATATAGTCTACAGCCACTAGAATGTAGAGTTTACCATTTTTTGTCCTAGGCAGAGGACCCATAGCATCAATGCCCCACTTTTCAAAGGGTCCATTTGCAAGCACTATTTGCCTCGGGCCATGCACCAACCTTCTATTTCCATTTATCTGACAATTGTGACAGCTTTTACACCAATGTTGAACATCCACATGCAAGCTTGGCCAAACATACCCCGCAAGCAAAATCTTCTTCACAGTTGATTCTTGGGCAAAATGACCACCACATGCTTCTGCATGCAAACCTTTTAGAATGGCTGGAATTTCCTCAATAGTTGGTACTCTTCTGCATACTTGATCCCTCCCTCTTTGATAGAGGGAGCCTTCTAGGAAGAGATATGTGCTTGCCTTCTTCATGAGTCTCCTCTTCTAAGCCTTCGTGAAGTTTTGTGGAAACTCACCCTCCAAAATGTAGCTAATAATGGGAGTCAATGACTCCAATCCCTGGTATCTCGGTTGCTTGACAGTTGCTGCCACCATGATGACCTGCACTTCTTTCTCAACACATGTAACTACTTGCTGTGCAAGTAAATCGGCATCTTTATTCTGTTTCCTAGGAATATGATATAGTTGCACTTCTTCAAATTGATTAAACAATCTACGAATGGCATGAACTTTTGTCCGTAAGCTTTCATTCTTGCATGCCCAAATGCCTAAAATCTGTTTAACAATGAGAAGTGCATCTCCCTTTACCATGAGGCGTTGTATACCATGGCCAATACATATTTTTAAACCATGAAGTAGTGTGTCATATTCTGCTTCATTGTTGCTAGTTGAACCTGGTAGATTGACCTTCTCTTTCATGACCACCTCTCCACTTGGGTTGAGCAATACTAGCCCTCCCCCTGCTTTCCCTGTGGCTTGACGAAAAGCTGCATCAAAGAACAAGGTAAAAGCATTAGGAATACTTTTTGGTGGTGGCAATGGTAGGGTCTTTACTTGAGGCACCTTAATTTCCTTCTCATGTACCCTATAAGTGAGAATCCCTGCCAATTGTGCACGCACACTATCTTCTACCTTGAAAGAGTAATAAAACTCTTGCAACTCCATAATCCACTTTGAGATCCTAGTACTAAGATTCATTTGAGATGACACCCAAGGGAACAAATTTTCTGCAGTGAGAATTACAAAAGGTTTTGGTAGCAGGTAGGATCTAAACTTTCTCACCGCAAACATGAGAGAAAGCATCATGAGTTCTGCTTCTGTGTAGTCTCTCTCCAAAGCATTCATGACCCTACTAGCAAAGTAGATGGGTCGCATCCTTGTACTGTGGGGATCTTGTTGTAGCAACACAGCACCAATTGTTTCCCTTCCAACACTAGAGCTAACAAAGAATGTGTACTCCCAACAAGGAGGCATGAGTGTTGGTAGCTCTGACAAAATGACTTTAATGTTACAAAAATACTCTTCAAGCTCATCAGACCATGCAAATTCTACTTGTTGTGTCAACTTTTGCAAAGGATGAAGCAACTCCGAGGCTAAGTGAATGAAGCGTGACATATACTTCACCTTCTGAATGAAAGAGATGACCTCCTTAAGACTCTTCGGTGATGGGAGCTCAATAAGAGCCTTTGCCTTTGAAGGATCCACCTCAATGCCTTTATAGGAAACCTTGTGACCGAGCAAGATCACTTCATCCTCACCTATGTGGCACTTGTCGGGGTTGAGTTGACCTCCCATGTCGTAGAGCTTCTTTAAACCTTCTTCTACCCTTTGTAGATGCAATGATTTTGAGCTATAAATATAGAAATCATGAATGAACACCCTAATTGACTTTCCAAAGAATGCTTGAAACACCATGTTCATGAAACGTTGGAATGTTGCAGGAGCATTTGTCAGACCAAATGGCATGACTCTAAAAGCATAACAACCCCAAGGAGTGATAAAAGTTGTTTTCAATTGATCCTCCAATGCAATCCCTATTTGAAAGTAACCTGAGTAGCCATCACACACAGTGTACTTCTCATGACCAGCTACCTCATTTAGTATCTCATCCTGAAA
The DNA here is from genome assembly GCF_014529385.1 of Adiantum capillus-veneris. Classification (NCBI taxonomy): domain Eukaryota; kingdom Viridiplantae; phylum Streptophyta; class Polypodiopsida; order Polypodiales; family Pteridaceae; genus Adiantum; species Adiantum capillus-veneris. The sequence goes on from NC_140958.1 coordinate 6,608,083, forward strand.
TGGAAGGGGAAAGTGATCTCTTTTTGTTGGCTCATTGAGTGGACGGTAATCCACACACACCCTCCACTTTCCGTTTTTCTTAGGAGTGACAACAACGGGAGAGACCCACTATGAATTCTCCACTGGATAAATGAAACCTGCTGCTAGAAGCTTTCTTACCTCCTTGAGTAAAGCCTGCTCCTTGATGACTCCTAGCCTTCGTAGCTTCTGAGCCTGAGGTGTGGCCTCTGGCTTCAACTCAATTTTGTGTTGAGCAGCATCTACTCCACGCACATCGGTGTAGTCTTTAGCAAAAAGCCTAGGAAACTTCCTTAGCACACATTTGAACTCCTCTCTTTCATCCTTTGTAAGTGTTGTTGATAGCATACCTTCCAGCATCCCTTCATCTTGAACACCTTCGTTCTCTTGAGGAACTACCTCCTCCAAGCCTTGACAAGAGGTCTCTTGGTTGCTTGGCTTAAACGTTACCCCCATGACTTCGATGGAAGACTCCTCTTCAGTAATGCTGTCGCTACTTTCTTCTTCTGAAGTGCTATCGGTCCAACCTTCTTCCGTCTCACTTTGAGATGATTCTTCATGGAGCTCCTCTTGGCGTTGCTCCTTCATGTCAAAGACAACCTTCTTATGATTGTCATTCCTGCAAATTAATTTCCCACTCTCCCAATCCTGCAAAGCTCGCATTTTCATTAGCCATGGTCTTCCTAGGATAAATGGATAACCACTTCCCTTGGTCGACATAACATAAAAATCCACCGCTTTCTTAATGCCAAAGGCCTCTAGAAAGACATTTTTACAAATGCCTACACACCTAGCCTTGCTATTGTTTGCCATCTTGACTTTGATTTCAGGTGTCTCATGGATGTGCATGCCTAGTCTTTGCATGAGTCCCTCTGTCATGATGCAAATTTGTGCACCCCCATCCACTAGACCTTTCCTAACCAATCTTCCTTTGATGTAACAGTCTAGCACCGGTGTAATGTCCTCATTCATTTCAGCTTGTGCAATTTTCACAACAGGCACACTCTCTTTTACCTTTCTCCTAGTGCTAACTGCCCTTGTTAAATCCCTCCTTACTTGTGGACATAATGCAAGAAATTGAGGCCATGAAATATCAGGACCCTTACCTCTCATGTCTTCCAACAAGTTGTACGGAGCCATACCATGTCCAAGAGGGAAGTCTTGGAGGTTGATACGACGTCAAGTCCTCTTGGTTTCCTTGGTCTCCTTTGCCTTTTTGCCTTGTCCATGGTCACTCTGTGATGTGACTCCTTCTTTCTCTTTACCTTTCCCTCGGCCACGCTTAATGCCATTGGCTTCCATGTCAACCTCATTTGAATTTGTCACCTCTACCACATGCACATTTGGATCTGGAAAAGGTGGAACTCCTTCTACCCCTTGTGGAGGTGGTCTTGGTCCATTTGGTCTTTGTAGAAGCCTTGGTTGTTGACCAGTTCCTTCACCTGCATTCATCACTGGGTAATTCAAGTTAGGTCTCCCTGTCTCCCCACGGGGCCAAGGACAATTATACATCCCATGTCCAGACTCTCCGCAATTCCGACATTGCAAGACTCTCCTAGGTCGTGGATCTCGCTCTTTAGACTTCTTTGCTTGTCCCTTTGGACCTACAGCTTGTGCAAGGTGAATTGACAGGCTGCTTAAAGATTCGTTTAACTTCTCAATTACTTCCGCCGCTACCTCAGGAAGCTCCCTCGATGTTGATGCTTGTGACTTACCTTTGGGTCTAAGAACTTCTATTGGAACCTCTCCCCTTAAGCACTTGAGTTTCCTATACTTCTCAGCAGCCCTAGTTTCCGCTGCATCAAAAGTAGCAGGTGCACCCGCCTCAACTTTTACCTTAAGGTCAGGAAAGAGTCCGGCTATGAACCTCTCCTTCTTTAAAAATTCTGCACCATCACCAGGGTTAGCAACATTTCATATCCATAGAGCCCAAAGACGTAGAAACTCTTGCTTGTACAAGTAGTAGTCATCTAAGTCTTTTTGCTTATGAGAAACAATGTCTTGCCATAGTTTTTGAGTGTTTTGGGGATCAAAGAAGTATCTCTTAAAACGATTCAAAACTTCTGTGTAATTCCCCTTAACTTCCTCAGGCAAAGAGTCAAACCAAGTACTAGCATCTTTCCTAAGGACCACCTCAAACATTTCTACACGTTCTTGATCGGTTACTATCCTCTTGATACGGCAAGACATCTTGAAATTTGCTAAAAATAATTCTGCATCCTCTCCAGGCTCTCCAAAGAAAAGAGGATATCCAAACATTTGGCGTTGGCTCTCCATTATTATGAAAGATTACAACACGAGTTACAATAAGGGATACAATAGAGATTTAGAACCACTCGCCTGCAAATGAAGAAGTAAGAAAATACCACTCTAGGTTTTCTTCTTCAGCTATCCAAGCTTCAATAAGGTCTCGATTTGTTTGATCAAAACAAAAAGGTAGACTATTGATGAGCTCTAAGAAGGGTTGAAATTCTTCAAAGCTAAGGCGATAAACAGAAATCTCTAGAACTTCATTTTCTGGATCCAAAAGAGCAACCACGTCCCAAGTGATAAATTGCACTTGCTCTACAATTCCCAACGCACAAGCGTTTTGTATAAAAACTAGATCTTCATGCTCGTCGAAGGCCGTGAGAAAGTAGCAATTGACTAGGAGCTCCTTTCCTTTGAGTTCCACACAGTCGGAGTGAGGCAACCTTCTCACAATTTCATAAAGAACATCCTCATCAAGTCCAATCAAGTTTGCAAGATTTAAAGACTCCACTTGTGCTACAAAATTCCTGGACAAAAACTCCTTAGGATTATGGTTAAATCATTCAAAAGCATAAAGAGATTTACAATGTCTCTATGAACAAAGTGTCATAGAAAGTAGAGAAGGATGAGAATTTATACAAATTTGCAATCTTCTCTATGCTCTCTTTATTAAGACAAGCTCTGAATAGCTCCCTATCTCCTTTGTTGAAAGCGAAAGGAAGACTATTAATAAGACGCAAATGAGGGAAAAATTCACCAAATGTGAGTCTATGAAGCATGAACTCTGGCCGCAAGTTTCCTGAAGAGTCTTCCTCAATGGTGAAATGCACTCGCCAAATGCCAAATTTCACTCTATTTACCAATCTTAGGGCACACACTAGTTGGATGAATGCGTGGTCTTCCTTAGTGCCCAACAACAAGAGGAAAATGAAATCCACGCGTAGGACCTTCCGTCTTAACTTCACCACCCTCTTGTTATGAGGGAGACGCCTTACTACTTGCTCCTGCAACTCAATTGGTAATAGAGCTAGATCTCTAAGGATTGAACTTTCACTGCACACACATTCCCAGTTAGAACAAATGATCGTTTTTTTGTTTCTTGTAACAACTTGGACAAAGAAAAAACAAACATACACACTATTTTGCCGGGCTGCACTTCATTTTAAAATAAAATGAACACATGTACATCAAAAGAAGTGTGGTAGTTGATGAGAGGTAAAATGACAGGGTTTGGTGATGCAAGAATTTCTCCTACTCTTTGGGCACCAAACATGAACACCATACGTTGTTGAAAATGGATTTTCCTACTAATTGCAATGTTTATTCTAATGTGTGGAGTGAAATGGAAGGGGAAAACCTCTATTCCTGGGCCATTATCCATGGTCTATGCATGACCTAATGCTTAAAACAAAACAAAAATATAGACGTCCAAACTAAGGTCGTACTTAATAAGAGGCAAAATAAAAGGATTTACTGAAGCGTTTATCTCGGCCAACCTAAGAGGACCTAAAATTCTACGAATGACACGTTGAAATTGCAACTTAGTACTAACAATTATGTGTACCTTTTGCCTTGCAATGGGAATGAAGGGATCATACAAATTCTCGTGATTCATGCAAGCTACTTGATTATGCTAAAGGTTGAGCCTTCACAAAACATACACAAGCCTGTCCTCAGTGGGGGCACCAATTTGAGGCGGTCCGGGGCGGGCAACAAGAAGAGCAACCTCTAGACATCCTTCAAGGCTCCCGTGCTGCTCAATGGGGCTGGGACACAACACAACACAAACCAAAACAACAAACCCACAGCCAAATCCCAACTACACAAGGGGCACCACCTAGTTTAAGAGCGAACTAGGACGCAAAAGAGGAGAATCGTTAGAGCAACCCACAAACAAGCAAGGAATTTACACTAACCCTAGCACCAATGGAACACTCTCACACACTAAAACACGAGAGAAAGAGAGAGAGAGAGAGAGAGAGAGAGAGAGGGAGAGACAGAGAGAGAGAGAGAGAGAGAGAGAGAGAGAGAGAGAGAGAGAGAGAGAGAGATAGTGCTCGGCTGCTTTGAAACGTATCGGCAATGATCAAGCAAACACAACTATATATTTAAGAAAGAGAGAGAAAGGGGGAGGGGGTGCTTGTTGCATTAATACCTTCTTACAAATCTGTCATGACAAATCAAAGTGAGATTAGTATTTGTTCAACATAGCTTGCGTAAATTTCACCACAACACATCACAAGAAAAGCCACCCCAATCACTGTCTTAAGGCCAGGGGAGTCCTCTCCACCCTGTCGCCTTCTTACAGTATGTGGGATTTATGGCTAGATTGATGACAACACCATGAGAAAAGCTATCAAGAACTTAACAAAAAAACACCAAGATACTTACGCATCATTGTTGTCCATTACTTCACGTTGGAAAGGAGACAAAGTATCCAAGCTTAGTCCAAATCCACCCTCCTTGATTCAGCAAATGTTGGGCTTACACTAGTAAGAGAAATGAAAGGTTTCCTACTCTCAATTGAATGATCACACTCTCTCTTACAATGGCATAGAGTTCCCTTGCTAATCCCCTATTACAACACATGCACATGCATAAGACAATGAGCTTCCACTCAAGAGCTCCTTCTAGAGAGGTTGAGCTTGGCTTCTCAAGCTATAGCATAGTGCTCTTGCTTATGGCTCTCCCCTTTTGTGCTAGCTACACCCTCCTTTTATAGCAATTTTGAAGGCTAGGGTTACTCCTCTAACCATGCTTGGGTTAGATTTTCAGTAATTTATCTAATTTCTTTTGCTTGGAATTATCAAGAAGTTGGTGGGGAAAGAGAGAGGAGAGAAATGGAGGTGATAGGACTTTTCATAGTGGGTTAGTGTTAGTATAGTTAGTATTAATTTACAAATGGAATTGGATATTTACAATGGGAGTATCCATGTAGGATACAAATAAGGAAGAAAAACTCTTAAGAGGTAAGAAAAGGTGGATTTCTTACAAGGTTGATGCTCCAAGTGTCTTGAGTAGGGCCAATTTTGACGCTTGTTGACGGTCCACTAGCTTTGACGGTACATTTTTTCTCCACTCTTGACCTTCCTTGAGAGACAAGGTAATTGAAGCTGAGTAATCAACCACCATGATGCTGTCTTTTAAGAGAAGAGGCTGAATTTTGTGGTTTTTTTGATAGATATGGGTAAATTGGAGGAGGAAAAATGAGACTAGGTGGTCAATTTTGGAATGGAATTGTGTGTGGGAGGTATGAGTTCACCATGGTTTCTCTTATTCTTCAAGGTTGAGGAGAAGGTGAGTAGGGTGCAGAGAGGAGTGGTGAGAGAGGTGGGGATTATGAGTGGAGAAGTGTGTGTGAAAGAGGAAAATGATAAAGTGGAAGAGAGAGTGTGGCTGCATAGCATGGGAAAACTGGGGTCCACTAATAAAATCATAGCTCACAGTTCGTAGCTCAAAAAAATATGAAAAAATTTGAGGGAAAAGGTCAACCCACGAGCTACAACTTTTGTTTGTATCACGTTTTCAAATTCGGAGAGCAAGTGAACTTTAAAAATTCAGCAAAACCGACCGTTTTTTCCCACTGCACAAGGTCCTTGTGGGGTCCTTCTTTGGATGATTCTTTTGAATACCTCCAAGAGTGAGCCCTCCATAGTGCATGTATGCATGCCACCTACCCTTGACCTTATTTGGTAGGTCTATAATTGAAGATATTGTTGAGATTATGATATAAGTGAATAGTACAACTAAGAAAATCAAATATTGAGGGGTCTAAAAAATATGTACATGTCAAATATAAATAATATAAGTGGAAAAAATATAAAGGGGTCAAAAGAAATCTCTCTCATTATGAGGCTACCATAAAAAGATAAATATTTTTGGTGTTCTAATTTTTTAGAAAAAAAAAACAAAATAGATGTAGGAAGGGAAAAATCACAATAGTGAAAAAATATACACATAAATAAAACTAGTTTTTTTGGATTTTTGTTGGGATGGAGTTACACCAAAAATAAGAGAAGCTTACATGAAAATATTTCTATATGGAATAAAGAGTATGAAAAATGGTAAGAAAAATTATGGTAATGGTGAGGCAATGTACAAAGCATAAATAACACACACCTAGGTAGAAATATTTAAATAAATACCAAAATAATTATGAAAAAAATCCTTTTATTTAGGCCCTATATACAATGAAATATTTACACACATTGAGAGATGTCCAGTACGTGAACGACCACAAGATGACAGACTATCTGTTCTCTTTATTGAGGGACTGAGAAACGACACTCTCAAGAAGGACTTGCACTTGAAAGCTTGAACAAGTTTTGAGCACGTAACGAGAGAGGCACTGTACTCAGTGGATAACTGTACGGTTTATGGAGAGGTGTCAACGGATACAGATTTTGCATCCAGTAGCTCCTCCTCCGTAGCGAGCGAGACTACCACTAAAAAGAATGTTCAAACAACAACCATGCCAAATGTAGAGCAAATGATAGTGAGGCGGTCCGGGGCGAGCAACAAGAAGAGCAACCTCTAGACACCCTTCAAGGCTCCCGTGCTGCTCAATGGGACTGGGGCACAACACAACACAAACCAAAACAACAAACCCCCAGCCAAATCCCAACTACACAAGGGGCACCACATAGTTTAAGAGCGAACTAGGACGCAAAAGAGGAGAATCGTTAGAGCAACCCACAAACAAGCAAGGAATTTACACTAACCCTAACACCAATGGAACACTCTTACACACTAAAACACGAGAGAGAGAGAGAGAGAGGGAGAGAGATAGTGCTCGGGCTGCTTTGAAACGTATCGGCAATAATCAAGCAAACACAACTATATATTTAAGAAAGAGAGAGAAAGGGGGAGGGGGTGATTGTTGCATTAATACCTTCTTACAAATCTGTCATGACAAATCAAAGTGAGATTAGTATTTGTTCAACATAGCTTGCGTAAATTTCACCACAACACATCACAAAGAAAACCACCCTAATCACTGTCTTAAAGCCAGGGGAGTCCTCTCCACCTTGTCGCCCTCTTACAGTATGTGGGATTTATGGGTAGATTGATGACAACACCAGAGACAAGCTATCAAGAACTTAACAATAAACACCAAGACACTTACGCATCATTGTTGTCCATTAATTCACGTTGGAAGGGAGACAAAGTATCCAAGCTTAGTCCAAATCCACCCTCCTTGATTCAACAAATGTTGGGCTTACACTAGTAGGAAAAATGATAGATTTCCTACTCTCAATTGAATGATCACTCTCTCTCTTACAATGGCATAGAGTTCCCTTGCTAATCCCCTATTACAACACATGCACATGCATAAGACAATGAGCTTCCACTCAAGAGCTCCTTCTAGAGAGGTTGAGCTTGGCTTCTCAAGCTATAGCATAGTGCTCTTGCTTATGGCTCCCCCCTTTTTGTGCTAGCTACACCCTCCTTTTATAGCAATTTTGAAGGCTAGGGTTACTCCTCTAACCATGGTTGGGTTAGATTTTCAGTAATTTATCTAATTTCTTTTGCTTGGAATTATCAAGAAGTTGGTGGGGAAAGAGAGAGGAGAGAAATGGAGGTGATAGGACTTTTCATAGTGGGTTAGTGTTAGTAGAGTTAGTATTAATTTACAAATGGAATTGGATATTTACAATGGGAGTATCCATGTAGGATACAAATAAGGAAGAAAAACTCTTAAGAGGTAAGAAAAGGTGGATTTCTTACAAGGTTGATGCTCCAAGTGTCTTGAGTAGGGCCAATTTTGACGCTTGTTGACGGTCCACTAGCTTTGACGATACATTTTTTCTCCACTCTTGACCTTCCTTGAGAGACAAGGTAATTCAAGCTGAGTAATCAACCACCATGATGCTGTCTTTTAAGAGAAGAGGCTGAATTTTGTGGTTTTTTTGATAGATATGGGTAAATTGGAGGAGGAAAAATGAGACTAGGTGGTCAATTTTGGAATGGAATTGTGTGTGGGAGGTATGAGTTCACCATGGTTTCTCTTATTCTTCAAGGTTGAGGAGAAGGTGAGTAGGGTGCAGAGAGGAGTGGTGAGAGAGGTGGGGATAATGAGTGGAGAAGTGTGTGTGAAAGAGGAAAATGATAAAGTGGAAGAGAGAGTGTGGCTGCATAGCATGGGAAAACTGGAGTCCACTAATAAAATCATAGCTCACAGCTCGTAGCTCAAAAAAATATGAAAAGATTTAAGGGAAAAGGTCAACCCACGAGCTACAACTTTTGTTTGTATCACCTTTTCAAATTCGGAGAGCAAGTGAACTTTAAAAATTCAGCAAAACCGACCGTTTTTTCCCACTGCACAAGGTCCTTGTGGGGTCCTTCTTTGGATGATTCTTTTGAATACCTCCAAGAGTGAGCCCTCCATAGTGCATGTATGCATGCCACCTACCCTTGACCTTATTTGGTAGGTCTATAATTGAAGATATTGTTGAGATTATGATATAAGTGAATAGTACAACTAAGAAAATCAAATATTGAGGGGTCTAAAAAATATGTACATGTCAAATATAAATAATATAAGTGGAAAAAATATAAAGGGGTCAAAAGAAATCTCTCTCATTATGAGGCTACCATAAAAAGATAAATATTTTTGGTGTTCTAATTTTTTAGAAAAAAAAAACAAAATAGATGTAGGAAGGGAAAATTCACAATAGTGAAAAAATATACACATAAATAAAACTAGTTTTTTTGGATTTTTGTTGGGGTGGAGTTACACCAAACATAAGAGAAGCTTACATGAAAATATTTCTATATGGAATAAAGAGTATGAAAAATGGTAAGAAAAAATTGTGGTAATGGTGAGGCAATGTACAGAGCATAAATAACACACACCTAGGTAGAAATATTTAAATAAATACCAAAATAATTATGAAAAAATCTTTTATTTAGGCCCTATATACAAAGAAATATTTACATACGCATGGGCCATAATATACTTTTATTTTTTTTATTTTTTTATTTTTTTTGGCTCAACTAGCCCAATGACTAGCTAATTGAGGGTTTTTTAAGAAGATATGGGAAAAGTCCCGTGACTCACGCACGCCTATGTACAGTGAAATGGTAGGGATAGCCACAGTGTTTGGGTGATTTTGGTAGGGTGAGGTAACTCACTGTGGCAATTACAAAGAGCCGAAAAACAGCTATCAGTGCCAAGAGCACTACATCATCGGCATAAAGCAAAAGCATGATCACCGCATTTCCAATCTTAACCTCTTCTATGCCTTCTTGCTGCATAAAGTCAAGAACCATGCATTCCAATTCATCAATGAGTAGCCCAAAGAGGGTTGGGGAAAGTGGGCATCCTTGTTTGACAGAACAGGACCCAGGCGGCTCTGCCTGTGCAGGCACCTCAAAAGAGAAGAAAACGACAGTAATATGTGTGTGTAATAAGACAAAGAAAGTTAGAGAGAGAGTGAAGTAACAGCTAGTGGGGAGAGAGAGAAGAAGAAGAAAAGTAATTTAACACCGTAGGAAACTATCTTAAGAGACCTTAATAATGTATCCGGTGGCTTCCAATGTCAACAGAGGAGAGAGAAGAAAAGACAAGAGAGCAAGTGGGAGGGCATTCATGCGCCGAAAGGCAGAGCTCGAGAAAAGATAGGTTCGCTTTATCCAAAGCCGAAGCTTGAATTTTGACCGTCGAGTACGCACAACAGTCGAAGGAACGTGTGCCCAAGCTTGAGATCAACCGCCAACGCTCGTCGAAGAAAAATTTTTCAACTTTTAATTATCAAATGCTCGAAAATGCCAATTTTAGTCCGAAAATTAGTCATAAACATTAAAAATCACTCGAAAATCCAAAAAGTAACCAAAAAATCCCCAAAAAATTCTAGAAATCTTCATTAATCATCGACAATCACAATTGAACATTTTTGATACGCATAAGAACTCCAAAAAAATATCAAGTTTTGTTAAAAAAAGTCAATTACGACAAAATCAACAACTCGACTCCCGGAAATAGCGAGACGCTCAAAACTTGCCCAAGGAGGGCGCAAATGCGCTATGTAAATACGCACACAAAATAACTCGTCAAGATCACAAGATATCAAATTTTTACGGGATTAAGCAAAATAAATGCAAAAATTATCCGAAAAATAACCGATTTTTTAAAAAAAATCTCCACACATAGGAGATTAGTGCAACCAAATCAAATCACAATTAGCACATCAATTCAATTGCCAAATAATTTCGCCAATAAAAATCAAAACGAGGCAATTGAACCGCCATAATTAGGTTAAAAATTGACGCATTTGGAGCGTGTAAATCCCTGTTTTGAGCTCAAAAACGCAACAATAACCATTACACACATCAAATATGCAATCAAACATTGAATTAATCATGCACTTAAGCACGTTTTAGGCACACAGAGACTCATAATTAGCAGTTTTTACCACTTTTTAGGTGCGCACACAAAAGGGTTAATCTTGTCGAAATTGCAATTCGAATTCACAAATCTCTAGTTGGACATGACCACAACACAAATCAGTCATCACAATTGAAAAATCATTAAGAACACATTGATTTTTAGGTGCACAATCAAGAGCAAAATAGTGCACACACTTAAAATTAAGCATACACACACTCAATTAGAATGCACACACACTTGCAATTGACCATTCAAGCATGCAATTAGATCAATTAGGCACACAATTAGCAATGTACATTCACCAATTAGCAATTGAAATTGTCAATTCCATACGCCTCCAAATTTGAAAATTTTTGGCATTATGACGGCATGAAAACAAACATTTCAAAAAATTTTATAGCATAACATAGCATTGACATGGTGTTAATTAGCATAGCATATCATAGCATAGAGATGGTGTTAATTAGCATAGCATAACATATCATCATCATGGAATCTATACTCATCTCTACACATGTTTAGATTCTAGGGAGGTTGAGAATACCACCTTGTTTACCTTTCCAATGAACATCAATTGGACGATTGAAAGCTCCAATCCTTAGTAAAAAATTAGTGTGTAAGATTAGAAAAAATTAGTGAAATTAGCATGGGATTAGTGTGAAATTAAAGTGTGTAGGCACACAATTTGCAAGATATGGTGACAAATTAGGGAAAAATAAACACATTGCTTCATGCACACATATCCAAAATCCACAAAACCATAAACATACAAGTGAAATTAGTGAAGACATTAGTGAGGAAACACATCCGATTATGCCATAATTACACTAGTGTAGGCCATCATCCCCGGCAATGGTGCCAAATGTAGGGGGTACCATCTTAGCATAGCTCCAATGACCAACAAAACTATCAATACGGAGAGATGAGTTACCCGGCTATGGCATTGAAGCACTCACACGATTAGTGATCTAATCATGGCAACACGAATGGTGACTCTATGAGGTGAGCTTCTTGGCCTATGGAGGAGCTAAGCCTAAATGATTGGAAATCTCCACATCCACTTCCCTTTACCTCCAATCAACCTAGTCACACACACTAAACAATTGCAAGATGCACACAACACTAATCCTATCATGCAACACATTAATCACAAGCACACACACATAGATCTATCAAGCACCACACTCCAACCAAACCTACATGCACACACAATCAAAAGAGGAAAATCACACACGTGTTTGCAAGTAGTAACTTGGGTTAAAGACTTTAGGGTAGTATCCTCTAGGTGTGTAGAGGTTACTTCTTGAGTTTTGTGATGATTTGACAACCTTAGGTCATGTTTTGGAGAGCTTAGCCATCCTAAGGAAGGTAGAGACTGTGCATACTTGGTGTGCTTTGAGTTGATTTTCCTTGGTAGTGATTGTCTCTAGAAGGTCAAGTAGGTGACTGACACCCCTCTATTTGTTTCCATGCACCTACGGGTCAAGCTCCGTCCTTGGTTGAAATCTTGTTTGTTGGTCTAGTTCTCACTTTGCTAGCAACTACGAGCAGTGTATCTATCAAATAACAGTAGGCGCAAGCTTTTGATGGGCGTACATGCTACACTGGGAGACCATGCAAAGTGCTACATTTGTCATGACTTGTTTGATGACGACGACTTCTACAATTTGGGTTGTGGCCATTACTTCCACCTCTACTACCTCGTCCACAACATGTGCATGAATTCAGACTATTTGATGTGCCATTGACAAATATCAATCGCCATTTACCACCACTGAGGCATTGACGACCTTTTTTTTTACCATGAGGACATAGAATATACCTTGTCAGTCACCGTCCCAGTGGACAAAGAAGACAGATAGGTACTCATGGCAGCGCTGCTAGAGGATGATCATGCCACTTTTCACGATGTGCTGCTGCACATATGGATCCACAATGGATCTAAAAGACTGCATGAAGAAGGGACATGGCACACTATGAGATGTGAGCTGCAACCTACGAGATGTGCCACCTTCTCGTCATCTTGAAGCCCTGTGTATGTTTTATGGTCATACTGCTTCCATGAAACTATACCACCCGCATCACCATCATCTAGGACATGCGTTAGTTGTGCAAGATCCCCACATTGGGCACATTTCCCTCCATACACAACATTTGATAGTAGGAGGTCCCATCTACATGCTCACACAATAGAGAGTGGATAAAGTCTTGTGGCCCCATTGACACCTCTCCACAAGGACTTGAAAGAGTGTGGAACACAACATACATCATCTGAAATTGCACATGGTATTTGCAACAGCATGTCTCCCTCTCGCACATGAATTGCACGTACCAAGGCTTGTAGGCCTTGAAGGAGCACTGACCAATGCTAATTTGGGGGTGGGAATCATGGAAAGAGATGACTCTGTGTAATCTCTAGAATCATAGCACCATGCTCTATGTATTTCTTGTGGCCACTCCTATGTTGAATTGCCTTTTTGAAGTCTGGCAAGGCACGTCAATTTTTCTCCCAAAAGTGTCCCATGAGATCCCTCATGAGTGAATCTAAAATGCGCATACCCACTACTTGCCCAAACCTTCTCACTATGTCCCAAATCAAGTTTCTATCTCTTGAGGCATCCGACATGCAAGGTGGGCCAACAAATGTACAACACATGGAAAGTGGCCCAAGAAATACCTGTGAAGGATGTAGCTGCCACCATTGTGATGAGTGTGGGATGAGCTGCAAGTGCATCCCTAGATCGCCAACAAGATAGTGCAATGTAAGAGCGTCTGACACTATCTACAATTGTAGTCGTAGCTCAATGGGTCCTCGGACCACAGATCTTGATAGATGTGTGAACCTCAACAACACAAGGGTGTTGCAACAAATGCTCAGGTACCTGAGTATGTCTCCGCAATGATGCTTGCACAATATCTATCTCTAGAAACGCTAAGGGAGCATACCATCACCAAAGGACCAGGCTGTGAAGCTAGCATAGGGTCCACACATGCCTCCATGCCAACTCTAGAGGGTGCTCCTATTGGGGTAAAGCCCCATGTCACCGGTTAGGCCAGATGCCCGCCCACTATACTTATTTATTATGTACATAATAGAATAAGGGGGCTCACATGTAGAGACTGAGTTTTAGCCCCTACAAATACAAGGTCTCCTCTTCTCCTCTCTTCTCCATTCCTGCACACACTCACACACGCTCTCGCTCGTGCACTTCAACTTGTATTAGAGCTCAGGGAATGGGAGCACCATTGGAGCTCAACGAGGAGGAAGACGAAGAAGCAGCAAAAACTACAACACGTTTTTGCAGGTCTGTTTTGGCCTACCAAAACGTCTCCATTCAATCCAATTCCATCTACTCTTGATCGGTTTTTCTGTCCTCTTCGACTTTGCAGAAGAAAATTTTCTCAAAATCTTCACCAATTTTGAGATACGTCACTCAGACTGCTTGCACGTCTAATGTACACAGGTGCAGATTTTTACACATCGGTTTTGACCTATAAAAACAACACATTTCAGGTCCATTTCCTCTCCTCTCAGCCGTTTTTGCGTGGTCTACAACTTTGTAGAAGGAAGTTATTGCAAATTCTGAGCGGTTTGAAAGATATGGGCTGACAGGCTGTAGGGTATTCAGAAAGTTGAAGATTATGTATGCCTATTGTGTGGATTTTCTACATTCGGAGAGCTCGGATTGAGCTTTCTCATTCTCTTGTTTTGCGCATTGATATTTTGTTCCCAGTGAAGAGAGTGTGGGTTGATATTTTCAACAAATTTATGCGCATACGTTGAGAACACTTCGTGGATGTATGCATTCTTGTGGAGTCTCAGGACTCGAGAGTGGCTTCATCACAGGTTATGTGCATTTACTTATGCGATTGAGCAGATTTCAGAAAGTGTGGTGCACAGATTTGCAGAGAGTTTTGCAAGCAATTTTGGCATGATTGTGAGCTGAATTTTCAGCTGATTTGGATGCTCATTTGCTACATATTTGGTACATGCTTGATGCTTGTTTATATTGCCATGTGGATGCACATGATGTGCGCTTTTTGGCGGATGGTATTCTTCACCTTGCAATGGCATATGTGAGCTGATTTTCAGCTGTTTTGAGCATCAATTTGTGTCATATTTTGGTTGGTTTGTGTCCAAGTTTATGCTAGTATATGCCTCGCTTATAGAGTGCATTTGATGCACTTTGTGTTTCGGATTACAGGATTCTTTTCCAAGTTTATGGAGTTGAGAGTTTGGGGCAGCTCATGTATGCTTGAGTGCGGATTTTGTGCATGATTTGCTCATGGTTTTGAGCATGTTTATGGCATGTATGGTTATTATGGTTAGAGAGCCAAATACTGCGGAAACTCTGCCGGATTTTTCTTGCGAGTTTATTTGCTTATGCGCATGGTTTGAAATCGTGTTTTGATTGCATTTGGCACTCAATGGTTGCTTTGCCATAGCATTTTGGCATCGCATTGTGAGAGTGTTTGCTCACCGGATTATGTCATTTGACATACATGTTGTAATCTCTTCAGGAGGGAGATTGTTGATGATAGTTTCATTGATTACCACATAATGCTCTTGGATTAGAGCCGGTGTTTTGGAATCATTTAAGAGGTTTTGCTCACTTGTTCGTTACATTGATCACCATATTTGTTGACACTTCTCTTAGACAGCTTATACCAGCTTATGTTGTATTTTGACAGTACTTGGTGTATGAGTTAGCCAGGCTTTGTCTATTGTCAGATGATCGATTTGTGCTTGGTCTTGTCATAGGTTATTGCCATGGATTTGGCATGTACATCATTGTCAAGATTTGTGCTTTTCCATACAAAGTTTGATGGTTCAAACTTTGAGCATTGGAAAGCAGGTATGCATGATGCATTGACTCAGTTGGGCCAAGTGTTGCCACTACAGGGCATGTATGCTAGGCCAGAGTCTATGACTGACGATGAGTGGGAGGACTTGGATGAGCTTGCACGTTCGACGATCATGTTACACCTTGGTGAGTTTGTCTATCGCATTGGTTTGGATGCACGTACAGCTAGAGAGTTAGGGCAAAGATTGTGAAATCCTTTTGGTGCAAATGAGTCTAGAGAGATGCCTATAGTCAAAGGACGATCTTGTAGACATAGAGATGTTGTGTGTTGGCTTTGTGGTCATACAGGGCATGTACGTAGGCGTTGTTTTCGGCGGATGAGACAACGCAGGAGACAACACAGGAGGGATGCTATTACTTTGGATGGTGTGGGGGTAGATGAAGTGTATGTGGCTACGCATGACGGAGATGTCGCCTTTGCTTCCATGTTTACCCCTGACTTTCTTATGTCGGTTTTTGATGAAACATTACCTTCGCATTGGATAGTAGATGTGAGTGCTAGATTTCATTTCATGCCGAGTCGTGAGTGGTTTAGCACATATGCTAGTGGTATGCTTGGACATGTGTATCTAGCTGATGGTTCAGTGCATGACATAGTTGGTGCAGGAGATGTCAGACTATTGTTGTCGAGTGGTGCATCATACATATTATGAGATGTATGCCATGTGCCAGGTTTGACACAGAGCTTGATCTCTATGAGACAGTGGGATGCCAGGTAGTGCTGGATGAGCACAGTTTCACATTGCATCGTGGACATCTAGTCATAGTGAGAGGTGCTAGTGTTGGCACAATTCATGGGATGCGAGTACGTCATGTAAGAGACGACACAGTCTTCGTGAGTACGCAGCCATGGAGAGAGATCATGCATGTCTCCTTTGCAAATAGGTTGCATAATGCTCCAGTTTGTGAGCATGTTGAGCCAGTTGTGAAGATAGTTGTGCAGCAAGGCATGTCATTCCTGGATACAATGACGGATATGGATGTCTTGAGTGTTGAGGATTTAGCCGTGATTCAATCATTCATGGATATGCTTAGGCCAGAGTTTGATGTGTGTGAGTTAGAGCTAGGCATTGCTCTTACCACATAGGGTTCAGAACAGACAGATGCTCTTGGTGCGCATGTGATATGTGATGGACACAAGGATGGATTCCAGGGATTGGAGTTCGTGTGTCAGGGTGATTTCCATGAGCGGAGGTCTGAGCCGGATTTGATTGAGATGGTCAAATTTGTAGAGATTGCGAGGATTGTATCAGCATTTGGGAGTCTCATGTATGAGATATTGATCTCAGGACCCGAGATTGAATTGCAGTAGGTGCATTTGCAATGGGATCAGTTAGTCATGCAGTGACTAACGTTGACCTTGACAGGTTTTGTACGGTTTTCTTTTCTCTCTCACGACCACATTGGCCTTTACGTGGGAGGTTGTTGTGGTAAAGCCCCATGTGGTCGGTTAGGCCAGATGCTCGCCCACTATACTTATTCATTATGTACATAATAGAATAAGGGGGCTCACATGTAGAGAGTGACATTTAGCCCCCGCAAACACAAGGTCTCCTCTTCTCCTCTCTTCTCCATTGCTGCACACACTCACCCACGCTCTCGCTCGCGCACTTGAGCTCCAAGAGAGAGCAAGGGAGGTTCACTCAAGAAATGAGACAACTGCACTGCATTGATGGACTACTGAAATGCTCTAAAGCTGATGATACCATACGAGACTCACCAAAGGCACCCACTGTGGGGGGTGTGAGCTTGCCAATGGGTGACACCTCTCCTAGCAGGACTGTACATGCTGAGCAAGATGGTACAGGGATCGAGGAAGGGTAAGAAGGAAAAGAACTAGGAAATATAGGGAGAGAAGAAGGGTCATGCTCATACAATATTACATGCATGTGAACACCCCCAAAATCCTTGATTGTAAGGCCTCTAGTGGAAACTTGCGGCACATCCGCACGTAATCTTGCTCTAGAGTTTTGCTTGAATTCTGGTGCTTTTTGTCGATTTTCTTTCGCATGAGCAGTTGCCTCCGCATCTTGAACTTTGTGGACAATGTCTTTGTGTTGTCTATCTTGCTTTTGAGACCTTCGTGACTGTGAACCCGTGCTTAGTTAAGAAAATGAGTGCTATAATAGTTAGTGATTGAATCAAAGGGGCATAAAGGTTCCAAAACTCACTCACTAGTTAGATTACTTATGTTAAGTGATTTTTTTTTTGGGAAATAAAACCATAATGCTTAAGTTCTCATTTTTTTAAAAATCATAACATTATAAAATAATAAATTAAATAATTAATAATTAATTTACTTTGAATGGCACTTTAATAATTATGTTATATTGTCTATATATTTTAATCATTTGTAAAAATTTATTAAAGTTAGAAATAAGTGAGGTGTCTCTTGAGGTGATGTCAATGGTTGATGACATGGACTGCAAAGGTTGCAAGATGATGTGGCTGTCGGGATCCTCCTCAACTGCCATGTCATTGTGGGACATGACAAAATGGTGACATGGAATGTGTAGTGGCAAAAAGGTGGATGGTGAGTTGGAGAGTTGGTGATGTGGCATGCTTAGTAGATTGTGAGGTGGCAAGCCATGGAAGAACCACGAACAAGTGGCATGTAAGGGGGTGCATGACATGGTATCTAATGTGAGGTGGCATGCAAGGTGGTAGTTGAGGGTGGTGGATGAGGTGGCATTTAGGGGGACATGGCATGCCAAGTACAAGGTCAAACTTTTGACTATGGTGGTGTAGAAGGTGACATGAGGTGATGACATGGACTTTTAGTGATGTGGCAACCTCCTATATGAGGTGGAATAGACAAGTAGGATTGGGAGAGAGAGATTAAACCATGGTATATGGCCAAGTGTCAAAATTGCTAGGCTTCACACTTACCAAACCTAAGGAGTCACACCTTATGTGAATTGTGCAAGTAAAAGAAATTAAAACATTGGAAAAGTACCTTCCTCTAACTCAAATTGACTCAAACGTTTTCCATGAGTACTTTATGTGAAAGTCATAAGATACATGAAAATCAAATTTACTGGCTATACATTATTATTTATTTTTTAAAAAAAATTCCGTCAAGATCCTTTAAGTAGTCTTTGTTATTTTTCTGAGCTAGATCTTTAAAAAATGAACTATTAAAGATTATGCCTCCTGTATTCAGATTTGATGATAGCCAGATTGAAGATCGATCTTGGTGAACACTTTTGCTCCATGTAGTCTGTTTAGCATCTCCTCAATACGAGGAATTGGATATTTATTCATGATGGTAACCTGATTTAAGCCCGTATAATCTATGAAAAGTCAAAGAGATCCATCCTTTTTCTTTTGGAAAAGAATAAGTGCACCCCATGGAGACGTATTAGGTCAAATAAACCCTTGTTCAATCAGCCACTTGAGCTGCTCCTTGAGCTCTATAGACTCTAGAAGTGACATCTTTTACAAAGCCCTTGAGATTGATTCACTACTTGGGAAAATTTTTGGTTTCATGGTCTACCTCCCTAGGTGGCGGTAGTTCAGAAAGTTTTGCGGAAAAAACATATGAAATTCTTCTAGCCACATTGATTCAGAGTTGAAAGAAGCTTTTTCTACTTTGTTTAGTTTGACTACTAAAATTTATTGTCCCTTGGGTAACCCTTTCAAAAGAGGATTAGCTTTGACCAAATAAGATTTTGGTCGTCCATTATGGCCTTGAATAGTGACTTCCTGACCTTGGTTGTCCACAAAGGAAACACTTCCTTGGGCACACTGGATATTGGCATTGTGACTAGATAACCAATCCATTCCAAGAATTCCGTTGTAGATTCCTACGGGTAAGGTTTTAAAAGTAGCAGAGTAGAGTATTATCCAAAATTGAAATCTACTTTTCCCACAGTGTACTAAGATAACACCTCCTTTCCATTGGCTAGTTCAACTCTCATCTTTCTTGCAGGGTGTAGATTAAGTCCTAACCTCCTTAAACATTTAGGTGACAAGAAAGAATGAGTATTGCCACCATCAATCAGAAGCTCAACTTTTTCACCTTGGTGATTTGCAGGTGTTTGAATGACAGCATATTGCTGCCTTGCTTCTGGGTTACCAATTGTAGCATGTAGAGTCGCTCTCTCCTCTTGTTCTTCTCCCAATGTTGGTTCTCCTATGATAGCATTGACTCTGGCAGCCATTCCGTGCCCTCAACCTCGTCCTCCATTTATTCCTTCACAAGTTATTATTTGACCTCGCCCTCTGGCTTGATTAGGTATATTTGTTGCAGAGATTCACGGACATACATTCCTAAAATGTCTTGGCTCGTTGCATTCAAAGCATCTAAGATCTCAATTTTGAGCTCTAGTTGCTGAAGCTGCAACTACCGGATGAATTTGGTGAATTGGGTGAACTCATCTTTGGTTCCACATCATAGGTCGTCCTCTCCTTGTAGCATTACTTATATTTTCATTTCATCCCCTTTGATAGTTTGACATCTCTTTAGCTAAGGGTTTAGCTCTTAAAAGAGCATCTTGTAAATTTATAGGCCTCATGGCTTTTAGACGAGTATTTAAGGGAGCATTTAGCCCTTGGTAGAAATGGGCTACTTGTTGATCTGCGGTCATTGGTGGAGCATAGCGTGTAAGAGTTACAAATTTGGAGTAGTATTCTTCCATTGTAAGATAAAACTGATGTAAGTTGAAGAATTCATTCATCTTAAGGGATTCGTGTGCAGGTGGAGGATAACATCCTTTGACATCATAGTTAATGGCTTTCCAAGTTAATTTGAGTGTTTTGAGCTACTTGGTTATCTTTGCAGTGTTGTTTCCACCAGAACTTGGCATCTCCCGTGAGACGAAACATAGCCAACATTGCTTGGTTATCGGGAGTAGTACTAGCAGCAATAAAATAATCCTCCATCTCTTCAAGCCACACTTCTGCATTGCGCTCAACTTGAGTTCCGTCCCCCTTGGAAGAGGGAAGTTTAGCTTGCTTGAGAAGTAGCTTTTTCTCTTGAAGAGATGTGTACACCACCCATCAAAGTTTCTTGAGGTTCATAGCCATGCACCATATCTTGTTAGCATCAATGGCATAGATTCCTCTAGATGGACTCCAATTGATGTCCCATCCTCTATGCACCCTTGAGATAGGTGGTGCAAATAACTCATCCAAAATCTTCATCACCAATTTTTAAAACTGATAATTTAGTGATTGGCATGCATTATTGAACATGATGGTGAACACTTGGAATTCCTGGTAGGCCGAATGAACATTATACCAGTAAATTTCAATCCTCAATACCATATAAACATTCAAAATAGTTTTTCAGGGTTTTCTATTATTTCAAACATTCTCATCCCTCAACATCTAGACATCAATCTAAAAATCTCTCTAAGATATAGCCTAGGCTCTGATACCAGTGTGAGGTCCCTACCCCCTTTTTAAGGAGCGGAGTACTTTGATAGTTCTCCAATTGTGAGAAAGAAAAACCAACAGACATTGCCTTAGCTACCAGATAGCCACGGGCATGAACCCGTTAGTGAAGGATTGGTCCTATCTCGCTATGGTGGAGCGTGACCGCCATAACCCGATCCAAATACTATCTATAATCAGTTATACCTAAGAGTATAAACCTTAGAGTGACCAACCTATGTGCTTTTTTTCCTATGCTTCAAAAGCACAGAAGCCAAGGTTCATCTCTTTTAAGATTTACGACTTTAAGAAAAAAAACTTCTAGCGTTGGAATGTTACCCGACTCATTGGATCCACCCATCCATAGAGTGATATCATCATGGTTTCATTCTCCCACTTTCCATACCACACTTACCTTATTTTGTTCCCTAATTACTACCACACTGTTTAAACATACACATACCCTTTCTAAAACTAATTGAATGATTAATTAAAACGTACCTTACTAATCCACTAGAGTTTTTGCTCTCTTAGATGTTTGTGGACGCTTGCTCTCTAAGAGAAGTGGTAGCACTTCGTGAGAATTATAGATGCAATCTCTATATCCAACGTGTGAGTTTAAGTTAAACTTTGCAGTCATGTCAGAATTTTGTAGCATCAATTTTAAATCTAGATTTTTTCAGCCTATGGTTCATAATTTGAACTCGAATATCTTAAATAATGAGTGATGGTTGAAAAATTCATATGCGTAATAGAACTTGTGCGAAATTCGAAAGTAGAGACCTTACAAGTTACTTGTCATGTGAATAATTGATGTGCAAAAGGGCAAGTTAAACAAAAAATCCATATAAAGATATAGACAAGTGTTTATCAAGGCCACAATGTTGTGATAGGGCATGACAGGCTAGACCAGAGTACTTCTTGCACACTAAAATTTCCATTTTGGTGAAAATTTGAAGATAAGAACTTTCCATAGTGTTAAATACTATGTATTTTGGGTGGCCACCAAATCTTGCTACTAACAATTATGTTGTCGGGGGATAATTGTGTGAAAGGTGAGCCGGGAAGGCACCGGGCCCCTGGCTGTGAGAGGTGTGGGAAACAAGGTGCAGCAGATGCAATTACCGACAACAATATTCAAAACAAGCAGTCCGTCTAGTTTCCAATTAATCGACAGAATCCATGTTTAATCAATCGCTAATGAAGCTTAAATGCTCTTTACAAGAAGAAACCTGGCTTAATCCAGGTGCTACTCAAGAATTTAACAAGACCTGATTTGTCCCGCCTTATGCTTCTTTCCGTTAAGGCACAAGAGTTGGCCGTTTGTTTTGGCTTCTGCTTTCCGATTCAACTGGCCAATGATGGCTTAGAAGCTTGGCTTATGGCTTCGAGAGAGTAGGTTTAATTCCGCTCTTGATAGCTTAAGAGCTTTGGCTTATGAAGGTAGAGTTTATTCGGGGAAGATTAGGATCAAGCTTATGAGAAGGAGCGTTTCCAAGCTTAAGCTTATGATGAGGAGATTAGGATAATTAAGCGAGCTTAAGATTTTCAAAGAAGGAGATTAAGAGCTCCGGGATTACGAGAGGCTTCAGATTACCTGTTAAGATGAGCTTGAGACTTTGAAGGCATGAGGCCGAGCTTCCAAGCTTCCCTATGATGAGGAGAAGGCCCCAGAGCTTGAGCTTAAGGAGCTTACCGGCTAATGAGGAGCTTGAACTTCGAGCTTAATGAGCTTGAGAGCCCCATGGCATGAGGAGGAGCTTCAGAGCATAAAAAGCTTATGAGGCCGAGAGAGCTCACGATGATGCTTTCTATCGCTTGCATGGCCAATAAAAATCTTTCTATTCCCGGCATCCCATTAGCGATATCGCTAATGGGATGGGGATCTTGATGACATGGCAACGGAATTTCAAGCAACACCAAATCCGGCGCGTCTGGTACCAAAACTGCGTGCGAGCTCATCCCCATCACTTTTCGACTCTGTGGCGGCTTCGTTCGAGCAGCGTAGCACGCACTGCAAGCTTCCCTTTCCTCCTCACTGTCTGCCGCTTCTGCTATGCGCCATGCTCTTTCCTTTTTGTTTTCTCCCCCTCTTCACACTTAAGCCCCTTTAAAAATGGGTGTCCACATTTAAGTTGCATGGGTGGCCTCTCCATAGTGGGCATACATGCCGGCCATGGCCCTTGCAAGGGTGCCACATTTGGTATACATGTCGGCAATCATTACCCTCCATGAGATGACATTTCAACAATGAGCTCATTGAGAGCTTTTCGTGTTTTCGTAGCGGCACTACATTAAGCCTATACACTGCACAAGCAATACCAAGCACTCGACAACCTTGGTACACCCAGTTGGCATACATACCGGCTAAAGCATCACCAACCACAACATCTTTCTTCAGCAGTCCTTGACTAACAATATCATCATGAATTTTTATTGTCCATACCGACATCTCGAATAATGCCAAAATAATCCAGCTCAGCATTGCCGACAACTAACACCGGACTCTCCCTGCCAAGCCGTAGACTTCTCAAACTGCATAGAACGCATACAAACCCTGTTGATGTTGTAAAATTCCCAGATGGCACACCGACTGAGCGAACTGGATTGGTACGGAACCGGCCCCCTGTGAATCTTTATCGACCAATATCTTGGCGACCGGGACTCTGATCACTGATCTGAAAAGACCGATGCGCTCCACAAAGTGAGCACTTCAAGCCCATGCATTCAATTCAATTCTGTCAACCCAGCTGCAGTTGCCCAATCGGGTACAGATCTGCAATCGACTTAAACTTCAAACTGCCATAACTTCTTCACCGTAGCTCCAATCGACGAGCTGTAAAGATAGGCCGGTAGAGCACTTTAAGCACTACAGTTCTAGATCATAATATCCTATCTGCACTCACATCAAGCATAGACTTTTTTGGCATCATTAAGGTATCAGTTGGCCCTTTAAAGTCGCATCTGGCTTACATTAATCATTAAACTTGGCTTGTTATCAAGCCCTCATCACTGACCTTTAATCAAGTAGGCCTTCAATAAGCTTGATCTGCATCTTGTTGGCATATTTCTTAGCATGGGAGCGGAGCTGCACGACATCCACCCCCTCTGAACCTGCACAGCCTCCGGTCTGTGCAAACTGTACTTCAATCTGCATCTGCTATAGGTTTAGCTCCTTGCCATCATCAGACTCATGCAACTGGTAAGCATATGAAAAATAAACAAAGGCTTACACTGTCTATCATCAATGTTCTAGCTTAATCATTAGGTAGCTTCCATCAAAAATTTCTGAACCACATCTGTCGTATCTTCAAAGCATTCAATCATGGATAACTTGTTTAGTGAACCCCGCCAGACTCAAGTGCTCTAGTTACTTATGCACACGGCTTGACCATTAAGTTCTCTTAAGGGAACCCTATCAAGCTCAAGTATGTCTTACTCTGTTTGCACATGGAATGGCCGTCAAGTCATTTACCTCAAGTTCTGTTAGCAAAACCAACTCAAAAGATGTGAAGATACTTCATCAATTGTCCAAAGAAGTCAGCTGGAAGCCAACCATGTAATCTTATTGAATGCCTAACCAAAGATATTCGGGCTTAGCATAATCTAGAAAACAAAACCTTGTACCATGCAACCTGCTACATCAGATAGCTGGTACTCTTCAAATCTGCAACTGGCACTTTAGTAGCCCCCGGGATCAAATGGGAACCCATCATGTGCCCAACTGTGAGCATTCCTTTAAAAAAATTTGCACCGTCCTCCAGGATCATAGGGAACATACAAGAATCTCCAATCATTACAGCATAAACATAAATTAACCCACAAATATTCATACAAACCGCCTGGATGATATGGCATAGAAGTCAATTGCCCAGGACCATGCATATATTTGTCACCTCCTGGGTCAAAAGCTAGCTCAAAATCCCCTACATCATAGGGTAACATCAGATTCCATATAGCATCAGGTAGCATCAGATACTGCCATATCCCCTGTGCAATTGTCTCATCCAATTGTTGATCATCAATCACAAGTAAAATCGTTGGCAGTGCACGTTAACTCACACTAGTATTGAAATCTTGATCATGCATATCTGAATACATCAAGTTTCTGACAAAAACCTCTTCATTAGGCTCAAAAGATGCATCAAAAAACAACTCCCTATCTTGTACAGGCTCAAAATCAAGTAGAGCATCATCTAACAACCGCATAAGGTCATCGTCTATTGCATCTGAACAAACTTGCTCATGCATGAATCTAGATTGATCGGCATCCTTAGCATCTGTGTTTGAGAACCCTTCTAAAGCTTCATCCAGTAAGCACATAAGATCTAGGTCCACCGCTTGAGAAGGTTCCTTCATCTCGCACATCTCAGGCTGTTGCAGTAAACCAAGATTTTCACATATGACATGCATACTAAACGTATCTGCTATAACTTTCTCTTCAAGTCTTGCACCCTCATCGAGATATCTTTGCACTTCTGTAGCACAAAGTTCAGCATGCCCATTGAAAATTTCATCTACTGCCCTGTCTATATCATCGACACAATGAAACCAATCATATTCATCAACAAGAGATTGCACTTCACTATGCACCCCCTCTGAATCAGCATCATCAAGGTCATGATCATTCTGCCATAGTGCGAGCGCTGTGTCACAAATTCTTGATAGAGAGGAAGTTTGCTCTCTCTCTAAATCACCATCATCAAATTTAGGACCAGTCTGCCAGATGTGTATCTCTAGGTCACAGAAACTTATCAAAGGAGTCTGCACCCCCTCTGATTCAGCATCATCACATTTGAGTTCAATTTTCCACTTTGGTAGCTCAGCTTCACAACAGCTTTCCAATAAAGGAGTCTGTACCCCCTCTGAATCAACATTTTGCAGATCTTCAAGCACATACTCTTGCTTAGCCAAGTCCTCAAAATCTGGTACATCCAAATTTGGTAAATCTGGTATACCAAAAACCATGGTCCTGCTGCTCTCACAACAGCCCTGCTTTGACCTCTGACATCTGCATCATTAATCAACTCTTTGGCAAAACCTGTACCCACCTCTATGATAGAATTTGTACCAGAAAAACTTTGCTCTGATTCTGAGTCAGTGGAAAACGTATCAGTTGTAACCGAATCTTCATGCATGTCTACTTGAATATGGCTGCACTCATTCACCTGTACGATTTTCTCTTGAGCTTTAGCCACTTCATTGTTTTGATTTCCTGATCTCTTTTCCTCCTATACTACATGTATATGTTTTAGGAAAAAATCACCTTCTGTATCTTGAAGCTGTAAAGACTCACCCTCAAAGGCTTCTACTTCATGTACGGCATCTGCAAGACCCAACTTTGCATACACAGCTTTGACTATGTCTTCATCATTAGCTTGTAAGAAGGTAGCATCCTGCACAATAAACTCATCAATCACAGCTTCTAATTGTGATCGTACTTGTCCTCGGATATCTACGTAGTCCGATAGACTTGTACTCTGTTCCTGATAGCTTTCATACTGCTCATAACTTACTTGCACAATAGCTTCTTTGAAATACTCCCAGTTTCTGCTGCAGGCTCTGGTAACCTCTTGAATCTGCTCCTTCACATCTGAACTCACTAACTGCTCAAAATATTTTACCATCAACTCTTTTGGTATCCTTCTTACCTTGGTCTCTAGCTCATAGCACTCTAGGTAGCCCTCTGGATCGTATCCATCAAAGAGTCGTCTCTCGTCGTATACTGCATCCAAAGCTTCATCGATTTGATTTTTCTTCTTTACGGTCTCCACTTCAAGCAGAGATCCTTGAGCCAATTGAAGCATCTTTGAAAAATTTGGAACTGATGACTTATCATCAAAATCGTTTGCACTTAATTCTGCAATCAACTTCATCATCTGCTCTAAGTTCTCCATCTTTACCTCCCACCCTAGCTCGTTTCGCGTCGGGTTCACCAAGAATGTCGGGGGATAATTGTGCGAAAGGTGAGCTGGGAAGGCACCGGGCACCTAGCTGTGAGAGGTGCGGGAAACAAGGTGCAGCAAATGCAATTACCGACAACAATATTCAAAACAAGAAGTCCGTCTAGTTTCAAGTTAATCGACAGAATCCATGTTTAATCAATCGCTAATGAAGCTTAAATGCTCTTTACAAGAAGAAACCTGGCTTAATCCAGGTGCTACTCAAGAATTTAACAAGACTTGATTTGTCCCGCCTTCTGCTTCTTTCCGTTAAGGCACAGAAGTTTCCTTCCAATGGCCGTTCGTTTTGGCTTCTGCTTTCTGATTCAACTGGCCAATGATGGCTTAGAAGCTTGGCTTATGGCTTCGAGAGAGTAGGTTTATTTCCGCTCTTGATAGCTTAAGAGCTTTGGCTTATGAAGGTTAACAGAGGTTAAGGATATAGAGTTTATTCGGGGAAGATTAGGATCAAGCTTATGAGAAGGAGCGCTTCCAAGCTTAAGCTTATGATGAGGAGATTAGGATAATTAAGCGAGCTTAAGATTTCCGAAGAAGGAGATTAAGAGCTCCGGGATTACGAGAGGCTTCAGATTACCTGTTAAGATGAGCTTGAGACTTTGAAGGCATGAGGCCAAGCTTCCGAGCTTCCCTATGATGAGGAGAAGGCCCCAGAGCTTGAGCTTAAGGAGCTTACCGGCTTATGAGGAGCTTGAACTTCGAGCTTAATGAGCTTGAGAGCTCCCTGGCATCCGGAGGAGCTTCCATTAGGGCCAAAAACGACTCAAAAAGGGTTGTTTGTTAATCTAAGGTGGTCCTATTTTGACGGAGAACCGCTAAATGTCTTGATCACAAGGCTGAAACTGCTATATTTAGGTGCTTTCGGCGAGAGAGCTCATTAAATTTGCGGCTCAAAGCAATGAAGTCTCGTCTTTTATTCTATTTTATATTTCACAAAAGCATTGTCAAAAGATACGAAATCTATGTCAGAAGGGTCTCAAAACAAGAGCATTAATGACAAATCACCTACTTTTTTCAAACGTATACCTTTCTCGCTCTCTAGTTTGTGAGAGGTTTTAAGTCTTTCCGTCTATAATTTCTTTCTTCTCTAATCTTTGAGTTTCCATGGCGTCTTTTGCACGTCGCCCTTCACATAACATAACTTCTTGTGACTTTCATAACGTTAGAGAGGATGGTCTTTGGAAGTCCATATCTTTTCGTGTGAATGATTGGGTAACAATGCTTCCTTCATGCAAAGGTGTACATAGAGTGAAGAGAACTAAACGCGATAAAGTAAAAAACCATTGGAAAGGTCGTGTTTTTGCTTTCAAAGTGACCGACAATGGCTGGATAGCTAAGGTTCAACATGTGTACATGGCCAAGGATATGGTGTTAGACTGGGAAGAACATCCCACACTGCATTCTTACTGTAAGTACAAAAAAAACTATTTGATACAGTGATTTTTTTTCATTATCCTATTGTTTTTCTCATTTTTTGATTCCATTCCAGATATATTTCCTTCAATAGCTGTGGAATGGCAGCCTGTGGAGAGTCTAAGTGGGACGTTCAAAGCAATGCATAAAGGGATTGCAGATGCTATGTATGCTGACAAGCCACCTTCCTTTTACAAAAAAATGGATTTGTTTGTCTATTTTGCAGAATACAAAGTTTCATCACGAGAAGGTGCATATGGAGAACTACATCAGTTACCCGTTCCCACCATAAGTTCACTTGAATGGGAAGCTCATGATGCATGTACTATATCAAGCTTCAAATCCAAGATCAAAGAAGACATCCTTAAAGCTATGTCTCCGGGCAGGATATCAAGAAGGATTAAAGTTCAATGGTTCTTGCCTATACATGTCTTTGTGGCATGTTTCAAAACAATGGATTTGCAGAGGACAAAGACGATGTGTCTTAATAGAAGAATTTCTATGACTGAACTGGATAATGTTCTTGGAGACGGATGGAGCACCAAAGAAACTTTCCATATTGGTGACAATATTAGTTGTAGAGTAAGCCCAAATTCTATGTCTATCTCATATCAACTATGGCGTCAATCATTAGTTCTGGGCTACGACTATAGGAGATGGAGAAGCAAATTAGGTAGCTGGGTTCCTCTCGACTCTGAGGAAAATTGTCCAGAGTTTGAACTAAAGGTCACAGTCCATCTACACACCGAGTATAGAAGCCTGACAATAACAACAAATTGGAGACTAAATGATGTTAGAGAATCTGTTGAGTTTCTTGATGAAACATCTCCCGAGTATAGATTCAAAGTGGATGAAATTGGGTGAGCACAAGGATGGAGAATTCAACCTCTTGCATCACATGCCTTCCCCCAAAAAGAGTTGTATTTGAGCCACTTGCAAGGACTTGAAAAAACAAGTTCAATATTGTAATCATTTTGCAAATATATTTATCTTTTCTCTACTTATGTTGTTTTAAACTTACATGACATCATGATACACATTTAAGAATCGACATTTGGTATTAAGTATTTGAAGTACAAAATTATGAATCACCAAAGGGTATATATATATATGTTCATATGGACAAAATGAACAAAAGTGTACATAGCTTTTGCGGACTATTCAATCATGAAATTCCACTTTTCTTTTTGCCTGAGAGGATTCTGCATCCTCAGAGACCCTTTTCCTTTTGTGTTCAGAAGGGGGTGAAATTTCAGGAGTGGGTGGTGGTGGTGACTTGGCAGGGGTTGGTGCTTTGGGCTCCTTAGGACTGGTTGGCTTGGGTGATTTGGCAGCTTTCTTTGACAACATGAATGGTAGCTTGAAAGGTGAGCTAGGTGCCTCCCCCTTATTGTTCTTAAGTGTACGACGCTTTTGAACCTTGAATTTCAATGGTGAGTGGATTGGATGGCCCTTTGCATCTGCTTTTTTTTTTGGCAGGGCTCTTAGTGGGACTCTTTCCCTTGGCAGTCTTCTTAGTGGGACTCTTCCCCTTGGCAGGGATCTTCTTTTTGGTAGGACTCTTCCCCTTGGTAGGGATCTTCTTCTTTGTGGGACTCTTCCCCTTGGCAAGACTCTTCTTGTGATCCTTTTTCTTTGTATGGATCTTCTTTGCAGGACTTTTCTTCTTTTGATCCATTTTCTTTGCATCCAAATCTTTGGTGGTTCTGCCTTTCTTTGGTGGCAAAGGAGAATCTAGATCATTTGGATTTATTGATCTTTCCAAAACCATAGAAACAACCTTCTCTCTCACCCACGTGACCCAAGACTCTGGATAGTCATGCACCTGAAAAAAATAGAAAAAGGAACTAAAGGACATGACATACATACATAAAACATCAAAATAAATACATGAACCACACTTACAGTGAGTGTAGTCATCCGGCACCTTGACTCAAGATATCTCCATGCATTTGCAAGCACCCTCAATCCATAAGATGTTGAGTGTGTTTGTAAAGGAACTTTTTGATTGTAGTACTTCAAAGCTTCTATATTGTAATCCTTATTTGTGGTACTCAGGTGACCAACAATAAGTTTGGAAGCACTGCAAGAAGACATTGAATCAAAAAGCTACTAATAGAAAACAATGGGCCATCATCAAGCATAGATTATGCTTCATACTTACAGTTTACTTTTCCCATGGATACTTGACAATGAATTCATAAATATAATATCTTTCTCCAAAAGATTGAAGATAATAAGACTCCAATGTCCTCTACAAAATAAAAAACAATTAGCTAAGAATACCACAAAATGTTAAAAATAACATGTAAGGAGTTAAGAATTACCCTTCAACATAGGGGAATAATATGTAATTGCAGGTCAGCATGTTAAAATCATCAAAAAAACTTGAAAGGGTTCCTTGCTTGTTGAAAAGGCACTGTGTCACTAGAGGGTCAAGTATGGAAATTTGCATAGCTAGAGCCTCTGGAAGATCCCTCATAAGACACCTGGAAAAGGAAACACAAGCCCCAATGAGCCCCTTGTGCCTGTCTGCCTTGCACATGTACTAATAATTAGCAAACCAACATATACCTGAGACAGATATAGAGCACAGTGTCACCAAGCTCAATGTTGGGATTTACAAGCACACTTGTGTCTTGAGGGAATATGTCCAAATATGCCTCAGTATCTCCGAACAAGGAGACATCCACCACCATTTGGCCCGTGACTTTTTCATAAAGAAGAGAGTTGGATGCTCTTAAAATTTCAGCTTGCTCTTTAAGGATAGCATCCTCGGATATCATGTCTTGCTCCCTCTCAACTTCCTTTCCTGCTTTAATATCCTGGGACTTTCTTGTCTCGTACTCATGTGTAACATCCTCAATGACAACCCCAGAATCTTTCTGCTGCCTAGAAGGAGGGATGTTTAAAATTTGGAAGGCTCTAAGATCCTCACTAGGAATCAGCTCAAGAGCCTTATCAAACTTGTACCTAAGACTTGACACAAGCACAAAATCTTTGCTCATAAGTGTGACCCTCTGAGCAAATGCAGCTGCAATGTAGCTATCATTCATAAAGTCTATGAGATAATCCTCAGCAGCTTCCTGAAGGCACATCACAGCTTGAGATTGCCACCTTACTGAGACAAAAGTTTTGATATTCATCATGCTAACAAGTCTATCAGATATCTCCTTGACAACTCTCATGAAAGAGAGCTTTGGAATCAGTAGACAAGTAAACTTTTGTGCTTTTCTTATTTCTCTTAGGGACTTCACCTGATAATTCAATCTTTTTCTGGCATTGGGCCTCTGACGATGTAGTGGAGGGGGTGCTTTCTCTGCATCTTTCTTAGCATCACCTATTTCTGGATCAGTTAGGGCTTGGTAGACCTTTCTTGCAGTTTGCTTAGTCCTCGCCATTTTGGTAAAAGAACACACCACACGACAGACGCGTAAGCCCCAACCTTCAAGATGTTTCTATCGCGCCGTGTGTGAGGAGAAGGGTGACAACACGACGCGATAGAAGGGTGACCCAAGCTCTCGAATAGGTCCGTATCGCGTCGTATGTGATCACCGGAACCTCCAAAAAAAATCTCACAAAACGCCCTGTACGATGCGATAGAGGGCGCAACCACACCTTAGAACATCACCGTATCGCGTCGTATGCGAGGTGTGAAATCTTTACGTAAGCCGAGCAGAAACCCCCGCACGACGTGATGTGAGCCTCACCTGACCGTTGCAACATACGCCTATCGCGTCGTATGGGATGCCATGAGTATTCCAGAAAATAAGAGTTTCACAATGCGATAGAAGGCACACAAACACCTTAGGACATGGTATAGAGCGTCGTATGCGAGTTGTGTAAACTTTTAATTAGCCGATCAGCAACCCCCGTATGACGCGATGAGAGGCTCACCGAGACTTTGCAACTTGCGCCTATCGCGTCGTAAGGGATGCTAAGAGTATGGGAAGTGGTAGAAGGTGCACCAACATGCCCAACACATCTGGTCGCGTCGTTTGAGAAGAAACTTGGATTGGCTTAGTGGACGGATGACTCGAAGTGCGGGTAGTTGAGAACGACACGACGCAATGTCGAGTATGGGAGAAAGCACAAAATGAGCACGTGACAAGGCTTTATATTCATAAGACCGTCCGTACGACGACCGTTGTGTGCAAGCCACGTGGCATGTGTGCATGGTTGACATGTGTCACTAACGGTCATATTTCGGATGTTATATAAAGCTTGGTCTCGAATTTTAAGAATGTTGCACGTTCACTTGTCGCATACAACGCGAGATATTATCCATTTTTGTGTAATCCTTTCGTCCCACACGATCTCATCCTTTGCAATTGCACATCGGTGGTCCCTCCCCTATCACGTCTTTCGGCCCCCTATCGCTTCTTTTTTGCTTTGTTGTGGCTTTGTCTCGTACGACGCACAGGGAAGCAGTTCCAAAGGCTGGGTCCAGCGCCTATCGCGTGGTTCAGGGTTGTTTTACGTTTTGGTGTGGCTTTGTCCCGCACGACATGCAGGGAGGCACTTCCAAAGCTTGGGTCCAGCGCGTATCGCGTGGTCCGGGGTTGTTTGTTTTGATGTGGTTTTGTCCCGCACAACGCGTAGGGAGCAAGCTCCAAAGCTTGGGTCCAGTGCGTATCGCGTGGTTCGGCGTATTTCCGTACCTTGTACCTAGCTTCACCTGTCGACTTTTCCTCTACCATGATTGAAGGCCGGGAGGAGATTTTGGAGGAGAGTCCAAGTGAGAAACTATTGGTGGCTGTGATGGATGGTGGTGACATGGAGGTGTACACCAAAGCATATGAAATATTCAACCCTGTGTTTGATCTTGTAGCTTTGTTAAGCCGTTTGAAAGACTTCTTGGCAGAAGAATTCAAAGAGTTTGAAGAAGCAGTTGAAGGCAAGTGTTTGGTTTTAGATGGGAAGGCTTATTGTCATCTAACCGAATATACTACAAACTCAATTGAGAAGAGAAAAGTAACAAGGAGGTTTGGAGGATTTTCTAAGAAGACTTCCTTTGTTTGTCCACCTACCATTTCTTGTCAATTACATTTAAAACCTTGTAACCTTGTTCCAAAAGAAGTTGCGTTTCTTTTCTTTTTGTTCCTTAAAGTTGACATGCAAGGCAAAGCTGATGAAGTGAAAGATACAGATGAGGCAACAAATAAAAATGTTTCCACAGTTTTTGCAGCTTGAGAAAAGTGAAATTCTAGAAGAGGAGGAAGTTGATGTTGCAGCTGAGGAGCGGGAGAGTGCAAATTTTGATGCTGCTCAATTTAGAGCTAGTATTGTCATTGATGAGCCAACAGATGAGGTAGAGGTATCTGAAGCTTCCCTTACTATTCCAAACCTTCCCTACTTCTTTATCAATGGGAAAGAGTATATTCCTCTCCATCATATCCAGTGTTTGCTTAATATGAGGGAGGACTACTTTATTGCAACCATTTCTGAAGCTTCTGAGGTGGCCAAAGATTTTATTGACACAGAAGAAGAGTCAAAAGAGGAGTTTTGGCACTTGATATTCATACATCCAATAAAGATTTTTTGCCTGCTCCTGATGCACTTGGTCTATGCATGAGAAGAGTGGAAGAGGAAAAACCTTCCCTCAAAGATGAGGATTTTGAGAAGAGGCTTGTTGAGCTTGGCATCCAATCTTTTGGCAGAGACTTTAAGCTGAAAAAAATTGGAAAGGAAGTTGACATAAGAGAGATGACCGGATCATGCAATCTCCTTCAAGAAAAAGTCATTGCCGAAGATGAATTGCAAAAGGTGATCCCCCTACTGAAATCTTTCTTTTTTTTCAAGTTAGTTTTAATTACTCATTGTCTTGTTTTGCAGATTGAACTCCTTGACAAAGACAATTTTTTTGGGAGAGCTAAAGGCTCGAGAGGGAAAGCAATAGAGGGCTCTTCAAGAAGGGATGCCTCCTCTCTCATGTACTACATACCTACATTGGATAGTGCCACCTTTTGTGCTTTCCACATGCAGTATTCTGAAGATCCTGAGTTGCCAATGTTTGCACTGAAGATATTGTCATGGTTTTTAGGGTATACTCACCTTCAAATCAATGCAAACAAGATCATGCTACTTGAGAGAGCAGCAGCACTTCGAATGTTTGGATATGCTACAAGATTCAATGCCTCAAGAGCAGGATACTTTCTTTGCTACTCTAGCTATGCAACAGCAGCTGAGGAGAAAAATGTCAACCTTCTTGGGGGCTATAAAAGAAGAAAGTTTTTGAGATATAGGGGTGACATGCCTAGAGATATATAAAAAATCAAAAACTGATGTAAATTTGACAATTTTTTGCACCAAAATATCTTTTTTGAATTTGGATCTCTTTAGAAAGATTCAGTACAAAGTTTCAAAGTGAAGCATTAATCTCAGATCTGTGGTTGAGCAGCATGGTTGTTTGATCTCATTCGTTGTAATTGCCTCCTATAGAACCAATTAATTAATTCCTTTAGTGCATTGCTCCTTCTTTGTCCACCTCCCTTTCTCGTACATTTGAAAAAAGAAGTCCTCGCTTGATAGTGAGATTTTTCCATTCCTTGAGTATTCCATGTTGCAAGGGGTCCTTGTTTTGCAAAATATGGTCCATGCACGTACAGAATATGCTAAAAATTAAAAAAAAGTTAGTTGAACTCAATAGGATGCAAAGTAAAATACTATCCAGACTTTAGAAAGTAATTGAATACTCACCAAGTAATATGTGATGTCTTTTGCTCCCCAAGCATCTGTAATAGCAGTTATTAAAAGCTTTATTGTCTTTTTAAAGTCGTCTGCATAAGTAGTAGAGCTAACTTGTTGTCTCAAAACTTTCAAAAAATTGTCGAGCTTCTTCCACACTTCCATGCATTTGTTGGCTACATCTGGTCTACTTTTGACATTGGTTGTTATAACACAAAGATCCTTCCAGAAATTCCACATAGCATCAACTTGTTTGTTGTCATGGTTACTCAAAAATCTTCTAGCTTTTGCTCCACCCATTGAAACATCTTGCAAAACATCACCGGTTCCTTTTGAAAGAGTGGGATCTTTTTTTAGATGCACTTGACCACCATGAAAACCCATTTGAGAGAGCAAAGCCTCGCATTTTTCTATGCACTCGTCTGCAAGTTTAGTTGGCTTAATAGAATATGCATAGTCAAGATGGAGTCGAAGCAATTTGTCCAAGATTCTAATCTCTGCATGCATTGTGCATATATGTACATTTTTTAAATCTATTGTTAGAATTGGATCCCAAATCATAGAAGACGATGGGTAGTCGATGACGTTAACACTATTCCTTGATGGTGCTTTTCCAACCTCGTGTTCTACAAGCCATCCTTTTGTTCCAGTGCTTGCCATGCAATATAGACATGGATAGTTGGTATTGGCACCTCCACATACACCAAACATGCACTTTAATGCTTTTAGGTCGGCACTCAAGTGCCATTCTACAAAAAAGTCACCCATGCCATCTACACAGAGTTTTTCACATGCATTTTGGTCCTGTATAACAGAAGGGATATCGGTCTGCAAAAACAGCCATTTCAGTGTATCATGATTTTCTACTAGTATTTGAGCTTCTCCGATCCACCAAAGTTCCATTTCTGATTGAGTTTTGTGGTATGGGGAATCAAGCTTACCCTGGCTATAGTCCAATGCTCTATTCATAAGGGATATGGATACTCTTTCCATTTTTGACATTTTTGAATTTGGGCTTCATCCAATTTCAGAACAAATATAAGTTTCCTTCACAATCTACTTCTTGAATATTATAGTATCTCACCATAGCAGATTGAACATTTTTTATACTCATCCAAATGTTATTAAAAACATTATACTCAAAAGAAGTTTTTTTTTTATGTTTTTCATATGGCATCGTTCCTTCTATATGATAGTACTCTCCAAAATGTTCGGGTATTTCTTCGTTTAATAGAGTCCTAACTTTCCCAACATTATGAGGCCTAGGCAACCCAAAAGCT
Organism: Adiantum capillus-veneris; assembly: GCF_014529385.1. Classification (NCBI taxonomy): domain Eukaryota; kingdom Viridiplantae; phylum Streptophyta; class Polypodiopsida; order Polypodiales; family Pteridaceae; genus Adiantum; species Adiantum capillus-veneris. The sequence continues at coordinate 6,644,321 of NC_140958.1, forward strand.
TTAATATTGTAATACTTGAAAACCTGAAACTAGGTTTTAGAGATGGCCCTGTAACCCCTTCTACTCACCCCCACTGTGTCACAAACTTCTTGCATTTGAGAAGGTTGGACCAGTAAACCCATATCTTTCAGTAAACTTTGAAATACCAATTTTTTCTGAGTTTGATTTTCAGGAAGTTTCAAAAGTTTAAGAATATCACTTTTGTTCATTACCTCATTCAAAAATCTCACCCTTTCTTGACCATTGGACATACCAAATCCTAAAAGACTAGTCACATGTTCTCTAGTAATCTTTAATCTTTTTTTTCTTTGTCCAGAACCTTCTGTTAAGTTTACTACATCTCTCATTCGTTTTACTCGTGCTCTTAATCCTATTGGAGTTTCTTTTAAAGTCCGAAGTTGGTGATTTTCTTATTTTAGAGATGCTATTTGGTTTTCAAGTTCTAAAATTCTTGTTGCATTTGAAGACAAAACAGTTTTGAGATATTGAATGTAATGTGTATGATCAATGTGTAAATGAGATAACCTAGAACTATATCCTAGTAAGTCATCAACCCCATCACCAACAAATCTCATCAAATCATGAGGTGTGTGAAAAGATGGATACCTTCCAGTGCTAGGATCCGGTGGATACAAGCTCCCATCTGTCCATATATCAATGTTTCTTTCCCTTGTTGCAAAGTTGTTGTGCTTCATTTGCAGTTGTAACTGGTCTTTGATAGACACTCCGCGTAGTAGCATATTCCTGGCTTAGCTTAAGTTCAAGTGAAACTTGCGGTTATCACTAATGAAAGATGTATTAGTCATTGTAAGTAATGAAGGAGCAGAAAGTATAATGGAAATAACGTAGCAGCAGAACAAGGTGCACCAGAGAAGAAGAGATAAAGCTCGCGAAAGGTGAGAGAAAAAAGAGAGATTCAAAAGTGGAAACAACTATTTGCCGCCAAGTGAAGTAAATGAAAACAAATTTCGAGGTGAGCCACAAAGGAATGTAAAGAAAACGATATCTTTTTGAATATTTAGAGATATGTACCTAGATACGCTTTAGATTGCGTAGATATTCTTTAAATGACCAAAACAAACAAATTTGGAGCCGTTTTGACCACAAACGGCTCTGCTAATTAGTAATTTAACCAATTTCTTACACAGCCCTTTTTGAATCGTTTTTGGCCCTAATGAGAGCATAAAAAACTTATGAGGCCGAGAGAGCTCACGATGATGCTTTCTATCGCTTGCATGGCCAATAAAAATCTTCCTATTCCTGGCATCCCATTAGCGATATCGCTAATGGGACGGGGCTCTTGATGACATGGCAACGGAATTTCAAGCAACACCAAATCCGGCGCGCCTGGTACCGAAACTGCGCGCGAGCTCATCCCCATCACTTTTCGACTCTGTGGCGGCTTCGTTCGAGCAGCGTAGCACGCGCTGCAAGCTTCCCTTTCCTCCTCGCTGCCTGCCGCTTTTGCTATGCGCCATGCTCTTATTTTTGTTTTTTTTTTCTCCCCCTCTTCACACTTAAGCCCCCCTTTTAAAATAGGGTTGCCCCTTTAACAATGGGAAGCCACATTTAAGTTGCTTGGGTGGCCTCTCCACAGCGGGCATACATGCCGGCCATGGCCCTTGCAAGGGTGCCACATTTGGTATACATGTCGGCAATCATTACCCTCCATGAGACGACATTTCAACAATGAGCTCATCGAGAGCTTTTCGTGTTTTCGTAGCGGCACCACATTAAGCCTATACGCTGCACAAGCAATACCAAGCACTCGACAACCTTGGTACACCCAGTTGGCATACATACCGACTAAAGCATCACCAACCACAACATCTTTCTTCAGCAGTCCTTGACTAACAATATCATCATGAATTTTTATTGTCCATACCGACATCTCGAATAATGCCAAAATAATCCAGCTCAGCATTGTCGACAACTAACACCGGACTCTGCCTGCCAAGCCGTAGACTTCTCAAACTGCATAGAACACATACAAACCCTGCAGATGCTGTAAAATTTCCAGATGACACACCGACTGAGAGAATTGGACTGGTACGGAACCGGCCCCCTGTGAATCTTTATCGACCAATATCTTGGCCGATCGAGACTCCATTCACTGATCTGAAAAGACCGACATGCTCCACAAAGTGAGCACTTCAAGCCCATGCATTCAATTCATTTCTGTCAACCCAGCTGCAGTTGCCCAATCCGGTACAGATCTGCAATCGACTTAAACTTCAAACTGCCATAACTTCTTCCCCGTAGCTCCAATCGACGAGCCGTAAAGACATGCCGGTAGAGCACTTTAAGCACTACAGTTCTAGATCATAATATCCTATCTGCACTCACATCAAGCATAGCCTTTTTTGGCATCATTAAGGTATCAGTTGGCCCTTTAAAGCCGCATCTGGCATACATTAATCATTAAACTTGGCTTGTTATCAAGCCCTCATCACTGACCATTAATCAAGTAGGCCTTCAATAAGCTTGATCTGCATCTTCTTGGCATATTTCTTAGCATGGGAGCGGAGCTGCACGACAACATGCAAGCAAGTCCAATATACATAATAATGTAAGAAAATAGACTATTTTTTGGTAATTCTGTTGAGGGAGACTGTTGAAAGTAGGTGCACCTTATCATGCATACACCCTGAGGAGAGAAAGATTGATGAATCAAGTCTCACTCGAATCTTAGTGAGGATCATGATTGCCATGATGATGAGGAGGAGGAGGAAGATTAAGAATTTGAAGATGATTAAGCCAAAACATCTTTAAATGATAATTTAGTTTATCTCTTTGTTGATTTAGGAGCCACGAGTATAGATCTAGATGCTGCCACTTGTAGATATCTTTTTGAAGGTAATTCATAAACATTTTGTATGTTTTATTCTATAATAATTTTTTTCCATGTGATCTTCCCCAACCCCCCCCCCCCCTCTCGCTCTCTCTCTCATTTTATCAAGCATGTTAATTATGTTGATGAAATGTGTGTGATCAATTTAATGCTCATATATCTATCATTTATTTTGTACAATTTTATGAAAAATATCAAATGCTCTCTAATTTTTTTTAAAAAATAAAAAGAAGTACTTATATGTAAATATTTTTGCTTGAAAGCATTAAGCATGCTAGTTTATGTTAATCATATGTATACAATTAAATTAATGATAAAATATTTGCCATTTTCTTTGCTCTCTTTTTATGATAAATATAATCCTCTATTAACTTTTTTTGTAGAATAGCTGAAAGAAATACCCACACTGTATTTGGTAAAATAGAAAGACCAACCCAAATTTGAATTTTTTTGGCTCCAAAGCATTCTCCAATAAAAGTAGATGTAAGAAAAGAGGTGAATTGTGCAATAATAGTAGCAGTAATAGGTGCAATAATAGTAGTAGGAATGTTTAATTTAGTAGCAATAATAGGCACAGTAATACACGTGGTAATGTTCAATCTCCAAACAAAACTCCTTCTTGTCCTCCTCTCTCCTTTTTGGCCACTCCATTTTTCACTCGCTCATTACATAACACTATTAATGTCTACAATAAACTATAGTGATTTTCCATGTGTATTGCATAGTCTTGATGTCATTTGGAGTTCCAATTTGCAATAGATTGTGTTAAGAGCTTAATTTAATTGTTGTGTATAGTGGTTGGAGTCTATGCCTATAAAAAAGTCTTAATCTAAGAGATAAGTATTCTTGAGTGAGCTATACTCTTGCAGAAATGGTGGTCATGAGGTTCTTAAGCTCTCAATGAATTGATTCTCATCAAGCAAAATCTCTTTTCCTCTTATTATTTTACTATGTATTCATTATGTGCAAGTGAAATGAATTAATTTCATTTTAGACTTCTAATACTCTTTAATTAGTCCCTCATTGCGATATCATTGTCCATCTTGTGTGAGGGGTATGGCTTCCTACTCTTGCTCCCTCTTTCCATACTATGTGAATAGTTAGTGTTAGTGCATGTGATTAGCATTGAGTGATTACACCAGTGTGTCAACACTAGTGTGAAGTAGACATGTTAAACACATTGCTTGTGACACACTAGTGTGAAGTAGACATGTTAAACACATTGCTTGTGTGTGTGATTAATACTGATAACATGAGAATTAAAGAGAGGTAAGTATTAATTTCATGATATGTGCAAAGTGGCTTCACTCTATGGTTTTATAATGATCCTTTGAACCCTTTTATTCACTCCTCCAAGATTTAGTTGGGTTAGGATTTAGAGGTAAGTATTAATTTCATCATATGTGCAAAGTGGCTTCACTCTATGTTTTATAATGATCCTTTGAACCCTTTTATTCACTATCCCCAATGGCATTCTTGCCTCCAAGATTTAGTTGGGTTATGGTTCCTTGGATTGACATTTTTGTTGGTTTTGATTTGTACCATTTCTTATGCTATGAATGACTGCCAGCATAGTTGAGACACTAAGCCACTATCAGATCTTAATGGATTAGGGCTATCCTAAATATGGGTAGGTTTTCACCTCTTGGTGAGGCCAAATAGCTTGTCGATGTAATATGAAATCTCTCAAGGCTGTACACAAACTTGACGCTATGTTGTACATTTATTTTGTGAATACAATACGTCCACTCACAATTGTGAATTTGTGAAAAAAAAGTTGTCCACTCATATGAGCCAATTTGAAGATGCTAGCTGTCGGAGTTTTTTTTGGACTAAGCAAGAGCATGATTGCATGAGCGTTGCACTTGAAAAGAGCTCTTTTGTTTGCTATTTGTTAGCAATATTTGCACTTGATTAGCCAATTGGAGTTGTTTTGTAGATAGACAAAAGAAGAAAAGCAAAAGACAAATTGTTTAAACCCAAGTTGGCACTCAACTTGCTGTAGTTCAAATCATAAAGGAAATGAATATTGATCATTAGAAGATGCATTTTGGGTGATCGAGCCACTTAGAAATTGTTTTGGAATGCCCACAAGCGAGAGGAGAACAATTCTTGAGAAGGCGGCCATGAAGTTGCTTCTCTATGAGGAGGTGTATGAGACAATGTGCATGAGAGCATTATGAGTGTGTATGTATGTAGCCTTGGACGAGGCAGGAGCGCATATGAGGGAAGAAAGAGAAGGAGAGTGTAGGAGGCCATTTTGTTGCCATGTTGATGCTAAGGGGGTGTTGGTTAGCTGCAGATGGCACGGTTTTTGGTTGCCAAGCCGAGTGAAATACGAGGAGAGAAGCCAATTTTTGCAAGGCCCATATGTTTTGTGTTAATGGGAGTCTAAAGAGAAGTGGTTTAATATGGATTTTTTTAACAAGTTGCGTTAAAAAAATCTGAAACGTCATGAGAGGGGTCATGAGGGAGGAGTTTAGCGAGAGAGAGGATGTGTATGTTGGCGGAGGGGAGTGGCATGGTTTTTCAGCTAGGCCAAACGGTCAATTGGATGAGAGGGAGGAGCTCTCTCATTTGGCCAAGAAAGGGAGAGGAGTGGAGGGGTGGGGGAATCCTGTAATGGCAAGATGAAGCAAGGGCTGAGAATGTAGGAGAGTAGCCAGTCCCTCAGGAGGTTGCCAACAAGATAGTGTAGGCTATGCGGGGCTACTAAGAGTGAATGAAAGAGAGATATAAGCTCCTCACTATGATATTCAAAGGGAGAGAGTCTCTCAGTAAGAGATAGAGGGAGAGAGAAAGTGATTCCCTTTCTATGTAGAAGTGAGTTGAGAGAGAGAGAGAGAGAGAGAGAGAGGGTTTTTTTAACCTCCTTTTTGCAAGTCAACAGAGACAGAGGGATAATTAAAGGGGAAAAAAGGAAGTTTGATTCAATTGAAATCCATTAGGGGTGCATTCCCGTGTTTGGGAAATAGAGAGTTAGAGAAAGAAACATGGCTCCTTGTTGGAATCAAAGGGGGAATTGGAAGGGAGTTGTTTTGGTGCTCTTGAGAATTAGTTTGAGAGAGAGAGAGAGAGAGAGAGAGAGAGAGAGAGAGCTACTCTCATGTTGCACTCTTAGAGAGAGAATGAGATATTCTTGTATGAACAGAGAGAGAGAGAGAGAGCTACTCTCATGTTGCACTCTTAGAGAGAGAATGAGATATTCTTGTATGAATTCCAAGAGTGCATTGCCCTAGAGGATGTAAGCCAGATTGAAGCGCTACCCTATACGGTGCAAGACAAATAGACGTGTTGCCCTATAGGGTGTAAGTCTTGAATTTCTTGAGCTATCAATACCTATCATTGGAAAGCTCTTGGAGCCAACGAAGCTGCTTTGACAAAATTTCTTGAAGACAAAAGATAAGTTCTGTTAAGCTGTTGTAAAAACAATATTTTCAATATTCATAATTAGAGATTAAATTCACACAATATCTTTCTCGACTTTCTCTCTATTTTGGAATAAGGCATATATTAGTCTCTCTCTCTCTCTCTCTCTCTCTCTCTCTCTCTCTCTCTCTCTCTCTCTCTCTCTCTCTTTGTTTTTGTTGAATGAAGAAGTGACTGGTTTGTGGATATTGGTTGATGAGATTTGATATTGCGGATGCAGGGACATTGCTTGGCAGCAGATTTAGTAGCACCTTCCAACCATAGTTCCTTGTTGGTGGGCTTGGTTTTGGGAGTTCAAACATCACTATTGTTTGCTAGGTTTTTCTTGGTCTTGGGTTTGCTCCATGGTCTAGGACTAGAAAAATATCTATCACCAGCGTCTTCCCAAGGTCATAATCCTCATTGGCAGCAAAAATCACAGGAGGTAAAGAGACTTGCATGCTCAATTTTGATAGCTTTAGTTTAAGTAGTTTAAGATGGTTCTCTCAACTAGTATATACAAGGTTAGGAGCCTCTTGTGATAAATGAAGGATGCACAATAAAGATATAGATATCTTCAATTTTGGCATTGAGCACATTACAAGGGTTGTTTCCTCTTAAAGGCTCATGATATGAAAAGAAGTAGTGCATTTGATGTAGCTATGCATGATCACATGAGATTGTGCTCTAGGGAAGTCACGCATCACATCATGGGCCGTTCACTATGGGTAAAACTACTATTTCATGTGCGTTCAAGGGGTATTATGAAAATCCCTTATAATCTATGAAAGCTGTATCGCATCCTTTTTTTATCTGATTTATAGATTAAATTTTGAAGTTTTTTAAAAATACCCTTTGTAAATAAAAATGTGATTTTTTGAAAGCAATAATCTTGTGATTGGACCCTTTGGATAGGTATTTTAGGTGACCTTTTCCTTGGTATTTGTCTCACTTTTCAGAACAAATTCTCTTTTTCAATGCACGCTATTCATGTATCATTTTAAAGAAAGGAATCATTTTTGTGTGCACAAAAGTCTTTGTTAAATGAAATCAATTCATAAACACTATTTTCAAACAAAACATTATCGAGACTAAGAAAATGATATAAGATAGTGAGAAAAAGACATTAAAGTTTTGTAATAATGTGATTTCTTGAAAACGGCAGACAAAGCTATGAAAAACAACAATGTATCTATAGATGGTTTTTTAGATGGTGAGTAGATCAAGAGCTAGGAGAACCGTTCGATTTTATAATGCTGGTTTAGCTTGCCATTTGGTGGCTCCCTCCTCCTACTTTAGAGTATACATGTCTTTGAGGACAGATGCACTTCCCTTGTCTTTCCGATGTACATTGTCAGCTTAGCTTGTCATTTGGTGGCTCTCTCCTCCAACGTAAGATCATTCAAGTCCCTAATGAGAAAAGCATGTTCCTTGTCTTTAAAATCCACAAAACATGAAAACAAGTTTTTGACTTAAGGTTTAGCATTATTATAAACACTCCATACTCCTCAATTTCCATGAAATAAAGAGATCAATTACTTATTTATAAGACATAAATAGTGGATTTTAGGGTGATGACCATCTCAAGCATTATTCATAAAACCATTATCGTTGTCTAGGAGAAATAATATCCATATTAGTTTACATAATGAAGGATTTTTTGTGATTAGTCCCATCCCTAGTAGTAGGCTAATTACTCCTTGACAACATACTATCTGTTGGCGAGAAATGATATGAAACATTTGAGGCATGTATTTATCACACACACCAAAGTTAGAGAAATTAATAGGGAGGTCAGGCATCTTTACCTTTGCAATCTTTCTAGAAAAATTTATAATGTGTAATCGCTCATTTTGAAGGGCTTTATATTTCCTTAATATTGCTTGTCGAACTCTAGCATATGCCATTGCCTGGTTGCTCTTTTGGAGTTCTCCACCGGGCTTTGCCTCTACCAAAAATGTTTGAACCTCTCTTGTCAGCCAAAACTTAGAAGAAGCTCAAGAAAAAACACAAGTAGCATATCAATCACAAAGGAAGAATATGGACATCAGCTTACTTGCAATAAAAGACTCCATACTCTCAGTGGGCACAGGTTTTGGCACGTAGGATTGTTGATCAAACTTGACACTTGAGTTGTCCCATGTATCTCGGGCTCCATAATCTCTATTACATTTTCAAAAAATAATCTAGTTCATAAGCACCCATTCCACATATATCCTTGATGTGTCAATTTTTTGCCATTTTTGTGCATAGTATCATGGATTAGTATACTTTTAGGAATTAATTATATGACTTTCTTTTTACATAATACCTTCTATTTAACTAATGGTTGTAATAATAGTCACATAATCTTTGGTTCTTTGAGATCCATACTCATTATCATTTTACTAAAGTTGGAGAACTAAAAAATGGAATAGGGTTGTTGTATATACCGTAGATATTGACTCACCTTTTAGAATTGCACCTGCACTTTTCCACTTCTACGCATGCACCCGAGATGTTATGGATGGAACTTCTACTCCTGAGAACATTCATTACTGTATTTTTGTCCATGAAAGTGACAAAGCCATAAGCTTTTTTTGCCTTTCTCTTTGGAGGGAACAATCTAACACTCTTTACACCACCAAAGTTAGAACTGCACATTCCATTCAAGCCACAAATCAATATGGTGATGAAGAATTTTGCAGGACTCAAATTCTAAAAAACTGATTTGATTTCATACATTCTATCGTATGACAAAAGAAATCAAATTGTAAACATAAATACAATCATTTATATCAATGTCCACGGATCGCTAAGTAATGATAAGCCTTTGAGTAGTTAATACTGTATATTTTGGGAAGTGTTTGTGATTTATGTAGAAGAAAAACAATAAAACTCAACTACATAATGCAAATGTGCAAAAGCACACCTAGATATCCTTTGTCTAATCCGTAATATATTTTAGATTATGCAGGCTCTCATAACCTTCCCACACATGCTTCCAACACTAATCACCTTATTATTAAGGATGACATAGGAATTCACTGCAATCATGTATTCCCTCATACACTTGGCATCCTAAAAGAGAAAGAGAGAGAGAGAGAGAGAGAGAGAGAGTGTTATATGAGGCAATAAAATGACACCCTTGCTTAGTAAACTTAATCCTTTTTTCCTAAATTTTAATAAAAAGCCCCCTTCTATAAGCAAACAATTTAAAATACAATAAAATTTATGGAATTAAATACCTCTCCTTTTAAATACACATTATATACTAACATCTTTTGAGGTGTCCCACTCGATTGTAAATAGCCATCTTTTTCTTTTTTAGCATCATACTCATAAATGTCAGTGAAGTGTGTGTGTGTGTGTGTAATAGAAAAAAGACTCACATGCACCTCCATGGTCAAGTTGATCCATGGATGACAGAGAGAACCATATATACATATTGTCGCAACTACAAGTCCAAAGACGTGGGATTTTCACATGGAATCAGATAACCTCATATACATGATGACAAACTACCATAGCATACCATCCCAGATTCATGAAACTCCATGTGAGCCATCTTCTCAGGGGGTCTATCACCCAACCCAAGATGCACACAACTCCAACACTGACCCATATTCAACCAATTCAACTAGTCTGTACCTAAACATGCCAAGATAGTACCCAACAAAAAGGAGTCTGCAGGTTGCCACGAACCAAGCTAATATTGCCACCATCACTAGATCCTCTTGTGAAAACCTCTTTCAATAGCAACCCATAAGAAGGTTAGGTCTACCATTTCAACTCCTATAGGAGCATGGGGGACGCGGTCCCCGCCATGGCAAAAATAAGCCTAAGCATGCACTAGAAACCGTTGACGAGGATTGGGCAGTTGGGTGCCTGATCCCTCCTTGGGAAGCCCCTTCTTCCTCAAGCCAAAGGCGAGACCCTCGAAGATGAGAGCAAGTCCTATAGATTGATATACTCGAAGCAAAGAAAGGTGTTAGGTCTTCAGTAGAGGGCTCTCTTAAAATGCCCCCCACTCGGTGAGACACCACTGAAGCTGACCACTGACAATGCAAAGCTAGGGTTTTGTATCCTCCTACGTGGGTGACGCGTAGCTTCGTATGTCAAGCTTATCTTATGGATATTGTCTAGCTACTCTATGGTTTATGTAGACGGTACCATAAAGGGAAAAGGGTAGCAAGAAATTCACATTATGTATATTGTTTAGTTACTCTTTGGTTTATGCAAAAGGCACCATAAAGGGAAAAGGGTAGCAAGAAACTCACAAGTATGTTGAGATGTGTTCATAATTGAGCGTGTGGGAAGAGTCGAAGGTCATGTAAATCTCGTACTCCGCATTTTGGTATGTAGAAGGTACTTCAATCTGCGCATTTTGGTCCATATGAGGTAGGTTAATCTGCGACATTTCTCAAGAATGGATGCTTCTGAATGCACTACACACATGCAAAAGCCAAACCATGTATTAGTTCATGTCTAGTTAAAGCGCCAATATTCTTGCTATTTGTAACACTATGCATACAAGTTACAATGGTAGAAAGCTAAAGAGAACCAAGTTGGTGCTCTTTTGTATATATTGAAGAGATTGGTCAATGTGTGGTATTAATCATGTTCTTATCATTAGTAGTCGATTGTTATTGAGCTCATAATTAGCCTTTTTCACTCGAATATGCTAGCCCAATGGTCACAAGAAGATTTAGAAATTTTCTCATGTAGGGAAACGGAGTCCTTTTCAGTGTTTTTCATACAATGCATAACATCATGAGCTTCTGCTTGAGAAGCGGCAAGGGACCACCGGGCGGCCCCCTACTCCCAATCGTACCTAGCTAGGTATGCGGTGTCTCCCTCACAGAAGCTCATGATGTTGAGGATCGTACCTAGCTAGGTATGCGGTGTCTCCCTCACAGAAGCTCATGATGTTGAGGTAAGACAGAGAATTTGTCCAAAACTTCTTGTGGATATAGAGTGTTGGTTAGTCATTGACGATTTGGCACAAAGATATGTTTCCTTCAATGCATTGTGCGTTTTTCACTTCAAGGCAACGCACATTCGCAGATCGATCAAGCCGAGGCATCAAGGTTCAATTCTCACTAAAATCACACCAGTGACACAGACATGGTCGGATTCGGAAACAAGGTTCAATTCACACTAAACGTATGAATAGCTTCGCCCGTGCGTGTGTGTGTGTGTGTTTTTGAGAGAGAGAGAGAGAGAGAGAGAGAGAACCTGTGATGGGCGATGTAGGCCGAAGTTGACAGAGATTCTCGTTTCGCATTCTTACTCATAGGCCCTCAAGTATTTACGTTTACCACACGTCGGTCGCCCAACGCTTCCCTGTCTTCCAATGATTGGTAGGTTTTCCACGTTTCAACCAGTGCACACGGCTTTTACACCAAATTTCTCTAAGATGGCTGGGTTCACACGAAGGTGGAGGGAACTAGAGTGGTTCGTTAGCTACATTGACACAATTTGACGACCATTTGATTTAAGAACATGAAAGAATAACATAAGTGAATTGAGAATGGAACTATATATATTAATGAAACTGTTTGATGTTTATAATACAGATATTGATGTAGAATGAGTCAAAGAATTAATAAAATTTAAAAGCCAAGGACAAATTTAAACATGTTGCTCTCTAATCTGTTTAGCTTGTTGTCAATATGACACAAATGCGATTAACGAGGCAATCTAGTTGTTGTTTGAGAGAAACAATAGATTATATCGGACAGATGGTTAATACTTTTGCTTTCTCAGGAAAGAGAGAGAGAGAGAGAAGAGAAGAAGAAGAAGAGAACTTTTACGTCGTAGGAAAGTATCCCAAGAGACCTTAAGATCTATCCGACGAGGAGAGTTGAACAAGATTTTAGAAATTGGATATATATATATATATATATATATAGAGAGAGAGAGAGAGAGAGAGAGAGAGAGAGAGAGAGAGTAGGAAAGAGAGAAAGAGAAAGTTTGTTACCGCTCATTAAAGCATGTTTCCATGGTTTTTAATTGGTATCCCCTCTAGTACGCTATGATCGCGACGCCCATTTTTTATCCGCGTACCTCAAAAAAGAACCATAAGAAGAGTTAGAATTTATAGAAATTGATGATATGGGTCATTTAAGAAATATTTACTTTAAGATGTTGTTTCCCTTTTATGTTTGGAAAAAAAAGTAAACATGCAAGTCTCCTTGCATGGGGGAGTTTTCACAGTCCTTCCCAATTCTTATAATACGAGGGAACATGCCATTCTCACGGAAGCATGCAATTTTCAGTGCATTGATTTTACAGTGTTCTCAGCAATCAAGAGTAAAATGTGGTAGTTCTTACTTACGGTACACTCAAATATCTCATGTTTGTAAATGTACAAGAGTTTTGTTGAGGCTTCTTTATACGTTGACTGCAATGAAACATAATAATATCATGAAGGTCTCATAAGTAGGATGCATGAAACATTTTTCTAACTTTGAATATTTTACAATTGAAATAAAAATCAAAACAATTTGTGAGTATTTGCACCAATCCAAATACAATGCTATTTCACAACAAAGCTTTGGCATTTTCCATAACCATTATTGCAAGCAAACTCTTTATCAGAGTTTGCTTGCCATAATGGAGTTGGATGTATCTTGGAATTCTGGTTGTCTGGCTTCAAGTCCAACACTACTCATTTGCAATAGCCATGGAGAAGCTGTGGGATACCCAGTAGCCATTTGGGATGCATGAGGTCCATTGTATATTGCTATGCGTGCATGTTGGAGTCATCGACCATGATCAGAGAGAGAGAGAGAGAGAGAGAGAGAGAGAGAGAGAGAGAGAGAGAGGTTGCCAACCTTGCTACACGTATGTTGACAAGCTTGTGACGAGCGCTTGTTGCAATTGCGATCGAGGGTTTGCTCCAATTGCGACGACTTGCATGATGTGTTGCGGTGATCTATAGAGAAGCAAGCTTTCGACGATGAAAACGAGCGCACCACATACTAAAAATAAAGTGAGCATCCATGTGGGTTAACGAGAGGACAAAACTGCGATTACGTGGGTTAACGAGAGGGCAGCATTGCGATTACGTGGGCTAACGAGAGGGCAACATGGGTTACGGGGGTTAACGAGAGGGTAGCATTGCGATTTTTCCTTCTCCGCTAACAAAGTAATGAAGAAATTTCTAGACATCCTCCGCCCTCATGTTCACATGCACCGGTAGCTGCAGTTTAGCGGTAGTGAATCCTATTTGACTTGTCGGCTGGCTTTTGCTTATCAGCCTCTGCTGAGTTCTCTTGCGCGTGCATTCTGTTAATAGCCAAGCGCCCAAGTTCTTTTCAGGAGGGGGAGGGGGGGAATGTCACCCATCTTGAACGTGGGTCCGTAGCAAAATTTGTTTCACTCGATTGATATGTGCATGCCACATCACCATGCACCCCTGCTCGGTTCTGTGCCACATTCCATCTGAAACTAGCCTAAAATTTATAGGTTTTTCCACCTTCATGTCTATATTTTAAGGTAAATTTTAAAATTTGTAGATGTGATTACACTAATCCTACATTTCTTTAGAGCACCAACTTCAATGCAATTGTTGGGAGGATGGAAACGCCTTCACATTTCAAATTATGCAAACTTTGCAGATATGAAAAAGTTTGTGAGACATCAAAATGAGCTCGTCACTTCTGCTAGCTATTCCAGGTTGGAGTATTAGAGTTCGCCAGATCAAATAGACATGTAGACTTATGATATAGAGTTCAGATATGCGATCAGACAATGATTGAATTGGAAATAGAAGCAAGAGATTGAGACTGGAACTGGAATGTATATTCAGATAATGAGACTCCTTCTTCTACGACTCATTTGAGCTTCTTGTAGCACGTGATACTTCTTGATAATTGAGGCTAGGCCTCTCGGCTCTTTATGCTTGTGCACTGGCTTCTTATTTTCATTATCTTCCCACACTTCTGGTTTAAACAAGCTTAAAGGCTCTTTGTCTGACTCTCGAGGATTGGTGTCATGAGATGATGGGGCTAGGGGTTCTTATTGAAGTCCATATGATGTTCAATGACCAATCTGAGACTAGGTATTGTGAATTCCATAGACCGTACAACTGCTTCTTTTTCATAAACCATCCGAAACGGGGTCATACCACTGGTAACCTTGTGAGAAATTCTATGTTGGGTGAAGAAGGGAGTGAGGGAAGCTATAGACAGGCACACACACACCTGTAGATACACACACACACGCACAACAAGAAGCTTGATAGTTTGAAGCTCCCTCACTTTGTTATGAGAAGTTCAAGTGTATGTATGATAGAAAGATATGAGTCTCCCTAAGTATAACGTACCACCACACATGTTTATAGTGTGTATATGTGGTTACACGGGGGAAAAACCTCTAGCCAGTACTAGAGTAAAAAGTGCCCGAGTATAGGGAAACAGTTCACATCAAAACTACCCGAGGGACATGTGAGTGTAACAAACCCCCCTGGAGTGAATGATGTGAACATGTACAGGGAGGTGACAGATCAGCCCCCACATGATAACAAGCCTAAAGCTTTGCAAAAAGCTTCAAACTTTTTCCTTGGAAGCTTTGGTGAACAAGTCTGCCACATTGTCTTGTGTAGGTACATACGCCAAATCAATATCTCTTGTTCTCTGACATAGTGATAATGCACCTCAATGTGTTTTGTGCGAGCATGAAACACTGGATTCCTCGCAACTGCCAATGCACTCTGACTGTCAGTGAAAATGGTCGTAGACTCATGTGGCTTCATGCATAGATCCATCAAGAGATGTCTGAGCCATACACACTCCACCGTAGCCGTGAATGCTGTCCTGTACTCAGCCTCACAAGTGGATGTGGTCCACCAAGAAGACAACAATTGCCACTAGTGGACACTCGTGTATCATAACAACCATCCCAATCACTATCTATCATAGAAGAGACCAAAGTTCATAGTGCCTTTGAGGTATCTAAAGACACGCTTCACAGCTTGCTAATGCTTAGTGCCGGGGCTATGCATAAACCTACTCAACTGGGAAACAACATATTGTATGTCTGTCCGAGTGTTGCATACATAAATTAAGCATCCCACACCTTGTTGGTAGAGATAAGTGTCAAATGCATCATCACAATCCTCAATTGAGAACCTGAATCTTGTCTCAACAGGAGTTGAAATGGACTTGCAATCCTCAAAACCAAAACGATGAAGCAGCTTCTCAATGTATTTTTCTTGATGCATGATAATATCCCCCTCAACGGAAACAAACTTGATACTAAGATAATAGCTCAAATGACCAAGATTTTTGATCTCGAAAGCTTGTTGCAAATCAGCCTTTAGTTCCTCAATTTTCAGCTCACATGACCCAGTCAAAAGCATATCATCAACATAAAGAACAAGCACACTCAAGTCATTGCCATCTTTGCATACATAAAGTGTGTTCTCAATCGGACTACATTGGAAACCAAGAGCAATCAAGTGCCGATGCATCTTCTCATACCATGCACATGATGCTTGCTTAAGTCCATACAAAGCCTTTCGCAAGCGACATACTTTATGCTCCTAACCTTTAATGGAAAAACCAGGAGGTTGCTTGACATAAAGCTCTTCATGTAAGTCACCATTCAAAAATGCAGTTATCACATCCGATTGATGCACTTTCCAACCACGATGAGTAGCCAATGCAACCACAGTACGAATGGTAGTCATGCGTGAAATAGGTGCAAAAGTCTCCTCATAGTCAATACCATATTGTTGTGCATAACCTTTTGCAACAAGTCTCGCTTTGTAGCGTTCAATACTACCATTAGACTTTCTCTTAACTTTGTAAACCCACTTAGTACCGATTGCATGCTTACCTTTAGGTAATTCACATAACTCCCAAGTACCATTCTTGGAAATCGAATCCAATTCGGATTGCAAGCAGCCATCCACTCCTCATTTTCAAATGCATCTTCAAAAGATAGTGGTTCTTTATTACACGCTGGTGCAATGAGAGCTACATCCACAAAATCACTCGATACATGGCAAGTAGATGATCTTGTTCTACCACGCAAAGGAGCACTCAACTTACTATCTAGTAAATTTTGCTTCAGCCATCTTGACATTGCTTGTGCATCCCTGATAGAAGTGCATTCCTTATGTAATTCATGATCAACCAATGGACTAAAATTCATGTTGATTTTCAACCATGTTTAGATGCAAATTTTCAGCTCTTTGAACCTCATTTGGCTGCTCTATATGGTCATTATCCAATGTATCACTTTGAAACAAAAGCATAAGTGTATCAAACATATCTTGTGACCCAATAGTTGGCTGCGTTTTACATTCAAGCAAGGGATGAGCTGAATTTTCAGCAAATACCACATCACAACTTACAACAATCTTGTCTATTAATGTATGACACAAACGATAACCTTTAGTTTCAACACTATAGCCCACAAAGATACATTTTATAGCCTTGTCTTGCAGTTTGTGACGTTGTTGTGAAGGCACAAGAGCATATGCCAAACAACCAAATGCACGCATATGGCTCACCATTGGCTTTCAACCATTCCAAGCCTTATAATGTGTAACAAATCTCAAAGCTTTAGTGGTACATCTATTCAAAATATAGTTTGCACACATGAGCGCTTCCATCCAAAACTTATCAGTAAGATGCTTTCCTTTAACCATACAACGTGCCATTTCTAAGAGAGTACGATTCTTATGCTCGGAAACACCATTTTTCTGAAGTGTATATGGCACAGTACATTGATGCATAATACCTTTGTCACGAAGAAAAACATTAAACTCATGCCACATATATTCCCCACCACGATCTGTGCGAAGAGTAATAAGTTTGTTGCCTCACTGAAATTTTCAGCCATAGTCACAAAGCTTTTAAAGCATGCAAAAACTTCATTCTTTTCTTTCAATGGATACACCCAAGTATGGCGAGTAGAATCATCTATGAAGGTAGCAAAATATACATACTTTCCAAAAGATGGAGTCTTCACAGGACCACATACATCACTGTGTATAAGCTGTAATTTTTTTGTAGCATGAAAAGAAACATCCTTCGAAAAAGAGGCACGATGCATTTTGCCAAGTATACAACCTTCACAAGCATGCTTCTCAATGGAGCCAAGTGTGGGCAAACCAACAACCATATCACGCTTTTGTAAATAGAGTAAGCTATTGAAGTTTAAATGACCAAAACGTGCATGCCATAACTCCGTTTCAGCCATAGAAGGAGTACAAACAAGCAAGGCATTTGATGCATGTCTCTCATAAGTATCCATGCGATACAATCCATTGCATAACATCCCAGACATAACAATAACATCACCATTGCTGAAGTCATGAACCATACATTTGGCATCCACAAAATGTACATGAAGACCCGAAGAGGCAATGGTAGGAACCGAAAGCAAGTTCTTCTTTATTCCTGGCACATACAAGGCATTCTTGAGATTCACAACACCCCATTTGCATTCGTAAGATTTGATCCATTTTTGGGTGAAAAAGGGAGTGAGGGAAGCTATAGATGCGCACACACACACCCGCCGGGGGCGGTCACTTTTTAGAATGTGTATGATATCACGTGAGTTAACCGGAGAGGATTATTAAAAGACCAAAATGTATAAAAATGTATACATACAGAGGGGGGTGGGGGTTTTTAAAATAGGATCACAATGTAAGTATAGTATGTATATTGGGGTATTATTAATTACCTCTTGAACGCACGTGATATAGGGATCTTTTGATAAGTGACTGCCCCGGGCACACCCGTAGATACACACTCACACACACACACACACACACACAGCAAGAAGCTTGATAGCTTGAAGCTCCCTCACTTTGTTATGAGAAGTTCAAGTGTATGTATAAGAGGAGGATACGAGTCTCCCTACGTACAACGTACCACCACAACGTATAGTGTGTATATGTGGTTACACGGGGGAAAAACCTC